>NC_081408.1:92802429-94002429 GCF_030272615.1 Cryptomeria japonica
GTAATATAAAATTATATATAATTAAAAAATATATTTTTTAAAGATATTTATGAATATATATACTAACATAATTTACCAGTCGGACTTTTACTTGGTACGCTTTTTCAAGGCGCCATTCAATTTGCTTTCCTTTGTGGGTTAATCCAAGAACATGGCACAAACTTTTAACAATGATGATTATTTCGGATTAAAAATTTTAAGGACCTTTTAAACTTCTTATGAAATAGATTCTTTATGTTTGAACACAAGAAAAAATGGTTTTGAATGTGGAAATCCAAGACTTCATTTTTGTCTTACCTTGTTAAATATTTTAATGATTAAATGTTTGTGGATTTAATTTTTAAAACTATGATTAAAAATAAGTTAAAATATTTATAATTTTAATATAGAATTAAAATTATATATATTATTATAATTTCATAATTATATAATTTTAAAGTTAGAACATAGTAATTATTATTTTAAAATTTAAAATAATTATACAATATAAATATTTTCATCAATTATATTATAATTATGATGTTAATTAGTAATTATTTTAAATATTTAAATTAAATCATTATTAATTAAGATTAAGATTATAATTAGTAATTTTAAGGTTATAATTAAAATAAATGATTATAACTTAAGGTATAATTAGTAATTATATTTATAGCTGTAATCTTAATTATTATTAATTAGTATTTCTAAAATCAATATAGTTAAGGTTAGAGTTAAGCTTAGAGTTAGATTAAGGACCATGGATAGAAATTAAGGAAAAATTAGAATTAGGGTTTTATTTAATGTTAAAATTAGGGGTTGTATTAAATTTTAGAATTAGGGGTTGTATTTAATGTTAAAATTAGGTTAAGAATTAGGGTTATAGTGAAAATTAATATTAATGTTAGAATTAGGGTGAAACTTAGATCAAGTGTTAAGATTAGGGTAAGGATTAAAATTAGATCAAGAGTTAAGATTAGATTGATGGTTATTGTTAAATTTAGAATTAAATATATAGAGATTATTGTATTCTATAATTATATAATTTTAGAGTTGGAACATATTAATTGTTATTTTAAAAATTAGAATAACTATGTAATAGCTATAAATGTTTAATCAATAAAACACCTTCAGCTTTGAATTTCAATTTGTTGATTACTACAATTTTGGGTACTCTCTAATGCATAACTACAATACATGTGCCTTGAAAGTATATTATCTCTAAGTATACTAGCCACTATGTGACACTTGTTATTATTGTCTTTGGATTCTAATTTAAATTTAGTTCTACATATATTCCTCCGAGATCATTAAACATAAATGCAAACTCTTTGCCTTTGACTGTCACGTGGATATGCTAGCAACGTAAGGGCATACCATGGATTTTGTTGTTGGAATCTGGCAGGCAAATTTATTTTAAAATAAGTTTAAAAAATCCGTGGCATTTGAACAGCACCTAAATAAAATATTTATGCATATATATCTTTATTTAGCATACTAAACAATTGTAGTGATCATGGGGACAAACCCATCCTTTGTAATGAATAGATTCTTTTGTATTTTGTATTTTACATTTACATGACTTGCGTGATTTCTAATGAATGGATTCTTCTTTTTCCATTCTTGTAATTGTCCCTTTATGTAACTCCAAATTGGGCGTATAATTGAGTCTACTAGCTTTATCAATAATTCCAAATGCATGCTCATATAATTGAGCTTCATGTGCATGAATTTAAAAGGATAGTTACATTATTTGGTTAATATTATAGTGGTAAAATTTATTTTTACTTTATTTTAAAGAAAGGGTTTCGTTGTATTTTATTAATGATGTATTTTGAATAAAATTGATTTTTTTTCTTGTTCTATTAAAGTATCTATTTTATATTTTTCTTTTCTAATTTCTTTCTTAATTTAAGATTAAGAATATTGATATATGCATTCTATTTGTATATTTATTACATAAATCATATGAAGATATTTTCATATATATGTTATCTATGTCTGATTTGGCCACCTTTATATCTAGGATCATTTCTAGATCAATCAATCTCACTTATATTTGTCACGCTAAGAGCCAACTAATGCATATTTATGGACTGTGTTGCTATAATATTGCATTTAAAGACGTCTAACACTTTTATTTACTCATAGGATATCTCTAAACATTTCAAATCATATCATTTCTATTTTTAGACTTCGATGACTAAAAAGAATCTAGATCTTTTCCAGCATTAAAAGAACATATGCATCTCTAAAGATTGTCGTTTTAGTTTTTGTACATACATTTGTATGAATTGACCTAAAACAATGTGTAACTTATCTATACAATAGCACCCCCTATTAAAATATTTTAAATATCACCAATACTCATATATCAAAAAGAGTTCAAAAGAAATAGAGATTAATCAAATGAAATGAAAAGTGAAACTCTAGAAATTACTCAATATCCTTGAAGTTGAATGGGAAAGAGGACCCTAGGTAAATATATGAAGAAACAACCTCAATTTTCTCATATTTGAAAGAAATAATCGCATCATGCGCTTCCATTTTAGAAACATGACATCCATAAATATAATTTTCCCTAAGTTAATTTCAAGCTTGTTGATAACACAAAATGAGTTTGAAATTCAAATCGTCTCTAGAGACCCCTCAATAAGTGAAACGTCAAGATAATATCATTTACAAATAATAGAATAACAATAAAGACTTTGAAGTGTAAATAAGCAACCAACTATATCACCTAGCATGTACTTGACATGATTTTCTCAAGCTCATTGATGTAGACCCAAAAAAGTGTAGGAGAGTGGAAAAATATTTGACACTCATGTTAATAGATAGCATCCTCTAGTTTGCTTTTTTAATAAAAAAACATCTTCTATTTTACTAACCAATTTTCTACCATACCAATAATAAATTCATACCATATGATCATTAATGAAACATTCAAAGATAGAAAACCTAAATCCTAAAGCTTATCAAGAGCGAGTGTCATGGGACAATGTCAAATGCCTTGTGAAATTCTTCAAAACAACAATATACTATATATTTTTTCACTTTAGCTCCGTCAATTTTTTTTGTCAAAGTGAATTAATAATTTGTTATGCAATGGGTCCTTTTGAATCTTGTTTGTCCTTTCACCTCATATTTTGTATTATTTTCCATTTAGAAATAGAAATGTAAGGTGGTTGCAAAGATCTTAGTCAGGGTGTGGCTAACCATAATTCTATAATAGTTTTTGGTTCATTAAGATGGATGAATAGGATGCATGATATAGGAGGTCCCAAAAGGTGGAAATCCATTAGTGATCATATGATCAAACAAATCGAGAATGTGAGGTTCCTTCTAAATTTTGTTTGTCCATTCACCTCATATTTTGTATTATTTTCCATTTAGACATAAATTTTTGAGGTTGTGGCAAAGATCTTAGTCAAGGTGTGGCTAACCATAATCCAACAATACTCATTTGGTTCATTATGATCACAGATATGCGAATAGGATGCATGACATGGAAGGTCCCAGAAGTCAGAAACTCGTGAGTTTTCATATTTTCAAACGTATCAACAACATGAACTACTACTGTCTTGTGATAACATTTAAAGAATTGAAACTTGAAGTTTCTGAAAAAAATAACAACAAATATATTTTAATGATACTCAAATATTTAATTAATTTGAAACCGTATATAGATTAGAAGCATAACCAAACCAAATTAAAAAAGCCATATATTACACACTAAATTTGAAGAACTATCGACTCTCTCATTCCATGTGGAGAGAACAAAGACTATCTCATTAAACTTACACTCTGTGTCACTAACGTAACAACATAGATTTCTTCCAAAATCATCTTTCATATCAACAATAAACAACTGAAGTCAAACAGCCGGTGGGTTATAGCGTTAAACATTAAAAATAGAGGCTAAATCTCCCCAACCAAGTCAATATCTAAACATGGAAAATGAAAGCCAAACCTACTATTAGGGTGGTAGGCCAAATGTCTCAACCTCTATTTTTTTATATTGGATAACAATATATAAGCACAAACAGAACTTATATTGCACAGCAGCTAGAAATATTAAACTAAGGCAACAACAACAACTGGATGCAACAATTTAAAAGACAACAGTTGTATACAACAATCTATAAGAGAACAGTCAGAAATGATAAGTACAGTTCATATAATGAATAGAGATAATCTGAAACAGCAGCAACATAAAAACAAACATAGAATATAAATAAACAGCAGTATAAAATAGAGGTTACAGTATGAAATTGACCTAGTAACAGATGAGAATGGTCTTGCTGAATATGTTATATGGTAGGCCAAATGTCTCAAAACTCTTGCTGAGTATGTTTATATATAATGGGTTGATGATTATCAAGTCGGATTAAATGTTCCAATCATATTGTCATGAAGATTCCTAGCTATCTTTGGAGGGAACAAAACTTTATAGAGTATCACAGTCAAATAATAGAAAAAAATTGAAGTATCATCAATAAGATTATGCTTGGGAAACTGTCCACATTTACAACCTTCCCTCTCAACCTATGACCAGATAAAATGAAAATGATAAAATAATATTTATTATTTAGGTTAAACATATGGCTTATAAAATGCCTTCTTAAACTATCGAGGTGTTTACCTGGAGATCAGATGATCTTTCTATCATTCTGATGATGGATCACAAAGGTGTTATCCAAAGCGTTGATGCAAAGATATACACACAATCTAAACCAAAAGCAAGAATGATAACTATCAAGATGTTTGGTGATATATAAGATAATTTCATAGACTAAGTTATATATCTCTTAAATGTAAAAGAAAAGATATTTATGTTCTTTAGGTTATACTTATTTTGTAGGGATCTATAGCTATTTTAAAATCTCTTAAAATTTTGGTTTTCTATTATATTTTAGTTTTTAAAAGAGATTGTTAGTGATTATGGGTCTACATCTTGAACTATAATTTTAAATGTGTAAGTTTGGGAGATTTCATATGAAAATTTATCACTTTTTATAGAATCTAGATATTTATTCTATAGAAATACATTTTACTTGGAGCATGAGTTAATGAAGAGATTAGAAACTAAATTGGTTGCAAGAACTATTTTATTTATTATAATTTTTCTAATTTTTGTACCTCCTAAGGCACGAGTCAAACATATATTTTCCATGCGACTACTAGGAAATTATGCTTTGACTTGGCACCTTGTCATACGAAATCCTTCATTTTTTGTTGATTTTTTCTATTGTCTATGATGGAGCCTAAAGGACAAAAGGATTTATATAGGGAGTGTAGTTAACATAGCCCAAACCACTATGATTCTTCTAGAAAAAGAGAGTCATTTGTTGCATCAAGAGGAAAGGCATGATTTGAAGGCCTCAATCAATGAGTTCCAAAAGGAAAATTTACAAGCTCCAAAGAATAATGGAACCCTAATGTACTTTCTTAGAAGTTTACCCATGAGTCAAGAAGGTTCTAGAAGCTTCTCACCTCATCCTAGTGCTAATCCAACATGATACCCTACACACAATAACTCAAGTTTCCACACTTACACAAAATTTAGCTCCAATTTCACAAGAACTCTCTATTCTAATCAAGGATGAACTACACATACTCAAAATAATGCACATTTTTTTCAACTACACTCTATGTGACTATAGTGTTAGGGAAAGTATGCATGGAACACATTTTAAACACTTGGATGGTCCACACCAACTACAAAGATGACAACATAATGATTGAACTCATCTTGAAACCATATCACAAAATTCTTAGCATCTCACCTATTCAAAAACTTAGAAAATGTACTCCTTTGTAAAAAAATTAAAAAAATACGTTTAAAAAACATCTTGAAGGATTGAGATAGTGCCGCATGACTCAAGAGCTCCTTGAAGTAACTATTTATAGCATCAAAGTTGTTGGATCTCCTAGTGTAGTTGAGCATTTTCTTCTAAGAAGATAACAAGATTTTTTTTCTTTGGGAAAATTTTCTCTCTACATTTTCTTTCTCCATATTTGGTGCAAAGAAAATGAGGGTGCTACTAAAAACATAACTCAATGAGAACTAGTGAGAAGCAATGTGGGAGCCAAAATAGGCTTTGATACCAATGCTTAGATTCATGGTTAAAATTGGATTAAAACCCTACATTTTAGGTAGTAACACATAAGATTATAATGATATACTAATGGTGAATAAGAATTCTAAGCAGAGAACCTAAAGCATGAAAACATAAAAAAGAGATGGAAAATATGTTATAAATATGAAATCTTCTATTTTTCAATGAATAGGCTACCTAGAGTTACAAAGAATAAGGTTGGGAATTTGTAGGTTCTTGTGATTAGAGAGAAAGATATCTCCAATTGGTTTTCCAAGAGATTCTAAAGAGAAATTCTTTGATAGTATTTTTTTTTTTTACAATATGTATAATAGATGTATTTATACATGAATGTACAATATAAATAATGATATTTGTTAGACTCAAATGGTACCAATCATTAGACTTTTTCAATACCTAAACCTATGGCACAAATACTACCAAGTATCTCACAAATAATAATATATAATATGGATGATGGTGCTATGTCATAGTTGAATGTGTAATCACAAAGGTATACCATGTGAAATAGCACACATTGAGGAAGCCAAAGGTGCAAGTGTTAGGAGAAATTAATGTGGAAGGATATAAAGCATATGATGTGCATGATAATGGAGGAAAATTTGGCAAAGCTATCAAAGAGCTTATGTAAATAACTCCCAAGATGGCATAATTGAGGAGCATAAGGTCATGAGATTGCATAACTCAACTATGAGTTACACATGATTGAATAGATGGGTGGATGGAATAGATGGGTGGATGTCATGGTTGTGTATATGCAACCATAATATTGCGCTAAGTTCTATAAAGTGTGGTAGCTATTAGAGATAATGAAGATTATGTAGAGAACTCTTGAGATGGCATGGATGGTGTAAATTTTATGCAGTGTGTTGCCATGGGATTATATTGAATTGTACAATGTGTAATTATTTTTAAGATTGTTGTTTACTTTTTGTGGAGTTACATAATGCCAAAGAATTGATAAAGATTTATTTGTGTGTAACACATCTTGTCACTATGTTGATAGATAATAGAATGGACTTCACATTATATGTAGTGTTTTTGAGACAATGCATGAGGCTTGTGCTCAAATCACTACTCATCAAGCTCACCAAATTATTGTATATTAGCTCATGTTTGTTTATTCCTCTCCTAAGAAGAATTACATTGGCTAATGGATTTATATTTCTCAATGTGGAATAAATTCAATATTTGTACCATGTTTTTTTCATTCTTTCTAGTCTGTTGGTTCCACCATTCAATTGTGTGTTATTCATGTGTTTCACACTATTGTCATTGACTGTTCCATACATGTTCACTTCTTTATATCTACTAATGTAAAGATATAGATACCTAAATTTATGGCAAAGATCTTAAACAATGGATGGCCAACCATAATGGTGCAATAGTTTCTTTTATTGGTAAATGAGATTTTTAGCTTGGCCTAACCAAGTGAGGCCACAAATGTGGAACTTCAACCCCAAAATGAACACACACAATATCAATGGGAATAGTTCAGACCCATGAGCACATTGTGAGCACAATGGCCCAGTGAGGGTCTGGGGCATTAGGAAATTGGCATAATCATTGTGAAGGTTCAAACCTACCAACACACTGGATCAACAAGGGCACAAAGCTCATGATCACAACAACCAAACAGAGATTCAAACCTTGGTGGCAAAAACAATGCGGCAACTTAATTGTCAAAATATAGGATGAAGCCCATAATGGTGTAATAGTTACTTAATTCATCCCAACCTCTATATTTGTGGATAGGATGGATGATATGGGAATCTAAGAAGGTGGAACACATCAACATGGACTACTATGTTTTCTAGGTAATGTTTAAAGAATCAAACTTTAAGGTTCTCAACATCTCAAACCTTGTTGGATTGAAACTTAAGAATACCATAAAAAATTAAGTGATAAATTGTAATAAACAAATTTTAAATTGACTTTAATACTTAAGTAATTTGAAACACTATATAGACTAAAAAAATTTATCAAACCAAATTAAAAAAAATCATATTATACATTAATTTTTTATAAATATTTTAAAATAAACTTAAATACTTAAATGTAATTTTATATTCGTCAAAGATTTCCTCTTGAAAGATTCGTACTACTACTACATTTACCTTGATTAAAAAAAAACTATACATTATATAATTTATTTGGTTAACCATTAAATGTGATAATTACTCCGAGTATGGATGGAAATTTGGTGATGTCATTACGCATGGAGGAGAATAAAAGCTGAGCTCATTAAACCTAAATTCTATCCACCTACGTAAGACCATATATTTGAACTAAAGTCAAGAATGGGTAGTTAAGAGCGTTAAACATTATAAGTATTTTTTTCTTTTTTTGAAGTTACAGATTCAACAAAAAGTTCATGATATTGCACAGCAGCTACAAATATTAAACTAAGGCAACGATAACAACTGGATGCAACAATTTATAAGACAACAGTTGTATACAAATTGACCAGTTAAAAAATGATAGGTACAGTATAAAACCAAACAGTAGAATATAAGTAAACAGCAGTATAAAATAGAGGTTACAGTATGAAAATGACCCAGCAACAGATGAGAATGAGAATGGTCTTGCTGAATATGTTATATGGTAGCCCAAATGTTTGAAATCTTTTGCTGGGTATGTCTATATATAATAGGATAATGATTATTAGTCGGATTAAATGTTCCAATCATATTGTCATGAAGATTCCTAGCTATCTTTGGAGGGAACAAAATTGTATTAAAATATCAGTGTCAAATAGAAAGAAATTTAACTATCATCAATTAGATTATGTTTCAATTAGATTATGTTTGGGAGACTGTCCCCATTTACAACCTTAGCTTTCAACCTATGAGAAGATAAAATGAAAATGACAAGATATTATTTATTTTAAACAGATGGCTTTTTAATTGGTTTAGTGAATTATCAAGGGTTTTAATTAAGAATATTAGTTTTTCGTCAATGGGCTCTTGGTCTACTGGTGAAGTTGAATGGTTCCAAACCCACCAGGGATTAAGTCTTATGAGGTCAGGATCATGCCCCGACCCTCGCTGAGCTGACAGCTTATAGGCTTCATACCCTTGTTGGGCTGACCACAACAACGAAAATGTCACAACTAAACCATCACATTATAAAATGAACCCTATAATGGTGCAATAATTATTTGTGTCTATAGATAGGATGGATGATATTGGAGGTTTAGGAAGGTGGATAAATTTACTACCACTATGGTTGAATTTTTGTAGTCATTCCGCGTGGAGGAGAATAAAAGCTGAGCTCATTAAACTGACATTCTCTCTACCTACGTAAGAGCGCGTATTTGGACTAAAGTCAACATTTGGTAGTTACGAGCATTAAACATTAAAACTATGAAAAAATAAATAAAATAAAACATTAAAAATACAAATTTAATCTCACTAACCAAGTCAAAATCTTCATGGAAAATGAAAGCCTATCCTAATATAAGAATGGTAGGCCAAATGTCCAAACTCGTGCTAAATTTAGAATACAAAAGACAAAAGTCAAATTTGAGTTTGAGTGTATGATGAGCTTTCATATATTTTAAAATAAATATTAGGAACAATTTAACAATAAAAATATAATTATAATAATTAAATGTAATATTGTGTTTTGAGATTAATAAAAAGTAATATAATAAATTATGAAATAATAAATATAAAATAAAATAAGTGTTACGTAGTGACGAGTATTTGTCATCATAGTATTGTAATAAAAATATTTGTTCTAATTTTTAATTATTATAATTTTGAATTATAATAAAAATATTTAAATTTTTAATTATTATAATTTTTTCATTGTTACTTTAAAATTATATTAGAATAATTATATTTATCTAATATTAACTGCAACTCTTATTTTAATAAAATAATATAAACTAGTAATTACACTTTGGTGTGCAATGGGTATGCTAAAGAGGTGTGGAAGGTCAATTGGAAAAAATATAGTCTATTTTTTGGATATATTTGTGTAGTGCATGAGATCAATTTGTGGCCATGATGTTGTTTGTACAACAAATGACTTAATTGAGAGGTGGTAGCTTTAAATCAACTATGCATCCAATTACAAGGATTCAATTAACAATGCATCCAATTACAAGGATTCAATTTCATAACTGAAGTGAAACCTTTGAATTGAGAAGATAATCAAGTTTTATTAGCAAAGGGCTCATATTATCTTTGCGATAGGGTGAGTGCGAGAGTGAGGTTGAATAGGGCTAGAAAGAGGGATATATAGAGGTGTAAGAGTGAGGGAGAGATTGGTAAAGAGATAGACATAGAGATAGAGAAGAAGATGAAGATATAGTTGGAGTCGAAGATAGAGATGGAGAATGGGGAGAGGAAGATGGAGAGGAGAGATATATGAGAGAGACATAGAGGGAGGGGAGAGGAATATATAGATATAGAAGAGAAAAATAAATAGTTGGAGAGAGATGAAGATATATAAAGATAAAGATAGAGATAGGAAATGATATAGAGAGAGAGGGAGAGATATAGTGGTACAGAGAGATGGAGATAGAGGGATAGATGAAAGAATTGATAGGGAGAGATAGATATAGAGAGAAAAAGAGATAAGGGTATAGAGGTCCAAAAAGAGGGAGAATGAGATAGAGATGGATGGATAGAAGGAGGCATGTCTAGAGATTAGGGGGAGAGATAAAGATAGAGAAAAAGAGGAGGGGAAAAAAGATAGAGCAACGAAGAGGGGGAGATAAAGATAGAAAGAGAGGAGATAGAGAGGGAGAGAAAAAAAGGAAGAGATAGAGAGAGATATAAAGGAAGAGGGAGAGATGATATATATTTATATATAGTGAGATAGAACTACTAGAGAGTTAGAGATATATAGAGAGGGGAAGAGGGAGAGAGATAAATAAATGGACAAATGGAGTTGGAGAGAGGGCGAGAGAAATAAGGGACATAAATATATATTGGAAGAGAAGGTGAGAAATATAGAGATATACAGGAAGAAAAAGGGAGAGACACAAAGATAAAGAGATAAATAGGGGGATAGGGAGGGAATGGGGGAGGGAGAGATGGGGAGAAATAGAGAGAAGGGTAAGATAAAGAGAGGGATGGCCCAAAGAGAGAGAGTTGGGGAAAATTGATATAGATAGAGGAAAATATAGATAGAGAGAGAGGGGTAGAGAGAGATAGAGAGATATATGTATAGAAAGTGATAGATAGACGAGCCGAAAAGAGATGGAGAGAAATATAGAAAAATATATATTGTGCAAGAGATATTGGAGCAAATGAGAGAGGGGGGGGGGTAAAAGTGAGAGAAAGGCACTGACAAAGACAAGTAATAGAGAGAGAAAGGTTTAGACTTTAGAGAGAGGGAGAGAGATAAAGAGGGGGAAAGATAGAGATAAAGAGATATAGAGAGATAGGGAGAAACATGGAGTGTGTGTATAAACATTAGAGAGCAGAAATAGAGAAATATAAAAAGAGGGAGTGATGGAGAGATAGGGAGAGATAATATAGAAAGAGGGAGAGAAGCAATATATAAGGATATAAAGCGATAAATATAGGGATAGAAAGGATCTAGAGAGTAAATATAACTTGTAAAATATAGAGGGGGTGAGAAAGAGGGAGAGATAAAAGGATAGAAAAGGGGGGAGAGAAATAAATAGAGATAGAAATATGGTGAGAACTAGAGAGGGGGAGATAGATAGATAGAAAGATAAAGATATAGGAAGTGATATATTGAGAGGTAGAGAGAGAGAGAGAGAGAGAGAGAGATGAAGAGGAGTGTATAATATCTACAGAATGTGAGATAGAATAGAGATAGGGAGGGAGAAATAGGTTGGAGTGTGTGTTTGTGTGAGTGAGAGTGATATAGATATAAAGATAAGGAGGGAGTAAGACAAAATGTGTGCGAATAAAAGATATATAGAGATAGATATAAAGAGGAAGAAAGATATACAAAAAGATAGAGAGAGGGGGAGAGGGAGAGAGATGATATAGAAGTAGAGAGATATAAAAAGAGGGAGTGAGAAGGAGAGAGAGAGGTGGATAGAGAGAGGGAGAGATAGAGAGCTAGATAGAGTGAGAAGGATAAAAGGGGAAAAGAGAGAGATATAGGGAGAGGTAAGGAGATATAGATAAAGGAGAGAGATGGAGATGGAGATAATGATCAAATGACATGCTACCATCAAAATAACTCCCCAAAGACATATGATATCTTTAAACTATTGGCATGAAATGAGTAATCAAAAGTTAGTTACTAAATTTCTTTCTCTCTCACTCTAAACATTTAATTTAGGTGTTAAGTTAAAATTTATTTTATTATATAAATTAGAATAAAATTCAAATATAATTATTCTATAATAAATAAAATTTAAATAAGACAAAATGTATAAATTCTAATATATTTTAATTATTATTTGTAATTCCATTAAAAAACAAATAATTAGAATACAATTTTAACTTAATTAAAAATCAACCCTTAAAAGAAGTGGAAGAATTAGTATAAATAAATAAATAATAGAATATCTAATAAAAAAATATAATAATAAAAGAAAATAGTAAGAAAAGAAAGATTTTAATTCAAAATATATTTATTCTATCATAATTAAAATTTTAATAAGATAAATAATTATATATTAAATTATAATAATTTTTAATTATTATAAAAAGACTTAAATTATTAAAATAAATTTTAAACTTAATGAAAAATTAACTCGTAATAAATGATATTAAAATGTATATTTTTTATTTTTTATTATAAAATATCTCTTTTTTTAAATTAATATGAATTTAAGTGAATAATTCTATATTCTTCATTCTTCTCTCCAATTTTAAACCATCGATTTCAATAAGTAGGTGGTTCACTTCATATAGGGAATTCTTCGACATAATAATTATAATATAATACAAATTTTATAGTGAAAAAATATATATATTTTTAAAGCAAAATCCTAATTTAATTTTAAAAATTTATAAAATTATAATTATAATAATGAAATTAATCTAAAAAAAATTACTAATTTGTAGTATAATATTATATCATTTTTTATATTTATGTAATATTAATTATAATTAGTTTAAATAAAATAACTATTAATAATTATAAAAGTGAAAATAGACATTTTTTAAATAACTTAAAAACAAATATTTAAAGTTGTGACTAAAAGTTATTAAATTATTTTGTATATAGTAAAATGATTAAAAAATTTATGATTTTCAAAAAGTATTAAAAAATAGAATGATTTCAAAAAATATATAAAATATAATTATAAAGAATACATATAATAATTAAGTTTATTTTTTATTAGAAATGTTTGTGTTTGATTTTAATTTTATTTTATTTAAACTAAATGAAATCCTTATAATTGGTTTTATCATGTATATTTTGAGATAAAAAAAAAAATTATTTAAATTTATATGTTCATTTAGAAAAAATATTTTATTTACAATATTATAAATGATAAAAAATGAAAAAAACTATTTAAAATAGACATTTCCATTTTTTAAATACAAAGAAATAAAAAAAAACCTAAAAAATCTATCATCCCTAAAAAATTTCCCCTATGACACCAAATTTTTTAAACCAATCATAGCGTAGATAAATAATTTTTATAATATCTTAAATTTAAAAATATAAATCTTAACTTTACAAAAACCAAGTGATATAGAGAGAGAGGGAGAGATATAGTGGTATAGAGAGATGGAGATATAGGGATAGATGAAAGAAGTGATAGGGATATATAGAGAGGAAAAGAGATATGGATATAGAGGTCCAAAAAGAGGGAGAATGAGAGAGAGATGGATGGATAGAAGGAGGCATGTCTAGAGATTAGGGGGAGAGATGAAGATAGAGCAAAAGAGGAGGGAAAAAAAGAAAGAGCAATGGAGAGGGGCAGATAAAGATAGATAGATAGATAGAGAGAGAGAGAGAGAGAGAGAGAGAGAGAGAGAGAGAGAGATACATACACACATCTATACACACACACACATACATACATATATACATGTATATATATGTATGTGTATATATGTATATATATGTATGTATGTGTATGTATATATATACATATATAAATATATGTATATGTGTATATATGTGTATATATGTGTATGTATATATATACATATATAAATATATGTATATATGTGTATATATGTGTATGTATATATATACATATATAAATATATGTGGGTGAATTCACAATACTGGTTCTCACTTTTTGACCAACTTTGACACTTAGATGAACATTTTGCAAAAAACCTTCACTTTCCGACACCTATAACTTTTAAATCGTAAAGAATTTGAAGATGATGTAAACTAGTGATTTGTAACATCCTTTTTGTAGATTCTAAATATATATTTTTCAATTTTTTTTGAATAAAATTTTATTGATTTTTCCATCTCCCTCAAAAGTAGTTTTTTACAGCAAACAACATTTTTTAAGAGTGATGTGCATCCCGAAATGTATAAATTTTTTTCTATAAATGATAAAAAATTATCTCTTTTAAATTTTGGTTTGTAACATCAATACCCAAGGCATGCAGTTGGTTTGATAGTGATATGTTGAATATTTTTTATTTTATTAAGTTTTGAAGTCCGATTAATTATAATTTAGATATAGGTGTATGTTTGAACACATAACTTGCTCTATTTATATCAAAATTAAATTTTATTTTTTTTGTTAGAAAGAAGACATCATTACCTAGGGCATAGATATTTTTCAGAATTTTTTTGAATTAGTTTACTATTTTTCCCAATGCATTGAACAAAGAAGTTCATGTTCGGTGAAAAACCTACATTCATATATATATATATATATATATATTAATGAACTTAAATATATTAAAAATTCTACTATTTGGAAAGCTTATAATAAGGACTAAATCCTTAAGAAAACAAAATTTCTAAATGAATTCATTTGACCCCTCAAAAGCTAATGTAAAATTGGTTTTTTATCAGCATTTGATAGATGCAAAGGAGACTCCATTGCAAGTATGATTTAGAAGTAGAGAGGTTCTATACAAGAAATTTTGATCTAAGAGCCTTTGATCTAACTCTCTTCAATTAATTACTTTAAATGGGACCTCTTAAAGCTTAAATAATTATATTTTCCAAAAAATGTATGATTTCAGCAAAAATCAAGATGTACCAAAAAGTGGGAACCAGCTTTGTGAGTTCACTCATGTATATGCATATATGTGTATATATATACATATATATATATATGTATATGTGTATATATGTATATGTGTATATATGTATATACATGTATATACATATATCTATATACATGTATATACACATATATACAGATGTATATACATTTATATATATGTATATACATATATATATACAATATATACATGTGTATATATATACATACATATGTATGTATGTACGTGGTGAGATAGAACTAGAGAGTTGGAGATATTTAGAGAGGGGAAGAGGGAGAGAGATAAATAAGTGGACAAATAGAGATGGAGAGAGGGTGAGAGAAATGTTGGACATAGATATATATTGCAAGACAAATAGAGAGATATATAGTTATACAAGAAGAAAAAGGGAGGGAGGTAGAGATAAAGAGATAAATAGAAGGATAGGGAGGGGATGAGAGGGGGAGAGATGGGGAGAAATAGAGAGGAGGGTAAGATAAAGAGAGGGATGGCCTAGAGAGAGAGTGGGGGTAAATTGATATAGATAGATAGAGAGGGATATGTGTGTGTGTGTGTGTGTGTGTGTGTGTGTGGATATAGATAGATAGACAAGCCGAAAAGAGATGAAGATAAATATAGAAAAAGATATAACATGCAAGAGATATGGAGCAAAAGAGAGAGAGGGGGGCAAGAGTGAGAGAAAGGAGATAACAAAGATAGGTGTGAGAGAGAGAGAGAGAGGGGGGGGGGGGGGGGGGAAGATAGAGATAGAGAGATAGAGAGAGGGGGGGAGAAACATGAAGTGTGTGTATATACATTAGACAGCATAAATATTAAAAGAGGGAGTGATGCGGAGATATGGAGAGAAGATAGAAAGAGGGAGAAAAGTGATATATAAGGATATAAAGATATAGATATAGGGAAAGAAAGGATCTAGAGAGCAAATAACTTAATAAAAAATATTTAAATTTATGACTAAAAGATATTAAATTATTTTGAATATATTAAAATGATTAAAATTTTTATCATTTTCAAAATGTATTTAAAAATAGAATGATTTCAAAAAATATATAGAATATAATTATAAAGAATACATATAATAATTAGTTTTATTTTTTTAATAGAAATATTTGTATTTAAATTTTCATTTAAGTTAATTTAAATTAAATTAAATCTTTAATAATTGGTTTTATTATCTATATTTTCACATAAAAAATAATTATTACAATTTATATGTTTATTTAGGAAAAAACAATTATTTACAATATTATAAATGATAAAGAATGAAAAAAACTATTTAAAATAGACATTTCATTTTTTTAAATACAAAGAAATCCCAAAAAATCCCTAAAAAATCTATCATCCCTAAAAAATTTCTCCTATAACACCAAATTTTTTAAACCAATCATAGTGTAGATAAATAAATTTTACAATTTCTTAAATTTAAAAATATAATTCTTAACTTTACAAAAACCAAGTTTTTTTTTCTAATAAAAAAGAATAATCACTTTTGATTGGTGCAAACTAATAAAGAAGCTTCACTCAATGCAATAGTATTGCCTATGGCAAGTACTAATAAGAGTAAAGATAGTGATTTATTTTAACATTTTTAAATTAGATGTGAATTATATATGGAATTTTTTCAAGGGAGATTGGGCTTGGATGTATTTGTTCTTAATTTAAGAATTTTTATTTTGTAACAAAAAATAAGATAGATCTAGAAGATAAATTAATAGAAAATTATAAAGTTAATTCATCTCATTCACATCAACTTCATCTTATACTTTTTTCTTTCTTCTTTATTCCATTGTTCAAAACTCACCTAAATCCTCTAAAGGAAAGTGCAATATTTCCTACCTAACTAGTTAGGAAACAATGCATGTATACCTAATCAAGTAAAATTGCGAAAAAGTAACAAATACTAAATAAAGAATAAAAGGGACAAAAGGAAACAAAATACATTGTATACATAAGGAAAACTCCAACCCCCAACACATGCACCAAACACATTATTCAACAACCAATAATTACAATATAATAGTAGATTCTTTGATTAGTTATATATAATATTATACACCTACATATTATACACCTACATGAGTAGTTGGTAGCACAAGCCTACTTAAAACATGGTATATAGTTTCAATCTCAAGCCATCAATATATAGGTCAAGGAGACTCAAGAACCATTGTTGGTATCCTAAAAATGTGAGCTGGTACTATAAGTCAAAAACCAATTTGAGGTTGTTCACTTTCAACACATATTCCCCACTTCAAAATTAACTCTTCCATGATTAGAATGTAATTATTATTTCTAGGTTAATCCTCAGGACTATGAAGGTACAACATAACTCCCAACTACTCATGTAGGTGTATAATATCTCTTACACATTTCTCACAAATGATGTTATATATCACTAATCAACTATACTAGTTGAGTGTCATCTCAAGATTCTTTGTAAGTGGGATGCCTATTTTCATGTGGGTAAATTATTTACATATAACACAAATCTAAAATAATTACAACTAGACCTAGAAGTTACAAGGTGTACAACATATATTTCTAACTTTCTATCTTTCAAGAATATTTCAAGTCAAAAAGTTAGGCATGTGAGATATCTTTACTAACAAGCAATTTAAAATTACAAAAATATTAGCTTATATTGTAAGAAAAAATTGAAATGTTCAACTAAGACAACAAAAATTGGATACACCTATTCATAAGAGTGGTTATAAAAGGTACTTTTAGAATTTGAATAAATAAAAAAACTTAAAAATATTATAAAAAACATTTAACAACAAATAGTGACACCCTAATTATGTTATGTGGAAGGTCGAATTTCTCCAAACTCTTGTTAAGTATGTCATATATTAATAGATTGATTGTCATCATATCTTATTACACCTAATCATATTCTCATGAATATTCCTAGCTATATTTAGATAAAACATAATTCTATGAAAATATCACACAACCAAATAATAGAAATAAATTTTACCATTGTGCATAGAGTATTCCTATGAAACTCTCTACTTAAGATGTTAACTCTTTGCTTATGCAAAGATAAAAGGACAAGATAATATTTATGTTTTAATAGATGGATTATTAAAATATCAAGGTTTTTATCATTCTTTTTCAATTTTTAAGATTGTTTTATAGACTAGATTGTATATTTGAAGACATTTAAGCAATGTAAAAGAAAATATTTTTTGTATTTTTTTTAATTTGTCTCTATCTTATAGTTGTGTGTCTATTCCAAGAAATTTTCTAAAAATTTGGTTTTGTATCATGTTTTACCTTTCAAGAGTGATGTTCAATAACTAGTCTATATTTTGCCATGAATTTTAAATGTGTAAAGATCAGACATACTAAAAATTATCTCACTTTTCATGGAATCCATGCACTTCTATATAAGCATGCTCCTCTTGGAGCTTAGGTCGGAAAAGTGACACAAAGTAAACTAGTCCCAAAAGAGAGATTGCATATCGTTGCTTAAATAATCATTGTAACTATGGACGCATGACACAAAAGACCTTTTCCCACACCACTAGCATGAATTTCTTCTTTTCATTAGTGATTTACCATAGGGAATCCTTCATTATTTTTTTTATTATTTGTATTATACATATGATTTGATTCTTGAAGAACAAAAGAGAGATATGAATGGAGTGCATCTAGCATAGCCCAAATCATTGTGACTATTCTAGCAAAGGATAGGAAGTTTTTGCATCAAGAAGAAAGTCACTATTTGGTGGCCTCAATTAAAAAGTTTCATAATTAATATCTATAAGTCCTAGAAAATAATGAAAACCTAAGGTATTTCTTAAAATAATTCTAGTTCATCTTAAAATACAAGCCAAAACCATTAGTTCAACCAATGAGAATGGTTTTCATGGTTGTTGAACTTGCCTCTCTAGATAAATTTATTTTATTTTAAGCTTAAACATAAATTAACAGCCATAATTTATTTCTATCTTTTCCTAGAGAGTATCATCCACCTAAATATTTAGCCAAAAAAAATACTCAAATATGGTGATGAAAAATGGGGGCATGAAACTTCATTCAAATATATACTCAAGCTACCTTGTGTAAACACAAAACCTTCCTAATATTTCCATTAAGAATGTGTAGTTGACTATATCATATGCCTTCCTTATGTTAATATTCGGAGTCATGATTTTCATGTTAGACTTATAAACAAAGTAAAAAAACTCATTATTTGCGATGATATATTTAGTTATATTCCTTTTAGGAATGAAGTAACTTTTCTCCAAAGAAATTAGGGAAGGTAATATGATCTTGAATATATTGCACATTGGTTTAAAGATGGTCTAATATATTATATTATAAAATATATTTGGCTTAATTTCTTAAAAAAAGGAAAGTATTTCTAATAAATAGAGCAATAATTATACAATTGAAAGATTTTAGCATTTATTTTATTTTATTTTTATATTTCGGCCTCATTATATATCACTACGACCTCTTTTCACATAATGTGCTAGAATGTTTGGAAGAATACTCTAGGGAATCTATATATCTAGGCCTTAATCTATATGTGTATTGATTTTCTTTCATACTTTGTGAATGGATCCATCATGATTTATTGTGATCCTCAAATACTATATTTGGGATTGGATGAAATTTCTTGAGCATTTATATTGGATGTTTCCTCGTATTTGAAGATATTTTAAATAAGGATAATATTACAGACTTTAATACCCTCTAGATCATCTAACGTGGCTTTAGAACTAGATAAGTAATGGAGGAATTTATATAAAAATTATGGAGGTCCTTGATGAAAATATGAAATAATTTGATGTTCCTATATCTCCCTTAGTTAAATTATCTCTATATTTTTTATGTTAAAATATTTCCTTGGATTAAATTTCTATTATTTCAATAATATGGTTTTCTTTGATACAAGTTCTTGATTTATTTTTTGATGTTTTCTAATCTTTCAAGATGTTGCATTTTTTTTTTAAAAGGGATACATTTTCATACATTTTATTTTTAGAGATCCCTAACCACCAATCCTTGATCAAGGCAAAAAATGAGTCATCTTGAAACCATGTATTTGTGCATTTATGTGGACATGTAGTGTTTGTGAAATATTCCATAATTAAAAGGAGAGGAAAATTATAAAACAAATAGTAATCAAAATTTCCATTTAAATGTCTAAATACCTATTTAACAAAAGTCCCATTTTTTTGTCAAGGTTAAACATAAACCTATTAAAAAGTCTCATTGCTTGGGAAATCTATGGTCTAGTGAAAACCATTGCATACATCAAAGTATCAACATGATATATAAGGTTTCTTATATATTCCATCAAAATAATCATCATATTTAGGACACATGTCTAGAGTGTGCTTATTATAAACCAAAAATAGAAACTTAGTAACCTATAGTCATTCATGCTTACTCTAACTTAGCCATAGATTTTTATGTCCTTGATCCTTGCTAATATCCAACCCAATTATATTTTATTAGTCACCAATTCCTTCATGTTGAATGTCCTAGAAAGTTGAGTTTTGAGCTCCCTAATCATTGCCTTACTATTACCTATAAACTACATTTTATTTGCATACAATACAATGAATAGTATATGATCATCAATAATCTTAATATAAACACAATGATCTTCATTATTCCTAACAAAATTTAATTTCAACAAGCAAAGGCATTAAAATTTTAGTACTATATTTGGTGATTATTTTTAGACCATATAATGATTATTTTAACCAATAAATGAACTATTCCTTTCATTTCATAATAAAATCATTATCTTATCACAATATGAATATCCTTTTTAGATCCACATGAAATAAAATAGTTTTAGCATCCATTGCTATTTATTTCAAAATCACAACCTTCAACAACTGATAAAATGAATATAATAAAATATAACTTAGCAATTGGAAAAAAAAGCTCATCAAAATCAACTCAAACTCTCCACAAGTAGCCCTTGGCCACAATTTTGGCCCCATACTACTCTAACCTACCATATGCACTAAATCTATTTTGTACACCCACTCGAGAGGCTTTAAACTTTATTGTGTGTTCTCATCTCACACATCACCATAGGGGAGAGGACCCAATAGTTGTGCACCCTAACTTTGCACTTCTCAAAATCCTATGTGAAAATTTCAAATCACTTTCAAAATTTTACAGTAGCTTACTTCAAAATTCCCCTACTTGTAACTAAGGTTTCAAGGCCACATCATCATATATGATGCCACATCAACATGCCTTTTGCCAAGGTAGCCAAAACAACCCCCAAAAAAGGTGAGACCAATAGGCATGAAAAAGGTACCCCAATACTTGTGCAACTGACATGGCATCACATGATTGGTTGTTTTTTTATAACAAATGGTATATTTAATTCAATTATTGGTACTTATCAACAATAACAACTTTAAATAAAGTCACAACTATTGGTGCAGTGTTGTACAAAAATTAGATATTAAATCAACAAGTATGGGGGTATTAAATCAACAACTTCCATCACAACAATTGGAACACACTCAACTACTAGGTCCTCTCCCCTATAAACTCTCTAAAGTCTACTCTTCTCTATCCTATAATCAATCTAATTATTTTTCCACTTTTTTGTTTTTTTGAAGTGCACTATTATTTCTTTTGATGGTTGTTCTTCAGTTTCAAATAAGCTCAAAACTCCCTAAAAGTCACATCTCTCTTGAAATAATATGGGCTAGAGGCTTTCAAACCTTATAACATTTTGTTAGGAAATAATGCATCATACCCAATTTCATTTAATCCATTTCTTAAATAACCCATGAGAGAAAAGAATGAATACAAGCTTACAAAATAAACATTATACCAAGATCAAATAGATAGGCCACATGATAACACAAGATATACCTAGGGAAACCCACATGAGGGAAAAAACCAATCTCTAAAAGCATCCATTCTCCATCATATTATTCAACAATAAAAAAATACAAAAAACTTACAGAGTTATAATGAACACTTATAAAACATCAATCCCTCCAACACATCCTCTATGTGTCCAAGCATGAATCCACACATTGCATGCCATACTTCACATATGCACTCCTCAGAAAGACTCAATAATGGAAATCTACTTAACTAGTCAACCTTAACCACTCAAAATATGTTTTTTTATATAGACATAAGCTTACACAAATACAACCAAGTGATCAAGTAAAACCACATGACTCAAAACCATGAGTTCAAAAAGCCATTTACCCCACATTTAATATTGAGTACTAATTTTTCACTTTATTCATATTTTCCCAATATAAAATTAAATGCATTTCCCCAATGTGAAACCCACAATGTTACATACAAACACAAAGTGGCCCCAAGAATGCTAACTCCTAGCGATGCATGTCCATTTAAGTTCCCTTAGGCGTACCACACACATAATAATAAAATAAACATTATTAATATTATGCAAGGTGTACAACACCTTATCCCAACAACTTTAACATTCTCATTGTAACCAATGAAGATGTATTTTTGAGCTTTGTATACAATTTAGATCACTTTTCCTTAAAGCACATTAAACAATTGGTTACATTTAAAATACAATTAAAATATTTTTACCCATCTACACTTTAGAAGGAGTTTTATTAACAAGAAATAGACAAGGATATCAATTAGTCAAACAAAAGTATCATTTTGGCTTTGTACCACTCTACATATTTTTAGCTCTTTTTCATTAATGTTTTATGCATACTTTTTTCTACCTCATTTTTTTGGGGGGTGTACAAGGTGTATTATCCTATCAAATAATACTTGCATGCTTCAAAAAATTATCAAATTTCTTAGGAATAGTATTCCCCACCATTTTTTAATATCAACACTCTGATCTTATAACATATTTTTTTTCTACAATAAGGTTTTAATTCTCTCATATTAATGAAAAAATTAAAATTATAATATGCATAAAATATATATCTAGGTAAATCTAGAGACACCATTAATGAATATAACATAATATTGAGCTTTACCCATAAATCAAACATCCACAATAGAAAATATATCTAAAGAAGATCTGTCTTATTTTTCAAAGACACAATATTCATAGAAATTATTTTTACTAATAGAGTAATAAAAAAATCCTCAACTAATATTTATTAGTAATGGTCTTTAGGACTTTTTCATTGATGTGAACCAAATGTGGTGCATAAATATACATGTATTTTTATTTCCAATCACATTAGTAGAATTACAAAAGGTGAAGGCATCAAGCCTAAATAGAGTCCTAATTTGAGACTCTCTAGTAATCACCAAGCAACCAAACTTTCCAAATACGACATTAACACTAGAATCATTTTACTTGGATATACAAAGAAAACTTATTGTGAGACTTGGAATATACAAAACATGATCAAGGGTTTTAAATCTTCCATCATTGAAAGATCATTGTAACTTACCATTACCAATAATTTACTTCTAAGTACTATTATCTCCAAAGAAAATATTTCCTCTATTATAATTTATATATGTTAAAAACCACACATCAAGAGAGGATTAACATGGTAGGATAAACCTAAACTAATAATCCAAGCATAATCACTTATAGTATTAACAAAAATAAATAAAGCACTATTATCACCATTATGAAAGGATATTTCTACAGAGGACCTTGAACTCCTTTTCTTCTTTTTTTCATTACTTCTTCACATGTCTCCTTGTTCCATAGTTCTAACACTTTTCTCTTCCTTAAGGTCTTAAAACATTTGTTACACTTAGATCCATCCTTCTTCTTATCACCTTTAGGACCTCCTTTATATTTGAACCTTTCGTGTACATACAAAACATTTTTTGTTCCTTTATTCATGGATTTTCCTATCATTTCCTTTAAAACTATTCAAATGGTCTACAATAGAATCATCCTCATACAATATAATTATCTTTTGAGATATGTAACTTTTTTTAATATTTTTAGTTTGACATATATCATTTATTCTCTTCCACAACTTGTGTATAGTAGGGCCTCCTTTAAAAAAGAATCAAGAGAACAAAATCTATAAATGTTGGTTACTCATGTCTTCTTGTTTAATATTGACCAATCATCACTATACATATTAGATGACTTCTTTTCTTATGAAATAGACAAGTGATAATATGTTTTTCTAAGGAGATATTTTATCTTCAACTCTCACATCTCATATTTGGTGTCGTTAGATTTCCTAATATTCATAGGTGAAGTATAAGTCATAGTATACAATCCTTTTCCTCAAATCTACAAAAGCACCCAATATAAATCTTCAATTATAATTGAAAAATAAATCTTGAACACTTGAAATAAAGATGTCCCTCTCTATATAGAGTAGTTACATTTGATACCAAATCTTGATTTATCAAGGTGAAACTACTACGATAAAATCTTCTGAAAGCGTGTGCAAGTCTAAAATTTAATTAATTAACAAGGATTACCATATGATAAATATTATATGTGATTTTAAAATTAGTAAAATAATATAAATACAAAAACCATCCAAAGAAGGGTTGATCCTACACTATGATGGTTAAGTTGTAGCATTGTTAATGATGCCACCAAGGTTCAAAACCCCTCTAGGCTGAATGTGAACCATAGCGGTGTTAATGTCAGTGGACAAGTGTTAAGGAATGTGTCATGTTCCCTGTTGGGTAGTCATAGGTCTTGGTTGTTGTTTTTGCATTAATGTCAAGGATGAGGTCCCTTATTTGTGGCCTTAGTAGTTAATATCTCCAGTAAAAAAGCGTTCAACTACAAAAAATATATATATCTAAATAACATAGGATTTACATGGAGAAATCATTTTGATAAAGAATACAAACAAGAAAGAGAACATGTATGTATTAATCTTCAAAAGAGAGATGCATCCATGCACTAGCACTCTAGCAACACCTATGTGCCTTCAAAAATAATCTCATAAAAATTCTCATATATGTTGAATTTATAGAGAAATGGGAGAGGAATGCAATAAATGGTTTTCAACTATAATTGATCATTAAATCATAGTAAAATAGAAATACTTGCATGTCTAAAATGAAGAGGCACTTCCAAGAATAAAAATGTAGCTCCCAATGAGCCATGAAGAGAAAACTTAACCTTTGTATTAAGACTAGATGACATCTTTGACTTGTACTTCTTCTATAATGGCCATATACCAAGTTGGGTGTCCAAATTGATCACCCAAATCATATGGGAGACAACAATAACACTAAAGATGTTCTACTACTCAACTCTTAAATCTAAATTGAGATATTTTCTAAAAATAGATAATTTTCACCACTCCACCTTCTTCTTCAATGTAATAACAACTGATATAAAGATTCTAAGAGGATATAATTATAAATTAATTTTCCATTCACAACTCATGCATCCAATGACACATTCCAAGAATTTTGGAGACACATGAATAATACATAAGATTGCAAGGTAAATGATACCTTAATCCTAACATGTTGGTGTTTTGCTTTGGAGCTTCAAGACCTAGTCCTTTTTGTGGCTTCATTTCTCTCTCCCCTCTTGTCATCATGTTTTCCATTTCCTTCTTCTATATCCATTAGGTATTTACCCTATTCCCTTGCCCATTTTTCACATACACCTTATCCTCACATCCTTCTCTTTATCAAAACCATTGTCATTCTATTTTTGTTTCTTTGTGACCCATTCTTCTATCTCCTTGTGTTTAGACTAACTATCTTGTTTCATCCTTTTTGTGCTCTTTCACCTTATAACATTTTTCCTTTTATCCATCATTGTTACAAAATCCTATTTTTACCACACAAATGATTATACATTTTTCATACCTTGGATGCATGTGGATTTTGTTGGAATACCTATAAGAGAATCGACCAATGAAATTTTCTCTCTAATGTGTCCATTTTATAGGATTTTCTTCATCAAATTTTGCTTGCAAGTTAAATATGTTATAAACTATGGATTTTTGATAGGCGGAGCATTAGAAAAATAGTACTTAGGAGGTCAATACAAGATTCTTTAAAAAAATTATTAGTTTCAGAATAGATCAAAGCTACCCCTAGCTAAACTTGTTAATGTCAATGCCCTTATCCACTTTTACCATATTTGACCTAGTCAAACATATTAGTGTTAATGTCCCTTAAATCCATAGAATAACTCATGTAGGTCATAGATTCTAGAATGTATCTTTTTATTTTCTTTTTAGTATAGTACAATTCATTTATTAGTTTTCAACATGTGGATGTGCTCCTTTTTTTCTACAAGCATAGGGCACCAAGTTTTACATTATTTTCCCTATCTTTCCATGCCACATGTGGTTCATTTTAATTTTATCTATTTTACACCTAGAAATACAACTTCCTTAAAAATTTAAATTTAGTTTGAGGTTATTTTTTAGACTGGAGTGCATTTGATGCAAAGGTCAAACCCATTACCAACAAATCACATGGGACACATTTGACCCTATCTTTGATTTCTTCCAAATTTGGACTTGCACTTCTCTACTATAATCCAAGCCCATTCCACCACTTCTAGTCTACTTCTAGGTGCATTTAAGTCATCTATTTTATTGATTTCTATTTCTAAGTGATAAGGGAAGCACACTAGTAGTTATTATAGCTAACTTCATGCACTCACAAATCCTATACAGTGTATTGGATTTCAAAGAATGTTTTTGGTTGTCTCTGTATGTGAATCAACTGCTTATAGCTATTGTTTTGGCTTCTAGATAGTAACAATGCACACTGTAAGATCCGTTAACAAGGGTCAAAAGTACACATTTCAAAGTGTTGTTTGATACCTACTTGAAGATGCCCCATTAACTATTCACTTAAAATTGGAAATACTTATGCACAAATTCCCCAATAGTCATGCATAAATTCCCTAGTAGTTGTGTAGAAACGACCCAATTATGGTCCAAAAATGCTAAAAAGTGGGCAACCATTGGTACAAGTGAAATTTATTAATGGGATTTTAGTTATAATTTTTGTGTCCCTTTAAAGTTAGTAATTTGGGGGTTGGGTGCATAGGGAGTGAACGATTATGGAACTATAACAACTATTGGTACTATTCTCGTAATCTACGTAAGGAAAACATACCCTATTTTTTGTGAAGATTTAAAATGGATACACAAATGTAATTGACTTATGGCCAAAGGAAAATAGTTTTTTTGGTAGGAATAACAAAAAATATTTTGATACATGTGAAGCTCTGCAACTTTTGAATCTCCCTGCACATGGAACCTACTTTGAGGGGAGCCTATCCCTCCTTTTTCCCCTCCTATCAATCCCAACAACAATCTTGTGTCATGTTATGAGGGTCCTACTACAAATGTGCCTATGGTACCAGTTGGAGTCTCTGTGGATTCTCAAAATGCCCCTACACTATTTGAAAAGGTGAGAAATGAATCCCAACTTGATGGTCAACCTGAGAAAAACAATGATGACCTCCCTATGGGGACTGAGAATCTGGAGCATGTGCCTCCAAATAGTAGTCTGAAACCCAAGGGGTGAAAAACCATGCTCCTTGGTCAAACTAAGCATAACATACCTAATATAATTTTGGGTTACTTGCAAACAGATGAAGGAACAATTATTGTGTTTCCTGACTCTATGGTGGATCATATTGTCTCATCCATTAAATTTTCTTTGGTGGGCAATTTTTTTCCTTCCACCCCACCATTGATATGGTTTTTAGCTGGGTTGAAGTGAAATGGAAGTTAAAGGGAAGTGTGACTATTAGTTTTATGTTGAGTGGTCTCATTCTTTTAAGTTTATAACTGAGGAGGACCTCATTGCGATTATCACTCTAATGCCATGGTCTGATGGTAAACACCATATGTTTCTCTATATATGGAAATTGAGATTGGATCCTGCTACTGACTAGAATAAAATAGCACCAATGTGGGTGCATCTCTTGAGTCTCTCAATTGAATTCTAGGATGAATAAATCATCAAATGGATTGGTAGCACCTTTGGTCACTATATTGCCATTGATGGGGTGACTATTTAGCTAAATCTAGGTTAGTATTTGCATGCTTCTACATGAATGTGGATATAAAAAAACTCTCCCCAACTTATTTCTTTGCAATCTAAGTTAGGAAGCTGGACCCAAGCTAGATAGTTTATGAAAACGCGACGTTGTTCTGTTAGAATTGTTCCAAGTTTGGACATTTGGTTTTTGAATGTAAATCCTCTCCTATAAAACCCCAACATCTTAAAGAAATATGTGTTTCTTCTTGGGGGAAGGTAACTCAAGAAGCCAAGATCTCCCATGGGGAGGAGCCCCATTCTATAATTAAACCTTAGGAGAAGGATATAGGAAAGGAGTACCCTTTTATTGAGGGGATTCTTAAAATTATGGAGACCCCAACCAAGGTTGTTAAACCGCTTGAGGGAAATGTCAAGGAGACTCTTGTCAATGATATACTCCTTGAAGAGGGAGAAATCACAGTCCCTTCCAACCTTAGCATACTGGTAATAGTGTTCTCTCACCAAAGTTGTTTGCCCCTATTCATGTGCTCTCACCAAAGCCCCTAGTTTCTTCCCTAACCATCATAAAGGCATGTTTTTCTCTAGGTGCCACCTTTAGTGGCCAAATCTACTTAGCTAACAACTCATGTGCTCGACATAATGAAGAGGAGTGGACAACACAAAAGAGGAAAACAAGAAATAGGAAGAATGGTGTTGGGATTGAAACCAAGTATGGCCACCCATCCCAAGGCTAATAAGACAAAAGGAAGTTGTGAGGGAGATTGTCAATGGTAGGCAACTGACCCCAAAATCTACCTCAAAAATTTGAAAATGAAGTTTCTCATATGGAACATGAGGGGTCTTAATAGCCCACGAAATAAATATGCTCTAACAAATTGCCTCCTTGAGAAGAAGATTGACATTTTAATACTTTAAGAAGTTAAAATGACTCTAACCATTATGGATTATATTTGGTGGGGCTCCTATTTCTTCATTAGTGATGCTATTGGTTCCTCAAGTGGTGTTGTCACTATGTGGGGCCCTAGAAACCTAAGGGGAAATATTTTTGTCTAGCTTTGTTAACAATCTAACTATAAAGCTTGCTTCTCCTCAAGAGTCTTGGTTTTTAGTTAATATTTATGCTCCTAACACCCATTTTGGAAGGAAGACTATTTGGGGGGATATTTCTACTCAAGTTTTGGTATCTTGGAAAGACCATTGGATGATTGCGAGTGACTTTAACACTCCTCTTTTCCTATTAGAGAAATTGGGAGTGCTAGTGGACTACTCTAATAGTATGTTGAACTTGGTTGGATTCATTAACAAAATGGATCTTCTTGACATTGAAATTTTGGGTCAACTATTCACTTGGTCCAATCACAGGAAAGGGGACAACCACATTCGAGTTAATCTAGACAAATTTCTAGTATCCTCCAACTAGGTTTTAGGATACAAATCCACTCTCAGGGCTCTTGCTAGAATGGCCTTAGATCACAACCCTCTTCTTTTGGATTGGGCAAACAAACCTACAAGGGGATCCATCCCTTTTCGCTATAATATTATGTGGGCTTCACACCCAAAATTTAGAAATTATATCCAAAGCTAGTGGATACCCCTATTTAGGGTACTACTATGTAGAGGATGCCCCAAATACTAAACATCATAACGAATAATGTTAAGGTTGGAATAAATTCACCTTTGGAGACATCTTTACAAAGAAGGAGATAGATGCCAGATTAACAACATTATAGATGCAAATTGCTAATGGCAATTGGTTTGAGACTTCACATGAGGAGGAATATTTAAGAAGAAAATGGAAGGAGAATTTGAAAAGGGAGAAAATTTATTGGAAGTAGAAGTCCTTGGTCCAATGGTTGAAAGAAGGTGATTTGAATTCTACCTTTTTCCATAGATCTTCTCTTAAACATACGAATTGTAACACCATTCAATCCCTAATTGATGAGTTGAATCATGGTTACTGATGATATCAAGTTGGGTGATATGGATGCATATTACTTTGGTAATGCATACAAAGAAGATTGGATTGATTTGGACCCTTCCCTAGATTATTAGTTGTTGAACTTCTTGTGTATGACCCTGACTCGGGCTAGCAATTCTCTAAATTTGGCACTTGCTATTGGGGAATAGGTTAAGATTGCTACCTTCTATATGGGTGCATTCAAATTAGGCTCCTAGACCTGATCGCTTTCCCTTGGCTTTCTTCTAAGAATTTTGGGATATTGCGGGATATGATATTATAATGACAACCAAGGAATTCTTCCACACCCGTAAGATCCTAAAAAAATTGAATGATTTTTTATTGCTCTGATTGCAAAAGTCTCAGACACTTTGAATATTTTAGATTTCAAACCTATTAGTTTGTTTAACACGGTCTATACGATCTTCTCTAAAGTCTTGGTCAATTGAATCAAACCAATGATTGACAAGTTTATTAATAGGAATAAAAAAGGATTTGTTTGAAGAAGACAAACTTTGATGTAACAATCTCAACACATGAGATGCATTCAATGGAAACATGCTGCCTACCTGGAATGACCCTTAAGCTTGGTATTTTCAAGGCTTATGATAGAGTGAGATGGGATTTCATCTTCAAAGTTCTTAGGAAGATGGTATTCCAAGATTGTCTTATATGTCTGTGTAAAGCGGAAAATCGCGATCGAACCCTAAGTGTTCCCCCCACCACTCCAAGGAGAGGGAAAGGAGGTCACTAGGGTTGACGGTTTTCACTTAGGGGAGACTTTACATTCAAAAGAGGGGTTGAAACCCACAAGATCCAATCCCACACAATGCAAGATTGGATTCTAAATGAGTTTCAAGGGTTAAGACAGCAAGGCTACCCTCTTTTGTAAAGAATGTGGATAGAAGGATTGAGCCAGGAATGCATGTAAAGTGAGAAAGATTCACTTATAAACAGAGATACGAATATAGGATGAAGCTGCGGACCTAGAATTAGCAGTAAAATGTCGAGACGGTGCTGTCTTGCAAATTCGAGCGAAAGTTGATGGGACGATGGCGCTCGGCGTGCACACGGTCCTCCGAAAAATCCACGAAACGAAGGGGGATATGTTCGTCTCTGCACAAGGATTCCAGATCTTCAATTACAGCCGCGTACCTACAACCTACACACAGAAAAGAGAGGACGATTGGGGGGTTAGGGATTAGGGGTTTGCCCTTAGGTCAAACCCCAGTTTTGGAATTAACCAAAAAATGATAAATGCTATAAATGTAAATGATTGTAATGTAATAAAGTACCAATACCTTGTTGTAAGAATGTTTGTATTCTTACATGCGAAGGTGTAAATGTTGTTGTATGTTGTATGTTGTAAGTGATCTCCTCTTCAATGGTTGAATCCTTGTCTTGAATGCAACACTTAGCCTTGAATGGAGACTTAGAATGATCAATTGCTTGAAGGAACGCTTGAATGCTTGAATGCTTGAATGTTTGAATGCCGCTTCTGCCTTTTTTCCATCTACCAAAATGGGAGAGGAAATGTAGTTTATATACTTGCCAATTAGGGTTGAAAGACTGATTTTTTCGACCTTAGGCCAACCAGGAAACATTATTTTCCAATTTGCAAACTTAAAGACCCGAAGCCCCATAAGAGACCGGGCCCAAAATAGGGCCAGGGACCAAGGCGTTGGGTGCCATGGTCCTGGTCCCACCTCCAGGGACAGCAGGGTGCAAGGAGGATCAGGCCAGGGTGCTGAAAAATGTAGTTTTTGATGTCATGAACAAGTTTCGGGGTCTCCATTCAGGTTCAGTGTTGCGTCGCCATCGTGAAGACCCAAATGCGGTCGAAATTGCAAGTGTCGCAATTTTAGGACGCTACAGTCTGATAAAGGAATGCATTACCACAATCAAATTCTTTGTCCTAGTAAATGGATCCCCCAAGGGACTCTTTAGTGTTCAAAAAGGTCTAAGGAAAGGGGACCCTCTCTCCCCTTACCTTTTCATAATTTTGGTTGAATCTTTAAGGAGGAACTTCATAAAAATGGTGGATAATGACAATCTTCAGAGGGTTAAGGAAGCCTCTACTTCCCCGCCCTTTATTTTGGAACAATTTGTTGATGATGCTATCTAGTTTAGAGCGGCCTTAGTTGTTGAAGCTAGAAGATGGGAACTTTTTTTGAATCAATATGCTAAATCCTTAGGACAATACATAAACTATGAAAAGAGTAACAACTACTTCTTTAATATGGGGGATGGGCTACAAAGAAAAAATAGAAAAAAATTAGGCTATCAAAGTGTGGTCCTTCTGAGTGTCTACTTAGGCCTACTCTTGACTATCAAAGAGGCAACCCCTTCTTTTTGGAACTCTATATTGGAAATACTCCAAAGGAAGCTAGTGAGATTTAAAGGAAATTTATTAAGCAATGCTAGGAAATTACAACTCTTATCTACTTCAATATAGGGTATCCTTGTCTACTTCATTTCTCTCTATAAAATCCCAAATTCTATACATGATAAACTTGAAATAATTCAAAGTAAATTCTTGTGGAATGGGTTTGAGAAAAAGAAAAGAAAGGTTTTGGTTAACTGGGACATGGTGGGTTGTACTGAGAAGTTTGGAGGATTGGATTTAAGGATAATTAACCTCCTCAACAAGGCCCTCTTATCAAAATTGGGATGGAATCTCTCATTGCACAAAATTGATTGGTGTAACATTATGAGTGCTAAGTATCTAAATTCACAAAAAGAATAGATCTCTCTCCACCGTTGGACTCCCAAGTGGCTCAAGAATTTGAAATAATACCTTAGAAGCAAGGGATTGATCTCAATGGGTCTTAAGTGGAAGATAGGTTATGTGTTAGTCATTTTCTTATGGGAGTACAAATGGTTGGGGGATATGCCCCTTGTTGTTCATCTCAACTTCAAAGACATTAGGGAAAGGTCTCAAGCCTTCTTTGGACCCTTAGTTGTTGAATATATATCACCTCAAAAATCATGGAAAGACATAACACAATGCTATCAGAACCAACCACACTTATTAAAGATGGCCTCCTCTCTACAACAACAAATCCAATCTAATAGAATTCTATTTTTCACAAGGGAGGACATGTTTATCTAGACCAAAACTTGAAAGAAAACTCTCTTAGTTAAATTTGATTACAATCTATTGTTAAATGATGGTAATTCCATGGGACTTTGGCAGAGAGTGTGGAACCCTCGACTCCTCCTAAAAAATCAACTTCTTTGGGTGGTCAATGATGCATAACAAAATCCTAACCCAAGATAACCTCATCAAGAGGGGTTTTGAACTCCAAAACAAATGTATCCTCTACAAACAAGAGGAAGAATCCATCCCTCACATCCTACATTACACTACCAATTTGCCCACAATCTGTGGGGCCGAGTCTTACAGAAGTTGGAAATGTATTGGTCTATGAATAATTCTCTCCCAAACCTTTCCCTTGATTGAAAAATCTCATCCCAACACCATTTGATTCACCACACTTTTGCTAGAGTATCTAGAAGGAAAGGAATAATAGGATTTTTAGGTAAGAGGAGAAACCTATGGAGGAGGTGTTTCACAGCTTCACCAGACTCTGATCTCTAGTTGGATTGATCCTCCTACCCTGCTTGCCTTTTGATGATAAAATGTCCAATAATTTAAACCTTCCCAACTCCTACACCAAATTTGACAACTCAAGTAGGATATAAAGGTTGAATACCAAATGTCACCCCCCTCTATCTGAATGACACAAACTTAACTTTGACGGGGCTGCCAAGCAAGGGTTGAATGCTATTGAGGGATTGATATGGTCTAGTAATGGGGCCTTAGTGACAACTTACATAGGTAGCCTTCGAGGCACCAATAATGAAGCTAAGTGTATGGCCCTTTTATGGGGGTTAAAGCCCTCTCAATTGGGATATAGATTCTTGAAGTAGAGGGGGATTACAAGATTATTGTGGACACTATCAAAGGTCTCAACATGGTGGGATGGACTATTAAAGGGATTATTAGTGATACTTGTAGCATAATTCTCCTAGGGCTCAACACTTTTTATTTGAAGCACATGTATAAAGAAGGTAACAAAGTGGTAGGCACCATCAGTGCTTTGGGTCTAGGGATTAAAAATATCGAATGTTGGAGAAAGAGAGGTTGCCTACCCACTAATGTCCAAAGAATCTTTATGGAGGAGAGTCGAACAAATCAAAGCACATAATGATGAAAAAATTGGGGGGCTTGGCTTCTTGGAATCCTCCTTTGCTCGATACTATTGGAACAAAGGTTGGGTGGTAACAAAAGCAATTTTAAATTTTTAAGTGGGAGGTAGATTTAAATTTCTTGATTAATGGACAATACAACAAGATCCCCTATCATGTCATCGAAAGAGTGGGGACCACCAAGCGAATGTGGACATCTTATCCATTGTACAAAAGTTCCAGTTGGAAGAAAGGGTGGGGTCCTCATTGTAGTGGGCTTACCACCAGGGGTGAAGGTTTTTGAGTTGGCATAGACACCTTGTTGGTGGTACAACAAACCCAAGTGGAAAAAAGAGTGGGCCCCCCATCATAGTGAGCATGCTGACATGAGGATGAAAGCTATAGAGATGACATGGATACCTTGCTCATGATTCAATAGACCCAAGTGGAAGAACAAGGTGGGTCCCACATTTGATCGAGATCGATCAAGGGGTTAAAGGGATGAGGTGGCATATCCATTCATGGTATGCCCATGTGGCTAACTTGGAGAACCATTTTATGATGATGAGGCATTATTATTTTCCATGTACCCCTACTAGTGATTTGATACAAAATAGCAAGAATAAGAATTTTTAATGAAAACTTCTTGTGGTGTGATCTTTTATGCATAGAAAACCTTGTGAAATATCATAATAAGTATTGTGGGTGAGGGTTGACATGCTCAAAATTTAATGTGAACACCAAGAAATTATTACCCCCCATTGGCATGTGTTCAACTTTGTCAATCAAAGATAAAGCCTTAAAGCTTTTTTTACTAACTATCTTCAAATAGTTTGGGAAAATTAAGGCTAAGTCTATGGTTTCGGTTCTTTTTTATACTATGTTATCCATGATGATTTTGGCCATGGGTGGGATAGGGTAAGAATTGATCTAAGCACTCATTTGGAATTCATAAAGAATGCCACAATGTGACGTATCTACAAGGAAGGAGCAGTGGTGTAGTTCATCGAAAGCATAATTGGATATAGCGAAAAACTATTTGTCCAGTTCGTTAGGTTGTGGGAGGGTTAAGGTTGGGGGTGTTTCATTTGAGGTTAGTGAAGATGTCATAGCAAAAGTAACGTGCCTCTCCACTAAAGGGATAAAATGGAAGAAACAAAGCCAGGTGACAGATAGTGAAGTCTTTCCCAATTCTTCTAAGAGTATGAGGAGCCTATTAAACTTCATGGAGGATTTTCTAGAGCCAACCTACTAGACCCATGGAGTCAAGTTTTCTTTATGCTAATGAAATTCTTTACTTTGGAGGGTAGGTCAAAGTTTACTACTATTATCACCTACCTTTGCTTAATCATTTAGAATCACGATTTGTTATCCCTAGCATTTTTTCTGTTAAATTTCCTAGAAAAAATAGTTCATGATGCTATAGAGATGGCCAAAACTTAAGGCTATAAACCCATCCCCCTCCACCAAGGTCTGATTTTCTACCTCTAGAACTTCCACTTGGCTCTTTTCCTGCATAAATAATTGATGGCTTCAGAAGTCCCCTGCTTTGATTCGCCCCCTAATGTTACTATCTTGGATTCCCTGAGATCTAGTAAAAATAAATGCTTGCAAATCCCAATTATTTCCAAAACCCTTTCTTGTCTTGGCTCCCTTATTAGCCCAATCCATGATTTGGTGGTTGAAGGTCTCCGTGTCCTCAAACAGTTGACTACTACATTTGCTACAAAAAAGAAAAAGGAAACCCCATAGACCTTCCCCTTTGACTAAAAACCCAAAATTACCATCGAGGAGGTTGCTAGTGATGTAGAGGAGGAGGTGTGTGAGGATGATATCAAGAGTGGGAGTGCCAATCATAGATGCTCTAACAAATTGGCTAGGCGTATGGTTGGAAAAATTGAAGGAAAAAAACTAGTTGACTATGAGGAGGAATCAGAGAATGAGGATGTTGTAGATGATGATGATGCCCCTGAAGAGTAGGAGAAGGTTGCAAAGGACACAAGGAAGGAGGAGAGCTTAACTAATTCCACTAGAGACAGTTCAACATATAGTGATGGTGGTAAAATGAGCCTCTAGACTTGACTCAAGAGGCTATGTCAAAGGAAGAGGACACTCACCAAGGGAGGAGTGAGAGCAATTGTGTTGTTTGTAAGACTACTGCGAAGATCCTAGAGGATTTGAAGAAGAAAATGATGGAGGTAGAACATTAGATGATTAGTGTCTCCAGGTTCAACTTGAAGGTGATGCAGAACTCAACCACCTCAATGTACTTCATGCAGAAGAAAGTACATGATAAAGATGCTGAAAAAGAGGGAAATTATAAGGAACTCTTTGAGTTCTTCACTGAATATTGGATCCATGTGCTCAAATAGCCACTAGTTGGCTTGATTTAGTTTTTTAGGTCTTTTTTATTATATTTTACTAAGACTTTTATCGTTTTTAGTATTTTGTTAAAGACTTTTAAGTTAGTTTTTGATACATTGCAAGTATGTTGTTTGTAAGTGTGTTGTTAGTTGTTAATGCTACCTATGGGCTATTAGTGTAAAGAGCCAACACCCTCGTTTCAACACTTTTAATATAATTTTTATTTTATATTTGAAATGTATACTCAAGAAATGAATCAACCTGCTTCTTCATATAATGCAATGGCTACTAGGGGAAGAATTTATGTATGCATAGAATAGAGATATAGGGTTAACATGGATATATCCTTTATGTTCATGGTAGTCTTGTTTGACTTTGGGGAAGATTAAAAAAAACTCATCAAATCTATGGTTTCATTTCTAATCAAGAATAAAATTTTAGGTGGGAGTGGTGTGCATGTAGTGGAGACTGTTCATAACTTTTGGTGTGCTAAAGAAAGAATCTAGGAGAAGGATGAAAGTGTAGAGAGGCTTAAAGTTTTTGAAATAGTATGTGGGTTTTAAGACAACTAAAGTCATACCTTGACTAAATTTATTAAGTTGTCATGATGAAGCGGCTTTCCAAATTTCAAACTTGTTTGGTAAACATAATCAATATATTTGTTAATAAAATAGTCAATAACAAGCTAATACTTTAGATAAAGGAAAAGTATATTTAATGTTTTTGATAGTTTATCTTATACTTTTACAAGAGGAAATATATTTTGTGATTTATCAACCCATGAAAAGCTGAACAATTGTATATTTTGATCTATTATAATATAATGGATATGATCTTAGATCATAATTCATTGATCAAAACTTTGTTAATGTAAAAACATAACTTGGAGTTAATGTTTCAATATAAAATATACATATTTAAAAGGATTGTGATTTAAAAAAAATTAAAATATAAAGTCAAAATAAAAATATATTGTAAATGATGTATTTTGAATATTTAAAATATGTTACATATGATGCATTGAAATAATTATAATAACTTAAAATTTGTATATCTTAATAGTTTTTATTTAGTTTTAGATTTATTTTAAGAGGACAATTCAATATAATTTTATACTAATACTCATAAAGAGTATAATTTCGTGTGAAGCGGGGATCAATCCCTATATTTTCCAATATTGTTTATATCTATTGTAGCTTTTATGATCATATATCTATTCCGTGCTTCATATCTTACTCCTCCATCCTTTTTATTTATTCTTGTGGATGTGGGATTAATATCACACTTGAAAATTTGACCCTTAATATTTTAAAATTTAATTAAAATTTGGTTAACTTCCATCTATATCATTAGTCGAATTTGTGCATTTTAATGCTATATCCTTATATTTAAGGACATTCAATTGCATTCATTTATTATCTCCAAGTCTTATGAGAATATCATTTTCATTTGAGGAAAGAGCGTGCTATGAGTATTTGAATTGAAACACCTAAAAAGAATCTAATTCTACCTTGCGTTGTTCTAGGAGATCTACATGCTTTGTTAGTACATATAAATCTTAGGCACAACTATCAATCTCATCTTTTTCAAGGGTTACTTACGAGCATTTGTCCCCTAACTCCCCAAGCTATTCTTAAATACTAGTAGTTGAGCGCATTCCAATTCTTGTGATAGAAGTTGATTTAATACCCCCATACTTACTGATTTAATGTCCAACCTTTGTATAACATTGCACCAATAGTTGTATGATAAGTACCAATAATTGAATGAAATATACCATTTGTTGTGAAAAGTAACCAATCATGTGATGCCACATCAGTTGCACAAGTATTGGGGCCCTTTTGCACACCTATTGGTCTCTCTTTTTTTGGGGTTTGTTTTGGACACCTTGGCAAAAAGCATGTTGATGTGGCATCATATTTGATGATGTGGCCTTGAAACCTTAGTTATAAGCAGGGGACTTGCCAAGTAAGCCGCTGTAAAAAAATCAGTGTGATTTGAAATTTCCATGTAAGATTTTGAGAAGCGCGAAGTTAGGGTGCACAACTACTAGGTCCTTTCCTCTAGTAATCCTTATGGCAAAATAGGCATTAGTAAATTTTGTGAACCATAAATTAGAGGTGCACAACTTGTACACAAATTTGCTAAAAAAAACACTTTCTATACAAAATTTGACATAAAATATAAGTAAAAGAAGTCCACTTTTAATGTTGTCACTTTTTGATAATATATCAAATTCACTTCCTCAAATAACTATAAAACTACATCTATTTATCATATTTAATTTTAATATTACACTTATTCTTAATCAATCTAAATTAATTGTATTTTTATGATTATAGTTGTTTAATTAAATCCATATTAAGCATATGGAAAGAATATTTTTCGGTACACTATGTAACCATTATTCGACTGACATCATCATGAACAGGTTGAGAAAGCTCCATTTAAAACATATCTCGGGAATCTTGTAAACAATCTCGGATCATTTTCCGATAAATCACATTAGCTTTTAGCATGATTTTTGTTAAAAAATTGTCTGTATTCACACCTGTACATTTAGCAGTGGTGTTTATCTAAAATCCACAAAGCTGGTGATGGCTAAAACAGTACCTGGATTGTAGATTCTAGGCCGAAAAGATATTCTAAACTTGGGATATTTTACCCATATTTGGTTAGTCCGCCGGATAAGTGTAACAGTGTAATCCGAAAACAAGCCAAAATAATCGATTTCACCAGATAATATTTGGCGACTATAAATTCTCGTCGGCGATAAAATGTAGACTAAAACTGCGCAGGCTCTTGTCCTGCTGGAAACCCACTGTTTCCAACGCGCTTTTACGAAATTAATGTGGACCCCTCGCAGAGAATGTTAATTCATATCAATCCTAGAGATCCCTACAAAACTATAATCCCTTTTTTTGTCAGTGCCGACGAAATGATGAGCTCAAATCTCATTCAGTGCTCAATGCACGCAGTTGGGTATTCCAAATGAAGCATTTAAGCTTGTTTTGACTTCGATTCTGATTAGAACTGCAAGTTAGCGATTGGTATAGATGTGGATTTTGGTGATAAGGGTTGGATTGCTGTGAATTCAGCTTCTGCTATCGTTAAGTCAAGAGAGGTGGGCGGAGCTGTGAGGTGAAAATTATGGCAGGTATGGAGAATTTATCTTTGGTTTAATCAGCTTGGTCATTTTCGTTGAAGATAGATATGTGTTGTGAAGCTTATCTTGCTCGTGGAGAAATGGATTTCTGTTCTGTTTTAGAGAAGAAACTGATTTCTTTTGATAATTAGATAAGGGTCTGGTTATGTTGGATTTTGGATTTTATCAATATAAGTAACCGTGCACTTTCATGATTTCATTTCAGCTCATTGGGTTGCCAGTTGAGAGGATTTCATTGCTAATTTATACCATCTCTCGGCCCAAATTAAGCATCTTGGTAGGGAGATTTTTGTTTAGTGTGAATAGAGGAAACCTTATGTTTCTCTGTCTTTTGGGGAATGTTTTTGAATGTTATTTGGAACAAATAATTACATCAATCTGAGACCAGTAACAGAAGAAAAACCTATCCCGGAATAGACCAGGAAACCTATCATCTTACACCGTCCTCCAAGAGGAGTCTTTTCTTTTCCTTTCAGGTTCTGGGGAGGTGATGTAATACTAGGGATTCAAGCTGTAACTGGAACCTGTTGTAGTGAAGATAGACTCCTTGCGATTTACTGCTGATCCACAGTTCTCTGTCCGTGATGACGATATCTTTTATAATATATTTTATTTTAATTTGAACAAGCAAAGCAATTCTGCTTGAAATACCTCAACTCTCTTAGGCTCGGGAATGAACTGTCCTTATAAAAAGTATCCCTGTATCTCAACTTCTTTTGAAACGAATATAGTTATCTGAATTGTGTCCCATAAAAATTGACTTCTTTCCTTAATCACACAAGTGTACCGAGGGAAAGATGCTTTCCATGAGTTGCGAGCAATAAACATATATCGGGTCCTAGAATTGGGGTTTCTATGACTACACTTGTGATGTTTGGGCCCAAACCATTAAGAGATCGAAGTGGGTGTTCAGGAGGAACCTAATTTCATTTGTTGAACCAAGATTATGAAATGGGTGGTTGGAGACTTTAGAAACACGAGTTTCATGAAACAATAAGGACTTTGAGTTAGATATTTTCTATTACAGATTGAAATTTTAATAGAGCAATAGATAGTGATTGAAATTGAGAAAGAGCATGATTTTGTTTTTGGTGCTATAAAACATTTGACCAAAATAAATTCTTGGACTGATACCAAGTGGTGAACTGTGAAATTTGAATGTAATTTTCTTTTTCTTTGATAGCTGAATTGTAGATTCTATCTGGAAAGAGACTGCATAACAGAGCAGCCATGGATGACTCTGGCATGCAACTCACTGGAAGCCCCACAATTGGCTGATTAAATTGATCTAAGTTTGAGCTTAAGTTGATTCAATTCTATAGGTGTAAAAAATCAATGGCATGATTGCATTAATCTCTCTCTGAAAATAATATTACCTTTGTATTCATATGCTGAGTAGTGGAATTCATTTCTAGTGTTTGATCAGTGATTCCTCTGTGAGGTGTTCTAAAAATAAGTTTAATCACTTCATGCTGTCAAAATTCTCAATCTCATTGTCTTATTTGCGAAATTCAGTGGCTTTCTTAGAGTGTCATTAGACTGAAAAATAGTATGAAAAAATCTACAGGAAGTTGAGGCCAAGAAAATCAGGGTCCTTAAAAGACAATTTACTGGAAAAACATGCATGATGAAACAGTCACAGCAGCATTAAACATTATCTTTTAATCTCTAATGTGATTATAGTGTTTTCTAGGAAGTGAAAAGCCACTTGTTAGTTGCACAAAATCTGGTTGATATCAGTGATTCAGGGAATGCTTCTGGCATCACATTCGAGTTTATAGACAGATTATAAAGGCAAATAAATGAAGTTCAGGGATAACCATAGCCAGTGTCTTCCTCAGTCAAAGTTATTGTTATGTTGCTTGATATTACTTACAAGGAATTTAAGAAATTGATTGGAACACCAGTAGGGCATTGCAATCTACAAACAACGATGTTCTGAAATTAGCACTTAAGATGCCAACAACAATTGTATTGCATGTCAGTATCCTATTTTCAGCTAAGATGTCAATCTTATGAATCACTAAGCTCAATATTCTACGAGATGAGCTTTAGGGATATGAGGAGCACATAATGATTTTGTCAAGTTGTCTATTATTGTTGCAACTCTTACAAAAGGGTTACTAGGTAGAATTTTCTGTTTTGGAGGCCAATCACAGTTATCTCTGAAATCTGTTTCATGGTACATAAACCGACAGTGTTGTATTTTTAAAGCAAATGCCAATTAGGAAATCTGCTGGGTATATTACAAATTTATTGGGATGGATCTCCACATTGCTTCAATATTTACTTGTATTTGAAGATATGATGTTGTTCATTGCTTGGCAATCGGTGTGCCTGACATTGAACATTATCAACAAAATGAGATGCCAGCAACAAAAGTTAAAATACATTAAAACTTAAAAGGATGATCAGCTTGATCAACCATGTCTTAGCCACTTCAGAATGTTTATTATGCAACTTAGATATCTAAGACACATTTGAGCCTAGTTTTATCGGCCTTATCTTCATTATTTCAGTCTGCCCATACAGTTTCAGAATTTTCCTGCATCCAGGCTCCCCTACCCCCTTTTTGGAAAGTTCCAGCTCTTTCATTTGACTGAAAACTGACAGAACCGATGAAAATGAGAATAATATAAAATCATAACTGAGCCAAGAAGTCAACTTATGATCCGGTGACATTTTTACTCATTTGCAGAAAGTTTGACTGCCATGGTGTCATCTTGGGCATAAGACCATGTCAGGGTTAACTGCCTTCTTTCACCTAAAGAGCCTGATGCGGACTATGTTGCCATTAGGCAGATTCTTCTTTATTGTTTGATGACCCAGCCTCAGCTTTTCTGTTGTTGCTTCTGTACTCAGATCCTTCGATAGTGCAGTCAAGGACCTAATTCTTCATATGCTATTAGGTAGCTTCCTTTTTACCCATCTTCCATCATCTAGCTCACCATTTGCCCTAGCTTTTTCTTTGTTTTCAGCCTGCCACTGCCCCAGGACTTCTACTCAAAAGTTATGACCCTTGGTTTAGATAGCCTTTTTTATGTTGAATGGGTTAGAAATTGAGTGCTTGGCCATTTTTTTCCCTTATGAACCTTATGATCTTCCACTTGAAAATAATTACCATTTGATCTAAAGCCTTCAATTAACCAGAAATCAAATTTGAGAATTTGTATTATGTAGGTAATATATTTTAACCTTTTGTTACTTCTGGTTTTGCTTGGGGTTTTTTTGATTCCCTGTATTTGATATTTAGTCAAATTAGGTTCTTAATTGAATCAATTTCATGTTTGATAAGAATCCTTATTTCTGATATCTGATAGGGTTGATTTAAGTTTTCTTGTATTACATTTCAGATTTTTGTTGTGAGTTAATGTGTGTGACAGAAAACTGATTTTCACTAAGACAAACTAAATTGCTAACATTGCCAAACATAGCCTAGTCTTGCCTTACTGCCACCCTAATTTTTTAGTCATTTGGTAGCTGATCATAAGATATTTGTGGGTTGAATTGATCTCCTACCATAGATAATTGTGTATTGAACTTCCTTAAACATGCCTTCTATACACTTGTAAATTACTTCAATGGATCATCCTCTGATGGAAATGAAGTTTATCAAAATAGATTCTAAATATCTATTATTTGTTATTTTCGCCTGCTGCAATAAGAATAGTTTCTCTGTATTTATGTACAAATTCTAGGCAATTAACTATTATCTAAGTGATAGGAAACAGCTTGGTATGCACAATTTCGTGTTCAAAGCCCCTGCACCCATCCATACGAAAAGACAAGCTTGTAGTCCTCTTTATAAAGAGCCCAACTGGTCATAAGTGTATGCAGTTTGCAATCATATTTATACTTTTGTAAGTCATACATTTTAATATTTCCAAAAGGATGATCTCCTCCTAGAAGAAGGTAATCTATTTCAAGATGCAATTGGAAGTTTTATTTCATGGGATATCTTTAAATGATATCAATGGTTTTAGTGGGAGATAATTGTCCTTACTCAACTACATTGGAACTGTGATGATAAAAGGAATATGTTGTTGAATAATTGATAATTTGATAATATTACATCTGAGATCTTATTAAACTAGCAGTGTTATTTAGATGAAATTTTATTCTAGTACAAGTACATTTGTAACTCCTTATATTGTACATTGGCTTAAAAAGTACTTTGTGTAAATATACAAAATTCTAAAATTATGTGTCCATCACATCCTATCCATACTCTTTGTATACTTGGTAAAAAGGTACAAACTGTGGAATATGCTAAACATTATGATGGCCACATAAGAATCAATGTGAGCGCGAAAGCATTCCAAAGTCACCAAATAGGAATAGTAGGGTTCCTGTCTAAGGATGTGGTGACCTTTAGAAGAAGACAAATATGCTATGTAACTGGCATGGTGTAATTTCCCCTTTAGGGTTTTACCTGAATTTAGCCTTGAAACAACAAATCCAACTCAAGATGAGAAATGCATTATCCTTAGTAACATAAACTTGTAATAAAATTGCCAACTCTAAAGTCCCTTATTTTGAATTATTTTTGGTTTAGGACCTAGAAACATCATTAATGACCAGAAACTTATATTAGTACAATAAATATTAATAATCCATAACAGCATTTAATTCCATAAATCCGTCATTAATATCTAATTCCACATTGATACCATTTTGAGCAAGTTTATTCTGATTGTCAATTGTATTAGGAATTCATTAGGAATATCTTGCAAATTGCAATATCAAGGAGAATTGTCTTTCTATTGCGAGAGCACAGGTGGATCTCCCATCCATCCATCCCAGGGTAGTGTACTTAATAAGACTCACAAGGCTAGGGGTACTCAATGTTCCTTGGCCCATCCATCTCGGGGTGGCGTACTTGATGAGACTCTCAAGCCCAAGGGCACTCAACACCTCTTGGACCATGAGTATGGCAGGACTAAGTTCCCCTCCATCGCTCAGTCCACCTTGTTCAAGCCCAAGGGCATTCAACACCCCCCTTCCCATGATTATGGCTCCAACCATCTCGGAGTGTACTTGATAGGACCTCAAGCCTAGGGGCACTCAACACCCCGTGGCCCACGAGCATAACATTCATCTCAGGGTGGCGTGCTTGGTTCTCGTGAACTCGGAAGGTTGGCTATCCTTCCTATTTGCAAGATATTAATAGAAATTCAAAACATATTGCTAAAAGAAAATCTGCTATAATAAGGGATAATAAATACCTCTTTTATTCTTTGAAATCACTTGCTAGGAGAAATAAATAAATATAGGTTGGTGTAATGTCCCTACTTTGAAATATAATTTAATAATAAATAATGATAAAATTAAAATACAAAAGAATAAATATAAAAATTAAAATTAAAATATAAAAGAATATAATTAAATATAATTAAAATTTGATTTTAAAGTTAATGAAAGGTCAAAAGGCATGAAATGATAAGTTGTGACTTCCTCAAACGTGAGATATAAAAGGGAGAAACTCATTTGAGGGGGGGAGAATTTGAAAAATGAGAAGTGCAGATCTCATTTAAATAAGAAGTGCAGATCTGGTTATAAAGGGTTATGTCCCTTCCAAAGGGCAGAAATAATGAAGAGTTGCACTCTTTCAAAAGGTGCAAATGGTGAAAGGGTGTGTCTCTTGCCAAAGGGCATGCATGATGAAGAGGTGTGACCTCTCCCTCACATTGAGAGATTTAAAGAAAGGAATCAAAGCATCCAATAACATCACCATGGATTGATAAGATCAGAACTGCTATTAAGTTACAGGCAGTAACATCTTTGTTCTTGGTGGTATGCATGGGGATGAGCTGAGAATGTATGCTTAATATATGAAACCAGATAATGTTTTCATGCAGAATTAATAGTAATATTAATATGGACTGCAATATGTATGACAGACATACTTAATTTCATATATATATTCATAATACATAAGAAATTAGTATACTTATAGTCTAAATCATGTTATTACTGTCAGTATTTAAGAAGATGGGAATGAGATGTTCCAAAGAGGGGCAGTCTAAATCCAAGCAATAGGTTAAGTCCCAAGATAGGGTGGGGATCAGTGACCCATAAGCCTTGAGGGTATAGGCCCAAGATAGGTAAGGGCTTGGATCTATAAACTTTGAGGGAACCTATTGTATTTGGTCTCTAAGCACTTTGGTAACATACATAAACCCTTCTCCCTTAAACTGAAGTAGTAGCAGGGTCTGATAGCTATATTAAAAACAATGAATCATGAAAGTAATCATCGAATGAGGAAAACAAATAAGAACTTGTTAATAATTAATTGAAGAATATCAATCAATTTTAGTATATTGAAATAGATCAAGTGGGGGACATTACAAATGGTATCAGAGCTATGATCTTTCCATCCTGTAGGGTAAAGATGAATCAATGAACCATTCTAATTAATAAGAAGAAATCTAACAATACGTGTATGCTCTGTGTTTGCATATATCCATTTGTATGCTTCGTGTTTTCCATGTGTATGCTCTGTGTTTTTTATTCATTTTGGTAGATGACTTAGTTTGAGAAAATTAAAATTTACGTTGCTCAAGGACAAGCAAATTTGGGAAGGGCAGACTGTAATGTCCCTACTTTGAAATATAATTTAATAATAAATAATGATAAAATTAAAATACAAAAGAATAAATATAAAAATTAAAATTAAAATATTAAAGAATATAATTAAATATAATTAAAATTTGATTAAAGTTAATGAAAGGTCAAAAGGCATGAAATGATAAGTTGTGACTTCCTCAAACGTGAGATATAAAAGGGAGAAGAGAAACTCATTTGAGGGGGGAAGAATTTGAAAAATGAGAAGTGCAGATCTCATTTAAATAAGAAGTGCAGATCTGGTTATAAAGGGTTATGTCCCTTCCAAAGGGCAGAAATAATGAAGAGTTGCACTCTTTCAAAAGGTGCTAATGTTGAAAGGGTGTGTCTCTTGCCAAAGGGCATGCATGATGAAGAGGTGTGACCTCTCCCTCACATTGAGAGATTTAAAGGAAAGGAATCAAAGCATCCAATAACATCACCATGGATTGATAAGATCAGAACTGCTATTAAGTTACAGGTAGTAACATCTTTGTTCTTGGTGGTATGCATGGGGATGAGCTGAGAATGTATGCTTAATATATGAAACCTGATAATGTTTTCATGCAGAATTAATAGTAATGTTAATATGGACTGCAATATGTATGACAGACACACTTAATTTCATATATATATTCATAATACATAAGAAATTAGTATACTTATAGTCTAAATCATGTTATTACTGTCAGTATTTAAGAAGATGGGAATGAGATGTTCCAAAGAGGGGAAGTCTAAATCCAAGCAATAGGTTAAGTCCCAAGATAGGGTGGGGATCAGCGACCCATAAGCCTTGAGGGTATAGACCCAAGATAGGTAAGGGCTTGGATCTATAAACTTTGAGGGAACCTATTGTATTTGGTCTCTAAGCGCTTTGGTAACATACATAAACCCTTCTCCCTTAAACTGAAGTAGTAGCAGGGTCTGATAGCTATATTAAAAACAATGAATCATGAAGTAATCATCTAATGAGGAAAACAAATAAGAACTTGTTAATAATTAATTGAAGAATATCAATCAATTTTAGTATATTGAAATAGATCAAGTAGGGGACATTACAGTTGGGTCTGAAGATAATTTGTAAATATGTTGGTCTACTATATATGACTCCTTTGGATAATATTTCAATATCTAAATTAATAAATTCTGCTGTAATTGTGAATATATATATATATATATATATATATATATATATATATATATATATATATATATATATATACATATACATATACATATACATATACATATACAGATACAGATACATACATACATACATACATACATACATATGTATGTATGTATCTATACATACATACACATACACACACACACACACACAATCTTTCTGCTTTTCTCTTCTTTTATTCTGAATATATTTCCTTTTCTATTTTCTGGTTTTACTTGATTGATATTTATTCTTATCTCTGCTGAATTCATTATGTCATTTCTTTATTGACCCCCCCATGATGGAGTCCCATCTCCTCTTTTATATCTTTCATTGGAGGGAGTCACAACTCTTCAACTAGCAAGGGATGCAACTCTTTATACCATGCAACTCTTCAAATGTCTACTGATTTCCTGTAAAATCCTCTCTCATCTTCTTGATTCTATCATTGATATAGTTTCTTAATGATGAAGATAAGGGAGTGTGAGCTGCTCACCACGTTTCTGCTTATTTCCATTCTTACAGCCTGCCAAACTTGAGTGCCAAAAAATTAATAAAAATCAAAAGCAAGAAGAAAAAGAAATGTGGTTACTCTGGATTTGCCCATGCTACCACTTCTAGGTCCCAGACTTGCCTGGGTACATCCTGATTCTAGGATAAAAGGTGGGTACCCTGTCTGATTCCATAGGGTACCATTTCCAATTCCAAATTTGGCCATTTGTACCTAAATGTGGTAGGTTTATTGGCGATCTAGTAACATAGCCAATCTGTTTATGGCCTATTCATATTTTGGTCTTAGACTCTAGAGCTATACAAAATCACATTTGCATGCACATGCTTACACGCATTTGGGCCAAACATACCTTCACTTGCACTCACATAAACATTTACAAACATACAAACATATCCACACATGCATCCACTTTAAGAAAAAAATTTACTCCTCTATCCTAAGTTCTAATTTCTGTAGCCTCTTCATGCATTCATTTCAAATTTTCAAGCAATAAACACTAAACATCCACACAAAGAATGAGTTTTGTTGGCAATGTGCTATGCAATGTCATTTGGCCCTGAGATCTTGCAAAATGGTTTAGTTTATTGCCATGAGTCTAGGTCAATCACCCAGAAGTTGATCCACCTCTTCAGTTACAGCCAAATTACTGCTGAAAGAATTTGTAGGTACTTGGTTTCCAGTTGACTCTCTCTGACATGCTTGCATATAGAGAGTTCCCACAGATACTTGAAATCTCAGGTGAGTTTTGTTTTCTCTTGTTTGTTTGCGTCTGTGTTGTTGTCAATAGCTATTTTCTGCCAACTTGCATTATACTTTAATGTGACCTGACTTCACAAGGCAATGGTACCACATATGTTTGTTGTATATTTTACAGTACCAAACTACAAGTTACAATGCATATGAGTAATTGAAATCAAATATGTTAACAATGGAAACCATAAAAAGAATAGTGCTTTTATTTCAGAGTTGGTATTCCATACAATGTTTTGCTAGTACTGTTGTCAATAAGAACACAACTTTTGGTCTACTTGTTTATAACTACCATTGATGTAATATATAAGCCGACAATTATTCAACAAAATAACAAGGTCAGGTAGAAAACATATATTAACAATAATACAACACCTAACTGTCTTCAGTAAAAAGCCACTTCCATATGCAACCACCTACAAAATAACCACAATTGCATAGCAAGGATCGATGAATCGAAACTTTAAACAGGGATAATCAAATGTATGATATTGTATAACATCAGCGAAAAGGGCTTCAAATATCTCCTCTCCTATCATGTTTTTGTTTGCCTGACAAAAATTAGTTGAGGTTATAGTCTTCTGTTGATATGTCATTGAGGTAAGCATTAACCACATTCTTAAGACCTAGAAACATGGATCACACTTAATTGCATCCCATATTTTTTACATCACCACATGTCAGCTGGAGTTATGAGTTTCCCTATTACCATGGCGGCATTTGAACATAAAGCATGATTTTACAAGAGCCCCCTGTTACTAATACACCACAGTTTCTTGAACTCACCTAAGCATATTTTGTTACAAGCTAAGAATTAATCAATAACAACAGCAAAAAGACACAATGTAGATAAAGTGCCAAATACTATAAAATATAAAATAGTGTCCAGTGGCTAACATACAAGTGCCACGGATGAGAAGGGTGAAATATAGAATATATATTGTGTGATATATTACATAATTTTGGTTATGAGCATAGCTTATTGCTTATTTATGAGGGATAGAGATATAGATAGATAGATAGAGAGAGTTTTCTTATGTGATACTGTTGGTTGCATGTGTCCTGAGGAGCAGAATTCTGATGCTGTGTTACATATTTGATGGGGACTGTTGGCACTGCTGTTGAACAAATCCTGTTAGCTGCAAATAATGCAAAGGTATGATTTGTTTACTTTAATCACCAATTAGTTATCACAGAATTGTACGTCATATCTTGTAGTTATAGTTATCCCAAAATGCCAGGTAACTTACATATAATAATTCAGAAAGATGTTTATGATGGGACTGAACTCTACAACTTCTGCTGACAAATATATCATCATCTAACATGCAGCTACATGGAGGATTGTGTTTGAAAATTGGTAGGCTTGTCCATAAGGTCATCAAAATATTTCCATCTTTAGAAGCAGTGCAACCAAGATGCATGCCAGGCATACAGTCCTTGTGTGCTTTGAACCTAGCACTTGATAAGGCAACGTCCCTTATCCAACACTGTGCTGATTGTAGCAAACTGTATCTGGTATGCTCCTTCTGCCTTTCACAAATACAAATAGGAATACAATAACTTACTGGAAGGAATGCCAAATGTTGAATTGCATTTTGAATAAGAATATAAAAGATAGAATCATATGGGGATAGACATCTAACTACACTGCAATTTTCTTTGTAAAATTAATTTTTGAATGGTAGTAGGGATATATAATTTGGTTTCATAGCCCGATGCTCTAGAAGAGTAGAAGTTTTGATTTCTGTCAGGTTATGAGAATGTTCATGTATATGTGCATGCTTTCTCAGGCAGTTACTGGGGATTCTATCCTGGTAAAATTTATAAAGATCAAAGATTCATTGAATCGAAGTTTAAGTGATCTTGAAGAAATGGTACCACGGGATTTATCCAGGCAGGTATGTGAGTCAAACACGACTGCATCTAAATTTATGCATATGTACTGCATAGGACTGTTTTTTGATAGCTTGGAGTTGGATTACTTCAGATAGCATGGCTGAGATGTAATGGTAGAATTCAATTTGATTCTGATTGAATTTTAGTTTCACTGCATAACACTGTTGATCTATACAAACAATATTCAGTCGACAATACTCCACTAGCTGCAAAATATTTAATTACATCCGGCTTCCACACAGCTAACACTACATCTAAGCACAAGAAACTTAGTGGACGGAACTCCACTATTCCATACATATGTTATTGATATTAAATATTTTATAGATCTTGCTGAAAAAAATTCTGGTTCTATATGTACATTTCAAAATGATTCTTTTGTGTACAAAACATGCACCCTGAAAACTGGATTTAGTATGTTTTCACTTTTAAGTTTATAAAAATTTGACATCTCATGAAATTTATGCACCTCTCTTCCTTTCTACACTCCAATACACGCACACAACTACTGAGGCACTTGATGTGTTTTAACAGAAAATGGCTTGTTAAATTGTAATTTTGACTTTTTGACAGAAATGTTTTTTCGGGGTATTCTAATAGATTCAGTAAGAACCTTTAAGTCTTCAAATCTGAAGCATTTATGTTATAAATGTTATTGTATGGTGTATACGTCTACAGTTATCAGTGTGCTTCTGAACATGCAGCATTAAATTATCAATAAAAGAGGATTATTTGTGCATGACATTTAATAATGCTGATAGTGGTAGTCAGTGTTAAAAAATAACAATTTCACACCATAACCAGCAGTAGCACTACCCAGATTGTGACATAGTTTACATAGTTTATTTAGTACACTATTAAGTGCTTCTATAGATAATCTTCATGGCATTACCTTCTCTCCTAATCACACATTCATCACTCTAGCCAATGAAATTCATATAAACCTATGAACAGGTTTGATATGAAAGGGGAATGTCACACTATTGTTTGCAGAGAGGAAAGATAATTAAGAAGAATCTATTGGCACTTGCTAATGTTTGCCATTTAGTTGAATGGCATCTCAACTTATCATTTACATTTCCCTTAGAAGAGCACTCCTGATCATGAAGTCCTTGAAGCACTCAAAGATTCACATCTGTTATTGAAGAGAACATAGGAAAATCTGGGAGGTTTGTGTGCTTATGTTGATAGTTATTTTGGCTTGCCTTTAAATGTGCTTTAAAAATTCTCCTAGGTTTTTTGATTTTATCAGTAAATTAAGGCTTCTATTGAGACTCTGAGTCTGAGCCATAAATATATTTGCATTTTACAAAAGGAAACAAAACTGAAGCTAAGCCCAGGCTACAAGAGATGACAAGCAAGACTACCTGATTACTATATACTAGCGGAGAAAACTGGAGGCAGGGGAAATGTAGGCACAAAAGAAAACATACCTTAAAAAGGCAGTTAAAATTCGAACTGAACTGACAAAACTGACAAACTAAGGAGCCATCTGTGCCAAGGGCTACCACCCTACTCAGCTATCTCCTTCCCCAGTTTGCATCTATTGAATGAAGACCCGCCTCACCATGACACACCACCCAAGACACCCAACCACTTCTTTTTGCACCTGCCTTAGTTCTCACTCAAATCCATGGATCCTAGCACCCTGCTCTACATAGCCAGGCACTGCCTAGAATGTTTGAAACCTCCCTCAGATGAGGATGGAAGAGTAAACAACCCAGAAACATCTAAGTTGCATTCATGATGGGCAATACAGAGGCTATCTACACATAAGGCTGGGTCTTTACAGAAGGCCAAACTCCTCCAAGGCATTGCTGGCAGGGCTTTCTCTTGGCTAGAAATCATCTCATCTTCCATCATTCCCTCCACAGCAGAAGAGGACAAGGGGAAAGGCTCCTTAGATGTGTATTCAAGCACCAATCTGCCTGCCACCTGCACCTGTTTTTTGCCTCTAAAGTCCTCTACGTTAAAGGTGCAAGTCTTGGAGATACCTATATTTCCCAAACACTCCCATCCTAATAATTTCTTAATAAAATTTAAGGAGGCAAGGTCTGGGATAAGGAAGGTATTTTTCGATCTCCTATCTGAGACTGCTCCTCCATAGAGTGCATCTCTTCCCTTCTTACATCAAACAAGCAGCTTCATTTCCTTTCACTCAGACCAAACTATTGTACACCATTTAAAGAACTGAGACAGAAATACCAATGGAGCAAGGTAAGTCAGACTTAAAATCTTTTTTCATGAAAGATCTGACCTGCACATGCTGCATAAGAGAGCAGAAAAATTTCTAATTATTGCCTACAGACTTCTCTAGAGAGATTATCATGCCTCTGCCAAAGATCAGCCTTTAATGAGGGGAAAATAATAAACAAAGCTATATAGCGCAACAGCTTAAATCTCCAGGGGTTTGAATGAGATACAATGGAAAGTATTTAGGAAGTGCTATCACCCTCTAGAAGGGTGGAGAAACCCTTCTAGAAGTTCAACCTATTCATTTCCAGAGCCAAGAAAGGAGCCAAGTCAATGCCAACATTATCCACAAGGTCTGCAAACTTATTTCCTTCTCTGAAACAATGGATAAAGAGCACCTTCTCCAAACTCCCACAGAGAGAGCAAGTTTCTGCAATCCTGTTACTAAGCTTCCAATTTGAAGTAGACCCCTTTTATTAGCCTGAGATTATCATCTCCATATCCCCTTATAGTATAAAGTGTTTGCATCCTGATCTTAAGGCTTTCTTTAGAGAGCTTCTTGTTCTGCTTCAATTTTAGATTTCAGTTATGGAAAGGAGCTTCCCTTAATGAACTTCCTGCCTCATTCCTCAAGAGGAATTCAGCACTTGCAAGGCCTGTATTCCCTTTTGAAGAACCATCAAAAATCTGCTTCATAAACCCTACTGGGGGTTTCTTCAAAGCTGTTGAAAATCTCTTCTTTATTTCAATTGCCCCTTAATGGCATGTGGTAGTTGTTCTGTGACAATTATTGCTTTCTTTTGCCTTCAACAAAAACAGAGATTATGGAGGTAAGAAAATGCTGGTCTTTTTGGGCTGCTTTCTATATGTCGGGTAAATTTTCATAGATGACGAACATTCAGAATTACTCTTGGAAAAAAACATCTCATTGGGATATACAATGCTGCTCATAACTGCAAAAAAATGGATTTTCTTCTTGCATCTATATTCCTTCAGTTCCTCTTTGTGAATGCAGAAACCTTTCATTCTTGTGGCAGCACATCTAAAGATAATGGTATGTGCTACTAAATTTGCAAAATCTTACTTGCAGATTGCTGAAATTGTTAAAGAGATTGAAGGAACAACATTTGCATTGGAACCACCAGAGAAGGAAGTTGGCAATGCCATTATTGCTTTACTGCAACAGAGTTCTGGCAGTTGTAGCAATTTTTCAGAACTAGAGGTTTTCAATCAGGCAGCTGATAGGTTGGATATAGGCTCTCCAAGGGCTATGTTGAAAGAGAGAAGAGCCTTAAAGAAACTTCTTGATAAAGCTCAGGCTGAGGAAGATCAGAGAAAGATATCTGTTATCATTTATTTCTTACATCTTCTGAAGAAATCTACAAAACGTTTTAGCTATGATAATCTGGACTATGATTCTGAAAACTCCAATGCACGGTTGCAATCAAGTAGAAGAGTTGCAAGTGAAGCAAATTCTGGAAGAAAAAGTAATGTAAGCATATCTGGACTTCCACTAGTGGGTTGGACCACCAAAGAAAGCATTAACAATTCAGACTATACACCAATGCCTCCAGAGGAATTTAGGTGCCCAATCTCATTGCAGTTAATGTTTGATCCTGTAGTCATTTCTTCTGGCCAGACATATGAACGAATGTGTATAGAAAAGTGGTTCAGTGATGGCCATGATACATGTCCAAAGACACAGCAAAAACTATCACATCTTTCAGTCACTCCCAACTACTGTATCAAAGCTCTGATTACCAGCTGGTGTGAAAAGTATGGAATTAGGGTTCAAGATCCACTTTCTCAGCCTACCCCTACAGCACCTTGGGCTTCAGACATGGGTTTTGAGATCCTTTTGCATCCAAATGATGACTGTAAGAAAGATGTCAAAATGATCCCCTCAGTTGACAACATTGTTGCCTGCATTGTTGAGGAAGAGGATGACAATATGCCAGATAGCAGCAATTTGAGTGATAGTTTGCATTGTGATTCTCCCCTTTCACAGGAAAATCAGGAATCAAATGAAAATAATGATGCAAATGCCCCTTCGTCATATGATATAATTGACTCTGACATGATAGACAGAGAAAATTTTATGAAGTATGAAACATTGCTTACAAGTCTGATGACACCACCACTTGAATCTCAATGTCAAGCAGCAGAAAAGGTCAAACTTATCTTGGATGATGATGATAGAGCTTGCCATTACATTGATGCCAAAGGAATTATTCCTGCTCTTGTGTGTTTCTTGCGGTCTGCAAATGATGCCTCTGATATCAAGGCACAACAGACTGGAGCTTTGGCTCTGTTAAGCATTGCAAGAACTGATAGGTATGTAATGATGATTTATCATGATAATTTTTACACAGAAATATGTTAATTTTATATGGTGATTATCAGGTTTGATTCATGAGCTCTTTTTGAATTGATTTGTAGGAACAAGGGATTGATCTTATCTGCAGGGACATTGCCCCTTCTGTTGGATCTTATCCATTCTGAAGCAATTGAAGCTGCATTAGCAGTTATGCTAGCATTGTCCAATTTGGAGGAGAACAAGAGTAGTTTTGTTGCTTCTGGAGCAATTCCTTGTCTTCTTGAGCTGCTGGAATCAGAAGATGGCCATTCTCAGCACAGCGCTCTAAATATTTTATATAATTTGTCATCAATATTATGGGAGTTGTCGAATGCCATTCCTGCATGGTCTGTTTCCAAGCTGGTTCAACTTCTTGGCAATAGTGAACATACAGATAAATGCATCACAATTTTACATAACCTTGCTGGTAGTGAAGAGGGAAGAGCAACAATTGTGAGAACTGAAGGATGCATTCTAGCCATAGCTGAATTGCTTGATACAGGCAACCTTGAAGAACAGGAGCAAGCAGTAGACATTCTCCTCTTGTTATGCACAAATAGTTTCGAATATAGTCATTTGGTGTTAAGAGAAGGTGTTATTCCATCCTTGGTTACCGTGTCTATTACAGGAAGTCCAAATGGAATGGAGAAGGCACAGAAATTGCTAGAGTATTTTAGAGAGCAGAGATTAAGGAGTTATTCATGGAAGCCTTCTCAACCAGTTATATCAATTTCAGAAACATTTTTTGATGAAGATTTGTCATTGGGAGAAAGAAGTAAATCAACTAAAAAGGCTTCCAAGAAAACTCACAAAGGAAGAAGTTTCTTCTCAAAACTCAGATTTTTGCTTCCTACTTGTGGTAGAAAATGATGACAATATAGGAATAATATTATCACCTTTCAAATTCACCTCAAATTTATTTCAAGCTGGTTCTTTCCTTGTAGGGTTTCACATCTCACCCATTGTCAGTACCATAAAACTCTCCCTGTTTTCTTTAGCTAAGTAAGCTTTTGAATCGTGTTGGGGCTTGCTGATTTAAGGTTGTTGTACACAAGTTTTAAAGGACATCATGAATAAGTTGATACAAAAGGCTTGCAGTTTCCCTCGATGAAACAGAGAGAGAGAGAGAGCATGACAACTTTTCTATTCGGCTATTTTTGTTTGTAAAATACACTGAGGATCTAGATGTAGTTTCAAAATTCTTGTGTTCACATGCATTCATTATTCTTTAAATTGTTTTGGGACAATTGTGCACATTCACTCCTAGTTTTGTGCTCAATCCTCTGGTTGTTTTTCATACATAGTATATATACGTTGGGTTTTTTATTGTTTTCTTGAATACAGCCCAATTTTCTCTCTTATATTTGTATATATGTATTTTCGAGCTCCATTGATGCTATTCATTTTGTTGTTGCTTGATGCAATCTCTGTAATCATATCCGGCTGTTGATACTGTTTATTTTTTTGTTGCTTGATGCAACCACTTTAATCATATCCGTTGAGATCTAGAAGTTCAGGAAAAATGCTGATTCATCTGTTTTTTATAAATATGCTTGTCTGTCTTGGTAGTGCAGAGTTTTTTGTATTTGTGGCTTTTCATGGAAGAGACTATGCATAGCAAGAAAACTCCATGGAACAAGGTCAACTCATAATTCAGTGTAACTGTTCAAGGATTGGGAGAAACTACCAAAAGTGAAAAAATATGGATCTAAGAAATGAAGAAAATATACTGTCTTATTGAATGATATCTTCTAATGAAGATACGATTAGCAAGGGAATGAGCCAGTTTTCAGAAATTATAACCAATATTCACAACCTCCTTACCTCATTAAGGGAGTCCATAAACCCATGGACATGTCATAGTTAAGCCACCCACATTAATGTGGTTGTGTTATCTCACTACCTTAAGTAGGACTAATTTACTATAAAAGAAATTGTATGGTTTCAAAATATTGATCAATTATGTCACAAAACTTAATCTACTCAAGCTATCAAGAAGTATTGAGGTCTGAACTCCTTCCATGTTTTGAACCCTATCCGGCCATACCAAATCAGATCATGCCTTTTTCTCATGGCAGTAAACCTGAATACAGATTGACTAACACATGGCCTCCATTTACAAGAAGAGGTGATGGCCTCTTCTAGGAACTCTACTTCAGGCAACCCAGGAGTGGCACTTAACTTTCTTGAAGTTGTTTTACAGGAAAAAACCTAGTTTGCAAAGACAAGAAGAGATCCTTCACATCCTAGCATGCAGTGTTCTTTCCCAAGCTGAACTTACCATTTTCAAAGCAAATTATCTGCTATCCCAAGAAGGAAAATCCCCAAGAATCTCCATCTCTATGGAAGAAATGGAACTTAGAATTTGGTTGCTAAAATATCGTGCACTTATTTGGTAATTCATGGTAGCTTTTCTTGGACCCAAAACTTTATGATTCTGGGTCAACAAAAATTTTAAACATATTGGATTTGTGGAACTCTTACTATTGTCTAATGGGTGCTTTATTTAGTTTTGCTTCCAAGAACAACAATTCAAATTTTCCATGGAGGACCGTAGTTCCTAAAAAATCGGCCTGTTTTTAAAACAGTGGATACTGGCATTCAACCCAAAAAAAGATCTACGGTGTATTATACCAGTTAGGGTGAGTATCCTCTCCACAATTAGTGTTGGTGGAAATCCTCATTGGTAAAAATTGGCTGTGCCATTGGAAAATATATTGCCCCCCTAAAACTTTCTAACTATGCAAGAATCTATGTCAACCTCAACTTGGATCAGACATTGCCAGACTGAATCATCTTAGATATGGAAGGCATTGAATGGGAGCAACCATTGCATTAATAAAAGATTCCCTTCAAATGTAGATTATACCATGAGCATGGTTATCTTGTAAGGGTTTGCCCCACGCCAACTAATCGAAACAACAAAGAAAGCAACTCATAGCAATAGATCGGATGATCCGCTGAAATCAAAGAGATTGACAAACAAACAAAGAATTGTCATAATAGCAAGGGAGATAGTAGTTAACTAAAGAAGTCTACAAAATCACACAAATAAAATTTAAATGGATAGATACCTAAATTTCATATGATAACATGAACACAATAAATATATCATGCAGGGATTGAGTCCAATGTTAAAACTTGAAGCTTAAATAAGCCTCCCATTTCTCAACTACCAAAGTAACCTCTCAAACAGCAAACCACCTATCAACATACAAAGTAACAAAGAAGGGGATGTCTAATGCATAGTAAGGATGTGCATTTTATAATAATTTATCTAAAATAAAAATATAATACTATTTTGTATCACAAACCTAACAAATCTTCCTTGATTCAAATAGTTCGACAAAATGATTGGGAGCATATAACAACAAAGTTATCCAGTAGTTTCTATTGCACTTGCAAAGTGGGACATTACACATCTTGATACTAATCAATTGATGTTGCTTTACACAAAACCCACTAGCTTGTGAGATGTGACATGCCTGGTGAATATCATATAAGCATGTTCACCCCCTGACCATTTTACACTCATGCTGTAGTACATAATTTTGATTTTTTCAACTACATCAACCCATTAAGCTCTACATAGGAACCCACTAATGACTTTTCAGTACCATGTATGGCACATCTGTCTTGATACCCAACAATGTTGACCCCAGTTTGTTAAACACTACTAGTGATTGCAACTTTTGTCAACTCGACATTTGATCAAAGATCAATATAATATCTTTGCCCTATTAGACGAGATGAGAAGTTCTTATAGAAAAAATGAAATCCAAACAACTTAGTTTGCTTCTCATAAAACCCAAAAATGAAAACCAAAATTGCAACAGCATATTGAAACTACAACACCAAAACACTAAAACTGAAAACTGACTACACCTATCAAACATGCAATTTGAACATTTTATTCGAGCTCAAACTTAATATTGAAATGAAGAAGGAAACTATCCTCCAACCTTCACTTTGACTCATATTTGCTAATGAGAATGATCCTAATGACCCTGTAACTTACAAAATTATGATTTTAGTAACGAGGATCTTTTGGGTAGATATGCAACTGTCTCATATCTATCTACAATACAAATTTTCAAATGGTTGCGACCTTGTATGGTCACCATGCTAATTAGAAGAGTTAGGAATAATTTAAAAATAAAAATATGTAGCGGCATTTGTTCAACATAGCCTTAAGCAAATTTGAACGAAACAAAAACCTACACCCAACAAAGCATATTGTTCACTCTTTTTAAAGGTTTTAAGTTTCCAAAACTACAAGCTTTCAATGGCAAAAACAAAATGACTCATTTTTGAATGCCATTGAATGCATTTCAGCAAGTTTTAATGTCAAATAGCAAATGCATACCACACGCCAACAAATTTTTGTGTCGAGGTAGGGAAAATTTATTTCAACACCCAAATGACAAATTATAATACTCGGCAAAGCAACAATTCATCTAGGTAGAATGTATATCGTCCTATAGATGCTAAAGTCTCTTCAAAGAATTCAAATACCATTCTCTACAACATATTGAGGCTTCTTTACATAATTAAGTCACTGTAGTTATCAAATCTCACGGTGCAGATTCATTCTAGAGAATTTGGAATGCATTCAACAGTCCTCCATTTAAGGTAGATTATATTTCAAGAAAATTGCCTGGACACTATTTTAAACATTAGTATGGAAGGCCTCTAAGTTCACTACCCCGTACAACAATTAACAAATCCTTTAAAGAAGCTTTGCAAGCAGCACATACTGAGAATTATTATGTTTTTGTGACACAATTTCCAAGCAAACCACCCGTTTTAAAAAAAGTGTAGCTTTCAAGTAATTTCTCCATCTTCTTTTTATTGTTATCTCCATAACATGTCCTTGTTCTTTAAGGATTGAGGATCCTTATATGATTTTTTCTTTAATTTTTGTTTAGACTCATGCATTTTTGAGTTTTTGCATCATTTTTATTGTGTTTGAGACTTGCCTTTCTAGGAATTTGGGATTTAGCTTGTATTTTTGATAAGTTGCAAAACTTGTCATCAAGATAGGTTACATTTTAGATTTCATTGATTACTTTACACAAACATGCGATTCCAGATCAGAATCTTGAAACTTGAAATCCCTCTATTTCCAATTTCTTAAACAAATGTGTAAATGTTACAAATCCTTCTCAAAACCATGAACCTGAATATTCATACATAATGGACTATCAACTCTAATCTGCGATGCACACAAATTTTCCATGGGACCGTGAACTACGAGGTTGGTGATATATGTGAATTGATTTTGAAACCATGGGCCTTTTCATTTTCTCCTATATGCCTGATTTCCTCTGCATTTTTCATGAGTTTTGACATTCTTGACTGTTTCAAAGTCCATTTGGCTTCCCCAGTGGTTAGAATTCTAGATTTGAGTGGTAGATTTAATGATTTCATGAGCTCCCCATTAGACTAAATCCATTTTTCGATTTTTTATTCTTTGACTTTTTCCTTATCAATTTTATTTCATTTTAATATTTGGGAGTGAAACACTATAAAAATGGAGGTTAGTGTAAACCAATAGAAAATCATGTTAGTAAGAGCTTTCAACCATAAGCAAAACATGAAGACGCATTCATCAAAGCATTATCAAAGAAGATTAGTAACAAAAGGGGTTAGTTAGGAAATAAACAAAACAAAATGAACTTCCCCATGATGCTCCCTATGCAATGACTCTTCTGTGTCCTCCTCTCCAAGATCTTGCTACTATGTGGAGTACACCCTCAGCTTGAGCACTAGCACAATGGGATGCCAAATGGAGGATGGGAGATGGTTGATTATGTCTGTATGATGGAGATGTGATCTTCCACCTGCAAGAGGGAAAACACTTCAAACACACCAATGAAGCATTGCATTAGATGTTAGAAATCAAAACACATGAATAGATTACAAACTCTAAAATCATCTCATTGTCCTCTATCTCTAAAGATCTTTAAGATGAAGGTGGCCCTCACTTGGAAGAGCACTTGATCCTCAAGATGACAACCTACAGAACCAGTTATATGAAAAATGCTACTAGAATCAAAATGGATGCAACTAGGATTCTAGTGAGTGCTAAGAGATGAAGATGAAGATGAAGGATGCAAGCTAGGTGATTAGGAGGCAAAGTATATTCCAAATTGAAAGCTAAGTATGCTATGTGAGTTAATTAAATTAAGATGAGAATGCAAAACTTATAAAATAAGTGAAATTAAGCTAGGATGTAAGATTAAAATGCAACTAAATGAAGCTAAACTATGTGTTATGGATGCTTGAGGATGATGTTGATGCTTGGTGATGACAAAGAGAGCTCCTTAACCTGCAATGTGACTATAATTTTGATGTACAAAAGACTTGATGAATTGAAAAAGGAATGGGCTCTATTTATAGGGAAAATAGAGAAATGGATGGTTGAGATTGAGTAATCTCAACAAGGGCTAGGATTGAAAGTTATCAATCCATGGGATAGATTCAATCCAATCCCAAGTTGACAAATGGCACCTTGAGAGGGTTTGAGAGGATGCTAAACAAGCATTAGATGCTAATTAAGCAATCAGGGATAACCTCAAGGAGTGACATCATGGATAATGTCATTAACTAGGGGGGCCTGCTATTACCCAAGAGGTAAACTCTTGTGCAACATAGGTAAATGGTTAAGGGACAACCATCATGGCTAAGAGGTGTGGGTTTGTAAGAGGCATTAAATGCCTTGGAAGACTTTTGACACTAATTTGTAAGGCTCTTACAAATTTGGGGAACTCAACAAGTTAGCTTGTTAAATAAGGTAGAGTCTTCAACACATTTTGAAGACTTTTCCCAAATTTGGAGAAGTGACTCCCCCAGTTTTAGGGATGGGACATGATTAGGAGAATAAGACATGATTAGGATAGGATTAGAAGACTTCTAGAAGAATGATTAGGGGAATGTAGGATTTTGCAAGTGGGTGAGGGAAAATAGGTAAATTTGGTTAATTAAAATGATTTAATTTAGCCAAAAATGGGATGCAACTTGCATTTGTAGGATTTTGCAAGTTGGGGGATTTTAAAATAAATTTTCATTTATTTAAATGCAAAAGGGATTTTAATTAAATGTGAATTTAATCAAAAAGGGGAAAACATAATTTTAATTAAATAAATAAGATTTATTCAATTAAATGGCTAAGGGTACTTAATCAAACCTTAGTTTAATTAATAGGTTAGGATAGAGGAAATGAATTTAATCAAATCTTTAATTTGATTAATAGTCTAATTAGAAGAATAGGGATATTAATTAAATCTTAATTTAATTAAGAATAATTAAATGAATGAAATTCACTTCATTCATTGTGCAACTTCTAGGTGTCTACAATGTCAAGTGTTTAGTGAGGATGCAGATGAAGTATTAATGTCAAATAACAATTCCAACTAGTGGAAGAGCTAAAACACAATACAATGGCTTCCTACAAAACATTCAAATTCTAAGCAAAGTAACAATGCATGGATAACTCTTGTGACTATGTGAGAGACTCAACAATGAAAGAATGAGCTCTATTTATAGGGAATGTAGGCAAATGAAGGGTTGAGATTGAATTGATTGAGGAGAGGTTAGGATTGCTTGAGGAAGTGTTGATCCTCAATCCATGTGCTCCTCTTCAAGCCAATCACATGCTGACAAGTGTCAACAAGGGAAGGCTTGAGAGGAGAGGGGGAAAGCATGAAATGCTTGAAGAGACATGATGGTTACAGTGGGTGTTTAGGTTAATGGATAAAGCGTTTATCCAAGGGGTAAAGGAATGTGCAAGGGTTAAAGGGATAGATTGGTCAAAGCCTTTAAGGCTTGAGGGGACTTTGAGGGTTACCATGGATGGTTGGGTTAAGGAATAAGCCTTTAACCAAGGAGTGGGGGAGTGTGCAAGGGTCAAAGGTAGGTTATTTTGGTCAAAGACCCATGTGGGTTAACTTGTGGAAGGGAAAAGGCTTTTAATGCTTTGTAAGAGCCTTAGATATTTTGAGAAGTGACTATTCACTAATTCCAGTTAAGTATGTTGATGCAATTGAGAAAATTCAAAGAAAATTTCTATGGTCATGGGTTGAGGATAAGAAAAGAATGTCTCTTGTGGCTTGGGATCAGGTATGCAGACCGAAAAGTAAAGGAAATCTGGGCCTGAGAAGAATCTGGACCTTAAATGAAGCTCTCCTATCTAAACATGTTTGAAGAATGTTCCACTCAGATAGTGAATGGTGTAAAATCTAGCGAAGTAAGTACTCTCTCCTATCCTCCTCTCTTTCCTCTTTTATCAATTCTGAAATCAGTATGAATGGGTCCCATATCTGGAATCATGCCTCTAAGTGCAGATATAACATTGCTAAAGGGGTTATTTGGAAAGTTGACAATGGTAAGAAAGTTAAATTCTGGGAAGATGCTTGGCTTTTTGATAAACCTTTGACTGATATCCCAAAATGGGCCCCTTATGCCTCCTCCTGTATTAGAACTTTTTGTCCTTTAGTTGAAGGGTATTGGATAGGTAATAAATGGCAGAACATTGAAAGTATCCACCCAAGCCTTATTAAGCTTAAAAACCATCTATCTTCGCCCTAGTTGAATAAAGAGGAAGACTCCCTCATTTGGAAATATGAAGCCAAAGGTAATATTACTGTCTCTTCAATGTATGGTGTTCTCTCCTTCGCCCCTTCTGAAAATCCTTTCTTGTCTAAAGCTTGGATAAAGGGTCTGACCCCCAAAATCAACTTTTTCTATTGGACTATTCTTCAAAATAAAATCTTGACCTTAGATAACCTCAAGGGTAGAGGATTTGCCTTTCCTAATAGATGTGCTCTGTGTCTTAAGGAGGAAGAGTTCGTGGACCATCTGGCCATCCACTGTTCCTATTCTGCTTCAATCTGGGAAAAATTTCTTAAGAGTTTTTGTATTGATTGGGTGTTTCCTAACACTATCAATGAGTTGTTCTACTCCTCGAATTACCATTGGTCTAACTCCTTTTTGAGATCTCTGTGACAACCATCTCTCCCTCACATTCTGTGGGGATTATGGAAATAAAGAAACAATCGCATTTTTAGGGACACTTCTCTTACTCAGGATATTGTGTTCCAGAAAATACAATGGGTGATTGTGGAGAGAATTGAGATCATTGGGGGTCCCTTCTTTTCGACCAACCCATTGGAATCTCACATTTTAAGTTCCTGGAGTTTGAAGAATGCTGGCAGTTCTGACCCCAAGCAAAACAAAAGATTAGAAGCAAGATGGCAAACTCCCCCTCATGGTTGGTCCAAAGTCAATTTTGATGGTGCTGCAAAAGGTAATCCAGGCCTTGCGGGATGTGGAGCTATTCTTAGAGATGATAAAGGTATATGCAAGGAAATGATTGTTGTTCCAATAGGAAGCCAAACAAATCACAAGGTAGAAGCAATGACAACACTCCAAGGTATTCTCCTCACAAAAAGATGGAATTGCCTCTACATATGGATTGAAGGGGACTCTAACAACATCATCAAATGCCTCAAGGGGACCTCTAAGCCCTCATGGTCTATCAATAACATTATAAAGGCTGCTAGAGACCTCATTAACACTTTTGAGAAAAGTTACATATCTCATATCTACCGTGAAGCTAATGGTTCGGTTGACTGGGCAGCCAATGTGGCGGTCAATCAAGATGAAATGATTACTTGGAAGGGAGAACAAGACCTCCTAGAGGATGTCAGATTAATCATTTTTAAGGACCGATATAATAGTACCCCAAAAATTATAAATGGACAAAATAATAATGAAACGGATTAAAAGGAGTGCTTCAAGCAATTATAATATTGTCAACACCATTTATTATAACACCCAATCAATCACTTCCCATGCTTTTTGGGTAAATTTGGTAGCTCTGAGAAACTCTCTATCTAAAGCTCTCTACAAGTTTCGACATTTAGCTTTGAATAGCGAAAATATGGGAGGTAATAGACGCTACTACGAACCTAGCAGTTGTAAGGAGTGGAAGAAAAAGGAGGCGGTCTAGAACATTATGCAGAAGGATGGGTTTTCAAAATTTATGGAGAGGCTCCATGGACGGGACGCCATAGTCACTAATTTCTTTTGTAAAAGCTGGAGAAAGGGCACTTTGAAGATGGGAGACCAGTCTGTCGTCATAGATGAAGACCTCATTGCTTAGGCCATGGGTCTCCGAAGGGAAAGAAGCAACTACTACAGAGACAAAAAAGTGAGCAAGGAGGCCATTGAAAGATGTCCTGAAACTAAAAAAGGAGAAAAAATGCCTGGTGAAGCTAAGTAAAACTTACTACCCCCCTAGGGCTTTTGTTAAACCATGGAGGGAGGTCCTTTTTGTTATAATGCGCTATATTACTTTGGATGGTAGATTCACTAAAGTGTATGGCTACCATTTTGTTTTGCTGAATCATTTTAGGCATGACAAGAAAGTGAGCATTCCATATTTTTTGTTATGTTCTATGAATGTCACCATTAAGGCCTATAAAGAGAACCCTATGGGTGACATTGCCATGCATCAAGGCTTAATGGTTCTTATTTATGACCACCTCAAGGCTAACCAAAATAGCCTACCCTCAGCCCTCTATTTCTGAGTCTAAGGAGGAAGGGTCAGACTATTTTTTTTTTGGATGAGGGTTCTGACAGTGATTCAACGAGCGAGTCTGAGGAGAGTATGGATGACTCGAAAGCTAAAGTAGGTAAGAAGAGGAAACATTTGAAAACCAAGCCTTCCTCCTTGAAGGGCAAGAAATCTAAAGGAAAAATTATCCTGATTAGCTCCTCCTCCTCCTCAGAGGTCTCTGAAGATTCTGAGAAGGAGAAACCCCAGGGTTCTCTGAAAAAGAAAACTAAAGTCCATATTCAGACCAGAAACAAACAAAAGAGAAAGGATGAGAAAGTGAAGGAGCTAGAGGAACAAAAGCAGAAAAAGATTTTGGAAGTTGACTAGAACTTGGAGGAGGTGACCACTGGGGAAGTACATAGGGCTGAAGATAAAGCCACTATTGGTGACACCCCAAATAAGGAACATGACAACTTCGGTAAGATAGATCCCTCCTCAAACCCTCCTCCTGAGGGTATGAATGGTTTTATGGATACCATGGAATGGTTAATCACCGGTTACAAGAAAGTTGTGGAGGACAACAAGAAGCTCAGCCACAGAATCCAGATTCTGGAAACTATAAACACTGGTGAAGGGAAGACTATGGCAGATTATATGGAGGATTTGACCAAAACTGTTGCTAAAGCTGAAAATATAAGAGATTCCTTCAACCCCAGATTTGAGCAAATCGAGAAAGACTTGATTGAGAGGAAAACAAATGCTAATGCTATGGATCAAACAATGTTGGAAACTGTCAGTAAAGTCCTTAAAATTGAGGAATGTCTCAAAAGTATTGCAAAGCAAAGCTTAAACATTCTGAAGGTCTCTGCTGGCAATACCAAAACCCTCATCAGCAAATTGGATGAGGAGAAGGACACCCTGGAAATTGACCCTGACACTGAAGGCACATGAGATGTTCAAGGACCCAGAACAAGAACCAGAGGTAAAAAGAAGGAGAAGAAGCCAAATAAGGACCTGGATGAACTCAAAGCTGTTGCGACCAACTACGACCAGCTGGTGATTAAGGCAAAGGACCTCCTGAAGACTCTATAACTATGTAGTGTTTTCCTAGTTTCTATTGTTTTGTTGTTTCGATCTTTTGTCGTCCTTTCTATTTACTGGCTTTATTGCCAGTCGTTTTGTAAGCCGTTTTTATATGGTCTGGATACTCTATGATGATCTTTTTAATCTCCTATGTTAAAGGTCTCGGGTCCTGAAAACCTAATTTTCTTATTAATCAGAACAAATATGCTTTATTTATGTAATTAATTGTTTGAATTTGGTGAAGTGAATTAAATCAAATAAATTGAATAATTTATTTAATTAATAGGAGAAGAGGGTTAAGGTGAATTAATTAAATATTAATTTAAATAATAATTGAACAATGGTTAAATAATCAAATAAATACTAAGTATTCTTTTAATTAATTGGATAGATTTGGGTGTCTACAGGGAGTGTATCAAGGTTTATTAGTTTTCCATCTTGTTTTGTTGTCTTTTGGTCTTGCATGCATCTTTAGGTTTTGAATCATGAATAACATGATCTTTTTTGTTCAATTTGGGTTGCACTATTTAAAAAAAAAACTCTTGTTTGGACTTTGTTGTCCTCATTTAAGGTCTCAAGAAAAAATTATTCAAATTGCAATTTCTTGCATCACAACATTCTCCTACTTATCAATTATGTCTTTTAACAAATTGTTTGGATACAATAAAATCTTTTGTTTTGAGCCCCCTTCTCTCTCTCTTCATTTCATTAAGTTTCGAATTTCAAGCACTTTCAACTTTACACTTAGTTTTTAAAATCCTAATGAAGTTCCTTTGTGCCTCATTTCACCCTAATGCCCTATTCTTGGAACCAAGTAAAATGTTGGTTGAATCCCTTTCAAAGACTTTAGAATTTGCGCTTTGATAAAATAAATGATATTAATAACTCATTTGGGTGAAATTTTTATTCTCGGGAACCTTTTCAACTCTAAAATAATTCCTAAGAACCATTCCAATGTTGAAATAATCATCTAGAACTTCATCATCATCGTTCTATGAAGGCATTTTTGCAAGTCAAGTAATTTAGAGATTTCCTCTAGCTTCCATAGTTATTTTGAGAACCACACAAGTTACCAATGGCATAAAATTCACTGAAATGGGCAAAGTGGCAAATGAAGGAATATTGTATTATTTTTGGTAAAATTTTTGGTTCTTAGCACTTCACTTTCACTTGAATCATTAGATTCTTGAACTAACTCAAACATTGACCATTTTACTTTAGAAAAGATAGAAGCTTTAGTTTAGAAAAAAATGGTCCTTAAGAACCTCTTTAGCTCTGAAGCAGTTTCTTCAAACCTCTTTAGTTCTTGACTAATAATTTTTTCTAAAAGCTTAAAAAATGAATTGTTTTATAAAGAGAAATGGTGCATCATGTAAAGTGGAAAATTGAACCCTAGTGACTCCCCACGTAGGAGAGAGAAAGGAAGTCACTAGGATGATTTTCTCTTGGGGGAAACGTTACACTCAAAAGAGGGGCTTTAATCCACTAGATCCAAATCCAAGGGAGGCAAGTATATGAATTCCAAGTGGATTGCAAGGGTAAAAGTGTGGTTTGCCCTCTTTTGTAAATAGGAAAGTTGACTTGTTGACTATGTGGAACAAAGAGAGAAAATGAGTGAAATGAGGAGCTACCAATTCAAGGTTGCACTGTAACTTCAGATCTGAGCTAATTAGATTGATAAGAATCCACCCTCCAAATTCAGAGAAAAGTTGTCGGTACCATGGCAAAAGTGTACATGGTCCTTTGAACAATCTGCGAAATGAAAAGGGTTTTTTCATCTCTACAAACAAAGCCCAAACCCACAATTATAGTCGCACACCTGCAACCTACACACATAAAAGAAGGGAAGAAGGGTTGTGGATAGGGGTTTACCTCAATCAAATCCTAGGTGAGGAATCAACCTTGAAAGAAAGTAATTGCAAATGCTTGAATGTAAAGAATGCAAATGTATACCTTGTAGATCTGCAATTTGTTGATGATGATCACTTTGCTCCTTGAATGGAATCACAAGTGTTGCATGAAATGGCATGTAACATGACAAAACCCCAACACACACACATGCTTGCAAATGAATATTGTAATATTGCTCCAATGGATGAATGAAGAAGAAGACTTGATGGATGCTTGAAGACTTGAATGCTTGATGATGATAATGAAGACCTTCTCCTTGAATTCCTATATATTATCCCCTATCATCCTTCTCTCAAATGAGGCAATTGAATCTCCTTTTATACATGCCTCAAAGATTAATTTTCAATCACTGAAGGCCGACAAAAAATAATTGCAAACCTCGAAGTCGGATTGTGCATAGAAAACCGAGCAAACCCAACATAGGGCCATCCTAAGAGGTGGGGATATGGGTGCCATGCCCCTATCCTAGGGGAATAGAGGCGCCACGCCCCTGTCCTGCCCTATTTTGGGGCCGGAATAGGGTTTGGAGGCAGGAACAGGTCTTGAGCAAGGAAGAACCCAAGGGTAAAAGTGCAGAAAGGGGTCTTGGTTAGGAAGGAGGATGTTTTCGCCAAGGTGAGGACCTCAAATGTGGTTAAAATTGCCAGGGTTGCAATTTTATAACACTACACATCACAAATAGCAGCTAGGGAGTCTATTAATGATAACTTTATGATAATGATTTGGATGATAATTTAACATTTGCAGTTGCAACTACCCAAGTATACTTGACTTGAAAGCAAACCTTGCTCATAAATGCGAGACAACTTGTTCAATCTGTAGTGTCCTAAATTGTACTCAGTGCATTTATGACACTTGTGCATGACGCCTAAGGCATTTATGATGAACCTATGATCTAAATTATAATATTTTGTAATCATAGGGCCTTCATTCCAAGGATCATTTCTTAGCCCTGCTAACCCTTTGGGGCCTATTCCCGACGGACAACAACGCGATGCAGGGATGTCCGCGTGCCACGCTAATGTTTCAGAAAACAGGCGGATTTTAAAAAGTGTCGGTGACTTAGCTGCGCGTCGACACATGTCCTTTGGCTCGCTTCGTGCCGTAACGGCTCTCCGCGCTTGTTTCAAATTAAAAACCCTATCCAACTCATTTGGAGGGGTTCTCACTTTGGGTTCTTGGCTCTTTATCTTTGTGCTCTCTCAAGCTATCTCAAGCTCTCTCAAAAAACTCTCTTTGGCAAGCTCTTGGCTCACACAACATCAACATCAAAAGCAAGCTATCAATACCAACATCAAGCTTCCCAACTTTGTGGTGGCTTCTTACCAATTCATCTACCAAGTGGGCTTCATCACACTCGTCGTATCGAATATCAAGGAGGGTTTTATTTCCAAACTTACTCTTTCTATTTCACTTTTATGCAATGATTCCTTTGCATTAATAAGTGTATTTACCAATATTCCAATATTTATTTGCATGCAATAGGAATTATATTTCTTTTTGCATCTATTTACCAATTTACCAATTTATTCCAAGTTATCTATTTTTTTCCAATCTATACCAATCTGGCTGTTTGTGGTGGTGGAAACACCTAAACGGGGGTCTGACTGAGGCAGGCCCCTATATAGCCCCAACATTTCCCCCCTTCTTAATGTGCATAGGTATAGGTTGGTCCCAATGCCTAGATTCTGAGACTTACTGCTTTCTGGATGTATGGACGACATCGTAGTGCGTTGGTGTCCTGAACCCGAGAGTCCCCCAAGTTCCTCATTTGCTCTATTTTTCTTGTTTCATATTTCCGTTTAAACAGTTCACAGATTATCTTACTCATATTATGTACATTCTGTATTTATTTATTCATAGTTAGTTAGTTTGCTAGATAGTTGGTAGTTTAGTTATTTATGTCTTTGTTCTATGTTCTATGTTCTGTTTGTAAGAACCAGATATCTTTTCCTAGCTCTGCATCCTGTCCACTTAGGACACTAGCGCGCCGCGCTGCCGTCTGCATTCCGCACTGCAGTCTTGGGTCTGCACTTTTGTCTCGGTTACAAAACCTTGCAGAGTTCGCTAGAGGTTCGTTTCGGTTCTCTGACAGACCCAGAGCATTCCTTTTATCCCCTGGCTCAGCGTTGCGCCTGTTCGAAGAGGTAATCAGACAGATAATTGGTCCTTGGGGATTTATCTTTCCCAAGGTGGCAAATTCCATCCATTACACAATCTAACATATGTAAATTACTTGGTGAAATATAGTGACAACGAATTGATAATCAAATTTATGCAAACAAATAAATATTTAATCAATGCTATTAATTTAAAAAAAATATTTATCTTAATAAGTCAATTATTATACATTCATTCCAAGTGATAGACAATATTAATTGAAGTATGGGTTGTAAGGTCCTGAATTGGAGTGGTTATAAAATAATTATGAGTTTTTTATAACAAGAAAGATAATTACTTTCCTCCCTATTAATTAAAAAACAATATCATTGGAAAGGGGTCTCAGTTCTTTGAGATTTTAGGTCCTTTTTAGTTCTCTAGGTTTTCATATTGGACATTTTCTTCTCATTGTACTATCCCTTTCTAAATTTTTTAACAAATAGTAGTTTTGAAACATAAACAATAGCATTCATTGAATAACATGAACCATTTTTTACTATTTACCATCCAACAACAAAATCAATTACATTCAACAACACACATAAGATTCCACAAATGATTTGAAACTCCAACAATAATTTTATTGGTTATTATCTAATTTATATAACAAGGGACTATTTTGACGGTCATCACACAATAATAACAAAAAACGTTCACATTGATTCACTGAACTTTCCTACACATCTTTGAAGCTCCAATGCATTCCGTGAGTGATAATGCCCCCCAAGAACTAAGGGGTTTTCATCATTTGATTCTAGAGACTAATGGATTTTTGTCCATTGATTGAAATCTCATATTGGTTTTCATCCACAAAAAGACTTGAGCACAATGTGTTTGATAGATATAATAGCACAACACGATGATCATAGTTGAATCATTTTCCTAATTTTATATTCTTTCTTACACACATCATCGAATAGGTCAACCTAAGGCCAAAATAGTGCCAAGACCCAAATATAAATCCTACAAATCACATTACAAGTTAGTCTTATTGGCCTTATATGGTTTTTCTATTAGAGTTTTGGACTTTCTAGATTTGACATTCATCAAGTTGCAATGTCCATCCTTGTCATCTAATTTCTCTATGACATGTGTTAGGAGGTACCACCAATCCTCAACACCCAACAATTTCATGATGTGAGGCAAGTAGTATGCCCAATCATCGACCCCTAACAACTCTTGGAACATGTCAAGAAGTAGTTGTCATGCCCAACCCTCAATTTTCTTCAAGTATGTATCGAGTGATCCCCCCAACCTCTGCTCTTTAACCATCCTCTGAGATGCATCAAACAATACTCCCGATCCTTGAACTTTGACATCATTTTGAGCAAAAAATACTTTGTTTATTTTTTGAAATAGGGACATGAAAAGTCCTCCCTCCTCAAGATTTATCTTGTTCCTCCAATTCGTAGGCTTCTCCACTTAACTAGATACTCTCGATCCTTGTGTCAAGATTTCTCTTGTTTATTTTTTGGATCCAAGAATAACTTCAAACTATTATTACTAGTCTTCTTAATGAATTTTTCACAAACTATATATTGTCTAAACTTCTCTAGTGCATGCACGATGATCAACATCTCTTTATCATAAATGGAATGCCCCTTCTCTAAATACTCAACTTCCTACTCTTGAAAGCTATTGGATGCATTCTTTGACTTAAGAAAACTCGAATCCCTTCTCCAAAAGCATCACATTCAACAACAAAGGGCAACAGAAATCCAACAATGCATCCAAGTATTTGACATAAACTCGTTACCTCCTTTAATTTGTCAAAAGTCTTTTGAGCATCTTTAGACCATCCATATGATCTCTTCTTTATCAAATCACTTAAGGGTGTACCCAATTAAGAGAAACCTTTCACAAATATCTTGTAATAACAACATAATCCTATAAACCCTTTAAGTTGAGTTAGATTGGTTAAGTGGAGGCCAATCAAGGATCACATGAATATTTTGTTGATCTAGTTTAACACACTTGGAACCTATGACATGACCTAGGTACACAATCTCAGATAATCCAAACACACATTTGGACAACTTAGCATAGAATGATTGTTGCTTCAAAATGCCCAAAATTATGTCTAGGTGTTCCAAATGTTCCTTCCGAGTCTTGTTGGGAATCAATACGTCATCAAAGCATTATATTTTTTTTAAGCTTCTTATTGAGTACCTGATTCATGTATGATAGGAATGTAGCTAGGCAATTTGTGGCCCTGAAATGCATGACCAAAAACTCAAAATGTCCAAAATGACACTAAAAGGCTATCTTCTCAACATCTTTGTCCTTCACATGGATTTGGTGATATATTGATATTACATCAATATTAGAGTTCATAACTCAATTCAATTCATCTATGAGCTCATCTATCCTCAAATAAGATATCTATCATTGACAATTTTCTTGTGCAATGCTCTATAATGAATACACATTCTCATGGTGTCATCCTTCTTCACAAGAACTACATAAGATGCAAATAGGTTGAAGCTAGGTCTTATGAATCCCATGTCAAGAAGTTCCTTAATGGCCTTATCTATCTTCTCTTCATACTCTCTTGGATGGTATTATGTTGTGGTCATAATAGGTTTAGCTAGTCCTAATTCTATATCATGTTGAAATCCTCTATCTAGTGGTAGTCTTGAAGGAATGTCATTGAAATATACATAATGATTGTCCTTTTTTTTTTAATATAAACACGATGCATACTTGCCTTTCTTGATGGAGATTATGTGGGAATGATCAAGCAAATGGCTACCCATGCCACTTGCTCTCTATGGAATATTATTTCCATCCTCTTTGGCATCACTATCCATGGAGCTCCATTAGAGATCCCTCTAAGGAAAACCTTCTTTCTCTCTATTGTGAACTTAAGCTCAATATTTTGATAGTTCTGTGAGTACTCCCCAATAGAATGCAACCATTTCACTCCCCAAACCATATCAATATCTCCTAAGCCAGTCACATAAACATCATTACATACCTTATGGTCTCTCAATACGATATTAAGCTATTTGATTGCTTAGTTGCACATAATGGTGGATCCATCAATTGCTGTTACATTGAAGCCTTCATTTCCCCCCCGTCAATCCTCTCTTCACCACAAAACGTTTTTTGATAAATTTGTGGGTGGTCCTACTATTAAGGAGAACAATCATTTTTTGTTCTAGTAGCACTCCATGAACCTTTAAGGGAAGATATTTTGGGTCTTTGGAGAGGGAAATAAGTGTACTCTCCTTTGTGGTTGTGTGTCCTTCATCAATACGATTGACAGTCTTTAAATACCTCTATTTCGTCCTCTAAATTTGAATATTTATCTAGCACCACCTCTATATGGTGTATTTGTCCTTTACCCAAGCATCTATGTTTCGCAATTCATGACTTTCTACAAGAGAAACACAACTTCTTGGACTCCTTAATTTCTTCATCTCATCTATCTTGCTCAATTTTGGGGGTAAATATTTAGACTGAGGGGTGCTCTTATAAGGAGACTTTTATTACGACATCCATGGTGTTCTCTTAGAGTGGGATGTTTTTTTTGGTTACCAAGTCTTCCAAAATCAGAGCTCTTTTGATGGATTCTTGTAGGGAATTAGATCAAACACTCTTACCAAACCTTTGAGTGATTTAAAGAAGCCCACAAAAAGAACTACAAGTCTCCTCTCTTTCACATCTAGAACCATCATTGATATCTTAAAAACTCTACCACATAATGCTCAATTGTACCCTCTCGAATCAACTATGCTAGATCTTTGAAGTGGATTTTTTGATCCTTCTTATTGAATCTCATCTTCAATTATCTTTGGTTGAACTTGTTGTGACCTAATCACACATCACCCCATTCCAAATGGGAAACCCCTACATTTTTGTCCACTTGGTCTTTTGGGTGGTTTAGTGACAATTTATTCAATCTCCTCAAGTCTCCAAGTATTTTGGTGAATTTTGGCTAAGTTTGCAAATATTTTGGAGAAATTTGGCTGAGTCTAGAAGCATATATTGTCTATTTTAGGGTTTTTATCCTTCAAACTTAGAAATGAAGTCAGTAAGCTAGAGTATAGTGAAACTTGAGTGAAGCATTGAAAAGAGAACCCTTGAAGGAAGCAACTAGTGAAATTTGAGCGAATTCTGAGGACTTACTATTTTTAGTAAGTTTCATCGTAGCCCAAATTGGCCTAATTTTGCGTTTAAACAAACTTACTATTATTATTAGTGTCTATTTTTAGTAAGTCTCACTGTGTCCTAACTTTCCCTAATTTGATGTTTGGAAGAACTTACTATTTTTAGTAAGTCTATTTTTGAAAAGTCCATCCTTGGCAACTAGCAAAGCACTAATTGCAAAATGTAATGTCCCTTTTATAAAATGCCCAAAAATTCCCTAGTTATGGTTTCCAGTTCTTAGGGTAAGGTTTGGGAAATTACCTTAGTCTCTTCCATAGTAAAGACCTGCAAAATAAAGTTAGAAAATACTACAAATCATACTACATAAAGGAGTGGTCATATAAGCAACTATATACAAACATGACAAAAAGAGAGATTCATGTAATTATGAACAATATCAAAGCTAGAAACATAAGCTATGATCTAAGGAAGCCTCAACATAGTGAGCTCTTATGCACACTTGATAGGGTGCCTTGATTAACCGTTCCCCCTTATCAAATCCAACCAGCTAGGGTGCCTTTAAGCAATCGTTTCCCCTACCAAATAAAGTCATGCAGGGTGTCTTATTTAACCGTTCCACCTACTTCCCATGATAGGGTGTCTTATGAAACCGTTGCCCCTATCATATATGAATTGATTCAATTTTGTTCAGATTATTATAAATATACATATTATTATCAATATTCACACATTTATTAATATTCAGATTATTTATCAGATAATTACCAGTGTCCAGATTCATTGGTCAATACTTAGATTCTTATCAGTTTCTTGTTATTGCGAAAGCATGAATTTCTGACCCCAAGTGTAGTTTCCTGTATTATGTTCTCCTCCCTCTATTTCAAATCATTAAGGAGCTCTTTTATTTCTCTCCACACTCACAGTAGAGAGTCACAACCCAAGGATGCCTTCTTCAATGGCGACGACTCTTTGGAAAGTCGCCACCTCTTACCTTGCCATTTAATCGTAACATATTATAATTGATGGTTGTGTTAACCAGTTTAATTGATAAATAAAATAAGGAAACTCATTAAATATTTTTATTATAATACTGGGTAAACAATGTAGGTTAACATAACAATCAATAATTATTATTAATACAATAAAAAATATTGAATATTCTTTTATCTTAAGGATACATTAAAATTTCTTTATCATAAAAGTGAGGGAACATGATAGTCCTCCCCTCCTAGATTTGCTTGCCCTCAAGCAATTTAAGTTTGGATGATCAAATATTTCAAGTCCTTCCCATATAGCATCTTCAGCGGGTAGACCTTTCTATTTAATCAAGTATTCTTCAATGGTCTTGTTTCTTGATCTTTTCTCCGTTACATTGAGTATCATTTTTAGTTCCAAGATGAGTTTCCCTTCATCATCTAGTGGGGGTAATTTCGGGCATGGAATGACATGTTGAACCAATACCTTCTTAAGGTGGGACACATAGAACACATTATGGATTCTACTATTCGAGGGGAGCTCCAATTCATAAGCCACTTCCCCAATTTTCCTTACTACTTTATATGACCCATAGAAATGAGGCTTAAGCTTTTCTGCCCCATTGGTTTTGAGTGATGATTGCTTGTAATGTTGTAGTCTTAAAAAGACCATGTCTCTTGCTTCAAAAGTTCGTTTTGTTTTCTTTTTATCTGCATATACCTTTTTCTAATTTTGGGCTTGGAGAAGATTATCCCTAAGCTCATTCATTATATCCACACTTTCTTGTATGAAGTCTCTGGCTCCTGGAACTCGACCCTTAGAGTGAATCAAATCTATAGAGGATGCTGTGGTGTATCCATACAGAGCCTTGAAGGGACTCATCCCTATAGACATGATGAATATCATTATAGCAATATTCTCCTAATTGAAGCCACTTGACCCATGCATTTTGTTAGACCCTGTAACATAATTCCATAGGTATCCTTCCAACCATTTGCTAACTATTTCAGTCTGTCCATCTGTTTGAGGGTGGTAACTTGTACTGGGAGTTAATTTAGTTCCAACTAGCCTAAAAATTTCTTGCCAAAAGAGACTGAGGAAACAACTGTCTTAGTCACTTATAATGTTACAAGATAATCCATGAAATCTAAAACTTCTTTAAAGAAAATATCAACTATTTGAGGTGCTCTGAATTCTATGAAAATAGCCATGAAGTGGGCATATTTTGTTAACCAATCAACTAACACGTAAACACAATCCTTCCCTTGTACCTTGGGTAATCTAGTTATAAAATCCATGGATATGATTTCCCATTTTTAATTAGGAATAGGCAACGATTGAAGTAATTCTGCTAGGAAAGTATTCTCATCTTTGTTCCTCTGACATGCCATGCATTCCTTAACATATGTTACCACATCTCCCTTGAGGCCCTTCCATGAGAACCTTTCTTTGATCTGTTTATAAGTTTGTATTATCCTTAATGGCTTGCTGAGGAATTATCATGATAATTTTTCAAGATGTCCTTCTTCACCTTAGATCTAGGTGCAATGTACACTTGATCTTTATAGAGGATGGGTCATCCACAATTCAATATCTTTCATCTTGTATCTTTCCTTCAATTAGATCACTTGAAAACATATCTTTAGCATATTCAGTAAGTATTGATGTTTTCCAATTGGTTGATATTGTTGTCATTGCATTAAGATGGGGTCTTTGAGATAGAGCATCTGCTACGATGTTATTCTTTCCTTTCATATATTCAATTTCAAAGTCATTTGCCTGCAAATTACTCACCCACTTTTTTTTGCCTATCATTTAGGTCCCTTTGAATTAAGAAATACCTTAAATTGTTGTGGTTGTCTTAACAATGAATCTCCCATAGATTAAGTATTGCCTAAATTTTGCTAGGGCATGCCTAAATCTTTTTTCTTGGAGAGTACAACAGACGAGGCAAATGGGGTGAAACTTGGTTGAATGTGTCCCATGTCTAATAACTCCTTTATAGTTTTTTCAATTTCCTCCTTATACTTGTGTGGATGACAGTAAGGTGTGGTGACTATTGGTTTTGTTCCTTCCTCCAACTCAATAGAATGTTCAAATCCCCTCTTGGGAGGCAACCTTGGAGGGATGTCATCAAACACCTTCTTATGCTTCTTTAGCAATGGTTGGATATCCACATGGACCATTTTTCCCTTGGGAGAAGTCTTGTCTAAAATTAGACATTGGGCCACCCATTCTGCTTGGTTGTGACTAAGGATCTTTCCCATCTTCTTTACTGAAACCACCCAAGGAGATCCATTGGAGAGTCCTTGCAAAATAATCCTTTCCCCATTGTTTTCAAAACTTAGCTCTAACTTTGAAAATTTAATGTTGATGTCACCCAATGAATCTAGCCAAGGGATTCCAAAAATTAAATCGGTGTTGCCTAGCTTCACAATATAGAATTTATCCTTAATTTGGTACTTCCCCATGGAGATGTTAAGTTGAGGTATCTTCTTTGTGTGTGAGGCTGCAAACCCATTTGCTAGTGCTACCTTGAATCCTTTGAAGCCTTGTGCTTCCAATCCCAATCATGTGGCTAAGTCTTTATCTATAAAATTCTGTGTAGCCCCACTATCTATAAGGGCTATGACCTTTTTGCCTTTAATCACTCCTCTGATTCTAAAGGGGTGATTCTTTAATGTTCTTGAGATAGATGCCAATGTTCCTCCCTCCTCATCTTCTTTATGGTATTTTTCCCTCTTATTAATAGGCTCTTCATCCTCATTGGGTATGGTTTCAATATAATTAGATTGGCCCTATTTTACATAATTATGCCTTGATTCCCTTTTTTCCCCACATTTGAAACAGATGTTATTCTTCCTTGGGTTCTTTCTTTTGTATTCATGCCCCGATCCCCATTCATTCTTACATTTATAACATAACTTAGTTTTTTCACACTGGTGCCCTCTCTCCCATTTCTTCTTGAAATCAAAACATAGACCTTTCCTCCTGAGTTCTTCTCGTTCATTATGTGAGATGAAGACCTCTTGCGACGATCCCTGCCATGAAAATGTTTATCCCTTGATGATGTGTTTTTAGAGAGATCTAGGTTCCCTTAGTTTGAGTAGCCTCTATCCGAGTAGCCTTAATGATTTCTTCCCTGAGAGTAGAGGGATCCAAAGCACTTACCAGTCCTTGGGTTGTATCTGCTAACCCCTCTATAACTAGGTAGAGAAGTCTTTTTTAGATATGGACCTGAAACCATGACAACCAATGTTTGAAATTCTGAGATGTACTCTTCTAGGGTCCCTCTTTGTCTAATCCTAGCAAGATCTTTAAATTTTTTTGGGGGTGTAGTTGATTAAATCTTTCAATAAGTTTTTGTTTGAAGGCATGACATGTTTTTATATCCTCATGATCTTGGGTGACTAGGTCATGATGCCACTAATCATGAGCCATCCCTTGTAGGTACAAGATAGCAAATGTGATGGAATCCCTTTTTGTCATGGGGCAAAGGTTTAGGTATGTCTCTAGTCTTTGTAGCCATGCATGGGTTGTAACCCTCCTTGATCCATCAAAGTTTGGAATGGACAACTTCCCTATTTTATTTTGTACACTTAGGTTAGGTCAGTTTTCTACTCTCCTATGGATGTTTTCAATCTCTACATCACAATATTCTGTAAATGGGATACTCCTCTTCACCTCGGGGTCGATTCCTGCATAATCCTTGGCAAGTTCTCTTATAGTTAGATTATTCACTCCATCACTTCCCCTTGTTGATCCTTCCTCAATTAAGAAAGGGGGTCTATTAGTGCTTGGGTTTGATCCTACTTTGGTTTCTTGGTTATTTTTAGATTGGGTTGGAGTGACTTCCCTCTCATGTCTTTGGATGGGCCTAAGATTATTATTGATGTTTTGAAGGGTTTGAAGTAAGGTGTGAGTTGTTTGCTCATTCTTTTCCATGAAGGCTCTTAATTCGTGCTCCATTTGGGCGTTTGTTATGAGGCCTTGGTGGGTAGTATTTTTCTTTTCCCTTTCTAGAGCTCTAATGGCTCTTTGAATAAATTTCATTAACCCTTTTCCTCCTCAAGTTAGTAGGAATGTGCTCTGATACCACTTGTAATGTCCCTTTTATAAAATGCATTAAAATACCCTAGTTATGGTTTCCATTTCTTAGGGTTGTTACAAGTTAGGTTTGTCGTTCCACCAAAAGATCAACCTATCAATGCCCGATACAATTACTAGACTTATAGAATCCACAAGAGGTTGTTAAACCATGCAATGAATCCTCACAAGGGACACTGACCCACTACCAACAATCCCCCTCCTAGTGTCACTCACTGCGACCTGCGTGATTCGAACTTGTGACCAAGATATGATACCACTTATTACAAGCTAGGGTTGTCATTGCACCAAAAGATCGACCTATAAATGCTCGATACAACCACTAGACTTATAGAATCCACATGAGGTTGTTAAACCATGTCACGAATCCCCGTGAGGGACGCTGACCCACTGCCAACAAGGGTAGGGGTTGGGAAAGTACCTTAGTCTCTTCCATAGTAAAGATTTGCAAAATAAAGTCAGAAAATACTACAAATCATACTACATAAAGGAATGAACTTAGTCTCTTCCATAGTAAATATCTACAAAATAAAGTCAGAAAATACTACAAATCATACTACATAAAGAAATGGTCATATAAGCAAATATATATAGAAAGGAAAATGTAAAAAGTAAAGAGAGATTCATGTAATTATGAACAATATCAGAGTTAGAAAAATAAGTTATGATCTAAGGAAGCCTCAACACAGTGAGCTATTATGCACGCTTGATAGGGTGTCTTGATTAATTGTTCTCCTTTATCAATCCAATCGGGTAGGGTGTCTTTAAACAACCATTCCCCCTACCAAATAAAGTCATGGAGGGTGCCTCATTTAACTGTTCCCCCTACCAAATAAATCCATGTAGGGTGTCTTATTTAATCATTACCCCTACTACCCATGATAGGGTGTCTTATGAAATTGTTCTCCCTATCATATATGAATTAATTCAATTTTGTTCAGATTATTGTACATATATAGATTATTATTAGTATTCATGTATTTATTAATATTCAAATTATTTATCATATAATTACCAGTGTCCAGATTCATTGGTCAATACTTAGATTGTTATTAGTTTCCTTGTGTTTATTGGTATTTAGATTATCTATCAAACAAAATGATCCGAATTATGGATTCAGACGACAACACCTAAGTCAGAACCTGCGGTGTTGTGGATGAACAAGATAATATAGAATTGAAGCAAGCCAAAAAGTATTGTATTCAATTCGAAAATCCAACATATAGTAGGCCAAGGGATTCCAAGGGTCTCCAACAACTCCTTGAGAATCGAAAAACCAATAGTCATATTAGGTTTATTTACATAATAAAATCTAATTATGTAATTTTTCAAAAAACTATATAAAATTTGTCCTAACTTTAACTAGGCATAACTTTCTGCATAGGACTCAAAATTATGAGCTATTTAACTCATTGGAAAGGTCTCCAAGAGTTGTAGACAAGATTTGAAATAGCATGCCTAGATTTCAAGGGATACAAATGCCCTGAAGGCCTTCAAAAATGCCATTAACTAACATATAGAAAAATAAAGAAAATATATAATAATATTTTCAATTTTTCTTCTGATCATTACTCCCTCCTTGAAGAGCAATGGGCTCCATTGCATCAATATTCTGAATTAAATGAGGGAAACAGAGCTGAAGCTGCTCCTCGGTAAACCACTTTCCTTGTTGAGTGATTTGCCTTGCTCGAACCACTTTGTATAGATAAATCTGTTGTTGTTTAAGTGTTTTCATCATGGTGTCCACAATCTGATCACATTGGAATGGAGAAGTTGCACTTGGATTCAATTCTGTAGTGGAAATTATTTCTGCAACATCTAATAGTGGAAGAAAATATGGCTGCAAGAGTTCCTTCTAAATATGTATCCACACCTTGTCCCCGACTTGAAAATTATGAGGAGGGCGATACTCATCATGTCTCTCCTTATATTTCTTATTGATATGCTCCAAGATTTCATCCTTTTTCTTTGCCAGAACCATGGGACTGCCACAGGATGATGCACTTAGACAAATATGTCCTTTCTCAATCAATTCTTGTATTTGCCTCTTAGTTTCCTCATTTCCTAATACTGATCTATGATAGACTGGTTCATTAGGCAATGGAGTTCTTGGTATCAAACCAATAGTGTGTTTTACTTGGCAGTGTGTAGGTACCCCAGTTGGCAACTTAAACAACTTCTCATATTTTATCAAAATTTTGTCCATTGATCTTTTCTGTGTTGTGGTGTTTGTGATGTCATTGGAATCATATACATACTTCCTTTCTTCTTCAGAACGAATCATTAATAATATGAATGTTCCTGTTTTGACAACTAGCCTCCTACCTTGCTTAGCACTAATCAAAGAGGTAATGTATGCAGGGCTTACCTTTGGTATTCGACATTTCTGCTCACCTAATATGTTTGTCACGCTGCGAGGTCTGGATTCATAGACACCATGGTGCTGGTACATATATGGTTGTCCCAACAAAACATCACAAACATCTAAGGGAGCCACATCACATATTACTTCATCTTTGAAAGGCTTAATAGAGTAGGAAATGTGACACTGCTGGTGTACTTGGATATCTCTCCCTTGACTTACCCATCCCATAGAATAGGGTTCCGGATGTGCTGTTGTTTTCAGATTCAATCTTTTCACGGTCTTTGTTGATATTAGGTTCTTTTGACTTCCACTATCAACAATAAAGTGCAGGGCTTTTCCTCCAACCCACATCTGTGAGTGAACCAATCTCTCCTCATCCTCCTAGGGCAATATATTTGTAGTAGCTACCAATGCATATGGATAAGCCTCAATGACCTGTTCATGACTTTCTTTTGGACAAGATTCTGCCACTCGAGGTTCTTCCTTGTCCTCATGTGTCTCCATCATTAAAATTTTTATGGTTCTGTAATCTTTTGTGTTGTGAGAGGGACTCTTATGGAATTCACATCACATATTGTTCTCTTGTGTCTTCTTCATACCCCATGCTTTTTTCATTGGTGAATTGGGAGGAGATTCCTTGGAGCTCTTCCATCTGTTATTTGCGAAGTTATCTCTCCTTCCTTTCTATTTGAATTTCTCCTCAATTTTTGTAGCAAATTTATATGCACTAGGTAAACTCTCTATGTTCAAGAATTCCATTTCGGTTTGAATATACCTATGGAGTCCACTCTGACATTTTAAAACTCGGTGCTTCTCACAATATTTTATGCCAAGTTTTTTTGTTAAGGCATGGAACATATTAGTATATTCTTGAATAGTTTGGTCTCTTTTCTGTCAATGCAATTGCCACTACATAGTGCCCATTTCTGCTACCTTGGTTGCTAACTTCGCTTCCCAAGAATCTTTCACATGATTTTTAGATTTTAGAAGAGCAAAAGTTATTTTCTCTTCATCTGAGAACTGGTTGACAGAGAAATATCTTTCCAGTTTTGAAACTCAGTCATCAACAACATCTACATCAATCATTCCTTGAAAGGTGGGTATATCGAAATTCACTTGCACCTTGAATGGTGTATACCCTATGAATGGTGGGTTTGTAGGTGACCCACGACTTTCCAGCATTTGCTTGAATTGCTCCATCATTGCTTCTCGTTGTTTTGTTAATGCATCTACAACCAATGCTTTAATGTCTTTGTCGGTCTTCAACTTAGCCATCTGCAATCGTGTGTGTCTCAAAGGAAGGCAGTCTGAAGGATTCCTTGTTTCCAACCCCAATCTTTGATATGTTGATTGCGTGTGATATGACATACATGAGCGAACTTGCTCTGATACCACTGATCTGAATTATGGATTCAGATGACAACACCTAAGTGAGAACCTGCGGTGTTGTGGATGAACAGGAAAATATAGAATTCAAGCAAGCCAAAAAGTATTGTATTCAATTCGAAAATCCAACATATAGTATTCCACGGGATTCCAAGGGTCACCAACAACTCCTTGAGAATCGAAAAACCAACACTCATATCAGGTTTATTTACATAATAAAATCTAACTATGTAATTTTTCAAAAAAACTATATAAAATTTGTCCTAACTTTAACTAGGCATAGCTTTGCACAGGACTCAAAATTACGAGCCGTTTAACTCGTTGGAAAGGTCTCCAAGATTTGTAGATGAAATTTTGAAAGAGCATGCCGCTTTCAAGGGCTAAAAATGCCCTAAAGGCCTTAAAAAATGCCATTAACTAACATATAGAAAAACTAAGAAAATATATAATAATATTTTCAAATTTTCTTCCAATCACAAAATTTACCAATATCCAGGTCTGTTTGTGAATATTCAAATTAGTATCAGCTTTCTAAAAACTTAAATAATTATCAATGCTCAAATTTTACCAATTCCCAGATTACTATAGGGTTTGTCTGTTTGCTTATATATAGAAGTTAATGTGTTATTACAACATGTATTTAATTGTATTAACATTATTATTGTAGAAAATACGACCGTTGTTTGACAGGGTAACCACAACAATGCTATAAGAATATAAACATAGATATACATACCATAAAATATGAAATGCCTTGTTATTACGGAAGCATGAATATTTTACCCCAAGTGTAGTTTCTTGTATTATGTTCTTCTCCCTCTACTTCAAATCATTGAGGAGTTAATTCATTTCTCTCCACACCTGCGATAGAGAGTCACAACCCAAGGATGCCTTCTTTAGTGGCAACTCCTTGGCAAGTTGTCGCCTCTTACCTTGCCATTTAATTGTATCATATTATCATTGATAGTCGTGTTAACCAATTTAATTGATAAATAAAATAATGAAACTCACTAAATATTGTTATTATAATATCGGGTAAATAATGTAGCTTAACATAACAATTAGTAATTATTATTATGAAAAATGAGGGAACATGACAAAAATGTTCTTGAATATCTAGTTCTAAATCTAAAAAAGGCAAATAAGTAGGTAGGTGATCAAATTTTTTCTGTCTGGAAATCCTTTTCGAAATGAACAAGGCATGAAGAAATATATCTTGGGTGCATTTCCCAAGAACAGAAGAATTATTGCAAAATTTAGGAATTCTTGCTCCTACCTCCATGAGTGCTCATCCTCCTTCCTTAGACACAATCCTCATGAGGTGGAGAAATTTTTCAAAACTTGAAAATTCCTCCACGATCCCCAAAGTGCACCCATCCTCCCTCCTTGGGTGCTAATCCCAAGGTAGGGAGGAATTTTCTTTGAGGAAATTCCTCCTTGACCTCCAATGTGTGCCTTGGCAGGCTCTGGGGGACAAATTCCTAGAGGGGGAGGATTTTTCCTCACAACCAAAATTTCTTCCTTCAAGCTAGAATGTGCCCATGCATGCAGATAATCTTGGAAATTGTGAAAAAATGGCTAAGTATAAAAATTCTTCCTCTAGGTCTGGAATATGCCTGGGTTTGCATGAGACCATGGAAATGAACAAAATGTTAATGGCATGGAAAATCCTTAAGTACATCTAGAATTCGCCCAAGTTAGAAGATTTCTTCCACTAGAATAGAATTGTCACCCAAGCTCTAAAACATTCTTCCTTCATCTCTATTATGCACCCAACTTCAAGATAGTGAGAAAGGATGAAATTTCACTAAAGAAAATTTCTTCCTTAGGCTTCAAATGCACCTATCTCTAGGAAGGAAAGAAAGCATGGAATTTTTTCTAAGGTAAGAAAATCCTTTAGGATATCTCATATGCACCCAAGATAGAAAGAATCTTGTGAAAGGCAAGTTGTTAACATGCAAAATCCTGCATAAATAAAGCATAACTTAAGACATTATGAAAGCTCCTATTTTTGAGGTCAAGAATGATGAGTAGGGTCCACTGGAATGACAAGTCATCTCAACCTCATTATGGCATAGTGTGATTAAAATCGAATTAATGTAGTTGCTAAAATTATCTTATTGCCAACTTAGCAACTCGATGGATGAATTTCCTATTTAAACAAGGCTTTAAGACTTCATTCTTCACATCACATTTTGGGGGAAACTAAAGCAGGAGAAAGATATGAAGAATAACTAAAGTGTGATTTTATCATCTAGAAGTTCTTATTTTTGGTTTGGAATGAGAAACGTGGAATTCTTCCCTTGGTGAATTCCAAAATTTCCTTATTATGAATTTAATGTTAATTATTTTATTTTGTAGGAATGGTAGAATCAAGCAAGGTGGTGAGCACCTCTAGGAAGGCATAGATAAAAAATGAGCAGAAGGGATTCCTCTCCAAGTCAAACATTATTTCAAAGTGGAGGGAAGTCAGTGAAACCAACTTGGGAACATTCAAGTTGGAAGAATTCAAGAAAATAATATTTGATCATGATTGCCATCCACTGTTAGTAATAGCTAAGAAGATAGTTAGAAGTGGAATTGTAGCAACTGCCGGTTTCCCTCCTACAATTCAGTGCCCAGAGATGATTATTGAATGTGCAAAACACTATGACATTAAGAGAAGAGAAATAATGGCTCCTGGTGTCATACCCTTAGCAAACCTCAAAGTTGAGGTAATCACAGAGGCTTTTGGAATCCCTACATTCTAATCCATGGTGTTCAAGACAAAAGAAAGATCATCCATTCTCTATGATTCTAGGATTGAAGGATGCTTGGGAATTGTCAAAAAAAAAAGATGCAAAAGCCAAGGCCTCACTTTTTAAATTTCCCAAACAACTCACCTATTTGGACTTCAATCAAGAATACAATGATCTTGTGCTTACGATGAGTCAGATTATGGGATGCCCACATGCATTAATTTTTGAGCCTTGGATGTTTTACTTCATTGGTGAAGCGATGGATGTAGTAAAAGTGGTGGATTGGGTTAGAATAATCGGATTCAATCTGGAAGAACAACTAAAGAATTTGAAGCAGTCTCAATCCTTCTACAAGAGCTCATACATCATTTATATGCTAGCGAGAATGGGAAAGTTTAATAGATTATCAAGTAGAAGACCTATGGGATGTGGTCAAGGATAGTTAAAAGTCCACAAGTGCTATTCGTAGTTGCACTTGTGCAACACTACTTATTTTAGGAAAGAAAATGACATTCACCATGCACATTGTTCGATCCTTACATAGAGGTGTTCATACAAGGCTGTCACGAGAAGAAAAGAAATTGGTGAAGTGAGAGGCTTGGTTCATCCAATTTCCAAGATTCACATACATACAAGTCCAGGGATTCTTTGCTCAACCCTATAGGCTCCCAAGATACCCAATAGAAAAAATGGTGCTTCTTGAAGTGACGAAACAACTGACTGCCTATGACATGATTCAGAAAAAAAAAGAAAAAAAGGTGGGATTGAATTTCTAATCATCATGGGAGATTATGATGAATTGCGCCCATCATTGGCAACAACGAAGAAGTCTGCAAAACTATCATCTCACACCCCACAATGCAAGAAAGTTTTTTGATCCATGTGAGAAGATAAGAACGATGGGTGGCATGAAGCATAGGCATAAGATACAACTAGAAGACTATTGGGCTAACACTAAGGATGTTTGCGTAAAAGTACAAACCTGTGTCACACTTTTATAAAGGAAAAGGTTAACACAACAATAACTATTCAATTTCGATGCCATAAAAGTGACATTTGTATTTTGAATTTGAAGATGATATAAATTGATGAAATGTGTAAAATTTGACGAATTTTGAGTCTATTATTTTTAAAAAAAAATTTGTGAAGGATTGATATGTTTTTTTTACTTTTAAAGTCAAATTTTTTATTGTTGAAAAATGCTGAAAATCAAGGGGTTTAGTTCCCACCAAAAAACAAAATATAAATCAACTAATTTTATTTCTAATTTTGATATCCCTAATAGATGACATACATATACAATGCATAAAAAAAATAATTAATTTTCGATGTATATTTTCTTTGTTATAACATTTTAAAGTCGAACATACCTGAATTTGACAATTTTTATCTCCCACCACATTTTGTTTATTTAATTTTTGATAATCAAAAAACAAAAAGTAACCTTTTGGAGAAGACTCTCTCCTCTAGTGGAAAATATTTTTTTCAAATTTTTTTGAGGGGATTCAATATTTTTTTGTTTTTCAAACCAACCTCTTATCAAACATTAGAATACCTGCTTATAGTATTTTTTAAATAATATATATTAAATCTAATCAAAACATCATAAAAATTATATGAGTAGATTCTTGACTTCGATCTCTACAAAAGTGTATTTTTTGTTTTATTAATAAATTGAATTTACTTGTAGAATTTTATTGCAGAAGTCGGAAGTTTCAGAAATTTGTCAAATTTGGTGATGTGGCTGCCACTTAGGACCTTTCGATCGGAACACTTCTAGCTGAATCCTTAGAGATCGGCGTGCCTGGTCGTTTGAGCAAACATGCCTCTTCAAACCCATTCAAATGATGATTTCTTTTTTTTTGTTTAAAAATATGAAAATAAAGGTGTGTGAAATAATAATTCATTTTTGAATTAAATCAATTGTTTTGCAAATAAAAGTGGCATTTTTGATATAAAGCAACAAAGATTTTCAATTTTTTAAAAGATTTTGGTAGAAGGCTTCAAATTTTTTCCAGTATTTTATATATATTTTTTTCAATTAAACAAATATCTAATATTAAAAGGCTTCAATCTTTTTTAAGTATGTTATATTAAACTAAATATTATTTAAATTTTATTAAACCTTATTTTAAAGATTTTTGTAATTATTTGTAGTTTTTGTACTTTTTTAATAATTGAAATTAAGGGGTCGTTCATGTCTTTATAACTCCTAGTATGTACAAGGGGGTATGTTGTACCTACTAGGACTTTAAAAGGAGTCATATGGGGTCTGAAGGGGTCACACATGTGTGGCCCCTTAGGAGCCCATATGACCCCTTAGGATGCTATATGATCCTATGGGGTCATATGGTGTCCTAGGGGGTATGTTGTACCTTCTAGGTATTTAAAAGGGGTCATATGGGGTCCTAAGGGGTCACACGTGTTAGAACACATGTGTGGCCCCTTACAACCCCATATGACCCCTTAGGACACTATATGATCCTATGACCCGTGGTAGGGAGTGGTGAGAGTCACGACCCAAGGATGCCTTCTTTAGCGGCAACAACTCCTTGGAAAGTTGTTGCCTCTTACCTTGCCATTTAATTGTATCATATTATCATTGATAGTCGTGTTAACCAATTTAATTGATAAATAAAATAATGAAACTCACTAAATATTGTTATTATAATATCAGGTAAACAATGTAGCTTAACATAACAATTAGTAATTATTATTAAGAAAAATGAGGGAACATGACAAAAATGTTCTTGAATATCTAGTTATAAATCTAGAAAAGGCAAATAATTAGGTAGGTGATCAAATTTTGTCTGTCTGGAAATCCTCTTCAAAATGAACAAGGCATGAAGAAATATATGAACCATGGTAGAGAGTAGTAGAGAGTCACGACCCAAGGATGCCTTCTTTAGTGGTGGCAACTGCTTGGAAAGTTGTCGCCTCTTACCTTGCCATTTAATTGTATCATATGTCACAAGAAGCAAAGAAATTGGTGAAGTGAGAGGCTTGGTTCATCCAATTTCCAAGATTCGTATACATCAAAGTCCAAGGATTCTTTGCTCAACCCTATAGGCTCCCAAGATACCCAATAGACAAATTGGTGCTTCTTGAAGTGACGAGACAACTGACTACCTATGACATGATTCAGAAAAAAAAAGAAAAAAAAGGTGGGATTGAATTTCTAATCATCATGGGAGATTATGATGAATTGCGCCCATCATTGGCAACAACGGAGAAGTCTATAAAACTATCATCTCACACCCCACATTGTGAGAAAGGTTTTTGATCCGTGTGACAAGATAAGAACGATGGGTGGCATGAAGCATAAGCATAAGATACAAGTAGAAGACTATTGGGCTAACACTAAGGATGATTGAGTAAAAGTACAAACCTGTGTCACAATTTTATAAAGGAAAAGGTTAACACAACAATAACAGTACAATTTCGATGCCATAAAAGTGGCATTTATATTTTGAATTTGAAGATGATATAAACTAATGAAATGTGTAAAATTTGACGAAGTTTGAGTCTATTATTTTTTAATTTTTTTGTCAAGGATTGATATGTTTTTTTACCTTTAAAGTCAAAATTTTTATTGCTGAAAAATGCTAAAAATCAGGGGGTTTAGTTCCCACCAAAAAACAAAATATAAATCAACTTATTTTATTTCTAATTTTGATATCCTTAATAGATGACATACATATACAGTGCATAAAATAAATAATAAATTTTTGATGTATATTTTCTTTGTTATAACATTTTAAAGTTGAACATACCTAAATTTGACAATTTTTATCTCCCACCACATTTTGTTTATTTAATTTTTGATAATCAAAAAACAAAAAGTACCCTTTTGGAGAAGACTCTCTCCTCTAGTGAAAAAAAAAAATTCGAATTTTTTTGAGGGGATTCAATATTTTTTTTTTTCAAACCAACCTCTTATCAAACATTAGAATACCTACTTATAGTATTTTTTAAATAATGTATATTAAATCTAATCAAAACATCATAAAAATTATGAGGAGATTCTTGACTTCGATCTCTACAAAAGTGTATTTTTTGTTTTTTTAATAAATTGAATTTACTTGTAGAATTTTATTGCAGAAGTCAGAAGTTTCAGAAATTTGTCAAATTTGGTGATGTGGCTGCCACTTAGGATGTTCTGGTTAGAACACTTCTGGCCGAATTCTTAGAGGTCGGGGTGACCGGTCATTTGAGCAACCATGCCTCTTCAAACCCATACAAATGATGATTTTTTTTTTTTGTTTTAAAATATGAAAATAAAGGTGTGTGAAATAATATAATTCATTTTTGAATTAAATCAATTTTTTTTACAAATAAAAGTGGCATTTTTGATATAAAGCAACAAAGATTTTCAAATTTTTAAAAGATTTTGGTAAAAGGCTTCAAATTTTTTCCAGTATGTTATATTAATTTTTTTTTCATTTAAACAAATATCTAATATTAAAAGGCTTCAAGTTTTTTTTTAAGTATGTTATATTAAACTAAATATTATTTAAATTTTATTAAACCTTATTTTAAAGATTTTTGTAATTATTTGTAGTTTTTGTACTTTTTTAATAATTGAAATTAAGGGGTCGTTCAGGTCTTTATAACTCCTAGTATGTACTAGGGGGTATGTTGTACCTACTAGGACTTTAAAAGGAGTCATATGGGGTACTAAGGGGTCACACATGTGTGGCCCCTTAGGATCCCATATGACCCCTTAGGACGCTATATGATCCTATGGGGTTATGGTGTCCTAGGGGGTATGTTGTACCTTCTAGGACTTTAAAAGGGGTCATATGGGGTCCTAAGGGATCACACGTGTGTTAGAACACATGTGTGGCCCCTTAGGACCCCATATGACCCCTTAGGACACTATATGGTCCTATGAGGTCATATGGTGTCCTAAAGGGGTCATATGGTATTGTTAGGGGTCATATGGGGTCCTAAGAGGCTACACATGTGTGGCCCCTAAGGACCCCATATGACCCCTTCTGACACTATATGATCCTATGGGGTCAAATGAGGCTAGTAGGGGTCATTAGGAGTCATAAGTGGTCTTAAGGGATCATTAGAGGTCATATGAGGTCCCAAGGGGACACATATGTGTTAGAACACATGTGTGGCCCCTTAGGACCCCATACACGGCCCCTTAGAACACCATATGACCCTATGGTTTCCTAAGGGGTCATGTGGAGTCCTAAAGGGTCACACATGTTTTAGAACATGTATGTGTGGCCCCTTAGGACCCCATATGACCCCTTAGGACACTATAGGACCCTATCATCTCCTAAGGGGTCATATGGGGTCCTAAGAGGTCATATGGTGTCCATTTGACCTTATGTTGTACCTACAAGGACTTTAAAAGGGGTCATATGGGGTCACACATATGATAGAACACGTGTGGCCCCTTAGGACACCACATGACCACTTAGGACACTATATGACCTTATGACCCTATGGGGTCATATGGTGTCCTAAGAGGTATGTTGAACCTACTAGGATATTAAAAGGGGTCATATAGGGTCCTGAGGGGTCACACATGTTAAAACACATCCATGGCCCCTTTGGATCCCATATGACCCCTTAAGATTTTATATGATCCTATGGGGTCATATCGCATCCTAAGGGGTCATATGGTGTCCTTAGGGGTCATATGGGGTCTTATGTTATACATGCTAGGATGTTAAAAGGGGTTAAAAGATATTTTAGGATGTATTAAGAGGTCATTCATGTCTTAATAACTTCTAGTATGTTAGGGGGTATGACATACCTACTAGGGATTTAAGAGGGATCATATGGGGTCCTGAGGGGTCACACATGTGTTAGAACACATGTGTGTCCCCCTAGGACCCATATGACCCTTTAGGACACCATACGATACTATGGTGTGTGTGGCCCCTTAGGACCCCATGTGACCCATTAGGACACTATATGATCCTATGGGGTCATATGGTGTCTTAAGGGGTATGTTGTACCTACTAGGACTTTAAAAGGGATCATATGGGGTCCTAAGGGGTCACACATGTGTGACCCCATATGACCCCGTACGACACTATATGACCCCATGCGGTCATATGGTGTCTGAATAGGTATGTTGTACTTAATAGTACTTTAAAAGGAGTCATATAGGGTCCTAAGGGGTCACACATGTTAGAACACATGTGTGGCCCCTTAGGTACCCATATGACCCCTTAGGACACTATATGACCCTATGGGGTCATATGGTGTCCTAAAAGTTATGTTGCACCTGCTGGGACATTAAAAGGAGTCATATGGGGTCCTAAGGGGTCACACATGTGTGGCTCCTTAGTACCCCATATGACATTAGATGATCCTATGGGGTTATATGGTGTCCTAAGGGGTCTTATGGTGTTGTTAGGGGTCATATGGGGTCCTAAGGGGCCACACATGTGCTTTAACACATGTGTAGCCCCTTATGACCCCATATGAACCTTAACAACACCCTATGACCCCTTATGACACTAGATGATCCTATGGGGTCATATGGGGTTAGTAGGGGTCATTAGGTGTCATAAGGGGTCTTAAGGAGTCATTAAAGGTCATAAGGGGTTGTTACAGACATAAGGGGTCTTATGGTGTTGTATGGGGTCTTATGTTATACATGCTAGGATGCTGAAAGGGGTTAAAAGATGTTTTAGGATGTATTAAGGGGTCATTCATGTCTTAATAGCTCCTAGGATGTACTAAGGGGTTGTATGATGTCTTAAAAGGTCATATGATATACTAAGTTCTCCTAAGTGCCTTAAGAGGTCCTAGTATGTGGTAACAGGTCGTAGGATAACATTTTAACATCTAATTGTATATGTATACAACATTTATAAATAATTAAGCATTAAAATCTTTTAACCATTAAATAGTTTTAAAACTAATATATTATTAAGCATTAAATTTTTTTAAAATTAATATATTATTAAGCATTAAAAAAAAAAAAAGCTAATAAACTATACAAAATTATGAAAAAAAAACTAAAACATTAATATATTAACACTAATTTCTTTGCCCCCTTCTTCTCCTCAATGCTAAACTCTAAGCCAATTAGTACAAAAATGAGGTGAAAAGCCTTTTTTGCAGCTTATATAGCAAAGGCGTTCCAACTGGAACCTTTGCCAAGCTGACACCACGTGACTGCCACATTGGTTTAGCCGGATCACATAGATTATCTCTAGGTGCGACATAGATCCATACTTTTACCCGATTATGAGATCAAGAAAATAAAGTTTTCCAAACTGTCTCTAAAAATGATAAGGGTATACAAAGTCATCTAGGTGCTAGATCAGGTGGAAGAGGATGTGAACACTATTCACCTTAATTATGAGAAGGAAAAGGATAAGCCAATCCAAGCTCCTAACTACTCAGAACTAGAAATTATTGGTCTCGATATCCTAAGCCGACCAGTTATGAAATTCACAAGACACTGGGTGGAGCATCACATCAGTAAGCTAAAGGAAAAGAACACTCACCTAACTTATCATTTGATGGGAGACTTGGAATCCCAAGATGAGGCCACTAAAGGGTCATTAGGTGCTCAAGTCAAAGAAGAAACAATTCCATAGGGAAGGGTAGAACATGGAAAGGAGAAAAAAAATCCTCGGAGTTCACAACCAAAGAAAAGGCAAGGAGGGAAAAGAGAAGAACCACAACATATGAGACACAGGTTAGAAGAAGCATAATCACTTGATAATTCTTCAAGTGTGCAAGAAGTTAATATTTTCATAAGAGAAGTTACAAGAGATAAACAATAGGAAGAAGGCCAAGACATTTCATATGCACATGATATACTTAGTGTCAATGCTTTCTGAAGGCTTGTTCAAAAAAAGGATAAGGAACAAGAACTTCCTCAAGATACAAAACAAGATATCTGGGATTGTTGTAGAGAAACAACAATGGGATACTTAGGACCCCTTGAGGAAGTAACACAAGAATAGGAGTAGATAGAAATACATGATTAGCCAACAACCGCTCCAGATTGGTTGAAAGAAAGAATGAGAAAGGATCCAGAGGAAGAAGTTGACCTTGCACTAGAGATTGGGGAATTCTCGAGACGTATAAACAAGCCAGTGGAAAAGAAGGAAACAAAGAAATTCTCCAAAGTCACCAAAAATTAGTTAGGATCTAGGAATTTGCATGTGGTGGTGCGTAGGGTTGACAAGGACATAGATGAAACCACTCCAAATGGGTATGATGTTACAAAAATTGATCTAGGACATGATTCCTATCGGGCACTAAGGAACAAATGAAGGAAATGGAAGGAAAGAATAAGAAATTAAAAAAATGAAAACAAAGCTCTATGTATGAGTAGCACTTAACGTGTTCGCTTAGATAGGAAGACCAGAATTTCATTCCTTCCACTACCCTTACAAAGGAATTAGTGGAAAATATTGAAGTGATAAGGAAAATCATTCAAAGTTCCAAGATATGAGTAGAGAACATTTTTATTGCGGCAGGAAAATTCATTCAAGACTTGGCTTAGTTTTATTGGAGAATCCTAGCTATCCTTGGCAGATTGGAGAATATGGACCAATCATGGGATGACATGCACATCTATCAAGATATGACTATTCCACAACTTGAGGCACTGATGGAAGTCCCTAGGTAAGCTTTAATAGATGGAGAAGTTATTGGACAAAAATAAGCATATGACTTCTCTCAGTGGTATTGTGTGGTAAGTATTGAAAAAGAATCCCTTGAAAGATCAAACAGGAAGTCATCTCTATTGGGGATGGCAATCAAGAATATTCAAGAATAAATCTCAATATTGTCGAGGAATCATTTGCAAAAAGACTAATTGATGAGGAGTTAATAATGGATAATCTGAAAAACAAGTTGGTTGAATTCTTCTTCGTAGGCTTCTTCTTAGAAGATCATCTGGAAAATGTTTCCTTATTCTCAAGAATAATGCGTGAAACCTAGGAGACAGTGCCAATATAGGAGAAGGTTTTCTCCAAGTGTGAAAAGGATATTTCTATTTTAGAGTATAAATTGGAGACTGCGCCAAGTGTATCCGTAGGAGAGATTGGGGCCATCATGATTAGACTCATCAAATTTGCTATCAGGGAGAGAAATAATGGTCATCCTATATTGGATGAGAATATATTAAATGCATGATGGGGTGATGGTTCATTTAATGCATAGTGGGAAATTTGATGGAGTGATGGGTCATTTATTGCAAGGTGGACACTTTATTTTCATTTAATGCAAAGTGGGCATTTTGATGGATTAGTGGGTCTTTTATTGCAAGGTGAATGCCTTATTAGGAGTGATGGGTCATTTAATACAAAATGGGTGTGATTCCTTATTTATAGGCATGCCCACTACTTGGTGCCACATTTGGTTATTCTTGGTCAAACCCTAAATAGTGTTTTGCATGGGTAGATCTTAGCCATTAATCTCATTGTAATCTGGGCCATCCATTTTCATTCTTGGGGCCTATAAAAGGGGGGATAATTTGTAATAAATTGTTGCTATAAGCCATCAAGATAGTAAAAGTGATTAATTGATTTTGGTGATTACTTGAGTTATTTTGAAGTTGCATGGTTTGTCTTCCTCAATAGACTAGATTTGTTTTCAAGCAATTAGATGAATGATATAGATAGCATTTCTTTATGGTGAAACCATTTTCTCATACCTTTTGTAAGTAGATGATTTCTACTTGCAATGTAAGTTTGGATTGAGCCTTTTGAATGTGTAGGTTTAACTTTGATTATTGAATGAATATTGTTCATTTTGATGTATTAATTGGTGAATGTAGCATCCTAAATTGTACTCTCTTATAATTTTATCCACATTTGGGCCCTCACCTTGACGTTCGTGCCCCGAGGCTTGACTAGGACCTGATTTTCCTCATACTATGCAATTTTGCTACCATTTTCACCTCACACTTTATCCTTCCCTCAATTTTTGGTCTTTGATTGGGAAGGACCAAGGCGTGGCACCCTGGTCCTCAAGGGACCAGAGCGCCTAGCGCTCTAGTCCTTCCAATTAGGTTCCAATTTTGGCGCCCTTAATGGTCATAAGGTTTGAGCAGGAATCCTAACCTAGTGTCAGCTCATGTCAAAAAATTAAGTTGTTTTTTGACAAGAAAGTATAAAAGGAGGTCTACCCCTCTCATTTTGAGATATCTAGAAAATTAATCACACATCTATCAAGCAATAAAGCATTGAAATTCAAGTGAGCAAGCAATCAACCTTGTTTAAAGAATTGGAGCAAAGATAAAGTTAAGATTCAAGCATTGGAGTTGACATTGATGTTCTATGTTATTGAAGACTTCATGAAATCCTAAATCCATGTGAAGACAAACAAAACTTCACAAGGTGTAGAATATGTTTTTTAGTCATTATTTAACATCTCCCTCAAAAGGAGAACATTTCATTTGAATATTAAATTTTTCATTGAATTTTAAAAATTTAGAGGTTAAATTCACATAACCCCTAAATTTTAATTGTAAAATTAAGCTAGTGAGTTGTCCAATTGGGTTTATTATTTCCAATCCAATTATACATTTAATTTAAAATTCAAAATTTCCCTCCTAGATCTCATTTTCAAATTGAATTACATAAATTTAGTGGTTGGATTTATAAAAACCATAATTTATAATTCTAAAATTCATCATGTGGATTACATAATTTTTTAAATTAATTTTCAGATCCACTTTTTATGAATGTTATGCTATGATCTAGATGCATTTATCTTTCAAATTCACAAATCAAATTGCTTAATTGGTTAATCAATCATTTTCATAAAATTTTGTATAGCTTAATCATAATTTTCAAATTCAAATTCAAATTTTCCTCCTTTGTGCATGATTTTTACTACCAATAGTCCTACCTATAATATCCTTGTGAGAAGAAGTTGTAGAATTAAGGCTTCACAAGGTTTGATTACTAAGGATACAAAGCCTAATTTGGATAACTTGTTTCATGAGAATGTGGGTGGTTCTTCTATTCCAACAAATGATGTTATTTATCCCCATTCTTTACATAATTCTCATGATGAGGGCGAATCACTAACTAGGGTTTCCATTGACCAATTGGAGAAGATTGACAATGAATTTGAGAATATTCAATAATGGATGAGTCAAGAATACCTGGAAAGTGAGGCTATCCCATTGATTGAAGGATTAAAAAGAATTGTTCAATGTGATAAAGTTGGCATTGATTTGTTGTGTGGTCTTTCTCATATTGTTGACACTAATATCATGCTTATGAAAAGTTGTGATGAAGTCCTTGGTTATATTCAACCTCCTAGTCAAGTTAATCATTCTATTCCTATGACTACTTCTATGACTAGTTCACCTACTTTCACATCTAACATCATGACTACTTCTACATAAAATGTATTCCTACACATGTTAGTCGAGGAGGAAATATTGCTAATCAAAACTCTTTCATCCCTCCTTTCGTAAGTCTTCCATTTGTCACCCAATCATCTCCCATACCTACCAATAATAGTGTTCCATCTCCTTATTCTCAACCTCCACCTTCATTCAACATTGTTACTCCTCCATCCCAATCCAACATGTCTAATTTCAACCCATCCACCAAAGAAACCTTTAATAGCTTAGCTCAAACCATGTAATCCTTGTGACAACAAATAACTTCCATGAACCAATTTAGTTTTCTCACATTTGATGTAGCGAGCCCATTATCTAATGATATTGTTTGTGTTGTTCTCCCTAAACATGTGGAATTTCCTCATTTGGATATTTATAGTATAAATGATGATCCTGTGAGTTACGTGAAAACATTTTAAACTTTGTGTAGTGATTTTTCTTATGATCAAAGACTTTAGGCTAAATTGTTTACTAGAACATTTAGAGATAAAGCCTTGCAATGGTATTGTTCTTTGGCTCCTTATTCAATTATGTCATTTTAATAATTGGCTAATGCTTTCATTCAACAATTTCACAATAATATTGATCTAAGATTACTTTGACTGATTTGATGCATTGTAAGGAAGGTGTTAAAGAAAAAGTGTTTGATTTTATTGGTAGATATAAGCATTTGTATACTCAAATTTCTTATCCTATGTCTGATCAAGATGTTCAAATAATTTTTATTTCTAATTTACAAAAAGACATTAGGGACAAGCTTCTCTTTTCTAAGTTTACTTACTTTATGTAGTTGTGTGCAGTGCTTCATAACTATCAGCTTCAAGTGAGTCAACTTGAACAATCTCCTTCAATCTCTCCGGTTGAAAATAATGAAAGTGGTCAACAACATTTTGCAAAGTTTAAACTGAACAATGGATTCATCAAGTTCAATGACAACAACAATATACTCATGTAGCAACCACACCAATGGGTGTCCTTCCTTTATCTAAGTATTTTAGAAAATAATTTACTCCTCTTTTTGAATCTTTGCATAGCATTATGCTACAATTTTTGAAGAAAAATGTGTTGAAAGTTCCTCCCATCAAACTAATTATTGACACATCCAAACTTTTGCCACCTTATAATGATGCCAAAGATTTTTTCTAATATCATCGTCAACTTGGTCATGACACTGAAGAGTGTTATTCCCTAAGGAGTAGGATTCAAGACCTTATTGATAACAATACCATATCTATAGCTAGTGTGAATGACAAAGGGAATAAATCCATAACTCCTCCAAATCAAAATCTCCAAATCTTCACTAATCCTTTGCCTTCTCATTCTACTAATGTGATTGATTTTGAGCATCTTGCATTTTCTCCCAATGATCTTGGACTTGAGTATGATAATATGGTGAATCTTGTTGATAAACCTACACCTCCTAAGCACCTATGTATTACATTGCTCCTAGAAAGACTATTGAAGCACCTAATGGCCCATTATATATTACCTTGAGGATCAAAGACATACTCTCATGAGGGGTGCTCATTGATCCTGTATGTATGGTGAATGCGATAACTGAAGAATATCTTTACACTTTACAATTGCATCAAGTAACATATAATAAATATGGTGTGGTGATTAAGATTTTTGATGGTTTCTCTTGTCCCTCTATTGGTTCTATTACTCTTCTCGTTGAGGTTGGTACTAAGTGCTTAGATGTGATTTTTGTTGTCATTCCTACATTAGATCAACTTCATGTAAAGTTGGGACATCCTTGGCTCTCTTCCATTAAAGAAATTCCTTCTACTATTCATAAGTGTTTGAAATTCCCTAAATTAAAGACAAAATCATAACAATTAATCATAGCATGAACCAACCCACAGTGAGGCATGGAGATGTTAATCTTGATTACTTTTGGTCTTAACAATTTGAACCTCTTAAACCTTGAAGTGGTGCTCTTTTTCAATCTTATCAAAAGTGAAAGAATGATATGATCTTATCTTTGAGTAAGCCTAGAGATCCTAATCCAATTCCTCTTCTTCATGATATACCTATTACTCCTCCTAATCATGGACTTGGTCTTCTTCCTACACCTTCTATTCCTCCTTTATATACTGTGGTTCCACCTCCTATATCTTACAAAGGGAAGCACCTGACATCTCCTATCTTTCAACCTAAAAAACCTTCTCCCTTGCATACTTCTTTAAAGGAAGAGAAGAAGCCTTTACCTATTTATCCTAAACCTTCAAAACCCTCGGTTAAAACTAAAAGAAATCATTGTGTGAGAGAACACCCATAGAGACATCATGCTAACGCTAATGAACTTGCATATCAACCTATTTACTCCCCGAAGACTCCAAATGATGATATGATTCTATTTGTCCAACCTTTGCCTAACCCTAGGTAGGAAATTCAACCTAAATCTCCAAGATAAAAAATAATTAAGAAAAAAATGATGGTTCATGTTCTATTCCAATTAAAGATCCTAAACTTTTATTAATCTTGATGAAGAGATGGATGGAAATGATGTTCATGCTAACAATGTTGATGATAATAATGATGGATATGAATATGTTGATGTTGACAATGATTTATCTAAACAATTTTAATAAGCATTAATCCTAGCTCTTGGTAACAGACAAAGTGATCCATTATTGGAGCATGGTTCTTGTCTGGAACTTGTGGTAGCTCCATCTACTATGCTCGAAGTTGCTCCTCTTACATATCGTCCACCTTCCCAAAATAATGATGAGCAATATTGAGAGGCAAGTGACTTGCTTGATTAGCTTCATTTGTGTCATAGATTCTCTCTCTCTCTCTCTCTCTCTCTCTCTCTCTCTCTCTCTCTCTCTCTCTCTCTCTCTCTCTCTCTCTCTCTCTCTCTCTCTCTCTCTTGTTTGTAACCATCTATTTATTTCTCAATTCTTCTATTTTTTGTCCTTAGTGTTGTCTACTTGAGGATGATGCAAAATGTCGAGATCTCTTTTGGTCTCTCCCATGTTGACTCAAAATATACATGATCCCTTCTTCCATTGTGGTTCTACTTTCTTTGCAGGATGAGGACAATTCAATGAAAATATATATATGATATACATTATTTATCAAAAGAGAACACTGACCCTAGAGTAAAAAAGAACCCCTATGTGTTTTGTGTTTTGTGATCATTATCCTTTGACTTGTCCATTATTGGAAGCACCTTAGTGTGATAACGTGCTTGTATTTTGGATGAATGTATACTACCTTAAAGAAATTTCTCCTATTGTGGCATACATGATTGCTTTAACATGGGGGCATACACTCCGCTTAATGTTTCTCTCTCTTGGATATCTCGATATTCAAGTTACTTTGCAAAATTAGTCTTTTGCTTTGTAATTTTGGTATTTTTATTTTCATGACTAATAGTAAGTGAACCTTACTAGGATGGTAGTCATAGTTTTATTTTCTTTCTTTTTCTTATGATGTCCCTTTTATCTTGATCTTAAAGTTGTAAGATACCTAAAGTCCATTGGGGGCTTGGTGTGTCTTTCCTCTTTAGCATCTTGGTGAAAGCTTTTCAATGTGAACCATTGTCCTTTATCCAGAGTATTCTTAGTCTCATACTCCCGCTAAAGTGGGGGATAAATGTAGCATCCTAAATTGTAATCCCTTATAATTTTGTTTGCATTTGTGTCGTCACCTTGACATTCGTGCCCTGAGGCTTGATTGGGACCTAATTATGCTCATACTATGCAATTTTGCCACCATTTTCACCTCACACTTCATCCTACCCTCAATTTTAATTCTTCAATTGGGCAAGATCAGGGAGTGGAACCTTGGTCCTCAAGGGACCAGAGCACCCAACGCCTTGGTCCTCCCAATTAGAACCCAATTTTGGCCCCCTTAATGGTCATAATATTTGACAGGGATCCTGACCCTGTGTCCGCTCATGTTGGAAAATTAAGTTGTTTTTCAACGAGCAAGTATAAAAGGAAGTCTACCCCTCTCATTTTGAGATATCCAAAAGAGTAATCACACATCTATCAAGTAATCAAGCATTCAAATTCAAGTGAACATGCAATCGATCTTCTTTCAAGCATTTGAGTTGGCATTCATGTTCTATGTTATTGAAAACTTCATGAAACCCTAATTCCATGTGAAGACAAACAAAAATTCATGAGGTATAATATTTGTGTTTTTCAATCATTATTTTGAATCTCCCTCAAAAGGAGAACATTTCCATTACTGCAACTCAATCATATCTCGTTTCCATTTCATAGTTAATTCCTAAACCGGGGTTTGACTTAGGCAAAACCCTATTCCCAACCCATTTCCCTTCTTTATTATGCATAGGAATATCTACGAAGATGCGATCTTCAAAATTGGCTTTATTTACAGTGATGAATCAACCCCCCATCGGAGTGCAAAAATTGCAGAGGACCAAAGTGACTGTCACTACGATCCCAACAAATCAGGAGCTCCTTCTAGGAAGATGTCTGAATCCTCTTATAATCCTCAGATCCAAGTTTGTGGCTCAATCTGACGACTGTAGATTACTCTTTATGCATTTTTACATCAGTTCCAACACATTTACCCTAATTTCAATATTTTGACAATTCAACTTAAAAGAGGGTAATCCAATCTAGTAAATCCAATAGATTTATCATCCCTTATCCTTGATGATTTGTGGCTAGATACATTGGGTTTACTTCCCTCCTTTAATGTAATGGTAGCTAAGTAAAAATTAACAGCCTTTCATCCTTCTATGGTGGAAACCCTAATTTTTCACCATGACAATTATATGAAAATATTTTACACAAACTTTGAATATTGCACCTCTCTTTGCATAGTTGTCTGAAGTTGGCGAAAAAAAGTATGTTCGATTTCACCCAAGCCTTTGTTGTTGTTTGAGTTCTTTAGATTTAGATTAGAGTGTCTTGAAACCCATTATCCTCATATTTTTTTTGTATATTTATTGAAAACCTCCCAAAAAAAGAATTTGTCATTGCTAAATCATTTGCCATTTTTTCTTGAAAGTATAAATTTGTTCCATTCTTATTGAAGAGTTTTTCCATATTATGTAAATCCCCTTGTATTACTAGCAAACATCAAGCCAAATGAGGTCATATCCATCACAAAGTCACAAGTTCAAAGTAGGAACCTTGGAATCGCTTATATGATCTTGCACCATCCTATCATACACAGGATTTTGCTCAAGAAAGGATAGAGTGACCATTGGAAACTTTATTCTATGTTGGTGTGGTCATAAAACACTTGGAAACAAAACTATTTTATGTTAGTGACTAAGCTATGTCTCTGGGTCATCATATCATGGTACCACCATTCATGGGCCACACCCTCAAGGTGCAAGGAAACAAAATTAATTTCTTCTTCTTCATTTGTGAAATTCAAGGAGAGATAGGTATCCAACTTCTCCAACCATTCTCTAGCCAAACAATTTGTCCGTCCATCATATGTGGGTATATTGATCTTCCTAAATGATGTTGGATGTCTTATGGGGTTTCTCTTTATACCTTTTCTCCCCCCTCTCTCTTTTCTCATTTCTTTTCATCATCCCATAATATTCAACAAATGTCTTGACAAATGGAAAAAGCCATAACATTATATTTAGCATGACACTTTGCCATTTCTTCTTGTAGGGATATATATTTTCCTTCTAGGAGTTATGTCTCATTTCTTTCTATAAATTTGGCTCTGAATGTCTTTAAAGATGGGTTGATTGAAGATGCTAAATTACTTCCTTCCACCCCATTTTAATTAGGTTTCCCAATGGTCCCTTCTTGTTGCATCTATTTAAAGGTCTTTACCAATTATACCATAGCTTCTCTTAGGAATGATTGAAATTATCTACCTAGCTCTCTATTTTCACTTCTAAGGACCTTTTTGAAGTGGGATTCTTCATTTCTATTACCCATAGCTACCATTTTTCTCTTTTCCCTTTGCAAGTACTTAATTTATTTTTTGCTTGTTTGCAAGAGCTTGCATCGCAACACACTCACAAGATAGTAGGAGAGATTCTTTGGTACCACTATAATATTCCTTTGCAATTTTTTTAATAAATAATAGATTTGAAACATAAATAACAACATTCATTGAATAATATGAAGCAATCTTTACTAACTATATCCAACAAAAAATTAATTACATTAAAAAAAAAAAAAAGCTTGCACAAATTGATCAGAACTCTAATAGTAACTTTATTGATTATAATCTAATCTCTAAAATAAGGGACTATTATGGTACTCATCACATGACAACACACAACAATAGAAAATAATATTCATATTGAATCACTAAACTCTCCTACAAATCCTTAAAGCTCCTGTGAATCCCTTGAATGGGAATGCCCTCTAAGAAACAAATGGTTTTTGTCCTCTGATCCTAGAAACCAATGGACTTTCATCTACTCGTTATAGTTTCCTATGGGTTTTCATCCATAGAAATAATCCAAAACAAAGATTCAAATAGATAAAATAACATAGATGACACATAGCACCGTAATCCCTCCAATGGACTTTCATGCACTCATTACAGTTTTCAATGGGTTTTCATCCATTGAATCAATCTAAAACAAAGATTACAATAGATTAAATAACTGTAGCATCGTAAATTGTACGCACTTGCTAAGGTGGTACAATTTCACAACTAGTTTAGCACTTGCCTTAGCGCATTTTGCATTTTGCATTGCATTTCTCCTTTAGCACTTAATTAATCAAATTAATTAGGTCTAAGGTTCTATTTCATCATCATCTATATCATAAAGTTGGGCCCTTTTCATTAAAGTGTGCCCTTTTCATTTTATTCCTCCAATACATCATTTAATCAAAAACCCTAATTAAGTCCTATTTTGAGCTTGGGGGCTTGGTTTCGGGGGTCAAAACATCTCAAAATCACCTGTAACTTCGGGATTCTCTCTAAAATCATCATATCCAACAACCCTGAAAATTTGGTGAAAAGTTGTCGGGACCGTGGCGCCCGGAGTGCACATGGTCCCGGACATTTTTCCTGAAATTTTAGGAGCACGATCCAATCATAAAATAAAGCTTAACCCCAAGAAATTGGTGGGAGATTCAATCTCTAGGTCGGCCAAAAGATGAAATTATGACCTAGGGTTTCATATATAAGAGCTCTCTTTCTTCATTTGAAAGGATCCGAATTTTGGCTTTCAAGGACCTCATATGTAGCGAAAGAGCAGATCTTTGAAAACCTCAACAACATTCAACATCCTTCTATCAAGCATTTATCAATTTCATTCATCCATTTAGGGCTTGGAAGACATTGAAGAACAATAGGAGATTACCGACTGAAGATTGGCTTGTACTCCTCCCTTGAGGGTTGGGTATGATTTCATGTTGTTTTCATGTCTTTACATAAGCTTCAATATATCCTTTATTCATGATTTAGATCACTTTGCATCTTGATTTAGAGCATTTACATTATCATTTACAAGCAATTAGGGTTTACTTTCTAGGTTGCTCTAGTTTGCTTTCTTGCATTTTAGGACCTTGCACACACACTAGGTCTGCACACACAATACATTTTACAATACAACTTGGCTATTCGTGGAGGTGGAAATCACCAAAGCGGGGGTTTGACTAAGGCAAAACCCTATATAGCCGCCTAAACACCTTTTCAGATATAAGTGCAAGTTTCGGGACTCGGACGACGCCGCAAGTTACAAATCCGGAAGAAGCAGACGAAGACCAAACAACACACCAAATCTCAGAGCAAAAGACCAGGACAGGGGTGTGGGGCGCCCTGGTCCTACCAAGACGGGGGCGTTGGGCGCCCTGGTCCCTGGGATAGGGGTGCTGGGCGCCCTGGTCCTCCTGACAGACAGCATTTTTAGCATTTTTGACAGCTTTTCCAGAGTGCAAAACAGCAGTTTCAGGAGCAGTTTTAGGGGCAAAATCAGGACAGTGGCGCCCGTGCCCCCGTCCTAAACATTTTCACTCAGATTTTGACTCTGGGTACGCATTTACATTCTTGTCTTGTCCTTTTGTTTACAGCTTTCCATTGTTTAAGTTCAATTCTGCAATCTTGTTATTAGTTCATACTTGCACTTTGGGGTTAGGGATTGAACTTGCATCATTTTATCTTTCAATTGCAACAAAGGAATAGAAATCCTAATAGGTATCCCATGGCTCTCTCTTCCACAAAAAGAAGAAGCCAATTGTGTGATACCTCTAGGCTCTTTCGTATTCCACAAATGTGTGATTGAAAGTGAGATTAGGGCATGTTTGCTTAGTGTCACTTTTTCCCCCACACAATAACATAGACGACTCATAGAACCCTAGTCCCTCCAAAAGGGGATATGGTATTGAAAAAAAGGAAATACATGGATTATTTAAATATTTTGGATAAAATGACAAAAAATAGTTATGAACCAAGCTCACCTTTATATAATTTTGTGATTCATAGACTAAGAAGAGAAGGCATAGTGGAGGAAATAGTAAGGCTGTTTGAGAGTACATCACAAAATAGATATATTCCTAGTAATGCAACTTTGACAAGAATGAAAAGACTAACAAATGTTGGAAGCTATTGAAAAGAATGGAGGAAAATGGTTTTGAACCTAATTGCCAAACATATATTGTATTCATTAGAGTTCTTTGTAAACAAAATAAGGTATTTGAAGAAAAATATTTTAGCCAAAAGTATGCAAAGTTATACCCTGAAAGTGTATCACTTTGTGTAAGATAAAAGGTTGGGTCTAACATCCCCATCAGAGGAACATAAATAAGAGAAATTGTTGTGTCTTAGAATTTAATGATTGCTACTAATCATAGAGAAATAATTCATAGGCATTGAAAAACTAAGAGTCATAGAGATAACGTTGAAAACAAAAATTAGACTTTATTAGATGACTATTATAGACTAAATGAAACTTATGACATTACTGAGAAAATGTGAAAGAGATGGAAGAAATAAATTTGAAACAATGCAAATAAAAAATTACATGATTTTACATAAATTTTTATCTATAAATGAATCCAAAAGTAATCTGGCACTAGAGATTGAAAATATTCAAATGCTCCTTCGTATACCATATAATGACAAAAGATACGCTAAAACTAGATATAATTTTGGATAGATTATTTGGAGAGAAATACAAAGAGGATGATAAGATAATGTGTAGCACCAATCAGATAGGCAACAATATGATCAAATTCAGTGTGTGTTCTGTGGAAGGTTGATGCAGAGGGATGAGGATGTTCTATCACTTTCTTTGGTTTTTTCTCAATAAGGGTCTCCACTCGGTGTCACCCAATGGACCAATGTCCTTAACATTCTAAAGGTTACTAGGGCCTGCCCTATATCCTTCCCAAAGATCTCTTCACTCAGGATAACTCACAATTGACAAGGAGTCTCCTACCCCTTAGGTTTCAACCCTTCAACCAAAGGCACCTAACAACCCCACACCCCAAGCAACAATATCTTTACTCACAAGGTTGAATTTGGCATATGTGATTGTTTACACATGTGCTATATGGAATTTTCATAGATCTTGACCCCTTAGATGGGTGTTTATTATCCTTTTGTATCATTTCCTCTATTAGGCCTAGGAAATAGGGCTACAAGCAATTAGCCCCCCATTTAGACTTTTCTTGGCTTATCTCACAACCTACCTAAACAACCCTTTGAATAAATTTGACATTTGACTACCCTTTTGGGCATACTACAAGATTCCAAACTTCTAGATCTGGGTTTTGAGTACGGATGGTCAAACCCTACTGACCCTATTTAACCTCCTTTAGCTGATATTGGGGTTTAAGCTCTCAAAAGCTTCACCACTCACAAATGAACAAAAAGAAAACACTTGCCAATGGTATTGACTTGTTCAAGGGTCCTTATCATGCCTAGTTTGACCATCCACCAATCTATTGTTTAGGGTTTCTACCTTATTTTTCTACTGCACAGGCTTTGCACATGATTGATGCCAAGCCTAGGGCATCATCTTGGGAAAGTAAAATGACACTTCCTATCTTCACAACCACTAGGAAAATATAATATACATGCCAAATCAACATACTCCTAGGTTTTATATTGATCCCATTGAGAGATGTTGATTTGTGCCACCGTTTGCATCCAAACCCTTGGTTTGAGAGTTTGACCAGGGTAGTGGGATGGAAAATCCTCTTTCTCTCAAACCTGAATGTTTCAAGACCTAAAGTAAACTCTAAATTATCATTGGACCTCTAATACAACCTTAAAAATGCTTAATTCATGCCCACCATTCACAAGGAATCATGCAAGAATAGGAAACTCAAGGAAAATGCAGAAAATCTCAGTAACCGTTTTGTTTGAAGACAAGAAATTCATTCAATATCACTTCTAATCAGTAGGCATCATTCCTCTAGGCTTATATCATGCCAAGGAACTCTTCCAACTTCCTCCAATGCATACAAGAAACCAACCAGCCATTGGAGTAACCATATTTCAAAATGTTGCAAGAAAAGTTGCTTAAGACAACAATTGCAACTTTGCAACTTTTAAATTTTTTTACAAGTTGGTCTTGCCTTCACACTAAAGGTCAAGAATGAACATACTACACATTATAGACTCCTAAACATCAAAAAATACTTATAAAATGACCAAACAAGGCCTTTGACCAAGTTGACACACCTTGGAGCCTTAGAGCTTATTACATTGCCTAGGCCTAATCAATAGGCCTTCAAACACACATATTGCACATTCTATTCCTAAGCATAACTATGAATCAAAATAATGTAGAAACATGCCAAAATGAAGTAGACACATGTCCTAGTTCTCCTGTACCATACTCCCTTGGATAAGAAAACTCAAGTCCCTTGAGTTGCCAACCGGTTGATTGTAGTTCCATGCTTGAGGATATTGAACTCATCCAAGTAGCTTCAGATTCAGGAAGCCCCTTCAATTTGACCAGATAGTCTTTGTACACACCTCTCCTTGTTTGTTTGATCACCTTGGAGTCAAGAATTCTCTCCAAATCCAATGGTTTGCTAGGCAGTAGATCCTTCATCCACTCTACATCCTCTTCCTCAAGAGATGAATCTGGTGCTACATCTATCAAGGATTATTTGAAGGCTGTTAGATCACATACATTGAAGATGGGAGATATTCCCAAGTCTATTGGAAGTTCAACTTCATATGCATTTTTTCCAAACTTATGAACCACATGTAGGGGAGCTATCTTCTTCATGAGTAGTTTAGAAGGTTGGTCTTTGGGTAACCTTTCTTTCCTTAGGTAAGCCATCACCAAATCCCCTACTTTGAACTAAACATCTCTCCCCTTAGCATCTACTCTGAGTTTATATTTATCAGCACTTTGTTGAAGTGAAGCCTTAACTTGTTCACGAATCTCCTTCATGGTGACAACAAAATCTTCTCCTTGGGCACTGTGTTTGTCCATGACTCCAAGATCTCTGAGCTCAATTATCCCTCTAAGATGTAGGCCATATAGAACCTCAAATGGACTTTTCCCTATGCTCCTATTGATTGGATCATTGGATGCATATTCAGCTTGTCCAATCACTAAATCCCAACTTTGTCCATGCTACTTAGTAAGGCATCTAAGGAGATTACCAAGGGACCTATTAATCACCTCAGTTTGGCCATCAGTCTGAGGGTGGTTTGCTGATGAAAATGACAAATTGGTACCCAACTTCTTCCATAGAGTCCTCTAAAAATGACCAACAAACTTGGAGTCTCTATCGGTGACAATATTAGAGGTAATCCATGTATCCTTACAATTTCTTTGAAAAATAGACCGACAATATGAGATGCATCATTTGTGCATTTACATGGCACAAAATGAGCCATCTTGCTGAACCTATCGACAATTACAAAGGCACTATCAAACCCCCTAGGAGTTTTGGGCAATTCAAGTACAAAATCCATACTAAGGATTTCCCAAGGCCTAGTAGGAATCGATAAAGGCTGATACAAATTGACATTGGTTGAAACATGTTTTGCCCTTTGACGAATAGGACAATGCTCCACAAATCTTCTCATGTTTGCCTACATCTTAGGCCAAAAATAAAACCTTGATACCTACTCTAAGGTTTTGTCCAAACCAAAATGACCTTCAAGACTACCATTGTGTTTCTCTCTAATGATATTCTCCCTCATAGAACATTGGGGAATACATAATTGATGCCCCTTGAAGAGAAATCCATCTTGCAACATAAAATCAGAAAACTCAACATGAAAAGAGTCAACAAACTTAGTGCATACATCATATGCATCCTTGAAATCATGATCCTCTTTGTACATGGCCTTGAGAGAATCAACACCAACACTTTGCAATTGAATTTCTTGAACAGTAAGAGTTCTCCTACTTAAAGCATCTGCAACCTTATTAGTCAGACCCTTCTTGTGCTTGATAGTAAAGGTGTGAGGTTGGAGTTGTTCAACCCACTTGATGTGCCTTTGGTTCAACTTCTCTTACCCATTTAGAAAACTCAATGCATGGTTGTCAGTGTAAACAATAAACTCCTTTGGAAGAAGTTAATGGTGCCACTTTTTGAGTGCTTGCACCATAGCATAAACCTCCAAATAATAGGTTGTATTTATCCTCATTCAACTTCTTTGAAAAGAATGCCACCAGATGTCCTTCTTGACTAAGGACTGCACCTATTGCCTGCTTGCTAGCATCACATTCAACTGTAAAAAGTTGATCAAAACTAGGGAGTCTCAAGGTGGGAAGTTTTGCAACCTTCCTCTTCAAAATCTCAAAGCTTTGGGTTCCTTGCTCTATCCATTCAAACCTGCATTTGATTCCTCCTTTTATAGTGTTAAGGATGGGAGCACAAATATGACTAAAGCCCTTGATGAACTTCCTATACAAAGTAGCCAATCCATGAAAAATCTTAACATCACCTACTATCCTAGGTGTAGACTAATATACAATAGCATCAACCTTAGAAAGATCCATTTTTAAACATCCATTTGAAACTACAAAGCCAAGATACACTAACTCAACTTTCATGAATTCACACTTATCTAGATTGATTACCAATTTCTCCTCATGAAGCTTCCTCAAAACCTGGTCCAAATGTTTCAAATGCTCCTCCTTGGACATGCTAAACACCAAGATTTCATCAAGACAAACAATAACAAAATTTCCAATAAATTCTACGAATACCTCATTCATGAGGCACATAAAGGTACTAGGTGCATTTGCGAGGTCAAATGGCATCACCATCCATTCATATAAACCCTCATTGTCTTCCACTCATCACCAGGTCTGATTCTGATTTGATGGTAACCTGACTTCAAATCATTCTTTGAAAATTAGCATGACCCTCCAATATTAGTCCATTAGGTCTTCAATCCTAGGCATAGGGTGTTACTACTTATCAAGTTGCCATTAGTTTTATATCCAAAGTCATTCTATATACTCTAGTTGGTTACCTCTACCAAAATATTCAGTCGGTATGCACAATTCAGTCGGCTATAGAAGAAAGTAGTCACAGAGCCTAATATACACTGAGCTATCTACCGAGTATCATTCCATGTCTATCGAGCAGCAAAGATGACACACCGAGTTGATATACATCGAGTGAAATGTGTTACCAGATTCATTGAACCTGGACACACATATGAAAACGTGTTACAAGATTGAGGAACATAAAACCGTTATTACATTGGAAATTGCAATTAAAGATTGTGTATGATTTTGAGGTCATCTAACCAATGAAATATTTTGCATGGTTATTCATTCGATAAAACATGTTTGTAAGATCGAAGCAATAAATGGATCACCAACATAAGAGATCTACTTATACAACATGGATTGAGATTAGATACACACATGTAATATGACAGAAAGGAAGATATAGAAATATATGAAGCAAGACATGTGAAAGCACTAATTGTTATGACTATTACAGAGACATAGAGGTCACCAAGAAGGTTTTCAGAGAACAGTCAAAGAACAGAGTAAACAAAAGGGTTTACTGAGTTACTATATGGGTTACCGAGGTATGCTATAAGCAAGGTAATCTTATTTGAGCACATAGAATCTGCTATAACATTTTAGATGTAAAGTTGCAGATATTTGTAATGATTTTATTGTAATATTTTGAAACTGTAAGAGAAACCTTTAACAGGGTAAAAGACTCTAACTAAGTCTATAAATTGGAAAGCCTCTAACCAGGTGCAGCATTTAGATTAAGTGTTGTAAAATCCTTTAGCAAGGTAGATCTAACAGATCTTGATACTCCTAACAGGGTAAGCTATCAGAAATAGCTAAACATGTAGCTCTAACCAAGCACCCTTTATTATTGCAGTAGTGAAGTTGTGGGTGCCATCCCCACCGCAGTTTTTCTCTCTAACCAAGAGTTTCTGTGTAACCAAAATATATGTGTTATGGAGTGAATCATGTATGATTGTTATTTATTTGGTTTAGCATTATATTATGTTACTGCACTATTCAGTTTATGCTTAACAGTAAAGTTATTGTTGAAGAAAAGTTTTGAAGTACTGATTCACCCCTCCCCTCTCAGTACATTAGCTTTCCATATTGGGCCTAACATAGGGAACCGATACGTAATTGTGATCTTGTTGATGGCTCTAGAATCAGTGCGCATCCTCCATGTTCCATCTTTTTTTGGTGCCAATACAGTAGGTACAACACATGGGCTCAAAATATTTCTAATCAACCCCTTATCCATTAGATCTTGCACTTGTCTTTCTATCTCCTCATTCTGACTAGGAATCATCTTGTAGGTAACTTTATTAGGCAAGGTCACACCGGGAATCAAATCAATTTGATGAATGATTTCTTTGATGGGAAGTAAGTTATCAAGTAGGTCTTTGGCCACAACTCCCTTGTATCTATCCAACATGGCTTGCACTTCCCTCAGAATCTCTCCTTTCTCACCGTTTCCTTGCTTGGACTCATCTTTTAGGTGTAAAACTAAAGCATAGCCTTAGGTCTCTTCTTGTTTGAGGACTTCCAAAAACTCCTTTCCACTAAGCAGCATGACATATGGACTAACTATCTTCTCTTCCCTTTGATCAGGTAAAGGATCCATCCTAAACTATCTACAATTCTTGTTAATGACATACACATTTTTCTCACCATCATGTTGTGCTTTGACATCATACTACCAAGGGCAACCTAAAAATAGGTGACAAGCATCCATAGGAAGAATATCACATAAGATCCTATCCTTATAGTCCCCCATTTAAAAATCTACCCAAGTTTTCTCATCTACTACTACATGCTACCCCTTGTTAAGCCAGGATACCCTATAAGGACTCACATGTGGTAACCTTTTCAGTTTTAACTTCTCTACCATCTCTAAAGCAACAATATTCTTTGTGGAACTAGAATCAACAATCACTTTGCAAACCTTATCATGAGACTTACAAGTAGTTTTGAAGAGTAACTTCCTTTGTGGTGGCTCTTTGCATTGGGGTACCTTCAACAAAGTTCTCCTTAGCATAAGGCTTTCTCCATCCAAGGTAGGACCTGCACTTCCCATGGGTGAATTAACACTTTGTCCATCATCTTCTTGCACAAGTTGAGTTCTTCTTTTCGGTCCATGTGAGATAGAAGCTTTCTTCGGGCATCTACTCATAGTGTGACCCCCTTGGTTGCAATTGTAACATTTACAAGTGAAAACACCAGGTCCTCTGCCTTGGTTTCCTTTCCTACCCCTACCAAAAGGTCTTCTTCCTCCTCTAAAGCCTCTATTCTTGAACTCTCCATTGGAATATTTCTGATTAGAGTCACTATTTGTAAAAGGAGTATTCCTTCCTCCAAAGCCACCTCTACCTCTGAAATTTATGCCACCTCTTCCTCTATTATTTTGTTCTCTCCTCTTTATCTTATCTTCCACCCTTAATGCCAATTGGAAGCATTTGTGAATAGTGTCCAGAGCCATGATGCTGATCTCATCTTGGATGTTTTGCCTTAACCCATTCAAGTATCTAGTCACCTTCTCTACCTCTTCTTCATGCTTCTTGGACCTAAGACTTAGCTTGTGAAATTCCTCAATATATGCATTCACATCCAACTCCCTCTATCTAAGGTTTTGCAGCTTCTTATACATCTAAACCTAATAGTCTATTGGTAGGAATTGGTCTTTGATTTTGTTCTTCATCCTCTCTCAAGAGGATATCTTCTTCTTCCCTATGTTCACTCTTTCTTCTTGCAACACTATCCACCACAAAAAGGTAGACCCCTTGAGTCTAGACTTTTCCAAAGTCACTCTTTTCTCCTCTGGGACCTCTTTGTACTCAAAGTGGTTATTGAGTGCTTCTATCCATTCAAGCACCTCTTCTCCATTCAGACTACCATTATAGATAGGTAGAATTTCCACATTATCCCTATTTACTGATTCCAGGGCATCTAAAAAAATCTTTTGATCAAGTGCCATATTCCGAGGAATGGCCTCCTGCTCTTCACTCTCTTCTTGTGATTAATAATCACAAATTGTGTCCTTTCCCTTGGATTGTCCGGTCTCTTTGAGTTTCTCTTCAAGCAACTCTTCTACCATCTTCTTGATGGCATCTGGGTTCATTGCCTTAGGAGGCATTGTATTAGCCTCTTCTCCAAATTTTAAGTCTGACATACACTATTCCACCATTGGTATAACTCTGATACCAATATGATGCAGAGGGATGAGGATGTTCTATCACTTTCTTTGGTTTTTGCTCAATAAGGGTCTCCACTTGGTTTCACCCAATGGACCAATGCCCTTAACCTTCTCAAGGTTACTAGAGCCCACCCTAGATCCTTCCCAAGGATCTCTTCACTTAAGACAACTCACAATTGACAAGGAGTCTCCTCCCCCTTAGGTTTCAACCCTTCAACCAAAGACACCTAACAACCCCACACCCCAAGCAACAAGATCTTTACTCACAAGGTTGAATTTGGCCTATGTGAATGTTTACACGTGCTATATGGAATTTTCATAGATATTGACCTCTTAGATGGGTGTTTATTAGCCTTTTGTATCATTTCCTCTATTAGGCCTATGAAATAGGGCTACAAGCAATTGGCCCTCCATTCAGACTTTTCTTGGGTTATCTCACAACCTACCTGAAAAACCCCATGAATAAATTTGATATTTGACTACCCTTTTGGGCATACTACAAGATTCCAAACTTCTATATCTGGGTTTTGAGTACAGATGGTCAAACCCTACCAACCCTATTTAGCCTCCTTTAACCGGTATTGGGGTTTAAGCTCTCAAAAGCTTCACCAGGCACAAAGGAACAAAAATAAAACACTTTCCAAGGGTTTGTACTTTTTCAAGGGTCCTTCTCATGCCTAGTTTAACCATCCACCAATCTATTGTTCAGGGTTTCTACCTTCTTTTCCTACTGCACATGCTTGCCATATGACTGATGTTAAGTCAAGGGCATCATCTTGGGAAAGTAAAATGACACTTCCTGTCTTCACAACCACCAAGAACACCTAATATACATGCAAAATAAACATACTCCCAGGTTTCAAACCGATCTCATTGAGAGATGTTGATTTGTGCCACCGTTTGCATCCAAACCCTTGGTTTGAGGGTTTTACCAAGCCAGTGGGATGGAAAATCCTCTTTCTCTCAAACTTGAATGTTTCAAGACCTTAAATAAATTCAAAATAGTTGGTGAACCTATTATAAAACCTTCCAATTTCTTAATTCATGCCCACCATTCACAAGGAATCATGCAAGAACAGGAAACTCAAGGAAAATGCAAAAAATCTCAGTAACCGTTTTGTTTGAAGACAAGAAATTCATTCAATATCATTTCTAACTAGTAGACATCATTCCTATAGGCTTATATCATGCCAAGTAAATCCTCCAACTTCCTCCAATGCATACAAGCAACCAACCAGTCGTTGGAGTAACCATATTTCAAAATGTTGCAAGAAAAGTTGCTTAAGACAACAACTGCAACTTTGCAACTTTTGATAACTTTTACAAGTTGGTCTTGCCTTCACACGAAAGGTCAAGAATGAACATACTACACATTCAGACCCCTAAACATAAAAAAATACCTATAAAATGCCCATACAAGGCCTTTGACCAAGTTGAGACACCTTGGAGCCTCAGAGCTTATTACATTGGCTAGGCCTAATCAATAGGCCTTCAAACACACATATTGTACATTCTATTCCTAAGCATAACCATGAATCAAAAGGTTGTAGACACATGCCAAAATGAAGTAGAGACGTGTCCTAGTGCTCCTGCACCAAAGGCCTTGCAGATATCTTTTACAAAAGTAATGATTGCAAACATTTAGAGGATGATACATCAGTTAGATATATGGAACAATTGAATCCGAGTCTAATTGCCACTAATATCAGATAGGGGGAGAGTTATAAGGAAGATTAAGGAAGATGAAGAATAATGTTATTGACATCAAGATAAAGTTCTCTTGCAAGAGAATAACAAAGAGAAGAAATACAATCATTTAATTGTGGAAATCATTATACTTGAGGAAGAGAAGAAAGGTGAGAAGACTCTAAAAATGAGATAAAAAAGGGATGATTGTCTTCATTCACTAACAAATCATAGAGAAATAGAGAAAAGGGAGAGCATAAGAGAATATTTGACAAGGGAGAAGTAAATTCTTAGTGAGTATTGACTACTAAGAATATGAGTGGATGTTTCCCATGATCTAGTTATGGATAGAAGTTTTATGAACATCCTTTTGCCATTGATGTCAAAGGGGGATAGATATAGAAATGAGGAGAGATAGAGAAAGAGAGAATTATGTTTCCATTAATGACAAAGGAGGAGATTGTTGGAAGTTATCATTGATGTCAAAAGTGAGAAGACATATTGTCATTGATTTCAAAAGAAATAATGATTGCATTGTCAAAGCAAGTCGAAGGCCAAAGGCCACTTATCAATTACACTTGTTGATGGATATTTTTACTTATATGATCGTTGACTAGGATAAGTTTATTTCAAATATTCATGTATAAAATAAAGGTCGACACCCCTTCATATGCATAGTGCCTCCTTTAAAGAAGAAAAATCAATGCTTTATGCTAGCTGACTTGTATCTACTTTAATAGAAACCACCTTGAAAGGTTAAAAAATAATTTTAAAAATAATAATTTAATTTAATATTGTATGGGGCCAACCCCATACAAGTAGCACTTGTTAGATTGAAGGAAAATGCCTATCATTTTTTCTAAGTGTGATGTACAAAAATGGAATCATGTAACTTATTAGGACCTAACTCCACTTTCATTCATACATTGGAATACAAAAGCACCTAAAGGAGTGATTCTCTTTGACTAACTCTTGTGAAGGAGAGACAAGGAATACTTTTAGGGTTTATATTCCTTTGCTTCTATGAAAGGCAATGTGCAAAAATATGGGAGGATGTGAAACTATGGAAAGAAGATGAATACAAGTGACTAAAATAGTAAGATAATAGATTGATAACTTGACAGAACTGAGACAAAAAGTATAGTTATGTTGTGCACTTGTGACCAAAATCTAAGATATAATTGGTAGGATAAGGGTGTTGGGTGCCTTGGTCCCAAAGACTGGGTTGAGCTGCAAACTGGGGGGGAGATGAAATTTGAGACTGCCTTTGAGATTCCTATCAAAACTGAACCTAACTAAGGAGGACTAGGGCACTGGGCACTCTGGTCTAGGCACTTTTTGTCAAAATTTGGTTGAATGCTCTATCTCTAGGTTTTGATGCTATTCTGATCTTCCTGGCTCCATTGGATACTTTTAACTACACACAAGAAGGAAAGAAAGGGGATTGTGGATAGGTGTTTTCCTTAGGTCAAACCTCGGGTTCAAAATTAATCCTAATTGAAATATAAATTGAACTTGAACTAAATTGGAAAAGCTTGCCTTTTGAAGGCAAGGCTGAATTGCTTGAATGTAAATGAATATACCTTCAATAAGTGATGCAATGCTCTTAGGATAAGTCCTTCATGTGTTGGTGTAATAACATGATAAATCACACAAAATCCATCATGATATCATAAATGGAGATGCCTTGTTATAGCCTTCTACTCCTTGAATAAAATCTACTCTTAAGAAAGAATTTGCTATTGAATTGATTATAATGTTAACATATGATAAGATTATGAAAATGAATTGGGAGGGATGCCTTATATAGTGATTTCATAATTAAAATCACCTCTAGGGTTACTTAGAATTAATAAAAATTGACAGAAAGAGAGACTTGAACATTATAATACCACAAAATTAAGCTCCTGAAATTAGGAGAAAATAGTATGGGACCAAAATGCTACCATTCGTCTGTCTGGATTTTTTCCAATTTTCTAGGGATGTAAGATATTGTGATTATAAAGTCAAATCCAACATGGTGGCTGAAACCGAGATGTGTAGATATGCAAAATATGCTTTGAGAATTAAAATTAGGGTAAGATTAGGATTAAATTAATAAAGGGCACGCCTAGAATTGAGGTTCCAAATAAGAGCGGGGTGATGTAATAAAGTGGAATAAGACCCATAATATTAATTTAAATCAATTAAGGTCCTATAATGCATAGAGGAGAGGGAAAGACTAAAATAGGTTCTAGGAGAGTGTGAAATTGGACATACTAGTGTAGTGTCATAAATTGTATACCCTTGCTAGGGTGGTACAATTTCACACTTAGGTTAGCACCCACCTTAGTGTGTCTTGCATCTTGCATTTCTAATTCCCCTTTAAGCATTTAATTAATTAATTTAATTAAATCTAAGGTCATGTCTCACCACTTTACACATTATAAAGTTGGGTCCTTTACCCTATGTGTGCCCCTTTTCATCTTATTCCTCCAATGATTCATTTAATTATAAACCCTAATTATGTCTTATTTTGACTGTTTAGGCCTGATTTTGCATATCAAAAAATCTCAAAATCAGCTCTAACTTTTGGATGTTCTCTAATATCATCATATCTAATGGCCCTGGAAATTTGGTGAAAAGTTGGTCAGACCGTGGTGGGAATGCACATGGTCCGTGGCTTTTTCCTCAAAATTTTGGGAGCACAATCCTATGATATAATAATGTTTAACTCCAAAATATCAACTGAAAATTCAAATCCTAGGTCAGAATAAGCATGAAATTAAGATATAGGGTTTCATACTTAAGAGATCTCTTTCTTCAATTCAAGGGGTCTTCTTCTAAGAATTTAAGAACAAGTTTTTGGAGTATTAGAGCCTTCTTTGCTGCAAAAGAGTAGATCTTTGAATTCATCAACAACATTCAACAATGATCCATCAAACATTCATCAAGCATTGTTTTATCAAATTGGGGGATTTTGAAGATGTAGAAGAACAATAGGAGATCACCGACTGACGATTGGCTTGTACCTCTCCCTTGGGCTTGGATATGGTTTCATGTCTTTGCATAAGCCTCATTTTTATTCATATTCATGCTTTAGATCACTTTGCATTATTGATTTAGAGCATTTACTTTGTCAATTATAAGCGATTAGGGTTTACTCTTTAGGGTTGCTCTAGGTTGTTTACTTTCATTCTTAGGATCTTGCACACACACAAGGTTCTTGCACACACATTTTCAATACATTATCACCTATTTGTGGAGGTGGGAATCACCAACACAGGGCTTTGACTAAGGCAAAAATCTATATAGCCACCCCAAACCCTCTTTTTTAGCTTCAGGTACAGGTTCGGATCTGAGAGTCGCTAGAGGTTTTGGGATCGGAAGAGAACACAAGGATAATTTTTTAGTTGCAGATGAAGAGGGGAAAATGGATTAGAAGGGTCAAATGATTAAAACATAATGAAATAAACATGAAAATGCTAAAATATCATATAAAGACCATTTCAACCTTCTATTTTACCTTCTCCTTTGGATTGAGCTTGATGAAGTGAAGGCACTCCTTGATGATTCTCCACTTGTTATGCTCCTTGCTTGATTTTGGATGTGGAATTCTCTCCTTTTATCAACAAGACTAATGGATTGATATTTGGATTATGATAGATAGATGAGAATTTGAATTAGATTTGAGAGAGGATTTAGAAGAGGATGAGAGAAGAATTGGGTAGCATGAGGATGAATGAGAAGTGGATCCTTTGTGAGGATAATAAGCTCCAATTTATAGATTGGAGAAGGCCAATGGAGGGCCAAGATTGATTTGATTATGAAGGGTTGAGATTGATTTTGGATAGAAGGCATGGATCAAGGGTGCCTTGGGAAAATAAACAGGAATATAAAATTCCTTTGGAAAAAGGGGGGAGAAATTTGAATTTCAAACTTGAGGAATTAAAAATTCCAAAATAAGGATGCATTGAGGGATTCAAAGAAATTTGAATTTTTTTGAGAGATTCAATGTTTGATGTGACATGAGTGGGAATTAAAAATTGGAGAATAATGATAATCATGGTTATGAGAGATTATAGAAGAATTAATTAGGCTAAGTGGGATTAGGAAAAGTGATTTGTAGGAATCACATGACTAGGTTAATTAATTAAAATTAATTAACTGAGTGGGTTTAGATGAAATAATTATTGAAGGAGACTTTAGAAGAATAGGGGAATACTTATTTTATTTGATAAATTAACTATTGGACTATAGTGACAAGATTAATTAAATTAGATTTAATTGATTCTGAGAGGAATAAGGATAACACAATTAAAGTCAATTAATTATGTTGATAGGCTTAAATTAATTAAATATTAATTTTAGGTGTCTACAACAGATCTTGGCAAAAACCCCAAGGATAGGGGCATGGTACCTTGGTCTTCCCAGGATAGTGGTGTGGCACCATGGTCTTGCCCTTTGTCAGTAGGACTTGGCAGAACACTACTTTGCAGGTCTCAGAATCCTTCCTATCAGTTTCAACTCCAAAATTGCAGAATCAGGACAGTGGTGTGGCACCCTAGTCTCAAACATTTCTTCTTAGATTTTAGACACAAGCATACCTTTGATTTTTCCTTCTGATGTGTATTTTGCAGCAGTGTATCAGTTGTTCTTTGATCTGCAATCTCAGATTAGGATTTGTTTGCTTACTTGCTTTCTAGGTTAGATTGCACTTTGCATCATATTCCTCTCTCTCATTTACAACAAAGCAATAGAAAACCTAAGAGTTAATCCATGACTATCTCTTTCTCATAAGATGTAGCCAATGTGTGTTACCTCCCTAGGCTCTTTCATATTCCATGAGTGTGTATGAGAGTGGGATTAGGATTTCCATACTTAGTCTCACTTTTTCCCCTACACATCTTTGGTGAACCCGACGTGAATCCAATTTTATTTTCATTGCATTGCATTGTTCGATCTAGATCTAGTTTATTTCATTTTCTTTCAAAACATAAAAAAAGAGAGATAGGTTTCTTTCTTTTTCCTTGCATTGTGTGTTTAAGTTTCATGCAATTTTCATTTCAAAATGTCAGATTTATATTTGCAAGATGTTCATGCTTTTGATGATGTATGCAATCTTGTTGATTATGAGTTTAGTAAAAATGAGTTAGATTAAGCTCTAGATAATTTTTTGAACTCCAAGCCTTGTAAACCCTCATTTTGCCAAAATATAATCAACTTTGTTACTATGCCATTTTGTGGTGATGAGAAAGATAAGTTGAATGATTCCTCTCATGAGTATATTTCTATTAACTCCTCCACTAGATCTAGCAACATAGTTGACTCCCATGATTCCCTCTATGATGTTATGTCTCCTTTTGAGTCCAAAGATAATCCTTTCTGTGTGGGAGAAAAAGTGACACTAAGAAAACATGCCATAATCTCACTTTCAACCACACACTTGTGGAATACGAAAGAGCCTGAGGTATCACACAATTGGCTACTTCTTTTTGTGGAAGAGAGAGCCACGGGCTACCTATTAGGATTTCTATTCCTTTGTTGCAATTGAAAGATGAAATGATGCAAGTTCAATCCCTAACCCCAAAGTGCAAGTATGAACTAATAACAAGATTGCAGAATTGAACTTAAACAATGGAAAGCTGTAAATACAAGGATGAAACAAGAATGCAGATGCATACCCGGAGTTAAAATCTGACTAAAAATGTTCAGGACGGGGGCGCGGGCGCCACTGTCCTGATTCTGCCCTTGAAACTGCTCCGGAAACTGCTGTTTTGCAACCTGGAAAAGCTGTCAAAAATGCTGAAAATGTTGTCTATCAGGAGGACCAGGGTGCCCAGCGCCCCTGTCCTGGCAGGACCAGGGCGCCCCACGCACCTATCTTGGTCTTTTGCTCTGAGATTTGGTGTGAAGTTCGGTCTCCGTCTGCTTCTCCCGGATCTGCAACCTGCGGCATCGTCCGAGTCCCGAAACCTGCACTTATATCTGAAAAGGTGTTTGGGCGGCTATATAGGGTTTTGCCTTAGTCAAACCCCCGCTTCGGTGATTTCCACCTCCACGAATAGCCAAGTTGTATTGTAAAATGTATTGTGTGTGCAGACCTAGTGTGTGTGCAAGGTCCTAAAATGCAAGCAAGCAAACTAGAGCAACCTAGAAAGTAAACCCTAATTGCTTGTAAATGATAATGTAAATTCTCTAAATCAAAATGCAAAGTGATCTAAAGCATGAATAAGTGATACATTGAAGCTTATGCAAAGACATGAAAACAACATGAAATCATACCCAACCCTCAAGGGAGGAGTACAAGCCAATCTTCAGTCGATAATCTCCTATTGTTCTTCAATGTCTCCCAAGCCCTAAATGAATGAAATTGATGAATGCTTGATAGATGGATGTTGAATGTTATTGAAGTCTTCAAAGATCTGCTCTTTCGCTGCATAGAAGGTCCTTGAAAGCCCAAAATTCTGATCCTTTCAAATGAAGAAAGAGAGCTCTTATATATGAAACCCTAGGTCTTAATTTCGACTTTTGGCCGACCTAGAGATTGAATATCCCGCCAATTTCTTGGGGTTAAGCTTTATTTTATGATTGGATCGCGCTCCTAAAATTTCGGGAAAAATGTCCGGGACCATGTGCACTCCGGGAGCCATGGTCCTCTCCGGGCGCCATGGTCCCGACAACTTTTCACCAAATTTTCAGGGCTGTCGGATATGATGATTTTAGAGAGAATCCCAAAGTTACAGGTGATTTCAAGATGTTTTGACCCCGAAACCAAGCCCCCAAGTTTGAAATAGGACTTAATTAGGGTTTTTGATTGAGTGATGTATTGGAGGAATAAAATGCGAAGGGCGCGCTTTAGCGAAAGGGCCCAACTTTATGATGCAAAGGACGACGAAATAGGACCTTAGACCTAATTAATTTGATTATTTAAGTGCTAAAGGAGAAATGCAATGCAAAATGCAAAATGCACTAAGGTGGGTGCTAAACTAGGTGTGAAATTGTACCACCCTAGCAAGTGCGTACAATTTACGACGCTACATTTAGCCCCCACTTTAGCGGTCATATGAACACTACGTGCATATGCAAGCTAAAGTACAGGAAAGTAAACATTATTTGAAAAAGGATATATCCATAAGTCTGTCGAATGAAGCCCCCAGCGGTATCTGCAGTACATAGTTAGGAACCATACCCTACAAAACACATGTTAGATCACAAAATCACCTAATGCTTACTAAGGAAGGTGATGAAAATTCGAGGGTAGCTATATGCCCCCCCCTGTTTCGGCTTGCTAATTTTAGTGAGTTGAAACAGGGTATCATGTTTACCACTTCGAATTGTTAAAGAATATTGATGACAAATGCTCACAAGAAGATTTGATATGAGATCAAAAACTAATGGAGAATCATTTGGTAAGAAAGAGGACTAAATCTCAATTCCAACACAACAAAGAGTATGAGGATTTGAGAGTTCTCTAACACAAGATGAAGGATGTAAATGGAAACAAAATGCAAAGAGAAGAAAAGAAAGGAAAAAAGCATGAATACACACATTGGTGATCCATGAGAAGAATAGTGAGAGAGAAAACATGGACTTCTCGCCCCTAGATCTTGTCTAGGTGATCCATGGGAAAAGGACATGGAAAACTAGCCCCTAGAGTCTATCTAGGTGATCCATGTAAGGGAGGAGAATGAGAAAGTCTAGCCTTATGCCGCTAGTTCCACTCAACCTCGTGCATATGTGTGTAAGGGAGGTTAGAAGCACCTCATAGGAGTCTATGCCCGAGTATGCTACAACCTATATATGTATAGTACAAAAGCGTGACATCTCTCTCTAAGAGTCTGTGCTCTGGTTCCGAGAATGATCACCTTGCATAAAAGAAAATGGAGACATCTCGCTCTAAGAGTCTGTGCTCTGGTTTCGAGAATGACCCATTGCTCAAAAAGTGTAATGTTTATGTCATAAGCAAAGTAGAACAAGGATATCTACCTTCATCACAAAAGAAGATACCCCAAAAATGCAACAATGTCATAGATCCAAGCAAGAGAGTCTTACACTCTTTAAGCAAGGATAAGATAGTTGAAAAGGGACATCTTGTAGTATGTGTAAAGGAGATCCTTAAAGGAGAAGAGATCTTTGTATAAAAGACACCTATCCCTGAGAGGAACTGTCTTAGACAAATATAACATCTTCTAGAATAAGACAAAGAAGAGAATAAGAATGCAATACTTCCTTCTTTTGCGCGGTGAAAGTGATTCTTAATGAAGGATGACACTCTTTTTAACCCAATTGGGAGAGTGAATTCATTATGGATGTATTTTACCAAGTGCAAAAGAGGTTGTAGTCAAGGACTTACACCTCTTGTAAGAGAGAATCCTTGAACAAACAACAACAAATGCATACAAGGCATAACATCAAGTAATAAAGTCCACACCATCCACAAAATAGGAAAAAGTGGATCCTTAGATGAAAATAAGGAAAGATCATTGCCTCCCAAGGATAAGGACAATGAGAAGGACTTACACAATCTTCTAGGGAGAGATTTGGACATAAGCAAAAGAAGAGATGTATGAAATCACTCTTGTCCCCATAGGAACAAGAAAATTAGGCTATTATGTTGCTTCAAAAAATATGATTGCACTTGAAATTGTACCATCATGAATGACAATGAGCCCCCAGTAAATGAGCTACCAATGTCACATAATGATGAGCAACATAATAGCCATTAATGTTATTTAAAGACATGATAGACTAAATGAGGTATTTGAATATGACATGTTAAATGCTCAACTATAAGTGAGATCAAAAACATGTATAAAATGATAAAAATTGAAGAAGAAAAGTCACATGAAATCTTAGAAGAGGGATGAGTGTAATTTATTAGAGCCTTATCCCTAGAGGAAAGGACTTTATGATGAATAGGAGATAAAGATTCATAAGTGGATTTAGAAATTTGAGGGGATTCATAAAGAGATTTGTTCATTGCCAAGATTTCCTTATGAGGGAAATGAGAGTTGATAGAAGTAGAAGATGATTTAGTTGAAGTGAGATCATAATCATTACTAAATATAGTATTCACATTGAGAGATGGTCTTTTAGATGCTTTGGTACGTTTGCAAGGATTATAGCCGAGTCCAAAGGCATAATTGTGAAAATTAGTCTCTAGAGGAACTTTTATCCCTTGTTCATGAGCGCCACAACCATTTCCATGATACCCATGCTTAGCAAAAATGTGAAAACCACGACCATAACGATCAGCCATTTCAGGAAGAGAAGGTGGTTTTTCATAAGACAAAGAATCAAACTCTTCATAATTAGAGGTGTGAGGAGAAGAAGTTTGAGAAGCAGCCACAAAATTATTGCTCATAGGTTCATGTAAGATAGATTGATCTCTAGTTTCTTCCTTCTTGTTACCTTTAAGATCTCTAGGAGGAACCCTATATTCACCTACAAAGGTGGGATTGAAATCAAGAGATCCCCAATCATCTTCTGCGAGAACCTTCTCAGGATCAAAAGCCTTTTCATGTGTAGATTCAAGTCGAGAAGGATCTTCTTCAGGAGCTTTAGACTCATCCAAAGAATTTTGATTATCAGAGGGTGGTGATTCATCCATAGGTATCTTGTTTAACGAGTCATCACTAGAAGAGGAAGACTTAGAAGAACTCCCTTTGGAAGTAGATGTTTGCAAACAGGCCTGAAGATTAATATCACCTATCAAGGTATATGTCTTATTATTATAAATAAATTTAACTTGTCTATGCAAGGTAGAGGGGACAGCTTGCATACTGTGAATCCAAGGTCTCCCTAATAACAAGTTGTATGTTAGATTTCCTGACATAACATGGATAGGAGTAGGCAAAGTAACAGGTCCCACTGTGATGGGTAAGGTGATAATACCTAATGAAGACTTAGCCACATTATCAAAGCCTCGAATGGGACGAGAGTCAGGCTCAATAAGGGATGTATCCACATTCATCTTATGTAATAGATTAATGCTACACACATTAAGGCCAGAGCCATTATCTACCAGTGTTCATCTTATAGCAGTGTCATTTATGATAACCACAATCATCAAGGGATCATATTGTTGTTGAATTTCACTAGTAGGCAACTCATCTTGAGTAAACACAATTTGAGCTTTAGGATTCATCACAGAGTTAACCAAAGACACTATATTACTAGATGTATTAGGTGGAGGAACATTCAAATCTTTCAAGGCATCTTGTAACATTCCATGATGAACGGAAGAAGTTTGGATCAAATCCCAAAGGGATATCTTAGCCGGAGTAGTTTTAAGTTGTTCTATGAGATCATATTCCTTACTAAGCATTTGTGAAATACGAGGAGCTTGAGGAAGAATAGGTTGGGAAGGAGGAAGTGAAGTGGGGATAACTGGAGGAGGATTAGGTTGCGTATTGTTTCTTGTGTTATAGGTATGGGCAACCGCATGATAACTCTCTCTAGTCAGTTGCTTAGCATACTCATAAGGGCTCTTAGTAGAATAACCTCCTTGCATAGTAATAATAGGTTTCTTAGGCGTGCAAAAAGAATCATTAGCATAACCACCTTGAACCACTAAGATAGGCTTATTTAAAGGTTGAGAATTTTGAGAAGGACAAGCACCTTGGACAGTGAAGAGAGGTTTGTTAGGTGTCTCATTCACATGTATCAAATTGATTGAGGATGGTTTAGAGGAATGAACAAAAGTGTTGGAAGAATTATTGATAGTCTTCTCTTGCACTAAAATCTTATCACGGATCAAATCAATTTTAGGAGAGAGACAAGGGATAGGCATTGATGTTCTAGTAGGAAGAGTAATACTAGGAAAGGTCATATCATCCTTTATCATCACAGGATCTACATGGGGAATAAACTGTCTAGGAGAAGGATCAACACTACTCTCTAAAGTCTCACTTTTGAGAGGGAGATCTTTGAAAGAAATGTTAACCATCTTGCTTTGAACTAGGGTTTCCTTATGAGTAGAACCAAGTTGAGGAGAGGGAGATGCTTTATTTTTAGAGGGAGAATAATTGAGATTCAAGGAAGGGAAGAAACTATCAAGGGAGTTTCCAATCTTGATTTCATCCCCTTTGGCTAGGGGTAGAGAATAATCTATACCTTCTTCTAATGGTTCATCCCAAATAGTGAGGTTGTTGAAAGGAATGTTTGAAGTATTGTCAATTTCGGGAGAGGAGATAACATTGTTTATTAATTCCTCATCCTTAGGAGGGAGAGCATCAATAGATGTGTTAAACTCATCCTCTTTCCTCAAAATATGTTCAATATGATCTTTAGGGGAGAGAGAATTAAGGAAATTGCTTATTATTTCATCTTCTTTCTCTAAGGGATGCTTATGGGTAAGACCAATTTTAGGAGAAGGGTAAGCATTTATCATTAATTCATCATCTCTAGTGGGAATTTTGTTGGAAAAGGAAAGGCCATCACTAGGAAATGTAGGGATAATGTCATCTTGTTGCACAAAAGGATCCTCATGAAGGGAGTGTTTTTTAGGAGACACAAAGTCATCAAGGGCATCATCCAACAAAGCATGATCATATCTATTAAAAGGTTTATCTTTTGATTCAAAAGGAGACATCTCTTCATAGAGGGGATCATTGAAAACAACCATGTTACTAGATTTAGTGGAAGAGTTGATAGGAATGTACCCTTGAGAGGAATCATTCGACTTATCTTTCTCATCACAACGAAATGGCATAGTAACAATGTTTATGAGTTTTTGGTAAAATGAAGGTTTGGTATATTTAGGTTTCAAAAATTCATCTAAAGCTTCATCTAACTCATAATCATCACAAATATGAACATCTTGCAAATAAAAATCTGACATTTTGAAATTGCATAAAATTTAAACACACAATGCAAAGAAACACACTTTTTTTTTTCTTTTTTTCTTTTTAATGAAAATGAAATGAAAACACACTAAATCTAAATCTAGATCTAACAAATGCAATGCAAGAGGAAGCAATGATAGATTCACGTCGGGTTCACCAAAATGTGTGGGAGAAAAAGTGACACTAAGCAAACATGCCCTAATCTCACTTTCAACCACACACTTGTGGAATACGAAAGAGCCTAGAGGTATCACACAATTGGCTACTTCTTTTTGTGGAAGAGAGAGCCACGGGCTACCTATTAGGATTTCTATTCCTTTGTTGCAATTGAAAGATGAAATGATGCAAGTTCAATCCCTAACCCCAAAGTGCAAGTATGAACTAATAACAAGATTGCGGAATTGAACTTAAACAATGGAAAGCTGTAAATACAAGGATGAAACAAGAATGTAGATGTGTACCCGGAGTTAAAATCTGATTGAAAATGTTCAGGACGGGGGTGCGGGCGCCACTGTCCTGATTCTGCCCTTGAAACTGCTCCGAAAACTGCTGTTTTGCAACCTGGAAAAGCTGTCAAAAATGCTGAAAATGTTGTCTGTCAGGAGGACCAGGGTGCCCAACACCCCTGTCCCAGGTACCAGGGCGCCCAGCACCCCTGTCCTGGTAGGACCAGGGTGCCCCACGCCCCTATCCTGGTCTTTTTCTCTAAGATTTGGTGTGAAGTTCGGTCTCCGTCTGCTTCTCCCGGATCTGCAACCTGCGGCATCGTCCGAGTCCTGAAACCTGCACTTATATCTGAAAAGGTGTTTGGGCGGCTATATAGGGTTTTGCCTTAGTCAAACCCCCGCTTCGATGATTTCCACCTCCACGAATAGCCAAGTTGTATTGTAAAATGTATTGTGTGTGCAGACCTAGTGTGTGTGCAAGGTCCTAAAATGCAAGCAAGCAAACTAGAGCAACCTAGAAAGTAAACCCTAATTGCTTGTAAATGATAATGTAAATGCTCTAAATCAAAATGCAAAGTGATCTAAAGCATGAATAAGTGATACATTGAAGCTTATGCAAAGACATGAAAACAACATGAAATCATACCCAACCCTCAAGGGAGGAGTACAAGCCAATCTTCAGTCGGTAATCTCCTATTGTTCTTCAATGTCTCCCAAGCCCTAAATGAATGAAATTGATGAATGATTGATGGATGGATGTTGAATGTTATTGAAGTCTTCAAAGATCTGCTCTTTTGCTGCATATAAGGTCCTTGAAAGCCCAAAATTCTGATCCTTTCAAAAGAAGAAAGAGAGCTCTTATATATGAAACCCTAGGTCTTAATTTTGACTTTTGGCCGACCTAGAGATTGAATATCCCGCCAATTTCTTGGGGTTAAGCTTTATTTTATGATTGGATCGCGCTCCTAAAATTTTGGGAAAAATATCCGGGACCATGTGCACTCCGGGCGCCATGGTCCTCTCCGGGCGCCATGGTCCTCTCCAGGCGCCATGGTCCCGACAACTTTTCACCAAATTTTCAGGGCCATCGGATATGATGATTTTAGAGAGAATTGCAAAGTTACAGGTGATTTCGAGATGTTTTGACCCCGAAACCAAGCCCCCAAGTTTGAAATAGGACTTAATTAGGGTTTTTGATTGAGTGATGTATTGGAGGAATAAAATGCGAAGGGCGCGCTTTAGCGAAAGGGCCCAACTTTATGATGCAAAGGACGATGAAATAGGACCTTAGACCTAATTAATTTGATTAATTAAGTGCTAAAGGAGAAATGCAATGCAAAATGCAAAATGCACTAAGGCGGGTGCTAAACTAGGTGTGAAATTGTACCACCCTAGCAAGTGCGTACAATTTACGATGCTACATTCCTCTCATGAGTATATTCCTATTAACTCCTCCACTAGATCTAGCAACATAGTTGACTCCCATGATTCCCTCTATGATGATATGTCTCCTTTTGAGTCCAAAGATAATCCTTTCAATCACTATGCCCATTCTTTATTGGATGATTCGCTTGATGACTTTATATCCTTTCCTAAACTTTCAAACAAGAATAATGCATCTAAAAGGTTAATCAATATGGTCAATGTGAATGAACATAGTAAACCACTTTTTTTTGTCAAAGGTGCTTTTCCTTCTCCTACTTCACCTCTTCCTAATCAACCTCTTTTCATGGTTCAAGGTGGGTATAGTCATTATTCCTTTAGTACTCCAAACAAACCTATCATTACAGTTCAAGGAATCCCAATAAGATTCCTTATAGATATGCCAGACAACTAACTAAGGAGAGTTATAATGAAGTTTCCCATACTTATAACACAAGAAACAATAGGCAACCTAACACTCATCCGATTGTTCCGACTCCTATACCTGATCCTCAACTCATTCTTCCTCAAGTATCTCATATTTCACAAACCCTTGGTAAGGAATATGATCTTGTCGAACAACTTAAAGCTATTCCTTCCAAGATATCCCTTTTGGATTTTCTTCAAACTTCCTCAACTCATCATGGAGTGCTACAAGATGCCTTGAAAACATTGAATATCCCACCCTTAATGACATCCAATAATATGGCTTCCCTGATTCACTCTATTACATCACCTAAGGCTTAGATTGTGTTTACACAAGATGATCTGCCCTCTAATTAAGTTCAACAACAATATGATTGTGGTTATTATAAATGATAGTGCACTAAGGTGAACATTAGTGGACAATGATTCTGGCCTTAATGTTTGTACCATTAACTTGTTGCATAATATCAATGTTGATACATCTCTTATTAAGCCCGATTCTCTCACTATTCGTGGATTCAATAATGTTGTTAAATCTTCATTAGGTATCATTACCTTGCCTATTAATGTAGGTCCAGTTACTTTACCTACACCTATCCATTTCATGTCTGGAGAGTTGACATACAACTTGTTTCTAGGGAGATCTTGCATTCATAGCATGCAATTCATTCCTTCCACATTGCATAGCCAAATCAATTTTATTCACAACACCACAACTTACACCTTGTTAGGTGACACAAGATTCTAGGCTTTTTTACAAACATCAAGTTCTAATTCCTCTTCAATCAATTCTTCCCCAACAATCTTAGACAATTCCTCTAAAGCTTCTACTTGGATTAGTGTGACCAGTTCATCAAACCTATCTCCTATATCTGGATCGATCCCCAATACTTCCTCAAGTGGACCTAAGGTTCTTGAGGAAGAGTCTTCTCAGCCCGATTCTACGATTGAGAACACTTATTCTTGCAGAAGATGATTGGGGATCCCTTGATTTCAATCCTACTTTCTTAGGGGAATACATAATTCCCCCTAGAGATCCTAAGGTTGAAAAGAAGAAAGAAGAAGAAGAACCTAAAAAGCAATACACTTTGTTTGGGCCATTGAGTAATAACTATGTGGTGGCTTCTCAGACTTCATCTCCCTTAGTTTCTGGTCTAGAGGATTTTGATCCTTCACTTTTTAAAAGTCCTCCTTCTTCGGAAATGACTAACCTTTATGGTCTCGGTTTTCACATCCTGGCTAGGTGTGGATATAATAGAAATGGATGTGATGCTCAAGAACAAGGGATTAAAGTTCCCTTGGAAAACAACTTTCGTGATATGACATTTGGGCTTTGTTATGATCCTTTCAAGCATACTAAAGCCTCTAAGAGACCATACATTAGTGTTAATTTCATTTCTTCTTCTCTCTCGCTAAAATATCCAGAATATATTGACTATGACTCTTCTTGTGTCTTTAGTTTGGATGTTTTTTCTATCGACGATTCCTTAGCTGAATTCTTGGGAGCTTATGACAACCTTCATCGTTATCACCATAGCCACAATTTTCCCTATTGTCTAAATGCGGAAGCTTACTTTGGAAAAGAAAGAGATAACGATGAGATAGTTAGAGAATTCCCTCAATTAAAAGACACTCCTCAATAAATAAATCTCCTAATAAATGACATCATTGATATCAAAATGGATCCTTGTGTTGAAGATAAGATCATCAAGATAGGGAAATGTCTAACAAAGAAGAGAAAAAAAAAATGCGGAGTTAAATGAATTCCCTAATATCTTTGCTTGGATATATTCTAACATGCCTGGCATAGATCCTAAGATTCTCACTCATAACATTGTCCTAATTCCAGATGCTAATCCTATGAAGCAAAAGATTCAAAAGATTCACCCTAAAGTGACATTACTTGTTAAAGATGAGATTGAAATTTTTTTGGATGCTAGATTCATTCATCCTATCCATTATTCCCCATGGATTTCAAACATTGTGGTTGTGGCTAAAGCTGAAAACAAGACTAGGATGTGTACGAATTTTTGAGATTTAAACAAGGCCTCTCTAAAGGATGACTTTCCTCTCTTGAATATCAATATGATAGTGGATTTGGTAGAAAGGCATTCTTTATTATCCTTTATGGATGGTTTCTCTAGATATAATTAAATCTTTATCAATCCCCAAGATCAATATAAAATATCTTTTACCACTCCTTGGGGTATGTTCTATTGGATTGTGATGCCTTTTGGATTGAAAAATGTAGGTGCAACTTATCAGCGGGCTATGGCTCTCATCTTCCATGACTATATGCATAAAACCTTATAAGATTACATTGATGACATCTTAGACAAATCCATTCTTCATACAGATCATGTTAAGATCCTTCGTCAAATCTTTGAGAGAATTCATAAGTATAACATGCATTTGAATCCCCAAAAATGTGTTTTTGGCATGGATAGTGGAAAACTATTAGGGTTCAAAGTTTCACATCATGGTGTTGAGGTGGATACAAATAAGATAGATGCAAGTGTTAACATGCCACCCCCTAATAATGTCTCCCAACTAAAAAGTTTCCAATGGAATGAGGATTGTCATAAAGCATTTGAAGACCTAAATAATTATTTGGCCAATCCTCCCATTCTTCAACTAGCTGATCTTACTAAGCCTTTTCTTTTCTACACTGTTGCTTCCCCTCAAGCTCTTGCACCCTCTTTGGCACAATGTGATAAGGATGGTAGAGAATGCCTAGCTTATTACATAAGTCACACTCTACTCGATTACGCAATCCGATATTGTGCAATAGAAAGATAATGCCTTGCTTTAGTCTTTGCAACTCAAAAGTTGAGGCATTATCTCTTGAATGATGAGATCCATGTTATCATTAAATTTGATCCTCTTAAGCATCTTTTCTCCAAAACTGACCTTTCTAGACGTTTAACTAAGTGGGTTATGATGTTGACCGACTTTGACCTTGATTTTGTCTCACAGAAGGAAATAAAGGGTCAAGCGTTGACTGATCACTTAGTTGATGCTCCTTCACCCTTCTCCCTACCTAGTCCAGAGTCTTTTCTTGATGAATACATTTTTTCCATTGAGGTTGATGAGACTTGGGAATTGTACTTTGATGGCTCTAAGTGTCATACAGGATAGGGGGCAAGGGTGGTCTTAATTTCTCCAAAAAAGAAGCCTATTCCTCTGTCATATCGTCTCAATTTCTTATGTACCAACAACATTACTGAATATGAAGCTCTTATAGCTATAATTAAAGCATACTTGGCATTGAATGTGAAACATCTAAATATTTATGGAGATTCTCAGCTAAACATAAGATAAGTGACAAGAGTTTATCAAGCTAAGAAAGACAAATTATCACAATATGGAGATCTATCTTTAGCCTTGTTGCATGCGATGGCATGTGTTGCCTCTCTTGTGTCTCTAGAGGACCCCTTGGTAGATCTTCAATTCAGTAATCACAACCTCACTACCCCAGCTATTGCTAATAATCCTAGTGATGTGGCATATTGTTGTATTATAGATTCTAATGAATGGTACTCGCATATCGTGAGATATTTGAGTGATGGTACCTTTCCTGATTCTGTGAATAAGAATACTAGGGCTAGGATTCACAAATTGGTTGCTAGGTACGTTATCCTTTCTAATGAACTTTATAGGAGGGGTTATAATGGTCTACTTCAATGCTTAAACAAGTCTAAAATCCCTATTGCTCTTGAGGAAGCACATTCATGTGCTTGTGGGGGGCATTTTGGGGGTAGGTCTTTAGTTCAAATATTGTTTTGAATGGGTTATTATTGGCAAACCATGGAAAAGGATTCCTTTGTGTTTGTTAAATGATATCATCAATGTCAACAACATAGCAATTTGATCTATGCCCCTACCCAAGAACTTCAATCACAGGTAGCATCATGGCTCTTTTCTACATGGGGTTTGGATATTGTTGGTAAAATATCTCCTCCTTCATCTCAAGGACATAATTTCATCATAACTGCCACTGATTACTTTACGAAGTGAGTGGAAGCAGTTCCTGTTTGATCAACTACCGCTGAAGTAATTTGTCAATTAATTTTGGAAAAAAATATTTCTCAATTTGGGATACCTTCCTTCTTAGTTTCAAATAATGAAACGACATTCAAAAATAAGGATGTGAAGAGATTTCTCAAGAAATATCATATTCAACATAAATTTTCTATGCCTTATTATCCTCAATCAAATGGTCACGATGAGTCTTCTAATAGGATAATTGAACAAATTCTTTGAAAGACTGTAAACAAGCATGATAAGGATTGGCATACTCAATTAACCTATTCTTTGTGGTACGTGTTGCTACGAGTTGTACCTCTTATAATGTTGTTTATGGTGCTGATGCCATTATGCCTTTGAAGTTAGAAATCCCTTCTTTGAGAGTCTCTCTTAGGGGTATAGTGGATGATGATTCCTATAGAGAGAAAAGACTTCAACAAATTGAGATGGTTGATGAACGACCTATAAATTACCTCGAGCATATTCAAGCGTATCATAAAACTTTGCAACAAAGCTACAATGATAAGGTTATTCAACATTCCTTCTCGGTAGGGGATTTAGTCCTTTACGAGAATCAACACAATGTGATTTCCTTACCTGAGGAGAAAGGAAAATTTAGTCCTAATTGGCTTGGACCATACATTGTTGTCGAGGTCTATGGATCGGTGCTTATAGGATAGTAGATGTGGAAGGTATGCCTCTTAAGGAACCCATAAATGCTATGCACCTTCGTAGATACTATGCCTAGTTCTATTTTTATCTCTCTCTTTCTCTCTTTCTCATCTACTTTCTAATCTCTCTCTATATCTTTTTCTTCAAAATTGGGTAATATGTTAGCATGTCTTCATTAAAGTATGTAAGATGGAATGATGTTATATTGTTTGGTATACATTACTTCATTCTCGACAAGCATGTTTCATTACTGTATTGTTTGTCTTGGATTCTTTTTATGTAAATTCTAATAGATTTACGTTTCATATGTGCTAGCATGTTATACAATTTCTTATTTGTTAAGCATAATTATATCATGTTGTGTTTAATTAGAGTCAATTAAATTACATTAGTTATAAAGTTCTCAGGCTTAATACATTTTTCTTTTACATCATCATAGTTGTATTTGATTAAATACTTAGTTATTTAATTAAATCACACATGTATCAATTTAATCATGAAGCATTGAGAAATCAATCACATGGAAATTAAAATCAGATATACATGTTCATTACTCATTATGTTACTTCTAATCTAAGAAATGCATATATTGTTTAAGAATTAAAATAATATATCCATGAGTATCATAATATATACATCAATACATCAAAATCATCACCTAGGACTAGTAGCTGGAGGATGGTGGCTAGATGCCCCCTCCTGATTTGGTCATGGGGGTGGCCCCATGGGGTTGTATCGTGATACAAACAACAAGTGACTATGCGAGGATCTCCTGTGATCCCTCTCTATCATGATCCCTTGGTATATGGCTACCTCTATTTGTGATGCTTCTAGGTCATGCTCTGTCTATCGTAATCTCTCTCGTAGGACCTCCACCTCCATCTGAATAGGGGAGAAAAGGTCCTCATGTCATCCTCCACTCCTCTGGGATCTATGTGATATCTATGAGGAACTAGGAATGTGTGCAGTCGCAATAAGGTCTGTCACTGCATTCTGAATCAAAGAACGCCACTCCTAGACGATAGCTACAAGATAAAGAGAAAATTTTCATCAGTAACATTCTATATCATCAAATCTAAGAAAATAAGATACATAAGTTAATCAATAATAGGACACCCTACCTGGATCTTACTCTTACCAGTAGGGATCGTGGACAACAACTGCTTGAGACTAGGACCCGCTAGGCTCTCCGCGCTCATACTATCTTTGTTTACTAGGTGTGGGCCGATGAGTATTAGGATCAAGACCCCTTATAGAGTCCCTCTCCACTTGCTGTGGGACACTCGATGGATCTAGGGTGATGGTATCCTCCCTAGAGTGATGAGGGACTGCATCTGACTCATCATTGTGGTCCTCCTCCTCCTCCTCCTCATCCTCCTCCTCTCCATCCTCCTCATCCTCCTCCTCCTCTCCATCCTCCTCCTCCTCTCCATCCTCCTCATCATATCCATCCTGATCTCCCTCTCTGGTATCAAGATCATCTTCATCTTTGCCTACCTCCTGCTTCTCTTTGTCATTAGCTTGATCATCTGAGCTCTCCTCAGATGCATCAGATCCCTCTTTGTTGCCTAACTATCTCCATGGTCTGGGGTTCCCTCTAGAGAATTCAAATGGGAAAATGGCTCTAGGGTATGTCCTCCCCCACCATGTGATGTACTGTCGATACACACCTGAATCATCTCTATAATTTGACACTATGTCCCAATCTGATCCATCTAAGTCTGTGATGTCAATCTCATCATTGGTAGGCCTAGGAATGGTTCCTGGCTTCGACATCAGTGATGAGTGTTGGATGTATACAAGCACATCAGTAAGAATACACTACTCTAACCTGAACTACCACCGAACTCGGTCGAAGTAGAAGGGAACGACTATGTGGTTGTACTATCTCTTTAGTAGACGGTTCCTCTGCATGATGAACATCTATCCTTGCCCACATGTTCATCCTGAGGTAGGGTCTACATATGATCTTTCCCACTATCAATATATCCAAGGTCAACCTCCAATATAGGAGATCATCGAATCACCACTCACAGGTAAGAGGATAAGAAAATACCCTAGGCTGCTCTGGGACTATCTCTATGGGGGCTGCACCAGGATTAGTGTAGGTAATATGCTCAAACATCCACACTTGTAGTAGTGTGCATGTCATCAAGCTTCATCCCTATCCAAACACATACTCCCCAAGGTTGTGATAGAGATGTGCAAGCATGCTCCAACCCCAAGAGTATACTCTCTTGTGTCTCTCCATAGCTCATATGGTGTAGATGAGTCCTCCATGCATATGTGTGTCATGCCCTTTAGAGAACACAGCTAATGTAAGGGTAGCAATCATGAGTCACCTCACTAATGGAATGTTGCTAGTAGGGTGTAGGAGCAAGCTGACCATGATGCGACCCATTATCTCACTGCGTATCACTCTCCCCACATCATATACCTACTATCTCTTGTAATCCTCCTTTGTCTGGTCAGATCGATATCTCACAGTATCTCCTCTAATGGGAAGGTGCAGAATGTGGTATACATCCTCAAGGGTGATCGTCATCTCCCCCATAGGTAGTGAGAATGTTGATGTGTCTGCATCCCAACTCTCCATCAGCTCCATCAACATCACATCCCACATGCCCATTGCATGTATCAAATCCATCTCTCCCATTGTTAGCCTTGGGATCTGCTCTAGAAGGATCTAAAAAGTGAGACTGACGGTATGCTCATGGATTTATGGTAGTGTCTGCAAAATACAAAGCAATCTATCATCAGTAATTGATCAACCATCTATCATCATCTAATCAATGCAATCATTCTATTAGTTATAGCATTCATCTTCTGATCTTATGTCGCCGTTGGTCATCCCAAATAGGACCAAGGTGCCTTGAGTGGACCAGGGCGCCCTATTGGGACCATGGTGCCCAGAAGGGACCATGGCGCCCAGAGGGGACCATGGTGCCCCCTTGGGAACATGACACCCTAGGAGGACCAGGATGCCCTAGGACCCCTAAGTGTTCAAAGGGAGGGCCCGAGCCCAAACTAGGTAATGACATCATCACTTCTAAAAACTATGAAAATATTGGAAACCAATAACATTGAGAGGGGGGGGTGAATCAGTGTTATACTAGAATAGTAGATTTTAGCCTTAACAAAACATTCATAGACCAATCGGTATATCGGTATAAACAAAATTGAAAGAAGTAAAGTAACTAATAAGCCAAACACATGAATGAGAACCATAACACATAGATTTATACATGGAAAACCTCAACGAGGAAAAACCACAGTAGGATTTGTGACCCACAATATCAATCCACTAGCCATATGAAGAGATGTTACAATATATGATGGGTCTGAACTTGCAGGAAGGCTTATAGCCTAGAGCATACTGCTCAATCACAATAGGAGCCTCACTCACTACATAAAATTCTAGACAACAATCCAGAGAAGTGTGAACTGCTAAGATATCATCTTCTATGCCAGAATACAGTTCTGGTTTAAGCTTTGTTTGTTCCGGTTGAAACCCTAAACCCCTTTACTAGAATAACCCTTACAATAAATTCCTCACATACATAATCTCTCTGATATATTCTACATCACATTACATTTAAATATCCATCACCATGTCTTTTTTTACTTCTTCAAAATGATCTAATCAAACTGCCCTATATACCCTATACAAATTTATGCCTTATGTCGGCTTATAAAGATATATACAATATCGGATTATATGTCAGCCATATAACATAAATGAATAAATATTAAAACAATTTGTTGATGCCAGATCCAAGATAAGTTGGTCTCCAATACTGATAACCTTTACTATACCACGTTGGCCTGTATTGCCGGTGACCAAAGAAATCTATGAAGTGCCTCTCGATACATCATATGAAGCCGAAACCCAAAATCATGTTTCCATCAATGACAACATAGTGAAACCAACCAGTAGAGTGTCAATTGCCAACAATCTCCCCCTTTGGCATTGATGGCAATACTCATGTGAAAAAGTGATCATGGTTTCAACTACCGGTTTCATCCTTCCCTGCTCCCCCTGAGCTAAATATGCAAAATACTCCATATCTCCAAAATTCCAAAAACTCTATAACTCCCCCTATGTATGCAACTCTTTCATTATTTTTCACATCTATACTATTCCCCCTTTGACATCAATGCCCAAAAAAAATAATGTCAAAGAATAAGAACTGCACATTGAATACCTCCAAAATTGTCTTATCGGAGCTTGACCAGTTTCAATATTTCCGGAGAAGCTTTCTCCAGTAATTCCACATAAGTATCCCACCCAGTTTTGAATGTGTCGAAGATAGATACAAGTCCACTGAATAAATATACAAAAGATTATTTCTCATTTACCTCTGCCGGTGTGGGCTTTCCTAGCATATCCATGTATTCCTTCTTATGTAAACCGAGTGAATCCAATCTTGGACTCACCAAACTTCTCAGACTTCTGGCTCTCCGAATGACTTTATCTCTTTCCTTTTCAAGAGAAGAAATTTGGTTCTCTAAAGTCAAAATTTCATCATCAATTGATGTTGTCAGTGAAATTAATCCATCAAAAGAGTTAACAATACTAGCAGTTTTCTCTTGTATCTCTTTTATCTTTTTATCTACATTTGCTATAAGTATTTCAGTATTACAACATACCTGGTATATGTTTGTACATTGTTTCAAAGAATTTTCAATTACAATTAACTTCTCTTGAATCTTTTTCTTCTCTGTCTCAGTGATATGATCAAAAGCGACTCGCAGCCTGAGTGAATATTTCAAGTGCTTGTTGGTTAGAGATCCGCTGTAAGGATTGAAAGTGTAGACACCTAACATTAATATTTAATTAATTTAAGCCTATCAACATAATTAATTAACTTAATTGTGTTATCCTTATTCTTCTCAGAATCAATTAAATCTAAATTAATTAATCCTGTCACTATTGTCCAATAATTAATTTATCAAATAAATTAATTATTCCCCTATTCTTCTAAAGTCCCCTCAATAATTATTTCCTCTAAACCCACTCAGTTAATTAATTCTAATTAATTAACCTAGTCATGTGATTCCTACAAATCACTTTTCCTAATCCCACTCAACCTAATTAATCCTTCTTGAATCTCTCATAATCATGCTTATCATTATCCCTCAATTTTAAATTTCCACTCATATCACATCAACATTGAGTCTCTCAAAGAAATTCAAATTTCTTTGAATCCCTCAATGCATCCTTATTTTGGAATTTTTAATTCCTCATATTTGAAATTCAAATTTCTCCCTCCTTTTTCCCAAGGAACTTTATATTCTTATTTATTTTCCCAAGGCACCTTTGATCCATGCCTTCTATCTAAAATCAATCTCAACCCTTCATAATAAAATCAATCTTGGCCCTCCATTGGCCTCATCTAATCTATAAATTAGAACCTATTCTCCTCACAAATAATCCACTTCTCATGAATGGTCATGCTGCCTATTTCTCCTCTCTCTTCTTTCTCCAATCTTTCAATTCAAATCCATCCAATAATCCTATCAAATCCACTTACCTTGTTGAGCATTTGGAGAGCATTCCACATCCATCAAGAAGGAGCCCATCTAATCAAGTTGAAGAGAGGCACTATTAAACTTCACCAAAGGCTCAATCTGAGAGAGAGGTAAAATAGAAAGGTATAAGCATTGTCTTCATGTTTTTATGTGGTTTTATTCATGTTTCATGTTTTATTATCTTTTAGTGTTTTGTTTGCATACTAACTACCTAAATCCACCTTGATACGTTTTCCCATCTTCAGAAAGTCTTTTGATATGTGCACAGTTATTACCTTAACCTTGCTAGAAGGGACTGCTTCATTTTCAATCTTACATTCCATGACCAATCTGTCTAGAACAGTGATTGATTGATCTATAATCCCCTTGTTCGTGGCTCCCTCCTTCATCACTTTTTGAGAAACCATCATGATCAGTTATGTGGGACTCATCTCTATGATGGTTTTGTTGTTTACTAGAGAAGTGTCAATTATCAATAACGATGGGCCAACAACTAGTTCCCTGCTGGATTCCCCTATTTTTTCCTCTGATGTTGTATCCTTTATTACCTCCTCACTTGCATGGATGGCTTCACCACTTGGTGTAGTCTATGTAACTGTTGGTTCCTCTCTAGGAACAATATCTTCAACCTGTACATTAGTATCCAGAGGACAATTATCCTCAATGTTAGTATCATGTACAATGTTCTCAGTATTAACTAGTGTTTCAGTATTTGTTTGTACATTTATGTTAGCCAGTGGCTCAATTTCCACTATCTTGATATTTTTCAAAACTGAGGGTGACGTACCCATGATCCCTTTTCCTTTCCCTTCAACTAGTGTATCTACAGTGTCAGTCTTGGTCTCCGATGAAGTAAATAATCTTCTGTGTTCTCCCAAAAATTTAATCCATGCCTTTTGAGTTTCCTTTATTATTTCATTCACTCTTCCTAGCATCAGACTAGTTATCCTGTGTTTGCTATATTAAAATTTTTTCTATCTTCCATCTCAATTGTCTTTTCCATTTCATCTAGAGCTATAGTAACATAGATAGCTAGTAGTTCTTTCATTTTAATGTGTTTATCCTCTTGTATAGAAGATAATCTTCTAGCATTTAACATATTATATAACTCAACTGATATTTTATTTTCTCTCTATTAAGGATTTCTTATAAATATATAAGTATAATAGAATTGCTTCCTCTACCTCTCTCTGCTCATCATCCTCTAAGTTTTCATAATAAAACTTAACATTCTTCAACATTCCATCTTTAGTTATTTCATCAACAATTTCTGCACAATTTTTGGGTGGTATGATAGTTACATTACCAGTTTCAAGTGCCAAATCAATGTCACTCTTCTTTCTCCTCTTGGTAGTACTAGATGCAGTTGTAGGTATAGCCTTAGGTGCTTGCTTTTGAGCCAGTAACTTGATTGTGACCTTTCTAACTGGTTGCTTCTTTTCTTCTATCTTATGTTCTTCTGGTTTCTTCCTAACAACCCTCTTGAAGGCTAATGGTGTGTCATCCTCTGATTCAGAATCTATAGTAACAAGTTCAATATGAACTACCGAATCCTTCCTCTTTCTCCCTTTCTCTGGGACAACATCAATAAGTGCCTTTATGTCCTTTGAGACCTTCTGTATAAATTTTCTTTCTCTTCCTTCTTGTTTTTCCCTTTTCTTCTGGTTGAACTTTGTTTCAACCTCTAGAGTCTTCTACTGCACAGTTCCATAGGGCTTCTCTACCTCATCAATTTCTACATCAATCAAAATTTTTGCATAGGCGTCAAGGATTAATGTATCTAACTTATAGCCCATTTCCTCTATCCAAATATTCTAGGGCTTGACTACCTCCATGAGAGTCACATCCTTCTTAACCATGAAACATATGTCAGTAGAGTATTTCTCTACTATATGCTTAGGTATTCTTATCCTAGACCTCATAGATTTTTGAAAAGCCTTGAAATAACCCCATATCTTATCATCTCTTTGACTTCCTAATGTAACAATTGATTATTTTAACTATCTTCCTACCAGAATATCAAAAGCCCATTGCTTCCTACTAGAACTGGGTGTATCATTCAGAAAGTATAACATCAGGTAGACTAACAAATTTCCATGCTAGAAGGTGCCCTTCTTCTCACCTTTAATCTTTCCTAAGTTGATCAAGAACTCTTCAAGCATCCAACCACAAAGATCTAACTTTACATTTTCTCTCATCATCTTATATGTAGCCAAAATACATGAACTAGAAACAGAATTCAGTCGATTTGACTAAGTTACCTTGTATCCTATAACCATGCTGCCAAACTTGATGTCGTTGTTGGTGATAGTTCTCTCTTTCATCGATCTCTTGTCAGATGTGGCACCGATGATCTACCTCTCGAAGTCATTTTATACTTTCTTATCTAGATGTTGCCCTACCAATGGTAAACTAGTAATTGCCCGGATGACTTCCTTAGTGATTTAATAAGGTCTATCCAGACATATGAATTCCCCATGTACTCTGCTCAGTACATATCTAATTATTTCATCCTCAAACTCAGGAATATCCAGAATATCTGTAAACCCTAGATCTTCAATGTGTTGATATGCCAGTTTAATCTTTCCAGATTCTCCCATTAGTTCATTTATATACATCCCCTTGATCTCTGAAGTTCCTAAGTCCTCTATGTGACAATGGATGTATGCCTTAACATCCTCTACATACACAATTCCTTCCAGAACACAAGAAAATGCTCCAACCGAATCTTCTTGGGTAGCCATATGTGGATAACGCTTGAAAATTGGCCTGGGGCAGTCCTTAACCTACACTACAGTTGGATTTGCAATAAAAATAGGAACAAAAGATGATCCCGCTTCCATATTTTAAGAAAAAAACCTTTAGATCACTCTTGGTGAAAACCTTCAAGAAGTTCTTCCAGACGCCGGTGAAATCGCTCAAGAAGAAATCTGATTGCCTTTGAATAGCCTCTAGTCGCACTTAGTCACTCTGAATCACTTTGAGTTGATAAAAACCCTAATCTTTTATTGACATAAATGACTATAGGTGAAAGATATCGGATCTCGCTCAGGACATATCCATGCCGGATAATCCTCTCCAATATCAGTAACATCTTCCAGAACCTCTTCCCAGGGCATATGCATCATCTTCATGAATTTTGCCTACCCCTAAGACATTTTCCTTAGTTATTAGATGAGCTCAGTGCCGATACAGGAGAAACCTCTTCTGCCAGGTAGGTAACTAAGACATTCCCATGTGATGATTGTTCTTCAGTCTTCCTAACCCATCTCTGAGTATGATCTTTTCTGGGTTTCACTAACCTTCTCTTTTCCTTTTTCATTTGATCCTCCATTACTAACCAGTGGAATTCTACTTCTACAGAACTTAGCAATATGTCCAATTTCATTTCATGCATAACATGTAACATTGTTCTTTTGAATTGCCTTGCTAAAACTGGTGAAATTGCTTGACCTACACTGATTAGTCATATGTCCAATTTTTCCACAAGCATAACATTTTACATTCATTCTGCAATCTTATGTCTTATGACCAATTTTATTGCATTTAAAAAATTTACTAGGAGAAGAATCAAGGTTCTGATTTGCTCTGTTTATACATTGCCTAGCCATGTGACCAAATCTATTGCAAACAAAACATCTACATTGAATTTATAAGCATTGAATAGTCTTACTGGTGCCTTATGGTTTTTATCTTCTTTAGTAATACTGGAACTCTATCCTTTCTCAAATCCAAGTCCACTGGAATCTCCAATCTACCTTCGTCTCTTCAATAACTCATCAAGATGTGCTGAGATGATCTTGAATTTTTCTTTGTATTCACTTGCAATAGTTAAATTTTCTCTTAGTATCATCATTTGTTTCTCAAGCTCTTTCTCATTACTCTGGGATTGTACCAAATCAGTTCTCAACATATCATTTTCATGAACCAACCTACCACATTCTTCAAATTTGTTCTTCAGGGATACACCAATATTTTCTTCCTTTTTCTTTCTATTCTCAATCTCCTTAAAAATCCTCATAGTCATAGTTTTCATTTCATTCTTCATAACCATGTTCTCCTAACTCAATTTCTGACATTGTTCCTTAAGTACATTTTTCTCTTCATCATCCTGATTTTGCAAAAGTTCTTTCTCATAAGAAGTAGCCGACATGCGTTACCTCCTTAGACTCTTTCATATTCCATGAGTGTGTATGAGAGTGGGATTAGGGTTTCATACTTAGTCTCACTTTTTCCCCTACACAACCAGTAAAGGTGTATAATTTATGACACTACATTGAGCTCCCACTCTACCAGAGTATGATCTTAAAGTCATAATCTCGGTAAAATATAAATGAAGAGATAGAACATCTAAGAGCAATACAAACTAGGGATAGGATAATGTTGAGGGGTGATCAAGCCCACAAGCATAAGATCTTATCAATTCATGCAAGTGGCCTTCAAGTATAATCAAAAGAAAACAACATTTGTACTAAAACACAAAACTCCAAGTCAACTATTTGAAGAGACCTCGATAATCAAAATGTCTCAATTGCTAATATCATACTTGGCATGTTACTATAAGAGGACAAGTGGACTTATAGAGAGAACATAGACATACACCAATTGAAAGAACAAGAAACCATGATCCAACACTAGAAAAATGTGTTATGCAATGGGTTCTTGGGAGAGAATGAAGGAACATGAATTCCATAGGCTAGTAAGATGCATCAAGCTAGGTGATCCATGTTGGGAAGGAGAGTCAGAATAGTCTAGTTGTGTTTTGCTAGCTCTACTCATGTTGTTGCATATGTTGTTGTCTGATTTCAGGAATGAAGCATCTCGTGTAAGACTTTGTTCTATTTGGTTTCGAGAATGAACACCCCGTATAAGAAAATTGATGCATAAAATAAGGATGAAGCATACAGATGCAACAATCGCAAATAAAATGAGGATTAAGCATGAGGATGCAATAATCCCAAATTGATAATCGATAGTCAAAAATTCAACTAGGAGGCTGCATATATGCCCCCCCTTTAAGATGTCAACATAGTTCTATGTTGTTATCTTAAGGTAGATAGAAACAAGGAAACCTGCCTTCAACACCAAGGAGATACCCACTAATAAAAAATTCATGCATTCCAAGCTAGAAAGAAAGACTCTTAAATAGGCTTCGTTTCTTTAGGCAAGGAAGAGATAATTCTAAAAGAGGTATCTTGCAAAAAATGTAAAAGAGTCTTTTTGAAGGATGCATGATTGAAAAAGGAGGTTGAGATATTTGCATAAAGAAATATACCTCTAAGAGTATAGAAGATCCTTAATAAAGATGACATCTTGAAAATAAGAAGTAGACTAAGAATACAAACCTTCTCCAATTTTTAGGAAAATGTAGATTCTTACTTTATTGCACAAATTCACTAAGGAGAGATTATTCATAAAAGATGTACCATTTGAAACAAGAATAGGTCCTAAACAAGGGATGCACATGCACTCGCATGAAGGATAATTATATGTAAGACATAACATCAAATTATGAAAGATGCAGTTCTCAACAAAGGAAAAAGGCAATCTTTGGAAAAAGAGAGAATTGAAACATTATTCTTTCCCCCCAAGCATGGAGACAAGAAAACCAAAGAGATATCATTTATAAAAGACACACTCTTCCAAGATAAGGAAAAGATCTTCATTAGGCATTCATTTTCCTTACAAGAGGGATGGAATCCTCAACAGAGATATGCAAATCCACAATATAGAAGGCTTCATTATAAAAGATGCAACTTAATAAAGAGAAGAATTTGATGATTGATTATAGACTAAGTTCAACACTAAGGAAGAGGTATAATTAAGGATATGCACTTATAAGGCAAGGGTAAGATCCACATTAGGGATACTTGTTCCAACAAGAGGAAGGAGATCCCCAACAAGGATATACACCTCCACTATTAATAAAAGATCCTTAGTAAAGGCTCTACTTTGCAAAGGAAAAGAAGAAGATATATTTGGAAATCATTCTTGCCCCCCAACATAGAGACAAGAGAAGATACAAAATAGGTTATTATGTTGCTACCAAAGTATGGTTGCACATGAAATTATACCACCATCAATGACAATGAGCCCCCAATAAGTAAGCTACTAATGTTACATAATGAGGAGGAACATAAAAACCACTAATGTTATGTAGAAGGAATAAGATGATAATCCAACTCATTATAATCTAGTATTTGAATGGTGCCAGTTACAATAAGTCATTGAATTTTATCTACTAAATCATGACATTGATTAGTGGCATGACCAAGGATTTGATGATACTTGTAAAAACAAGGATGGTATTGATTTTTTTTATGATTATTTCTTTGATTTTTTAGAGGGAGATTAATCAAGTTGGCTTGAAGAAGCTCATACAAAATAATCTCTTATTGTGATGAGAAGCTGCAAGAAGACATATATGATGAATACTAAGAGGGGGGGGGGTGAATTAGTGTATCCAAAAACTTAACCAAACTCCTAAGAAGTTTAACTACAGACCGGTGTAGTAGGTTAAACAATAAACTAGTTAAAACAGAAACAAGCCAAATAGCCAATAAAGCATTCACTCACAACAACACAATCACCACAACACAAATTTTTTAACATGGAAACCCAAATGGGAAAAACCACGGTGAGTAAAACTCACAAGTCCACTATCTACTGAATAGTAAACAAACCAGTTAAGGCCTTACAATGTTCTTCACCAGAACAAATCATTTTAGGAATCCAGATCTTTGTTAGGAGATAAGTTCTGTTAAAGACTACCCTATTAGAGGATTTCAGATCCACAATTGTGAACCACCTTGTTAGAGGATTTACAATAGGCTTGGTTGGGCCTACCCGGTTAAGGGTTTCATACTTGTTGAAGAGATTAGTAGTTAACAAGTGAATGATCTAGATAGTAGCACAAAATGCTTGATTAGATCCTTGACAACTCCCTGTTAATGCATTCCAGCATTACTTCATTATTCTATACTTTACACTTACAATCTCTTTCGTGAGATGCCTTTCTTGCACATACCTAATCTTCTCTATGACACTCACACATATCAACAACCTTAAAACCCTAGACATGATGTCCTCATATAGGAACCTGATTTCACATTTTACAATTATACCAGTTTAACACAATATACCGATTACTGGTTCACAAATGAAGACTGGAAAACTAGAACATGGTGTTCTGATAAAAAAAGATTAACTACTGCTAGGGGTCCTCATTCCACTTGAGGTCTTCATTACCACTTGGGGTCTTCAGTCATGCTATGACCGGTAAGATTCTTCTGCAAAACACCGATAGCCTTTAACAAACAAAGACTATACATACAATGACATACAATACCGATTGGAGCAACTCTCGGTTGAGAATAGCTCATACATCAAATAAGTGTGTGTCCATCAATGTCAATCACAACTAAACATCATCAAAATTCCAAAAATAGATGTATTAGACAATTAGAGAGGGGATGTTTAGAAAGGAGAAATTTGGAAAACTAAACCTTCTTTGGAAAATTACAGTATAGATTTCTCATGATCATCAAAACTTTGTTGCACACATCCTAAACCATGTCCTTTATATCCATGTATAGAATCAGATATATGTATTGAAATGTCTAGAAGACAAGATTAATTCTTAATGTTAAAGTCTAAAGAGCCCCCATCATCACCACGACATGTGTTGGAAGGAGAGGTGGGAATTGATTTATAAGAAGTTTGGATAAATGACACACAAGGCTCCTTCAAGGCTTCCTTATTAGATTGAAGAGATTTATACCCATTGAAAGAGGGTTTAAAGTCTAATGTACCCCAATTCTCTACCAAGGAAGCATCATTAATAGGAGATTGTGTTGTTGAATGAATTATATTATTAAAGGAAGAAATGTATCCCACTTCATTGTGAACAAAATCCTAAGGATTGGGATCAACCTTGATTATGTGAAGTTCATTGTTATATATGAATTTGATTGTATGATGAAGAGTAGAAGGAACTAATTTCATAGCATGAATCCACCAAAGGAGGTCTACCTAGAAGAAGGTTATAATTAAGATGGTTGGGAATGACATGAATAGGAGTAGGTAAATTCACGGGTTTTACTTTGATAGGTAATATGACTATACCAAGTGCCTCTCTAGGAACATTATCAAAGCCACGAACACAAAGAGGATCAGGTTGAATAGAAGAATGATCCCAATTTATCTTGTCTAATAAGTCAACATAAAAAATGTGAAGTGCTGACCTTGTTATCAAATAAGGTACCTCTTATGTTGTGTTCATAAATGCGATGAGTAATTATAAGGGGATCATCTCTATTTTCAACCTATATATAAGGCAATTCATATTGTGAGAATGCAATATTATTTGGTTTAGAAGAAGGATGATGAACCACCTTATGAAAGGATTCTTGAATCAACTCCCAAAGGTATGAAGGTGAAGTTTGAATCAAATCCCAAAGAGAAATCCTAGCTAAGATATTATGGATTTTATCAACAAGATTAGGTCCCTTTTCAACATTTTTCTTAGGATGAGGGGGGAAAGAAGGGAAGTGAGAAGAACATTGTGATATTTATTTTTGACACAAGAACTAAATTATTGATGTATTTAAAAACCATATATTTCTTCTAGTTGTCTTTCCATATCACCTCTTTCACATATGTATTTTAAAACTTTTAGTATATTGGGAGGTTCTTTGGTTTTAGGCTTCTCATAACTAGAAGCATGAATGATATCGACTTGATTAAGATTTTTGTTTTCTAAGGATATATCTTTAGAAGGGAGAGCATTAAATAAATTTATAATGATTTCATCCTCTTGTTCTAAAGTATCTTTATGGGTAAGACAAGCTTTAGGGGAAATACAAACATAACCACTTAATGTTTCATCTCTAGTGGAAAACTCATTGAAATGAAAAGAAGGTATGGTATCACTAGGAAATCATCTTCTTGCACCAAATGATCCTCATGGGGGAGGTACATTTTAGGATAAGCATCATTCTTCAAAGCTTAATCCTTAAAAGGAAGAGTTTTGAAAGAAGTGCTCATATTAACCTCTTCTTGCACCAATGTGCCCTCTTTGGTAGGACCAAATGTGGGAGAGGGTAAATCAATGTCCATCAATGCTTCTTCTCTAGGAGAAGTACCATGTATGAAAGGTAAAGTAACATTAAGGAAGGTGTTTATGATATCATCCTCTTCCTATAGCATATTATTATGAGAAAGATATACTTTAAGAGAAAGATCAACATCAATTTTCAAAACTTCATCCTTAAGAGGAAGAGTAGTAAAAGAAGTGTTAATAATATCTTCTTGCACCAAATTATCTTCATGAACAAGAGAAGATTTAGGAGGGGACTTATAATGGTTCATTAGAGCCTCATTTATAGGAGGTAAGCCTTGATAAAGAGGATTGTCGACCACATCAACTTATTTTATCCCAAAAGCCTCTTCATAAATAGGATTCATAGAAGGTAAAGGTTCATAAAGCGGATTATCATGCATGATAATATCCGTGTGAGTTTTTGGAGATTTAGCGGATGATTTAGAAGGAAGGATGAATTCATCAAGAGTTTCATCTAGAAATATCTCAAGGTCATCACTACTAAATGGATTATGCATTATGATGATTAAACTTTGGAAAAATGATGGTTTAGAACGTGAGGGCTTAAGACAAAGGAAACCATCAAGAGCCTCCTCAAGTTCTTCTCTACTATATAATTCTTCGAAAGGATGGTCATTATAAGCAAATGAATTATCAAAGGCATGATAGTCTTGCAAAGTGTAATTTGAATTTTTTTAAAAGGAATGCTAACTATTGCAATGAAATTATCCAAAGCATGCAAGCACACAAAATGCATAAAACAAGATGTTTTTCTTTTGTATTTTTTATTAAAAGAAAACTATGAAATGGATGTCTCTAAATTTGAAAACACACTTGAAAAATTATGCAACCCACAAGTTAATTTTAGAATTATAAATTAGGGTTTTTCTGAATTTAACCTCTAAATTTATGTAATTCAATTAGAAATTCAATCTATGAGTGCAAATTTGAATTTTAAAATGATTAAACAATTAGATCTAAGACAATACATCATGAAAGATGTTGGGTTCACCAAAATGTGATGGAAAATGGAATCGGGTAGTATTACGACCTAACTCCACTTTCATTCATACATTGGAATACGAAATAACCTAAAGGAGTGATAATATTTGATTAACTCTTGTCAAAGAGAATTAAGGAATACTTATAAGGTTTCTATTCCTTTGTTTCTATGACTTCTTTTCTATGAAAGGGAATGTGCAAAATATGGGAGGATGTGAAACTATGCAAAGAAGATGAATACAAGTGACTAAAATAGTAAGATAATAGAATGATAACTTGACAGAAATAAGTCAACATGTATAAATCTGAGATTGAAATTGTGTTGTGCACCTAGGACCAAATATACAAAATTGGTAGGACCAAGGTTCCCTGGTCCCAAAGACTGGGTTGAGTTGCAAATTGTGGGGGTGAAATCTAGGACTACTTGAGAGATTCTTGTCAAATCTAAAGTTGACTAAGGACTAGGGCACTAGGCACCCTGGTCCTAGAGGACTAGAGCATTGGGCACCCTGGTCTGGTCACTTTCTCTTGAAATTTTGGTTGGATGCTCTATCTCTAGGTCTTGGTGCTATTTTGATCTTCCCAACTCCACTGGATACCTATAGCTGCACAAAAGAAGGAAAGAAAGTGGGTTGTGGATAGGGGTTTGGCTTAGATCAAACCTTGGGTTTGAAATTAACCCTAATTGAAATAGAAACTCTTCACTTGAACTGAATTGGAAAATCTTTCCTTTTGAGGGAAAGACTAAAATGATTGAATATAAATGATTATACCTTCAATAGGTGATGCAATGCTATTAGGATAAGTCCTTCATGTGTTGGTGATATAACATGATAATTTGATAAGATAAATCATATAAAATCTATAAATCATAAATGAAGATGCCTTAATGTAGTCTTCTCCTTGAATCAAATATGCTCTTAAGGAAGAAGGAATTTACTCTTGAATTGATGATAATGTTAGCATATGATAAGATTATAAAAATGAATTGAGAGGGATGCCTTATATAGGAATTTCATAATTAAAATTACCTTTAGGCTGAATTAGAATTAATAAAAATTAAAACAAAGGGGGATTTGAACATTATAATTTTGCCAAATTGAAGCTCCCAAAATTGGGAGAAAAAAGTATGGGACTAGAATGCTAGTATTTTGGCCTGACCAACTTTTTTCCAATTTTCTAGGGATGTGAGATATCATGATTATAAAGTCAAATCAAACACGGTGGCTTAAACCAAGTTGTGTAGATATGTCAAATATGCTTTGAGAGTTGAAATTAGGGTAAGATTAGGATTAAATTAATAAAGGGAACGCCTAGAATTAAGGCTCCAAATAAGAGTGTGACAATTTAATAAAGTGGAATAAGATCCATAATATTAATTTAAATCAATAACAATCCTATAATGCATAGAGGAAAGGGAAAGACTAAAATAGTTGCTAGGAGAGTGTAAAATTGGACACACTAGTAAAGGTGTACAATTTACGATGCTACATTAAGTATTGTGAATGTGGAAAAGTGTCCCAATTCTATGTTCTTGTGAGTCCTTTCTTTTGTGGGAGTTTATGATGTTGGTGAGATCATTTTGTACCTCCTCATCCTCTCCTTTTACTTGTCAATAAAGGGCACGCCTAGAATTAATTATGTACCTCCTCATCCTCTCCTATTAATAAAGGGCATGCCTAGAATTAAGGTTCCAAATAAGAGTGTGGCAATTTAATAAAGTGGAATAAGATCCATAATATTAATTTAAATCAATAAAGGGCATGCCTAGAATTAAGTCTCCAAATAAGAGATTGGCAATTTAATAAAGTGGAATAAGATCCATAATATTAATTTAAATCAATAACAGTCCTATAATGCATAGAGGAAAGGGAAAGACTAAAATAGTGTTGGCATTTTCAATAGAAAGAGAGATTGTTGATATTCATTAAGGATATTGAGAAGGTTGTTGGAGATTATTGATATAACTGAGAAAGGATGATAACTATCTTTATAACATTATTTTGTCATTGACGTCAAGAAATTGACTTTCTAATTTAGTATGATGTTGCCATATCTTAAGAAGCATGTTTTGATGAGTATTAAGTGGTCGGTAAGTGACACAGAAAGAATGTGATGAATAAGGGAAGAAATAAGTTATTCAATGGGCAACTATTATCAAGTTAGACAATGATGAGATCATGATGTTTAGATTGTTTTGATATCCTACATATGTTGTTGATTGTAAGGTTAATACTATACTATGTCACCGAGCAAAGAACCTAGTCGGTAAACCCTAAGGAACCTAGTTGGTAAACCCTAAGGTTATCGATATCGGTTAATGAAGGCGGAATGTCTACCAAGTAAAGTTTAGTATTTACTGAGTTGCAACCGAGTTATGACAAAGCACATTGGATGTATAAAAGCATTATTTAATGAAGGACAATGATGAACTAGAGATGTATAAATGATTGGTATGTCGCGCATGAAGTTTGTTAAAGAATCAACGACAATGGAAAATCAAGAGGAAGATCTACAGCGCAGATTGAACTGTAATAACCTTGTGCAAGTTCCAAGAAAGGAATGCAAGTCCCTAGGCAAGGTAAAACATTTTTTAGATCGAAGGATGCATTGAACCTAGTCAAGATTGAAGATCTGATGGCTAAGATTGATCATGGGAAACGTGATCAAGGAGATTAAGCGGTTAGAATTGTTTATAAATAAGAAATTGTTGATGCACAATGTATGCGGGCAAGTGTAAGCACAGGGATGCTGCATAGTGATTACCGAGCACAGAAGCTTGAAGACCTATTTGAATAACAGAGTAAGGAGCCCAGCAGAGGGACAAGATAAGTCCTATGACAAGATTTTTTTGAGCAAAATAAGAATCTTCTTTAGCATTTTAGATGTGAAGTTGCATATATATTTATTATTGTTGTTTATTTTGTAAGTGATAGAAAATCTCTTAACTGAGTGGACCTAATAGTCTTATTTGTAAATCCTCTAGCAAGGTAACATTCTAAATGAGTGTTTGAAATCCTTTGAGAAGGTCACTTCTAACAAAGTGAAGATCCTAATAGATCTAAGGGAAATCCCTTAACCGGGTCACATCTAGCAATGTGTTTGTAATCTTTAACAGGATTTGGTTTTAACCAAGCATACTCTAGAAGATTATATTTCTTAGTGGGTCTAAAATCCCACAGTGGTTTTTCCCTATTTGGGTTTCCACGTTAAATCTGGTGTTATATGTGTTATGATGATTATGTGTTTATGAGTTTACATGTTTAGCAGTTTTTGGTTATGTTGCTGAAGTATAAATTACCGAGGTTGAATCTGTTGATTTTATGGAAGATTAAGTTTGTATGATTCACCCCTCCCCTCTCATCTTGTTAGCTATTGGCATCAGTACTTTACAATTAGTATCAAAACTTAACAAATAGTTGCTAGGAGAGTGTAAAATTGGACACACTAGTAAAGGTGTACAATTTACAATGCTACATTAAGTATTGTGAATGTGGAAAAGTGTCTCAATTCTATGTTCTTGTGAGTCCTTTCTTTTGTGGGAGTTTATGGTGTTGGTGAGATCATTCTGTACCTCCTCATCCTCTGCTTTTACTTGTCAGTAGCATCTAGTGTTTATTGGAGTTGTTTTGTGTACTTTGTCTCTAATCATTTTTGGCATTGTTAAATTCCTTGGGCTAATCTGGCTCCTTTATTGTACTCCAATGCACCTATAAATATATGGTGACTAATCCCTAGCTTTGGTTCACTCATTAGTCAAGACAGATGTAATCCAAGAAGACAATAATGTGGTTAGGGGGTTGTTATAGACCTAAACATCTAGTTTGGACACTAAAATGCCTAGTGGACTACAAAATGACCATACGAGTCTAATAAAATCATTCTAGTGTCCTCTAGATGTTCTAGTATCTTGGGAGGACACCCAAGTGCTTTGTGGGTACCATAGTCTTTGTAGTTTGCTAGTGGGATTTTTGAGCCCCTAGAGGGGTAGTTCTTGTTTACCAATGTTTCTCTTCAAAGCTTAGAGAGTCAAGAGAACCTGTATGATGATCCAAGTGTTTTGTCAATGAGTTGGAGTTGTTTCAATTGCAATGGTTTGTAGGAAGCCAATCATCATACCAAGGACTGAGGAGAAGCATAGTATGTTAAGAGAAGTCATGTTGTTTTGGGTGAAGTTTTATAAGCATAAAAAATCCATTGTGGATCATCTATAATGTGTCTTTAGCCTTCCCTATAATTGGTTGGAATTTAGGGACTTCAATCTTCTTCTGATGCATTGTTTAGTTGTGATAGGATGTTATATGCTTGTACTTGAGCTAGTAGATTCCTATATGTGTCAAAGAGTGTTTGGGATTGAGTTGGTCAACCTATTCAAATGTGGATTTGAGGATGATGATTCTGTTAGATACAATGTGCCACTGAGAGGGGGGGTGAATCAGTGGTTTACAAACTTACTAGTTAGTATGGAGACTTACTAACATAAAGAAGACTTACTAGTTATATGGGAGACTGTCACAAATGAAGTCACACATGAAAGGGACATCACATAACACCAACATATATGAGGAAAACACAAGATGGGAGAAACCTCGATGAGAAATGTTGCTAGAGTCTACTGCTCCAATCCAACCTCACAATGAAACTCTGATTACAATGTTTAGGGCACCAACCCAAGAAGCACTAACCCCTAATTTAGGGCACCAACCCAAGGAGAATCAACCCTTGGTTTAGGGTACCAACTCAAGGAGCTAAAACCCATGCACCGAGCTCCAACTCAGTGGTCTACTATGAGTATATTCAATTACAAAAGTAATAGTCTTGTTACAAATGAATTTTGTAACTCTTTTGCAAATCTCTCTATCAGTTATCCTCTCTCCAATTCTTTGTCAGTTCTATGCTTACCTCTCAGCTACAACTCTATCTCCTGATGCAACTTACTCTTTGCTGCACCCTTGCAGGTTTAACCTCTTCTCCTTCTTTGCCACTTCTTCTCTTTGTCACATCTTCTCTCTGTTGGTTCTCTCTTATCTGAGCTATACTACTACTCTCCATCGGTCTTGATATCTTAGTCAGATGTCTACTATCTGATTACTATCGGTTCTCTCTTGCCTTCTCAGTAGTCTTCTGTAACTCTTCTCTTCCAGTATGGTCACCACCGGTTTACTCCTCTGTCAGACTCAATGGATGACTACCAGTAGCCAGTTGAACTCTTCAACTTTGTTCTCTCTCACAAAATCTCTCCTTTGATACTCATTGAGTACTTGACTGATTTTTTCTCTCACATGTAACAAAACACACTCATTCAACAAGCCTTCACATTGATTTTGACTAGCATATTTATAAACAAGTCTCCCAACCAAAAACCAATTCAAATTTCATGCGGTTAAGGTTTCTTCATCAACCTCAAGGCAAACCAAATTCAATAAGATCTCATTCCAGAGATCGATCTCCTGCAATGGATCAATCAACTCCACCAATGTGCAACTTCCAATACACGTTTTCTAAGTTTAGCAAACATGACTTCTTCTTTGGTTTGCACTTGTCAGACATCTATGCAACGATCATGCAGATAGCTTCACCTATCCTGATCAGCACCTAGACACTTGGTCTCGATCATGAAGTCATCCAATCAGATCTCTATCCTCTGATCAGTCTCAAGCTAAACTCTTCTTCTCCTTCACTTGTGAAACACACTATCGACATTAATGTCGACCAATCACTATCTACCTCACAGACATATACTTCACCAACACACCACACCTACCTGTGCATACATGCTTGTCACTTCAACTCCACATGGCCACTTTGTTGACATCCACCTTTGCTAGGTCATTTGTGTCAGTCTGGATAGAATCACTGACCAACACCATTAGCAGATTCATCTACTGACTTACTAACTCTATCTATTATACCCTATTTGGTTTGCCATCACCTTGCACTTGGCATCTCTTCCAATGGAGCACCTTCTCCAGTTGCCAAACATATCAATCCACCATATTCTTATCTTCATCAGGAAGGAGAACATCATTTAGCCTCTTTTCTCTCTTACCAGTTCTCATACTTACCGGTAGGCACCCTTGATAACACCATGTCATCAACCTTCAACTTTTTCCATCTAAGGCATCTACATATCAATTGCACTCTCTCTCTATAGTTGCTCAGTCTTTCCTTCTTCATTATCATTCTGGACATCATCTCAACCAGTTTGTCAAAGTGACAAAACCATCACTTCTTTACTCCTTTTTTTGTCCCGATAGCACAACATGCCAACTCTTTTTGATCCGATGCACATCTTTGATTTCATGCACCTAAGAAATCCTTTTGGTTAAATGGTAGATCTGGTGTGACCCATCAATCACCTTCCTTTAACTCTTCTCTCTTATCTCGGTTGACTATGATGCATTTCATGCATAATAGGAGATAAGGTCCACTTACCAGTGGGAGTGGATCTTTGTCATCTGCATTCTGCAATGCACCAATCTGGATTCTGTATTTGCATAGCATATCTTCAAACAAACACATGTGATCCAATTGGGGCACATTTATTGTCAGTCACTCTTCAAATTGTGATTGCATCTTTATCCGATGGGAGTCCTGCTATTTGACATCCACACAATATACTGATGACCTGTACATACTTCTCCTCTGATGTTGATATAATTTAGATAACATTCCCCCTCTTCATAACAATCAACCGACCAACATCCTCATCGTGCTCTCTTACAAATTTCATCATTTATCAGTTATTATATCATACCGGTCTCTTGTCCATATCTTCAACACAAGTTAAACACTAACTTGTATACTAGTGACTCCAATGTCCATTGTGCTGAATGAAATTATCTCCCTTACCAGTGACCTGCAATACTAGGTGACAACAAAGGCATCACATCCAGTATTAATCAATGATAGTGTTCCACATACATCTTTTATACCAATAGCCATCCTATACCAGTTAACATCAATGACAACACAATGCCAACAATCTCCCCCTTTGGCATTAATGTCAACACATGCAGTATCCGACATACTACATATTCTCTCTCCCCCTTTGACAACAATGACAAAGGGCACTGTCAAGGTTTTCCTCCTCCTTGTCTACCGGGCATGGACATTTTTCTCCCCGTTAACCTTCATACTTTGCATCCTATCAAATCACAATATTTGAGATGGAGGGCTCAACCATCAACTAACACCATTTTCTCAGTACTCAAGTGTATATGCAAACTGAAATCCTAATGCATATGCAAGACTGAAACTAATTGAAGGCCCATGTGTCAATGAATACAACATATCTATAGGTCAAATTGCATCAGCACCCTTCTCATACCCATTGATCTTAAAAATCAAATGTGATTGTACTATGAGTGCTACCAATTGGGAAAGTAGATACCCTTAATCATGAAATTATCTTGGGTATTCCTAAAATAATTTCCATCTTCTATAGTTGATGTGGCCAATATACCCATAATTTCAAGCATGTCGGTTCTGCATCATAAGCATTTGAAATAACCCTCAGTCATACATCTCAGGTCCTCACTGCCTGTGAGGTATAAAACCATAGCTCCAATCTTCACCATATACCGGTTGAGTTGTGCAAATGTGATCATCTGATGATCTTTCAACTCTATTATATCCACCATAGCCTATGACATGATCCTAGATGTACACACTACCATACAATATCACTAACATGCCATATATCAAACCAGTTATCCCAAAAAGATGTAAGCATACATGATCAACAACTAGGCCAACATATGTCATTCAGGTCTTCATCAACACCACCTGAGACATAAACTCCTCATTTCATGCTATCGGGGCTAATGCAATGATCTCTAACCTCATTATTGTACATAACCTACAAGTACTTGTTTAGCAATCATATCAGTAACATCCTGCACATACCAGTCTCTTGTACCAGTCAATCATCACTACCGGAGCACCTTCCTCAAACTCTTGTCTTATTGTGTCAATTTGTATATGATCCCCATTGCAAATTTTCCATCCATTGACACATGTAGTAGAGATCCATCTCTGATCTATAGGTGTGTAGCCAAGGCAACCACTACACACACTTATCTTCTTATTTCCTTCCTTCATACTGACAACAACTTGTTCTTCTATGTGTCCTTCTTCACTAAGGGGGTGAATGATAAGGTCAGTGTACTACTCCCCCTAAGGTCCTACATCTCCTTTAAACCTTAGGATATATTACTTGTGCATTGAATGGACAGTGCCAGCCTATGGTTGCATCTTCTTGCTTCTTCCTTCATTCCTGCTTGATCTCATTCTTCTTCCCAATTTCAGTTTTTGGGAGCAGTCTTACCATCTTTTTCTGATGGGTCCTTCCATTTCTCGATTCTACCACATAATTGGATGAAGTGCTATAGTGGCACACAAAATCTATGCCAATTTCATTATTAGGGAACCTTCTAACATACCGGTTAGACCATCTTCTTCTGGTCATGTTGTTGTGACCAGCAACCAAAACTAGTGAACCTCTTGATCCTGTAGGGACATTTCTCCTTTGGTTCCATGCGGGTCTCTGACTTCTATATTCTCTATATTTATTTTTATGTTGAGCATAGCATCTATACCAACTTCCATATGACTGCAAGTCCTTCTTCCTTCATTCAAACTCTCTATGGCCAAAACCATTGCAGTTATAACAAACATAGTTTACATTTCTTGCTGCAACTAGTGGACTCATCTTATTACGTATATGACTTACAAATTTGTTCTGCCATGCATGTGGAGATCTTACCGGTTTGGCATATCCATTTCTACTTCTCTAAGGATGGACCCTAGGTTGTTCATTCTTTACATTTCTTCCATCTAGTCCCTTCTTCTTCCACACTTGCCTTGACTTGTGGGCGGTAGCATTTCCTTGTCCTCTATCGGTAGGAGATCTTCTTTGTTGTCTTCTCATGTTCTTGCTTCCAATGAAGTAATCTTATCCCATCTTCCCCTTCCTTTGGGATCTGCATTGTTTCTCCTTCTTGCAGCACTGATCTTCATCCTTGTCTGCATGTCTTCATCGGTTGTGGTTAGATCAACCTTCTTCCAGGGAGCATCTCTAACTATGAAGGTTTGTCCCTTGTTATCTCCATTAGAGGAGACAAACAAAATGTCATTGTGGGAGACATTCTTGCTGGTGGAGCATTCACTGGCACCAATTCCTAATCCTTTGGTGTCCTTGGTTTTCTTTTTCATTTTTAACATGTTGTCCAAGGCATCACTGCTACCATCAAACTAGATTCTCACCTTGAGCTCATCCTGACATTTTTCAAGGTCATTTAAGAGAAGCTCCATTTCTACAACTAGTTGCTGATATTCTTTATCTTTTGCCTCTAGCTTAGATGCTAGATCTTTACATCGACACTCCTTGATGTCTTCTTGTTGCATCTTCAACTCTGAGATGCATTTCTCAGATCCTTCAAGGCATTTGATCAATCGGTTCTGCTCCACTACTGCAACATTCTTGAACAACTTATATTCATTTCTTACTCTACTAAGTTCTTCAAGTGCACTTACAAGTTCTCCTTCAAGATCAACTTCTACTTCTTCCTCTTCTTCACCTTCACTATCACTACCAAACACATCTTGGTGGTAGGAGTGGTCTACATGATCATTCTAAGATGTATGCCTCTCATCTTTTGATTCTTGAGCCATGAAAAGGTGAGTTCCTTCTTCATCATTGTTGTGGCTGCAAACAGATCTGCCTTCATCATTTGCAGATGCATGAGTTGCATTTCTTATTTTCCCTTCACAAGCCAGTTCTGCAGTAGTAGGCTCATTTTCATAGAGCTTCTTCAATCTATCCCATAAGATTTTTGTCGATCTACATTTTTCCACCTGCAAGGAGACATCATCTGATAACCCATAAAGTATAGCCTTCATTGCTACATCATTTCATTGGTTTCTTCTTGTTGCATCTGAATTGATGGGAGGATTGACTTTACTAGAGCAACCATTTACAAAAGACATCTAGACATCATACCTTAAAGAGGATAAGTAGACTTCCATTCTACAATTCCAAATGGAATAGTTTGAAACATTAAAAACCGGAGCAAGGATTGATTGACACTAAACAAACAATTGTGTCCTTAAGCTAGAATCTACCCAAGCTAGACAAAGCTTATCAACCGGGAACCTACACTCTGATACCAATTGTTAGACACAATGTGCCGCTGAGAGGGGGCACGCAAATCAATAGTTTACAAACTTTTCCCTTTATCTATCCCATGTGAGTATACCGATTATCATATTTAATAGAAAGTAGACTTACCGGTTAGATGGGAGACTATCACAAATGCAATCACACATGAAAGGGACATCACATAACACCACCATATACAAGGAAAACCCAAGATGTGAAAAACCTTGGTGATAAATGCTACTAGAGTCAACTGCTACAATCCAACCTCACAATGAAACTATGATTACAATATTTAGGGCACCAACCCAAGGAGCAACAACCCTTGATTTAGGGCACGAAACCAAGGAGCACCAACCCGTGATTTAGGGCACCAACCCAAGAAGCTAAAACCCCTACACCGAGCTCCAACTAAATGGTCTACTATGAGTATATTCAATTACAATAGTAATAGTCTTGTCACAAATGAATTTTGTAACTCTTCTATAAATCTCTCTACTAGTTCTCCTCTCTCCAATTCTCTATTGGTTCTCTACTTGCCTCTTAGCTGCAACTTTATCTCTTGATGTAAATTACTCTCTATTGCACCCTTCTCGGTTCAGCCTCTTCTCCTTCTTTGTTGGTTCTTCTCTCTGTCGCATCTCTCTTCTCTCTTCTCTCTGCTACATTGTTGCTCTCCACCACCAGTCTTGATAATTTAGTCAAATTTCTACCATCTAATTCCTGTCGGTTCTCTCTTACATTATCTATAGTTTTCTGCAACTCTTCTCTGCTGGTATGGTCACCACTAGTTTACTCCTTTGTCAAAATCAATGGCTGACTACCGATAGCCTCACTAATGTCGGTTGAACTCTTCAACCCTGTTCTCTCTCACATAGTCTCTCCTCTAATACTCGTTGAGTACTTGAAATATTTCTTCTCTCACATGCAACAACACACGCTCATTCAAAATCCCTTCACATCGATTTTGACTTGCATATTTATAAACAAGTCTTCCCACCAAAAAATAATTCAAAATTCAAGTGGTTAGGGTTTCTTCATCGACCTTGAGGCAAACCAAATCCAATCAGAACTCGTTCTAGAGATCAACCTCCTGCAATGGATCAATCAACTCCACCAATCGCATGGCTTCCAATACACGTTTGCTAAGTTTAGCAAACATGACTTCTTCTTCAGTCTGCACTTGTCAGACACCTAGAGATCATGTAGATAGATTCACCTATCCTAGTCAACACCTGGACACTCGAACTCGATTATGAAGTCATACAATCAGATCTCTATCCTCTGATCAGTCTTGAGCTGCACTCTTCTGCTCCTCGACCTGTGAAACACACTATTGACATTAATGTCGACTAGTCACCATCTACCTTGCCAATAGATACTTCACCAACACACCATGCCAACCTATGCATGCATGCTTGCCACTTTAGCTCCAAGTGGCCATTTTGTCGACATCCACCTTTGCTAGGTCATCTATGTCAACTTGTGGATAGAATCACTGACCAACTCCATTATCAGATTCGTCTACTGACTTACTAACCCTATCGGTTATACCCTAACCAGTCTGTCATCACCTTGCACTTGGCATATCTTCTGGTGGAGCACCTTTTCTGGTTACCAAACATATCAATCCACCATATTCTCATCTTCATCAGGAAAGAGCACATCACTTCGCCTCTTTTCTCTCTTACTGGTTCTCATACTTACCGCTATGCAGCCTTGAAGACACCATGTCATCAACCTTCAACTATTTATATCTAAGGCATTTGCATACCAGTTGCACTCTCTATTTGCAACTACTCAACCTTGCCTTCATCATCTCCGTTGGTTTGTCAAGGTGACAAACCCATCACTTATTTACTCTTCTTTCTCTATCCCAATAACACAACATGCCAACCCTTTCCGATCCAGTGCACATCTCTGATTTCATGCACCTAAGGCATCATTTTGTTTCACTGGTAGATCCAGTGTGAGCCATCAATCAGCTACCTTTAACTATTCTCTCTTAACTCGATAGACTATGATGTATTTCATGCATAATAGGAGATAAGCTCCACTTACCGGTGGGAGTGGATCTTTGTCATGTACATTTTGCAATGCACCATTGTGACTTCCCTATTTTAGCAGCATATCTTCAAATAGGCACATGTGATCCAGTTGGGGCACATTTACTGTCAGTCATCTCTTCAAATGGTGACTGCATCTTTATCCAGTGGGAGTCCTGATGTTTGACATCCACACAGTATATCAATGACTTGTACATACTTCTTATTCAGTGTCGATGTGATTTAGATAACATTCCCCCTCTTCATCAGAATCAATCGACCAACATCCTCATCGTGCTCTCTTACAGATGTCATCATTTACCTATTGTTATATTTGTAGTGTCATAAATTGTACACCCTTGCTAGGGTGGTATAATTTCACACTTAATTTAGCACCCGCCTTAGTATGTCTTGCATCTTGCATTTCTAATTAAGCATTTAATTAATTGATTTAATTAAATCTAAGGTCATGTTTCATCACTTTACATATTCTAAAGTTGGGCCCTTTACCCTTAGTGTGCTCCTCTTCATCTTATCCCTCCAATGAATGATTTAATCATAAACCCTAATTATATCTTATTTTGATTGTTTGGGCCCGATTTCACATATAAAAACATCTCTAAATCAATTGTAACTCTGGGATGTTCTCTAATATCATCATATCTAATGGCCCCAAAAATTTGGTGAATAGTTGGTCAGACCGTGGCGGGAATGCACATGGTCTGCAACTTTTTCCCCAAAATTTTGGGAGTACAATCCTATCTAATACTTAACCCCAAAATGTCAGATGGAAATTCAAATCCTAGGTCAGCCTAAACATGAAATTAAGATCTAGGGTTTCATATTTAAGAGCTCTCTTTCTTCATTTTAAAGGGTCTTCTTCTAAGAATCTAAGAAGATGGTTTTTGGAGCATTAGAGCCTTCTTTGCAATGAAAGAGTAGATCTTTGAATTCTTCAACACCATTCAACATTAATCTATCAAACATTCATCAAGATTCATTTTATCAATTGGGGGCTTTTGAAGATGTAGAAGAACAATAGGAGATCACCAACTAACGACTGACTTGTACCTCTCCCTTGGGGTTGGGTATGGTTTCATGTTGTTTTCATGTCTTTGCATAAGCTTCATTTTGATTCATATTCATGCTTTATTGTCAATTACAATCAATTAGGGTTTACTCTTTAGGGTTGCTCTAGGTTGTTTGCTTTCATTCTTAGGATCTTGCACACACACAAGGTTTTGGCACACACATTTTCAGTACATTATCGGCTATTAGTGGAGGTTGAAATTATCAAAATGGGGGTTTGACTATGAAAAAACCCTATATAGCCACCCCAAACCCTCTTTTTTAGCTTTAGGTACAGGTTCGGATCTGAGCGTCGCTAGAGGTTTTGGGACATGAAGAGAACATAGGGACAATTATGGGTTGCAGATCTTAGCAAATCCCCCAAGGATAGTGGTGTGGTACCCCGGTCCTACCCAGGATAGTGGCGTGGCACCATGGTCCTACCCTTTGTTAGCAAGACTTGGCAGAACAACACTTTGGAGCTCTCAGAATCCCTCTTGTCAGTTGCAGCTCCAAAATTGCAAAATGAGGACAGTGGCATGGCACCCTAGTCCCGAACATTTTTTCTCATATTTTAGACATAGGTGCACCTCTGATTTTTCCTTCTAATCTATACTTTGCAGTAGTGTATCAGTTATTCTTTGATTCACACTCTTAGATTAGGGTTTTCTTGCTTACTTGCTTTCTAGGTTAGATTTCATTGTGCATCATTCCTCTCTCTCATTTACAACAAAGGAATAGAAAACCTAAGAGGTAATCCATGATTCTCTCTTTCTTATAAGAAGTAGCTGACCTGCATTACCTTCCTAGGCTCTTTCGTATTCCATGAGTGTGTATGAGAGTGGGATTAGGGTTTCCATACTTAGTCTCACTTTTTCCCCTACACAATATCATACCGGTCTCCTATCCATATCTTCAACACAAGTCAAACACTAACATGTATACCGATGACTCCAATGTCCATTGTGCTGAATGACATTCTATCCCTTACTGGTGACCTACAATACTAGGTGACAACAAAGACATCACATCCAGTATGCATGAATGACAGTGCTACACATACATCTCTTATACCGGTAGCCATCCTATACCGATTGACATCAATGACAAGACAATGCCAACATATTCCCTTATCCCATCCTAATATTTTCTTTAGAGAAGATAGGATCATGGTATGTGTTGATCGTCATCGAGGAGTTATCATTCCTCTGTCGTTTTTGTTGTTTCACTATGATGAATGGTTTTGTTGTTAGTCTTTCACTGTTGCCACCTTGCTTGTGTAATGGTGTGATTGTGTGCAATTATTCCTATGTTTCATGGCATCTCTTGTGATACTTGTGTTCATGTTATCATGTAAGCGTGACATGTGGTGTCGTATCTTGGACATTAAAGTTGTTTAGTTTATCTGGAATGTTTAAAACAAAATATTCCAAGTTTTCTGGGCTTGTTTCCTTGGGGTTTCCTTGGTGGGGAATTACACATCACATTATAGTTTTCATGTCACTCTCACTTATGTGTGAGAGAGAGATTAGAGTTCCTTTTTGTTTGTGTGCTATATTTTCATAGTCATTTTAATTTAATTCTAAAATTGCTATATACATTCATGTCATAATTTGAAAACATATATAAAAGGTATTATCAATTTTTCCTTTTAAACTTCAGTTGCAATCCATCATTAATTAAGATAAAGTAGAAGGTAGTGACACTTCTTATATGTTCAAGTTTAAGGTAGAATATTGAGCTCTCAAAATGATTTATTATCCTTTTTTAGGAGTTCATATTTAGTCCTCTATGATAGTGAACACTAATATGGGTTCCTAACTACAAATTTATCTTTTAAGTGTGCAAAAAGGAATGTTTCTATTGCCTCAAATTGATGAAAGAGAATAAAGAGGTGTAAAATAAATATTGCATCACTGAAAAAACTTGTAGTTTCCTTCTATTTTATAAGGTTTTTTAGTTGTTTTGAAGCTCGTGATGATACTTATGAGGTGTAAGAAATTTAGGAGTTTGAAAAAGCCAAAAATAATCACCTATACTATTTTTAATAGTTGGCCCATATAAGCACATATGAACATCAAAACTGACCCCAATGAGGGAAATTAAAAAATAAATTTAGTGGTGAAAGAATCATCTCAATATCCTATACTACTTGGGAGATATTAAAGCTTTGATCATGAGAATTTTCTTCTATAAAGTTTTAAACTCAAATTTGAAAACTTTAGAAGTCTTATAATAGCTATATTAAAAAATGATGAAATGATCTTTATATAATTTTTATGTTGTGGATCTCTTCTCAATATTTCCAATAGTATATCATAGTAGAAAATCAGATGCTTGAGTCAAAAGTTCCGGCTCCCAAAAGTTATGCTACCGACATTCAACTTTCAAATGAAAATACTTCTTGGGCAAAAAATTGATGGTTACACTTTCTAGATCACTCTAAGGTGGTTATTGGTTCCAAATAAAGAGGGGAATGTAGGCTACATATAAGAGCTCCATCAGTGTAGGTTGTGGCTTTGAATTATAGATATTCTTAAAGAGTTGATTTTCTTGGCAATGATTTAAGCCCATGTGGTTATTGTAATTTTAAATTTGCATTTCAATTTTATTGAAGAAATTAAAGTGGATTATTTTTCTTCTTTCATTTTTGTGTTATTATCTCTTGTTTCACTATGTGTGAGAGTTGAGCAGAGTATCCCTTCATCACAAATTTTCCATTACATACCACAAGTTGTACATGTCACATATATAGATTATATTTGCATTAGGGATGCACATGTAAACAAATGGAAGATTGAAACTCAGCCCTAGCTATGCAACCACATTTCCAAGCATGTCTCACAAGTTTTGTTTAGATAATTTATTAGTTACTATCTTTGTATAGATGTTTTTATCTATTTACATAATATTAATGACTCTCACATACTATCCAAACTTTTTGTGTTTTCTTTAACAGTTTTCTTACAATAATTTTTTTAATTCAACTTGTCCCTTGAATAAAATATTGGATAAATTATTTTTTCAAGAAGATTGGACAAAATAAGCATACCTTCATTAGAGCCCAAAGACTAAAATGCAAACAATATTCTTCTCTATTCACATTACTATAATTTCCTACCTCCAACTCATTAGGATTTTATCAAAATGTATACAATGAATATAATTAGTTACATGGTATAAGGTCAAGATCATATAACAATTAAAAAATAGGTGACTAATTCATTATACGTATCAAATCCAAACAACGACCATCTATATTTAAAAATTAAGTAGGGTAAGATGAATGATTTATATATTATAATGAGTGTGATCTCAACTTGTCAATGGTGATTTAAGTTTTTGGCCAATATTAAGATATAAATTTTGTTCAAGATATAATTTTCATAAAATTCTATTGATATGTGCTAATCGATAACATATGTCTATAATTGGAAGTCCTTACTATTCGATTCACCTGGTCCTAGCTATTCTATTCACCTAGCCCTACATAATATATCCATTTATTGTTCTTATCTACTTGAAAAGACATGTGCTACAAAAAATGAACCATTTAAGCACCCACACACAAAACAATTATTCTACCATAAAAGAGATTGTATATCCCTGTAGCAATCCATGAAATTGGGACTGCATTTATCACTTTATCTAACTATTATTAATGTATTATGCATTCATCTAACTATTTCCAGCATTCCATTCCTACAAAGAAAAATGACCTCTTCCACTACAAGAACAACATGTCAAGCATCAACATGTCATTAATACAAAAATTTAGATTTATATGAAGGAGTAATTGTATTATGTACATTGTAAATGTCTCTCAATGTTACCAATCACACATAATACAATGTCTCATAGTAGAAATAGAAAATAAAACCAAACACCATTTTTTTGACTTTACTATTTTAATTAGTAGTGAGCTAGAGATAGTATTTAATGTAACATTTATTTTATTTTATTTTCTGACAATGTATTGAATGAAGCACTTGACCATTTGACTAATGCAATACATTAGAATGTTGTCATGTTTCACAAGGTTCACACCCCTCTTTTACTTTTGGATACTGTTATAAATTATGATGTGACTCTATTAGACACTTGTGAAAGCATTTTAAACCATAATTAGTCATTCCTTTATGGCTTATGGAAGTCTTTGTCACTGCATCTTAAGAATTTTATTTAATTTGTTGTTCCAAAATTTGCATATGGCTACATTTTATATGTTCTCTATACTCAACTTAATATTATGCAATCTCTAAACACATACCATTTTCACATATTATTGACTTTATGAACTTGTACAAAGAAGAATTATTGATTCCATAAACTCCCTTTGGAAGTCTTCTCAAGCAAACTCACATCTCTATCAACCAAGGGTGTGTCGTATGCTTGCAAGGACTACAAAATCCTTCTTGAAGATTCACTTACTATAGGATGAAAGCATATCCCATGGTTTAGATTGAATAATGAGTTATTATTAAAATATTGTCACCATTAATATGCTTGCAATTGAATTATTAAGTGTTGGATTATTTTTCTAGCTTAAGATATCGTACTTACTTTCCTATTTTTTGTATCTCACTACAATGTTCTAATTTTTCCTTGCTTTTTCTTCACCAAATGTCGTTCCTTTCTATTAGATGAATTGTGTAATTGTTTCTATATTTTGTGCAAGTTTCTAATATGTACCACTAAAAATTGTAGAGGTATTTTGATCACTACACCGCAATGAGCTATAGGTTTTTAGATTGTAGATCCATTTTTAGAATAAATAGCTATACATAAATCCCAAGAACTAGTTCAGAACAAAAAGAAAATTGATCTTAGTAAAAAATAAAGATAATGATTAACTTTTATATAACTATATATGGGTATGTGCAAGATCATGAGGGGTAAAAAAGTAGCAATATTCTAACTAAAGTCCTGATTGATAGGCTGATTGAAAAATATCTACAACTCTTAAACAATATCACAAATTTTTGAATCTGAAAAATATGTCACATTCTATGCTTCATATACTATATGATTAAAAATAAAAAATTGAATTTCATAAAGTTTTGACAAAGTTATGGTGGTCTAACATACGAGTTTTTATATTTTTAAAAAGTTGTAGAAAAAATCATAATGAATTATTTATTTAAAAAATACCAAAATATATGTGTCACATCTGGACATGATTCTTCTACTTATATCTAAAATCTTATAAAAAAATATTATGATTTGATTGTGGTTAGGGTGATCAGACAAACACCTACTTCTTATCTTTTTTCTTGAAATTTAGTACTACTACATTGAAATTTCAAATTTTTTTCAAACATATATTTTTTTTCCAGGAAATAACTAGTAGCTTAGAAACTTCATTCAACTTGCTACAAATTCTCTTCTTACATATTTCAAAATAATATTGGTAACTTATTCAAATTTTTACGTCAAGTTGCCTAACTCTATTTTTCTAATTTTCATTGCCACTTAAGGGCCTGTTTGGCCCACCATGATCCTGCACATACCCATATACAAAATTAAATCAATAAAAAAAATATTTGGATAGGACTTTGATCAAATATTTAAGAATGAAAGATAAACCTTACATAATTTTCAAGAAAAGAAATTTTTGATGCTCAATTGTAACATCCTGTGTCATTCTATTACACACTTGTGCAAGCATTTTAAACCATTAAATTAATCATTCCTTTGTGGATTGGGCAAGCCTTTCTTAGTCCATGTTAAGAATTTGAATTAATTTGTTTCTCCAAAATTTTGACATGGCTACAAATTTTTATGTTCTCTTTGTACTCAATTGTAATGTCCCTACTTTGAAATATAATTTAATGGTAAACAATAATAATAATTTTCAAATTCAAATGAATAGAAAATAAAAAAATGAAATTAAAATATAAAAAAATATATTTAATTTAATTAAAATCTAATTAACTTAATGAATTGTCAAAAGACATGGAATGAGTTATTGTGACTCCCTCAAACATGAGATATAAAAGGGAGAAGAAAATATCATTTAAGATGAGATAATTTGGGGGAATCATAAATGCAAATTTGATTTAAATAAGAAGTGCAGATCTAATTGTGAAAGGTTGTGTCCCTTTCAAAGGGCATAAATAATGAAGAGTTGTACTTTTTCAAAGGGTGCTAATGGTGAAAGGGAATGTCTCTTGCCAAAGGGCATACGTTATGAAGATGCATGACCTCTCCCTCACTTTGAGAGATACAAAGGAAAGGAATCAAAAGCCTCTAATGACAACACAAACAATTAGATCAAATCAAAATTGTTATTAAGTTAGAGGCAGCAACATTCTTGTTCCTGGTGGTATGGATGAAGATGTGCTAAATATGTATGTTTAATATATGATGCCTGATAATTTTCTTATGCATTATTTAATAGTAATATTAATATGGACTGCAATATGTGAGATAGTGTAAATATACCTTTCTATCACCAACTGTTCATATGATGATTAAGTAAATTATATGATGGAGTCTGTAATACATTTCAATCTCACCATCGACAAATGGAGGGAGAATACAAGGAAGTAAGAGCACTATGCTCCAATAGGTACGCCAACCCCAAGTGTGGGCCAAGAGGACAAGTTGATGAGGTACTTGGTGCTATTGGGCTTGTTGGAGAGGGATAGATTTGAGGCACCTTGTGTGATTATCTTTCAGTTCCATATGAGGACAGGTGTAGGGAAATAAAGGTTGTTGAATCCTTCATATACACTTTGCAGTATATTAGGAATGATGGATATATGTTCTATCATGATATGATGGAAACGTTGTCTAAATTGTTGTGCAGGTTCCAAACCAAGTTCTAGTTGACAATAGTGTCCTTCTATTGTTCTCTCTATGTACTAAAATTGTGATTCTAGAACAAAATATAAGAGGGTCCCATTAGGGGACATTACAAATTGTATCAGAGCTTTGATCATGCCATGCTGCAAGGTAAAGATGAATCATGAATCATTCTAATCAATAAGGAATCTAATAGTACATGTATTTGCATGTATGCTTCATGTTTGCATACATTCATGTGTATGCTATGTGTTTGGTTTATGCCTGATATGTTTCTAGCTTGTTTATTCTATGCGTGTTTTCAAAGCCATTTCATATTGGAAGTCATTTTGAACACTCCATGATCATTGCTCGAGGACAAGCAATCTTGAATGGGACGGATTGTAATGTCCCCACTTCGATATAGAATTTAATAGTAAATAAAATTTAATTAAGTTAATGAATGATCAAAAGACATGGAATGAATAGTTGTGACTCCCCCAAACATGAGATATAAAAGGGAGAAGAGAACCTCATTTGAGGTGGGATAATTTGGGGGAATCACAAGTACAAATTTGATTTAAATAAGAAGTGCAGATCTGATTGTGAAAGGTTGTGTGCCTTTCAAAGGGTATAAATAATGAAGAGTTATACTCTTTCAAAGGGTGTGTCTCTTTCCAAAGGGCATATATTATGAAGATGCATGACCTCTCCCTCACATTGAGAGATATAAAACAAATGAATCAAAAGCCTCTAATGAAAACACCATCGATTAGATCAAACCAGAACTATTATTAAGTTACAAGTAGTAACATCCTTGTTCTTGGTGGTATGTATGAAGATGTGCTTAATATGTATGTTTAATATATGATGCCTGATAATGTTTTTATGTAGTATTCAATAGTAATATTAATATGGACAACAATATGTGAGAAAGTGCAAATATGCCTTTTTATCACTAACTGTTCATATGACAATTAAGTAAATTATATGATGGAGTCTGTATTACGTTTCCATCTCACCACCCACAAATGGAGTGAGAATACAAGGAAGCAAGAGCACTAGGCTCCAGTAGGTACACCAACCCTGATTGTCAGCCAAGAGGGCAAGTTGACAAGGTCCTTGGTGCTCTTGGGCTTGTTGGAGAGGGATAGACTTGAGGCACCTTGTGTGATTCTCTTTGAGTTCCGTATGAGGATTGTGAAGGGAAAGAGAGGTTGTTAAATGCTTCATATACACTTTGCAATATATTAGGAATGATGAATATATGTCCTATCATGACATGATGGAAATGTTGTGCAGGTTCCAAACCAAGCTCTAGTTGACATTAGTGTCATTTTATTGTTCTCTCTATGAACAAAAATTGTGATTCTAGAACATAGTATAAGAGGGTCCCATTAGGGGACATTACATCAATTTAACATTGTGAGCGCTAAAAATGTTGTTCCATTTTCACATACTATTAACTTTATAAACTTGCATATCTAAAAATTATTAATTCCAAAAAACACCCCTTGCCAATCTGCTTCCAAACTCATACCTCCATCTATCGGAGGTGCATCATATGTTTGTGAGGATTACAAATACCTTTTTGAATATTCACTTGTTGTAGAATGAAAGCAAATCTATTGATTTAGATTGAAGTGCTACATGGTTTATTATAATATTGTTGCCATTAATATGGTTGTACTTGAGTAATAAGTGTTGGACCATTTTTTTGGCTAGATATATCATACTAACTCTCCTATTTTTTATATCTAGATACAATGTTCTAAATTTTCCTTGCATTTTCTTCACTAAAGGTTGTACAACTCTATTGGATGAGGTATAAAATTGCTTATATATGTTGTGCATATTTCTAATATGTGTATCAAAAGTTATAGATGTATTTGGAGCACTCCACTACAATGAAATAGAGGTTTCTAGATTGTATCTATTTCTAGAATAAATAACTAGATACATAAATCTCAAGGACTAACACTCAACAAAGAAACACTTGATATTGGTAAAATAGAAAAATGGGCATTAACTTTTATAGCTATATCTAGAGTTAAATCAATAAAGGTTATTTGGATAGAACCACCATTCTCCTTCAATGGATATTCAAGAAACAATCTTTACACAAATTACATGAAAACAAAGGTCTCGACTACATCTACTCTCATTACAATAAATTCATGTATGCACTTCTCGATGTAATCTTTTGTATAAAAACTTTCAATCTATTTTTTTTATTATGACCTTCATACTATAAACTTTATAGAAAGCAATTCTAACCTCATATATTCACAAATTCGTTGGTGTGCAAGTGTATGCTTAAAATTCGTACATTGTTGCATCGAGTGATTTTCCTATGTCACCAAGATATATTTTTTGAACTATAATGTTTTTCCTTGACAAAAACTTTATATTTTCTACACTGTGTACCTTTGATATGCCCTTATGATAAAAATCCACTAACTTTGTGTTTCAATGTACACAAATGAAAAAAATGAACAACAAAAAACTCTTCCAAGCTCATTTTATACATGCAAAGGGAATCACTAGCTACTAATATGTAATTCAAATATTTTTCAAATGTTTCAGATGACATTATATAGAATATGCCTCCTTAACATGTTAACTTAGATATACTTTTCTATCCACGAACCTAACCTTTGCACCTCGTTATGATGCAAATGCTAGTATTATGTTCACATCACATTTTACTCTTCCGAAATTAATTACTACCGCAAGTGGCAACCAAATGATGTGAACAAAAAGTGGCAACAAAAAGATGCAAGGACAGAAACATTGAGATCAAATCTCAAGTTAGGGAAAGCAATTTATTTGTGCAACACCTTGGATGTACCTTTGACCATATTTATTAATTAATTGAAAATTAGAATACAACAGGTTTTCTATTTTCACTTATTAATAAATATGACCAAAAATACTACATAATGATTACGACTCGTAACCAGTGGGTCCCACTTAATGTTATCAGCATTAAATATTAATATTTGTCGACGACATTACAGAGCATCACAAGAATTTTTCTAAAATCCACGTTTATGTGCAAGATGCTATGAACGGGCTCTCTTGAAGAAACGACAACTATTAAACGGCGTTTAGATCGGGTCTTAAACATCAGCCCTCGTGTCTGACTCTTATATTAGCCATTAAATATCTGTCAAAGACCTTATACAGCATTAGTAAAATCTTTCTTAAATCCGTATTTGGTCTGGAAGATGCTATGAACGTACGTACCTTAAAAATAATAGTAAGGGACGACATATATTAACAGGCTTCGACCTGGTCATAACATCAGCCATCATGTCCCACTTGTTATTATTTGCACTAAATGTTTTTGTCTAGCTAAATTAATTCGTTTTCAACGTTCAAATAACGTTTTCCCTCCTGTATCCACAGGAGAAGAATCTGACAGAAAATTAAAAGGAGCATTTCAGCTGCTACAGGCGTAAGAACAGGCCATTAAGGGAATCTGCTCTTTATTAAAGGTGATTATTGCATTATTGATGTTTCCCAATTAAAGTATTTCGAGTAAACACCACCCATCATATGGCCTCTTTTTGCTATAAATTTAGAGATTTGTAGTATTGTCATACACGCATTCAACCACGTTCGAATTGCATTGCTATTCAATTATTCTTTGTAAATCAAAGATGGCTGCAGAACTTGCTCTTGCAGCGGCCAAAGCCGTAGTTGGGAAGCTTGGTGAGGTTGGGACTGAGCAAGTATTGAATGAGGCATCGCTGCTGCTCAACTTCCAAGAGGACTTTCAATGGTTACAGAAACATTTTGGGCATATATCTGGTTATCTAGAATATGCAGATGATCGAAATGTACAAAATGTTTCTGTGAAAGAATGGGTGGCGGAAGTGAGGAATATTGCTCTTGATGCAGAAGACATAATTGATGAGTGCGCTGTTGAGCATTTGTATACAAAGCCCACTCAATCATGTGTGTGCTGTTGTAATCATTTAATCTTCACCCATAAAATGGGAAAGAGGATTAAAGATTTGAAGAATAGGGTGAGCTCTGTTATTCAAGATGGAGAACAGCTCAAGCTATTTCAAGACTTGTCCCGTTTAATATCAACCCTCAACTAGTACATCAGAAAGAGTAGCTCAGTTGAGAAAAGGGAGTATCTTGGAGACAGATTCACGAGCAGTGGGTGTGGAGCACAATGTGGAGGAAATAATCAGATTGTTACAGAAGCCTGCAGTTGTTGTTGTTGCCGTCGTGGGAATGGGAGGGGTGGGTAAAACATTCCTTCTGCAGCATGTTTACGATAGAATTAAGCAAAGGTATGAGCATTCTGCCTGGATTTCTGTATCACAGACTTATTCTCTTAGAACATTGCAATGTGATCTGGCCTCTTACGTTAATTTGCAAATAGACGGTAGTAGTAGTATAAGTGATGTGCGAGTAGCTGAGTTGATTCATGAGCAATTAGAGGGCAAGAGATGTTTGATTGTTCTAGATGACGTGTGGAAGAGTAGTGTAGAAGGTGACTTGATACGAAGGCTTGGTCTTCCCAGTGGCAGTAATAACCACTGCAAAATTGTAGTTACCACTAGAGATAAAGATGTTGCTGCCAACATGAGGGCTCATATATATGAGATGCAACAACTCTCGGAGAAGGACAGTTGGAATTTGTTTTGTCTGTTTGCCTTCCCCGATAGTGAGGAAAATAGGCCACCGGAGCACCTGGAGAACTTGGCTCATCAAATTGTAGAAAAATGTGGGAGGCTGCCATTGGCTGTTAAGACAGTTGCAGCATCCATGGCAAGATCTGTGGGGTTAGGAGATTGGGAATCAAAACTTAGGCAATTGAAAGATGTAAGAGTAGGGGCAGAGGACTACACCATGCAAATCCTCAAGTTGAGTTACGACTCTCTTCCTTCGCATCTTAAATCTTGTTTTGCTTATTTTTCTTTCTTTCCAGAGGACACACAGATATATTTTTCTACTGTCAAGCCCATAAAAAATATACACCAAGACTGTTTGATATATTTGTGGATAGCTGAAGGTTTTATTCCACAGGAGAATGAGAAAGAACGGTGGGACATTGGGTTGAGTTACCTGCACCAACTTGTAAATCTTTGTTTGATGGAAGTAAACACAGTTCTTTCCTGTTACACCATTCATGACTTGTTGCATGATTTGGTTGTTGATATAAGTAAAGAGCATAAATGTGAATTTCATCTTCCCTTACAAGAAACAAGCTGCTGGCGGTTACTATTGGGCAAGAAGGGTATAACCACTGATGCAATTTCAGAAAGACCACTTCATCGTCAGAAATTTCTTCGCACTCTTTCATTATTTGACAATCCAGAAATCACGAGTTTTCCAGAACACTTGTTTGATCGTCTGAGAACACTCCGGGTTCTCGACTTTAAAAGAACTTCCATCTCTGCATTGCCCAAATGTGTTGGTAATTGAAGCTTCTTAAGTTTTTGAATCTGTCTGAAACAAATATCACGGAGGTGCCAGATTGTATTAGAAGACTCAAGTGTCTTGAGTATCTTGATATTTCTGGATGTAAAAGCATACAGCGTTTACCTGACTGGATAGGTGAGGTCAAATCTCTTTCTCATCTCGATGTATTTGGCTGCTCTGAAGATTTTCACAGTTATATGCCCAAAGGAATGTCAAAGCTCTGGAGCCTGAGAACGTTGAGATCACGTGCCTTCACACTGTCTATTGAAGAGAATGAGTTCCTAAATGTTAAAGACGTCAGCAATCTGATCAATCTCCAGGAGATAAGTTTCAGTTTAGAAGATGAACGAGGATTGAGATGTTTAGAAGATGGTATCCTTGAGCATCTGGTGAAAATGAGAATCCTACGTGTATCTAGTGGCTTTGTGGGTGATATAGAAGAATCCAATCTTCCAGTGTTCCCAGAGAGAATGAATGCTATGAATGATCTTCAAAAACTTGCGCTTGATCATTTCTCCGTGCCAAGTTGGATATGTGGTATGGTAAATCTCACAGAACTTACATTGGATGGGTGCAGTGATTATCCATCTCTCCAAAACACGCCCAACTTACAATCATTGATATTGGGTTGGGATTTGAGATGCAGACAATTGCCAAATAACTTTGGCATATGTGGGGGATTTCCTAAGCTGGTTAGACTGCTCATTCATGACTTCCCTCTTTTAGAGGAGTTGCCGGAATTGGAGGAGGGAGCGATGCAACGGCTTGAAGTGCTAGCGATAGGTAATTGTCCACAGGTGAAGAAAGTTCCAGAGGGAATGGGGCAGTTGAGGAAACTAAAGGTGATAAAGGTTGTTAATGAGGCAAGTGGTGAATTAGAGGAAAGGTTAAAGGAAGGAGGGGAAGACTGGAATAAAATCAAAGCTAGTAATTCATGCATGGAGATCAAGATCATATGTTCCGTTTGAGAAATGGTGTTGAGTTCAGATGTTTTATTTTGAAAATTGTGATTGATTATTTAGATGTCCTTTTTTAAGGGTTTATTGTTGTAATCAATGTTAACATATGTTTGTTTGTATGTAAAAAAGACAGATTGATGTGTTTTTCATTTTAAAAGCAATAATCAGTGACTTTAAAAAATAAGTGCTACGTAGTGACAAGTATTTGTCATTAGATTTATAATAGCAATTGAATATGCTTTATTGCAAATAAGTAGGAAAGCAGAAGAGATTAATAATTTATATTGTATTAATAGTAATGAACGAATAGATAACTAAAGAACTCAATCAAACTACTACAGATAAGTGAAGTAAATAAATGAGAGGTTTAGTAAACCTATTAATTTTTTGAGCTTAAAGAAACAATAAATAATATCAATGATAGTCATAGTCTATCACTAAATTTAGATGGAATTGTTGATATCCTTTAATTCCACAAATTGTTTTATTTTAAGAAATGTTATGTTGTAGACATTAGATTTTCACACCAATGTTTATTCCCAAAGAGTATTTGTACAAATGTAACTAAAGAGCATATTGACAATTTATAATACAAATTTAAAAAAAAATTTAATGGAATCTATTTTATTGTATTAATTTCAATGATATGTTTGTACAAAATATCCTTGTATATAAGAAATGAAGTAATGCGCTTATGCTGTTCAATGAAATGTAGCATGAGGGTGTGAGCCTAATGGTGTAAACCTAGATTAATTAGCGCATGCTACTAAAATGCACACCAAATTTTGTTAAGGCAATAACATTTGCAAAAATAGATTCGACTCAAAGTTGGCTTACAAAATGGTTTTCTGGAAATCTTAATCTAACAAGAACTAATTTTTTTTCTACAATCACACCGACCTAAACATCATTTTAATAAAAAATTCATTTTACTAACATAATCATAAATACACAAAACCATTATATTTCTCTAGATCACATACCAAGTTAAACAACATTATGATCAAAGATTAATGTTACTGACCCAATTTAAGGCTATTATAAATCAAGGGCATTGGTATTAGGAACCTAATCAAGAAAACACATGCCAAAATTGTTGGGTGTGGATTGGTGTCTAATGTCCATATGGGGAGTGCCTAGTTGACATGTACGCTAAATGTGGGAGCATTGAATATGCTTGACATTTTTCTGATAAAATGCATACAAGAATTTTTTTTTCACGGACTATTATCATTTCAGGATATGCATAGCATGGACACGGAAAAATCGCACTGCAAGTCTTTCATGAAATGCAATGGGCAGTTATGAAGCCAAACCATATTACCTTTGTGGGTGTTTTGATTGGCTGCAATCATGCTACCCAAGTGGATGAGGACTGGAATTATTTCACTTCAATGAGCCCTGATTACTATCTTGCTCAAAGGTGGTGCAGGAGCACGTAGCACAAGATGGCCACCATGAGGCCAATTTGGTAATCTATCAAGGTCTTTGAGTTTTTGTCATGAATAAGGTCTTGGAAGACCATATTTTATGTAATAAAGGTAATTAAGATCATTAGGTGATGTGTTGATTCTTTGAAGGGTCATGTTGACAAATATTGTTAAAATTATCATTTTGTGGAAAATGTGTGTCAATGGGTCGCATATGGTATTTAATGGCATGTAAAGGTCTTATAGACCCCTTTTGAACCTATTTGTACTAGTTTAGAGGCATGGTGGTCCTAGGTTGAGTCTTTGATCAATTTTAGACAAATATTGCCAATATTGTCAAAGCAACTTTTTGCATTATGTGAGTAATTAGGTGTTAGTTGGTAAAATAAGTTCAAAATTCGGTTATAAATGTTGGGGGAGAAAGAAAATATATAAATACCTCTTTCCCATCGACCCACAGGTCTGTGGGGCAATGTCGTGAAGCATTTTCAATAAATTTTCTGAGTTTGCCTTGCAATTTCATTGAATTTTCAGAAAAACAGTCTGAATTTTGAATTACTTTAATCAATTAATTGGAGTTCCAAATTAATTGTATCTGTTAGTTGGATGAATCCTCTATAGTTTCCTTTTTGTTTCATCTAATTTCATCCTAATTTGAAAAAGTTATAGCAATTTTGATAAAAATTGACAAAACCCTAGTCTATGGTAATCTGTTATAGACATAAATGTGTTTGGGGTCATTTCCAAGTTGACATCTCTATTCCCAAGTGTTGAAAGATCCTATAAATCATTTTTTTTTGTTTAGAAACTCCTTGCAGGGTCCCATGGAGCAGTTGATACGTGTTAGAGAGGACACAAAGTCTGATTTTGTGTCTTAGACTGTGAATAGCAGCATGCTATTGGTGTTTTGAAGGTGATCCAGTGCAAAGAGGGTTTTGGAGGACCAGTGGAAGGTAGTGAGGGGTGTGGACAAGTGTCCCAACCATTCTCCAAGGTGTGGCAAGGCCAAGCAATCAACCAGCAGTGAAATGAAATGACTGTCCTAAGGAAAGTGTTGTGACTGTCACCGTATGATAATAAATTGAGTCCCTACACTTTGCAAGGTTAGGAAGGGAGTTAGTGTTGAGTTTGGTGACAGGGAGGGAAGTAGTGAAGCCCTTCATCATAATTTCTATTGTTTGAAGATCTTTGAATGAGGAATAAACCTTGAACCCATGACTGTCCCTGCACATAGTGTGACTGTCCTAAATAACAATGAAACTACAATGAATGTTGTTGGGATCTCTTGGGTGGATAGAACCATGATGGTATATGTTGATAAGTCCTTGTAGGAGTTTCAAGGAGTACATTTTCTTGTTGGTTTCTGTTACTTGTTGTGAGTTGGGTATTAGTAGAGATAGGGAGTCCTAATGGGGGAATGATCTTGAGTGAGTGGTTGCAAAGGGGTGTTTGGGGTGATTTAGTGTTGGAGAGTTTGGATTAGGGATTAGTAATGTTGGTTTATCCTATTTGAATGTATGTCAATGGCTGGATGGGAGTTTATGATCAAGGGTGTACCTTTGGGGTATGGAAACCTTATGAGTACTCAATAACTTTGTGAGGGATTTTATGAATCAGTGAAGGGTTGTCACCTAATTGGATAGGTGATTTGGGAGAAGATGTCCCTGATTTGATTTGGGTGTATGGATGATCTGCATCTAAGCCAAGTTGAGAAATTTTTCAATGACATGCCATTTCAACCATATAGTATTATGTGGCATAATTTTCTTAGTGCATATAGGAAATAATAGAAATAGATCTAGGTGAGCGTAAGGATAAATGACTTTTTGAAATGTCACCAGAGAATCATTCAAAGCATATAATGCTGTCAAACAATTATGCTGTAGCTGGCAGGTGGAGTGATGTGGCAAATGTGAGATATATGATGAATGACAGAGAAATGGAAAGGAGCCTAAGATGTAGCTAGATTGATGTCAGGGGCAGGGTACATGCATTTCTTGTTGGTTATGCTAAAGCTAACTAATAAAAAAGTTGTAAGTTGAAAAATCATGTTGGGAGCCAAGGACAAGGTAATTCATCTATTTTTGCTAGTACATTTGTAGATGTGTTAATTAAGTATATCATTTCATTTTAGGCTGAGACTTGAAGATGAGACTTAATTTCCTTTGGATGAAATCGCAGAGGAATTCAAACCTGATAATTTTGAATCTTGGTATTAAGACTAATTTTCTCCAATCATGTATATTGATGATGTATTGGGAATCAAAGAATTAAATTTACCTCAAAGGAAGCTTCTCAATCTCATAATTTTTTTTTAATTAATATAACCTTATGAACACTACTTGGTGATCGAGAAGGCAGCCCAGCAATAATCCCAAAACCATATACCTTTTGTGTTTGATAGGGAGACACATGAATGCTAAGACAAAAGTTATCTTTTCCTTTCTTTTGGATATTTTTCTTTATTAAAATCATATTTATGAATACAGTTTATAGGTATCATATGCTGATCACAGAAAGCCAGTTGAGCAATATTTCCAGTGTCAGGTCAGCGAGAGTACAATGGGGAAGAACACAAGTCGTAAGAGATACTATATATTGTCAAATTTGAATTTTCAAGTTTTTGTTAATTCTAGTTCCTCATATATTATACTTTTCTCAAGTTCTGGTTTATTTTGGTTGGTACCCATTTTGTTTCTCTTTTTACAGAGCATCTAAATTCCTTGTTTAAAGCCTCAGCTTTGATGCATTATGCAAGTTCAGTGAGAACACATGAAATCCTTGAGATTTATATCATCTTAATTCACAGATGGAAATAAAGATGGAGAAATAGACTTGAGAAGTGTCAAGGGCCTGATTGAAAGATACAGTGAGGGTTAAAGCTTATTGAAAATATCAAGTTCTTGAACAGATGACCAGTGACTATAAATAATTCATTAGAAAATAATCAAATTTCAAAACATTTGTGGAATGATTTTTAAATACGACAAGACTAAACTTTACAAGCTTTTAAGCCCAAATACATCCAAAAAAAAATTCATAAATCTACCTATAGAAAATATCATCCATAGGTGACCAAAGGGTTGAAGACATAGTTCAATGTAAAAATAACAGTCAGTGGCCATGAAAATGAAGATTTCAACAAATCGAGAGAAAAATTCAGTAACACTATAAATTGTTAAAGACTATTTTGCAACCAATTATATTGAATTATTCTTTAGGCACTACTATGATTCCAAAAGTAAAAGAATTCTAAATCAAGAAATAATGTAACAAACAATCATGCCTGTGTCATTTAGTAGCAGGACTGCCAAACACTCGAAATTATAATGGAAAAAAGGACTAAAATTAATTTTATATGTCAATCTCAGCTAACCGAAGCAATTTGTATAGGAAAAACAAATCTACCCCTTTTTGAGAAGATTAAAATTATTTGATAGTATAGAGTACTTGAATACCAAAATTATGTTACCGTTTTTTTAAAAGTAGAAGTATACTGCTGGGAAACATATTTTATTTATAATAGATTTATCTGAAACTGTAAATTTGTAATGAAGTGGTATTCAAACCAAAAAATAAGAACTATCAGTTTTATATGAAACTAAAAATCAGTAATGAGATGGTTTCCAAACCAAAAATTAGAAGTATACTACTGAGAAACATATTGTTTTTACAAAAGGCCCATCTGAAACTGAAAATCAGTAGTGAAGTGTTCTTGAAAGAAAAACTAGTAACTTTTTCAAATGTAAAATGATTTAATACTTTCACTCACAAAGGAGATGGTTTCCAAACCAAAAATTAGAAGTATACTACTGAGAAACATATTGTTTTTACAAAAGGTCCATCTGAAACTGAAAATCAGTAGTGAAGTGTTCTTGAAAGAAAAACTAGTAAACTTTTCCAAATGTAAAATGATTTAATACTTTCGCTCACAAAGGAGATTGTTTACTGGAGATCCAAACTAGAACTGAGTCATGTGCAAAGTTAGCAAAAGATTATTAATATACTTTGAATTTTTTTTTAAATTATGAAAATAGTGAATGTAAAAGTAGATGTGTAATATAAGTTTGATACCTGACTTGAAATTTTTGTTAGTGTCATATGATTCTCTTACAATCTGATGATGTTGTTGTTTTGGTCAGCATATAGTTTGCTTCTTTTTGTAAGTCATGTACAATGAAGATTATTTTGGTTCTATCTCGTATATAATGTTCATAACTGATATTTTCAAGTTGAAGTAGCAGATGATTGAACATGTCTTTTTCAAGAATACATTCTAAACTATTGTTTTTGAATAAGGGAAAACAGGTTTTGATGGGCCCCTGAAACCCATTACAGCCAAAAGATCAAAAGATATACATTAAAGTGCAGCAACACACAAAAGACAACACCTAAGAAAAAGACAGCTGATGAGCAAAAAAGCCAGCAAACTAAAGACATCTACATTCTAAATTATTGTTGTTTTCAGTTGCATTTAAGACAAGGGGTGTATTGAATACAATATCTTCATTGTATGTGTTGCAGTAACCTATGTAATCTTTCAATGTGCCATAGTTAGAAGTTATATAAATGCATTGTGCACACATGGCCTAGAATGGTATGGAGAAAGGATTTGCAACTTGTAAAACCTCATATACCTATGAGAACAATGTCAAAACCCCATATATCTATGAGAACAACGTTAATGAACTATAATTATTATTTTTTTTGATAAAGTTTAAATATGTGGAATTAGATTAAATTTCAAGTTAGTTCAACTTGAATTTTATCAATTAAAAATGAATTGTTACTCTTCATGTATAGAGAAACATAAGAGTTTTTAATTAATTTCCAAAAAAATTACCTCATGTGTTAAATTTAGCAATCTTTGAAGATGTTCTTTTGTTTCTTTGTTTATTAGTGGTCCAATGTATGTTGACTTGCTACTGTGGAATGCAATGTCATTTGTATTAGTTTAGCAATCTTTGAAGATGTTCTTTTGTTTCTTTGTTTATTAGTGGTCCAATGTATTTTGACTTGCTACTGTGGAATGCAATGTCCTTTGTATTAGTTCGTCTAATGATATTTTTAAACAAAAGTAGAGGATAGTCTTTGATTTGTAGACATTTCTTAATTTTAATAAATTGTTGTAGCAGATTCAAGTGAAGATATATATATATATGTAAATTTTTTACATATTACTAATAAACCATGTATTAAATAGTAAACAATATGAAAACTTTTACTTGTGCATGATCAAATTTTGTATCCCCATCAAATCAGCATGAAGGACTTCAATTATTTTCTTTGTTTTATCAAGGTGTGTTCTCTACGTGAAAATTACATTACCTTAAAAAATATCACCAATTTTGTGTGAGTTGAGCTTTTCAATTGATATTGGTTTTGTAATTTCATTTTTTTACCTAGAAATGAAAAAAAGGTTATGTTTGGAAAGAGTGAGTTGGAAATCTGAAAAAATTATTTAGAATAATTAATACTTTTAATTTTCTTTTGAAATTATTAAAGTGAAAAATACTTACATCTTGAATTGTTCTTCTCCTTTGTTGTCTTTTCTTCCTTCTATCCTTTTTTTTCTTCTCATTGCTAGTAAACAAGGAGAGTAAGTGAATGTAAGTGCATAGCAATTAGAGAAGACTTTAATGAGTATCTATATATATATATAGATAATAAGAAATGCATAAAACTATAGGTACTTACATTGATTGTATCATTTTGCTTTGATAAATCAAGGAATAAACAAATGCAATCATGATTAGTCCAATATGTATCTATTTTGTAGATTTTGTAAAATATATTGTTAATGTTTGACCAAGCATGATCAATAGGTGATGGTTGTAGCAAGTTATTTTTGTCAGGTAAAAAACCAATATTTTTTATTTTTTAAAAATGTCTCTAGTTTGTTTGGGGTTGAATTGTTCTCTTCCATGTTGATATTTAAGTCACCAATAATAAGTATATTATTTCATAATTGAGTATTATGTAGGGAATTTTAAAGTGTCAATAATTGATGAGACATTTATATTTGGTGGTGAGTACAAGTTAAATAATGTTATTGCAATGTTATTCATCTCTAAATTGTTTGTAGGGTTTTAATGCTATTTGAAAAATGTTGTTGTGAATATTTAATTTTTAATATTTTCTCGTATACTAGTCATAAGTCCATAAGCACAATACATTGTAATGCAATTAAATTATTTCGATTGATCTTGATAAGGGAAGTTAGATCTATGGGTTTCTTGTTAGCATAGTATGTCTGCTTCTAACAAGTTACGGTCTTCAGTAATATTATCAACATTTGATTTCAAGTTTATCATGCTTAGTAACATAATTGTTAAAGTAATATTTTGAGCAATTATAGGTTTGGAAAATGTTAGTTCCCATTTTGCTTCTATGCATAATTGATGCATCCCATTTACAATTTAATTTTTTACTTTTAAATTATGTTTTATAAGTGAACTTAGTAAATATAATGATTGAATATCTCGGACACATGATAGTGTTGTATATACTAGTCCATGATGATTTATTCTAAATGGATCAAATGCAAGTCTATTAAGTGTTATTCCTTATGTTTTGTAGATTGTTCATGCACTTGCTAATTGTACTAGAAAATGTTTTCGAATTGTAATTTGTGAAGGAAATTTTCTTTGTGATATTAGTCTAGAAATTTGTAGTATTGGTACCCATTGCTTTGAAATGTTTCTGTGAATAAATGTGCTAATTTTGTAGATTGACTTTGTTAAATATTTATGTCATTAAATTGAATTCATATTATATCTGTTTGGTTTGTACTTGTATGCTTTTGAAATTCCATCAACACCATTTATTAATCTATCATTTATGTCATAGTTTCTTGCATATAATTCAACCAAAATGTTGATTTTTAATATTATTTGTTGTGGTAGTCCTTTTATTGGTGACATTGTTATGTTACCATAATTGTCTTCTATATCATCTATTTCATTTATCATTATTGGCTCTCTAGGTACAATTGATAACATTTTAGTATTGTGTAATTGTACATAGTTGTTTGTGTGGAAAAGATATGGGAATGTGGGATCAAATGGGTTGGCCGATAGAAAATAGTATTGATATACTCTAGAATATCTATTTCACTTTGCAAATTGGTTCACATTTTTTTTTATAATTGAAAATTTTAATTTTTTTGTCACATGGTTGTCTCTAATTTATAGCATTTCATCATATCCATCCAAAAAGTATATGGTATTCTTTCATTATTGAAAATAGGAGCCTAAAAAATGAAAATATCTTGTATTGGTTGTGCTTGGTAGAAGTCTTTGCTAAATATTATATCTACACCAACAAAAAACTTTGTTGGATTATGTTTTATTTTTCTCATTCTTTTATCAACCGAGCATAAAAAATGACTACCTATTAATGATACTTCATCTATAAGCAATACTTGCAATTGTTCATATTGTTTTTGTAATGAATCTATAATTTAGCTAGTAAGAAGAGTCAAAATAGATTTGTTAGAGGACATTATCATTCTAGAATGAGTTGTTTTTCCACTTGTATTGAATGTTGTTTTTCTTGTGTATGCTATAATAAGTCCCTTTTTCTTGTGAGGGTTAGAATCTGGAGATGAATTGTATATGTGAAGTAACATTTGAAAAATTACTTTTGATGTAGTCAAAAAGAGGTAAAATGGTTTGTTTTTATCAATTTTCCTTTTTATTACAATATCTTTTGTGATTGCTTGTTGTCCTTTGTTTAGAATTTGTCTTAGCTTATAATATTATGCATTTTCAAGAAGATTTGGGTTTTAAATAATTTGAAAACTAATATCAAATTTTTTGATATGACTTTTTTCGTTGTAGGTATTGCAAATCTAAAGTTAGGTCATATGTTTTGACATTATTAACTTTTTTTCTTTGTTTGTTTTACTATTTTTCCTCTAATAATGTTGTACTCTAAATCAAAATGAGCAAGAAAAATTTATTTTAATTGTTATAGGCAAGTTGTGTATAGATATATGAGTGATGTACACATTATTTTAGTTGAATCATCTAGTTCAATACTTATTTTTTATTTTAACTTTAGAATATATGTACGTTCTTCTTATAGAGATGTGTCTATAAATACACAAATTTTTTTGAGCTTGAACTCAAGGGTAGTGATAGAATTATGTATACTACAAGTTGAGTAGACATTTGTTGTAGGTTAAATAATGTATTTCCTAGGTTACAAATCATTGGTATGACATCAATTGTTTGTCATCCCATGTTCTTTTCATATTTTTCTAAAATTTATCGTCATAGATTTGTCTAGTTTTTTCATGTATGACAAACAATATATTGTTGCACAACATATGCATTTAATACAAATTGTGCATGAGTATTTGGTTCCCATAATGATGGAATTTTTTTGCAAAAATATTGTTCCAAATATGTGGTGGATCTCATTTTTAGGTAAACTATTGGTTTTGTTAATATCAATCGTATTGCTTATATGTAATCATGTTCTTGTATATTAATTTTATCTAAGAAATTTTCAAAATTTATTGTTTCATCGTGTAATTTTCATGTTCTTAAACTTTAAATATCTTAGTTGCATAATGTTTGGTGTTCTAGTCCATTAATTGTATGAAATTTCCATAGTCCATGATAAATTGTAAAATTGGCTTCTAGATTTAACTATGCGAACAATTTTTTCACGTAGTCAAATCCAGAAGTCAATTTTATAATTCTTATTAGTTGATTCAAACGGTTTAAGTATTAATGTGTTTTTGATAGGTAGAAAAGGAAACATATCTAAAATGTGTTTTCTTGGTTTTTTACAACTTTTTGTGTGATAGTGTCGATGTAAGCTAGCAATTCTTTTATTTAGAATTTTTGTTTTGCATGTATTATACTCATCAACAACTTCTTTGATTTGCAGATTGTGATACTTTCCATATATTGGAGCATCTCTAACCCATATTAAGCATAATCATGTCCGTTCCCTCTATTTTAGGATTCAATAGCAAAGAAGAAATCATTGATATGTCCTAGAAGTGTGTCATCTCTAGATAGTAGTTTTGTAAGACAACTAATTATATGTCTATAATAACAAGTGCAAGTGATTGGGTCTTTTGGAATTAGATAATCAATGTTAGGTTTATTTTTGTCGGTAAAAAAAAACTGTCATTGCAATTGTTTCTCTAAAAATGACCATGTTTTCCCAAAGAGTGGTGAGAATTGTGCCAACAGTTCGAGAGATTGTTGTAAAGCCACAATCTTCCTCTGCGTTTGAGAGGGGTAGCTCCCTCATATGATTGGGGTATTTGGGTAATTTGTGTACTTTTAACCTGAAAGTACAAAAAGGAGAGAAAACTAAACTAAGGAAAATGGATAACAAAAACCTCAAATGTAGACATACATATATCAACTGAGATTCCACAATTGATTATAAATTACAAAGGAGGTTTTAGCACAAAGTAAATCTTGATATTCTTGATATTGAACGAAGGATAATGAATCTTAACATATGAGGAAATGGGTTATCTTATCACATTCAAACCAAGATACCAGGGTATGACTATGTTTCATCATTTACATATATCATTTGAACTGAAGATCAATAGGTTGCACAAGTAAACAAATGGATTATCAATTTAACATACAAGAAACTGATAATAATAACTGAGAAAGACATTCAAGACATACAAATTAAATGCATTATTTATTATTCTTTTGAAAATATTCAAGTTCAAAAGCTTTGAGTACAAAATGTGAAAAGAAAAAGTTCTCCAGAGTTTTCCCTCTATATCCATCTCCCTTACATTACAAATAGCCTTACATTTATAGGCTTTGAGAAAGCAACTACTTGGCAACCACTTAGAATAACCACTTAAGATAACTGCTTAGAATAACTACCTAAGTAATTATTTCAGATAAGTACCTTTGGCAAGTAAGTTGGGATTTACCTAACTTTTACTAAAATGAAGCCCAAAAACTAACTTTAATTAAAATAAGTGGCATAATTCACTTTTACAAGAAGACAACTTGAAACCAATTACATTGAAGAAAGAATTCGGTGTTAGTTTAATGAAGGTGGCCTCCATGTCTTCTTCTAATCTATGAGTAGCTTCCTCATCAAGAATTTGGTCTTCAAACACAAGGGATTTGATTGCGTCAACAAACTTCAATCTTCTTGGCTTATTACCAAAGATATGGATCTAACCATGCCTCAAATTGAGATTATGAATAACATTCTTCCAAATACTTTTTTGGTGTCACAACTTCCACTTATCTTGTAAGTTCTAGCAACTTTGAGCTTGCATGCCTCATTCCTTTCTTGAAAGTACCATTAATTACATGTTAGAATTAATATATTAGATCTTGTAGCATGATATGACTCGTCAGTAAGGATAGCGTTTGACCATAAGAAAGAGTTTGGAAACACCCTCGAATGGTTCACTGAGCCTTGTAAGAACAAATGCAAAGTAATTTTGAATTCAACTAAAAATAATTGGTGAATAAGTGCAGCTTCGTATATAAAATCATCTCCATCTCTCATAAAAATGGACACCTTCGCCATTGACTTTGTCTATGACTTTGAGAGTTTCCAAAACATTGTCACGAATCCTATTTGTGCATATCGTGATGCTAATGAAAAAAATGAGGTATTAATGACTCAAAACACTTTCACAAAATCTATTCTATGAACTTTTATTGCCTCATTGTAATAATTGCTTGAAAAGCATCATCATTTATGGAAGTTGATTATAAAGCTCCAATAGAAGCCTTCTAGTATCGTGCCTTTAGAACATTTAAGAGATCCCTTGCACAATCATCCGACAAACATTTTGCAATTATTTCACTTCATTGCTTAAGATGATAGCTCCACGAGGCACTCTATCCGACAATTCGGCTGCAATGCCTATGATTCGACATTTTACATGCATGTTAATGAACAAATTGTATTCGTATACTCTGGGTTCATTTTGAATGTGTATTGTAGCACAAGCATGAGCAGCATACTGACATTGTTAAAGCCAGTAATAACTATAACTATAATGAAAGTCTCTCCTCTGTTTCTCTTTAATGCATCCCATACTTCGTTGCAGAGATGTTGAGGTTGCACGTCTAGGTCGAATACCTGGGATATTCATTGTGTTGGGCTTCGCAAACCCATGTATTTGCATATGTTTGAAGGCTTCTGAAGCTTTTTCAACATTATGATCAGTTCATATTCATTATAAAATCTGCATACACCAAGATAGCACGTTCGCACATACACCATGTGAGTGTTCTGAAAATTAAGCTGTTCGCACATTACAAAGTGCATCAACTTACCTATGAGAGTTTGATAATCCTCCATGTCGGTGTTTTGTTCTCTCTTAACAAGTTGATATCGTCCTTTTTATCTCTTTGCACAATTTGTCGATCATATGAAAGTGCTAATAAGAATGGTGCTCTAACCTCGCTTTGTCGGTCTATTATGCAAGGCAGCCAACTTGAGCACCATTACAATATAGAATTGTCGATCGAGATATAAAATGGAATATCACATTTGCCCTTCCGGTAAGTTATGAGTCTTGAGCTAACTTTTCCAAATCACCGACTAATAAATTTCAATAATTTATTCTTTATACTGGGAATGTATCGGTGTTTTAATAAAATGTAGTAAATTACTGATTCAACTTCTTTTGCCTTTGTAAATATTGGTGCAATGAGCATTAGTTGGTAAGTATGAATGGCTGCAAAAGTGCCGATAAGACAAGATTTTCATTTCTCTCTTGCCCTTTATCATTGGCATTTTTCTCATCATCGGTTTCTCCTTCCTTCTCACTTAAATGCTTTCTTGTTTTGAACACACATAATCATTTATGTTTTGCCAATAAAATAGTGGCCATTAATTCAACTTTAGCAAAACTGAGAGAGAAAGTTTGCTTAGTCTTCAACCAATGTGAGAAGGTTATAGAATTCAATTTATCAATGCTTTTGAACCATCATAGTTGGTTTCCTTGGAGAATGACTTTTCTTGATAGATCTGTTGATCTGAAAATGGAGAAGAACACATAACTTTGAGGTGAGATGATATTTGGTCATGATGTTAATATTTTGAGGAGTTTGACACGAAAATTTTAAAGTTTCCCTTGTTTAAAAATGGGGTTAACAATGTTCATCTTCAATTTTTCTTTTTCTTTTTGACAATTTTTGTATAATGTAGTAATTGTTGATCTCAATGGTGGATCTTGAGAATGTTAAAAAGAACATTGGAGATCCAATTGTCGTATCATTGTAAATATGTTCATTTTTGTTTGAAATAGATAATTTGGAGAGATGCGGATATGATTAAAAACCACATATCCAAAATTTGACTTTAAGATTTCATCTAAATTTGTCTTGTGAATAATATCTTTTGCAAGTAGAATTCGTCCTTTCAATTGACCTTTACAAATTTGTATTGATATACTTGACATTATTTTATCAATAATTATACATATTTTTTAAAAAGTAAATTAGTGCTATGACTTCAATATCACCACTTGAGTGTCAAATTTCCTAGTGTATGATTTTTTGATATTTGAACTTTTTATTATGTCTACATCTCTTGGATCACTAATGAAAAGAGAAGGAAAATTCATTTCTTTAGCATATGTATCCTTGAAAATACCTAGAGGTTTGTTTCCTTCACTAGGTGCTATTTCAATAATTTTATCTTGCGAATCATAAACAGATAGAGAGTCTATAAATCCATGGACAAGTGTATTAGTTTCTATTTCTAGTTGATTATTACATTCTATATCTTCACTATTTGAATCAGTCTCACTACATGTATTATCTATTATGAAATTAATGGAATCTATTTCTTTTATTTTTGTTTTCCATGTCTTGTCTATTGTAATATTTTCCTCTCTATATAATTGTCTTTTGCATTAAAGTTTTAATGCCTTCATTATTAGTTTAGGAATGAAAAATTCCAACTTGATATGGAATCTTGTATTCTAATTGTCATTTTAGTGCAATATCAATTGTGATATTGTCACTTATTGGTCGTGGGAGCTATCTTTGTATTATGTTTATATTTGTGGGTATATTAATAATGGAACTAGTTAACCCAATTTGAGATCTTTTGTTGCCCCATTGCCTAATTTGTGCAAACTCAACTCCTGGTGATATGATTCTTTCTTCAAGGTCAAATATATTTAACGAAAAATAAAGATATTTGTTTCATCTTATAAACTATGGCATAGCAAAGAATGTTCGATTTACCAGTGAGCAACATTTTTGCTATGTCTCCTATATTTTTGTTTTTAAAAAACGTTTGGTACGTTTATTGTTCTTTTTTATTAAGTTTTTTAATGTTATAATAAAAATTGAATTTTAAAAAAATGTAGCACTCATGTATTGAGGAGTTTTCTCAATCTCTTTCAAATATGTTGTTGGATTATTTTTCTTACATTTTTATTTCTTTAAATTGTTGTTCTTGATTTGGTTTATTGTTACGTATTGTTTGTTTCAAATTTTGTTCATGATTTGGTTTATTGTTACATATTGTTTGCTTAAAATTTTGTTCTTGATTTGGTTTATTGTTATGTATTGCTTGTTTAAGTCAATAAGGTGATATTTTGTTTTGCTAAATATTTGTGGTCTCATTTATTGTGCCACTAATTATGGGTGATGCTACTAATGGCTTGTAGTGTATATGTCCACTATTTGTTTTAAATGATATTATGTTAAATATATTGTGTGTACTATTGTTAGTTTTGAATTTTTTTTGGACTTGCTTAATTGTTGAAGACCATAAAACAATTGAGTTTTGAATATAATTGATAACCAATGCAAACAAAAGTCTCTTCCTTCAATTTTTCCCTCTAAATAAGGCATTTCCATTTTGATAATATAGTCTTGCCAAGTAGCATTGCACAAAATGTTTTGCAATATATGTTTGGGTAAGTAATGTTGTATATAATTATTTTGGCTTAAAGGATTATGTTCCATTGAATTACAAAAATATTGTTCAATGTATAGTCTTAAGCTTTGAACATCAAAATCTTGAGCCATTTAATATTGTATAGAATGGAAAAGACTTTAACAATAAATTTTTGTTGCAATCTTATGCTTCTCTACACTTTTAATTTTCATTTGAGGTACAATGCTTTGCTAATAGGTTTCTAATGATTAAAAAAATCAGAGAAATAATTTGATGACACAATATTATATGGTATACAAGATTTTTGCACATCAATAATAAGGTTTTGATCATGAACTAATATAGAGTATATATTTTTTTTCAATATTATTATTGAAATGTAAAATTTTTTTTTGTAGTTGTTGACCATCGTGAAATTGTTGTGTTTAACCATTTTGAGAACCATTGTATACAAAATGCATCACCCCAAATTCCTCATTTTGTATGTACTATAGCAATTGATACCGACAATCACATCGTAGCTAAATATGTTGTAACATCATGTAAGACATGCATTTCATGCAAGATATCTAGATGCAATTCATTCATAAATGCTTGCAAGGTATCAATATCTCCTTTGGATAGTGATAATAAGAAGTAATCAATCAATCCATTTCGCAACTCATTTGATGTGTAACAAAAATGAAGAAAGACTTTGATACTATCAAATAAAAAATCATCTACAATATAAGAAAATGATTCTAGCCTAAATAAGTTTTCAATTTACAAAGCAATATCAATAGTTGGTGCATTCTCTTGTTTACATTTTCTATAACTATCTACATTGACAATATCAGACATCTTGTTTTGTTTACTAGTATGTAATATTTTTTAAAATTCATGTAATGATTTTTTTTGTTCTTGCTTACATTGTCTTCATGCACTATTTTACTACTCAGTTCAAATAATGTATCTTTTTTCCTTTTTTTGGTTCAATTTATTTATTTTATTAGTTGAAAATGTTGAACTTGAACAATTTGTTTGAAATGGTTGCATAATACATATTTTAATGATGGGTTCATAGTTTATATGTGTATTGTATGTTTGAAATGATATTATATTAAACGACTTGTTAATGGATTTGTCAAATCCAAAAACATGTTCAACATTTAAATTAGTTGTTGAAGATCATAAATAAATAGTAATCTTGAATATGGTTACTAACCATTGTAAAAAAAAGGGGTCTTCCCTCGATTTTGCCTTCAGAATAAGGAATTGTCAATTTGACAATATAGTCTTCCCAAGTATGAATAGATAGCTGGTGCATGGGCACCTAGTCAACTTTTGTAAATATAGTCCAATGTTAAGTGTTTAGAAGTTTTTTTTTGTGTAATAAGGTCTATTTAGACCATTGGCAATGCAATAAGTCTCCTGGGATCAGTTTGAGTATATTTTGTCATTTTTTGTTATTTTTTACAAAAGTTGCTTTGCAACTTTGCAATTTTGTCATATTTGGAAGTTGAACGGTCAAGTCATTCAAAAATTAGTTGTAACTGGTGATTTTTGGGTGGAAAAGACTTAAATATGGCCTCCAACTCGAATTACATGGTTGGAGGTGGTTGGAGAAGGGTGTGGTGAAATTTTTGAAGTGAAAATTCAATAAAGACATCTTTGTTTCTGCAAATTTGGGTTTTTCATTGTTGCTCTTTAATGTGGTACGGAACTGTATAGTATTTTTATGGCATGAGAACAATGGGAAATGAAATTTTATTGAGTCTACTTCATTTTTATTTTTGTGGCATCAATTTTTATTAAGATTTGTGAAAGTTATGGTTATTTTGGTGAAAGCAGTTTTGTAGGAGTCCTAAGGTTTTGCATAGGAACAGTCTTGTTTTTTCCCTAGTCTGTACAAAGGAACCACAACCCATTTTCACATATGTTGTATAAAGCCCAAATGGGTATTTGAATCAAGTTTTCTTTCTTTGAGATCAGTTCTTGTTTAAAAGTTATGGGCAAAAAAATCTCATTTGCTACTATAAGTTTGTTCATGAAATTAGGTCTAGTTACAACTTTACCAGTCAATTTTTGAGCGTGTTTGTCTAAAATAGCCCCATCTACAAATTGGATATGTAAAATAAGACCCTAATGGGTATTCAAAAATCCTTTTGCATTCTGGGTATAAGGCTTGCACATGAAATTATGATGAAAAAACCAATTAGGGAGTACTACTAGGAAAGAGGCCTAGTTGTGAACAATCTACCTTTGAACCCCGCTAAAGACTTGTTGTGAATGCTTGACTGAATTAGTAGAGATATTCTAGGCCCTGCTTTGCATTAATGGCATAGTGTGAAGTACATTTTCTATTAAGTAATCATCTATATAGTTTTTCACAAATCTAGCATTAATTTTCCTTGCATTGCAAAATGATTGTGCAATGTATAGTTGAAAAAATAGAGTATCAAACTCTCCATCCATTAAGTTGAATATTGCACTAAATAGACTTTCACTACAATTTGTTGTTGCTGATGTTTTCTTTTGTAGACCATGAATCGCTAGCTCTAGTTGGATAAGTTGTCAATAACTCTCTAATATTGAACTAAAATTTGAGAGGTAATTTGATATTGTATTTTTACCACATAAGAAATTTTTCTTTCAAATTAGTTGCTCATTTGATATTGTATTGATTTGATCATCGACTCTATAAAGAAGTGGGCTGCGAATGAGAGTTTCTACGGATTGAAGTTATGGTGTGGCTGTGAAGTTTTGCAATAAAATTCAGAGTGGTTTTGTTTTGGGAATGTATGAAAGTAAATATTACGTATGCAGATTTGAATGCATTTATGAGTGAGAAGAATTGATCTTGTTTTGTCATAGTCAATATTGTTATTTGTGAGTTGTGTTGAATTATCGCAGGGAAGAGGGTTGTTCTCTTGCAACACTTGTTAGTTCCTAATGATGTTGACCTATCTTCAACTACATAGGGACAAAGAGAAATGGAAGTTTTGTCTTGATTTTACCTTATGAGACTTATAGTACTTCAAGAAGGCCTTTTGAGTAAATTTGACCCAATTGATGCATATTTTTTAATACATTGAATATCATTTTTCTAAAGAAACCTTTTGAATTTATTTAAAGAGTTATTAGGTTTTTTTTTTAATCAAAAGTATTATGTGATGATATTTCATGACTTCATCCCCTTTCTTTATAAAGTTTTCTTGGTTTAGGTCATAAATTTATGATTTAGTTTCAAATCAGAAATTTTACGTTACAATACTGATTTTTTAAAAATAGCTACCTATCCAGAATAATTGGATTCATAAATGAGGAAAATGTAAATGATCACTTTTGTTGTAATATTTTTATTTTCTTGGCTACTTTGTGCTAATTTATTTTATATAATATGATCTTCTAGTCTTATGGCATGACAGACATAAGTGTCAATAGTAATTTGTGATTCCAAGTATCTGTAAAAGATTGTGGACATAAGTGTACATGTGGGTTCTGTTACGCGTATTGTTTACATGGAAGACAAGGAAATTACATCTATGGTTACAAATTTGCCTGTTGCCTCAGATGTTGCAGTTAGTGGTAGTACAGGTTTGCCCAAGGTGTTTTTATTATATTTAACTTTTTTATTTGATTAATAATTTTTTCTTTAATGATATATTTTTCATTGCAAGTTTTATTCCAATATGCATCTAGAGACTTTCATCTTGTTGTAGTATTCCTGTGAATGGCTCAAGATTGGTGGACGAGTTGTCAGTTAGGTATGCAAGTGCTCTCCCATATAGCATAAGGTTTTATTCTAGGTTCATTATGCAACTCTTTAGATTTTATTTTCTTCATCATTATATCTAATTTTCCAAAAAAAAATTTAACTTTGCTGGTGCAATATTACATTGTTAAGTGTGCAATTACAAAGTTTACATTTTATCAACCTACAATGTGCAATTATAATTGTAAAGTAAAATTAAAGAAGATAGATAGCATTAAAAAGAATATTGTGATACTAGTTTCTTACACTAATGAAAGACTTGTTAAAGATGATCATCTGAAAATCAGAGAAACCAGAGTGTCAAAAATTCAAGGGAGAGTGAGAAAAATGGAGTGGATCCAGAGAAACCAAAGAATCTAGAGAAACCAGAGTTTCCAGAGGACCTAGAGAAACTAGAGAATCTAGAGAAATGAGAGTTTCCAAAGGATCCAGAGAAATCAGAGGCTTCAAAATAATCATAAATGGAATTGGGCATGCTTTCCTTTGCGCTTGACATGACTGGGCTCCTCCTTTAAACATAGCTCTGGTGGCTCTTGGTGAGTAAATGATCAAAATCTTTTGGAAAACAAGAAGACTAAAGAACAAATCTACAGCAGTTTGAAATGGCAGAATCATGGAAAACCTCAAAATGTTGTTTTTTCTCATCACCCAAGATCCTTCCCTTTCCAAAATGATGCATCTTCAAAGTATCCTAGCTTAGATTCTTGGGCAAGTAAAGTGGCAACAGGTCCAAATAACATTCCTCTCCAAACTAGGAAGTCCAACTTTGCTCTTTCTAAAGAGGACCTTCCCTTCCAAAATCAGGCTCATCCTCAGTGCCTTCACTCTCATTTCAAGGCCCCAAGAGTACCACCTAGTTACAAGGATCATGGGATTTTGGGTTTTAGAAATCCCTTCCCTCCTTGGAAAGTCCCTCCTTTCGATCAAAAGCTCTAAAAATGGAATAGGAAAGGCCTGGGGAGTAAGATTTTTGTCCTACCTTCGGATTCTCTAAACCCAAAAATTGCTCACCTTAAGGAGAATGCCCTTTCTGCTCAATGGTGTGGTTGCCGATGGGATAGTCAAGAAATTATGTCCTAGCGGACTTCATCTTTCCTAGGAACGATCTTAATCAGACCAATGCATAATGATTTTTTATTTTTAGAGTATCCAGACTCTACACTGAAAAATGCAATCATCAATGGCAACCCTCTATTTTTTAAAGGTTCGACCTTCCATTTCCTAGATTGAAAACCAGGCTTTGATCCGGCAAATCACAGATTTCAAAAATCTCCAGTATGGCTTTCTCTAGTTGGTCTTCCATCTGATTTTTGGTGTTCAGAGGCCCTTTTGAAGATAGGAGATGCTTTAGGAAGACTTCCTAAATGGACTCAAGGGGGATGTGGGCAACATCTATGTAGAGATATATTTAAAACAAGGCTTGTACAACAAAGTAGAGATAATCTCAGAGGTGGGCAGATGGAAGCAAAAAGTTCAGAGATTGGGAAATGAGACTCTTGGTAAATGCATTCTTCAAAATCAAATTATTTGTAATTGCCCGTTGGCTGTAGCTAGAGGTGCAATCTCTCCACTTCAAGCAGTTGTTGTTCCAAAAAATAATGAAATGAATCCTCATAGGGAGATCAAGGGATTGGTGTCTCCAACATAACCGCCTATTTTAGAAGTTGTTATAACAAATGATGAAATGAATCTTCAGATGGAGAACAGGGGTTTGACATCTCCAATAGATGTGCCTATTCCTGCAGCCTCATGCCATAATCAAACTCTAAGGCCCTCTCCGCTCTCAGATGATATGATAGAAACCCTGAAATCACGGTTTATTCTAGGTTCAGGTTCTCTCTCTTCTCCCCTCCATCCTCCATCCTTTCCCTCGCTCATCTTGTCCTTGATAGTTAAGATCCAATCCAACAAGACTGTTAGGAGTCCATTTGGTCAAAAGAAAACCCCTTCTTTGATTAGAGGTGCCGTCAATATATTCTCTCACAATCCCAAAATGGTTTCAAAAAGAAAGAACAAAGCTAGGTGAAAGCGAGCAAGGGGTGCTCTAGCTTTAATAGAATTAAGCAAAGATAAACTTACGCCTCTAGCTAACATTTTACAGGAGGAGGATGTTATTGCTAAAGACATTAAAGCTAACATGGAGGTTGAAGATGATCTCTATCTCTCAAATGGAAAGGTGTCCCCAGTTAAAGTCCAGCCCAATTTCCCTCTTAGTCCTCTTCCTTCCCCCTTGGAGATTCCCTCAAAGGATATTTTTGATTGCTTGGCCTCCCTAGTAAATGATCTTCTATCATCAAAACATTGTTTCAATCTTTCGGCTAAACTCCCTTATACTCTCTTGGTGTCACCTTCATTGATACCTCATGATTTGGATATGCCCATGGATCAAAAGACTCAGAGACTCCTTCAACATTACATGATTTATGATGATGATTTGGACTCAGTCCTAGATACTCCCTTAGTTGTAATGTATTCAAAGATCAAGGAGATAAGGAAATTGGGTCTGAACTAGTTTTCAGAAGGAAAGGCAAAACCTAATTTCGGATCCTCCCTTCCCAAGAAGGGCCTTAGATATTTGATTGAAGAAAGATCTCAAGAAGAGGTAGTGGAGAACCAATCCAAAATCACAGACCTTTGGAAAGTAGGGAAGGGAAACTCCCTTCCTGAACAACAATAATGAAAATCCTGTCTTGGAATGTTAGGGGTCTCAACACCCCTAACAAACAGAGGGTGATCAAGAGAAGGATTATTTTGGTCAGCGCAAATGTTACCCTCCTTCAAGAAACTAAATTAGATTGTTAGCAAGTTGTTTCCTTTGGTTTGGGAATTAGCTCTCTATTTCAAGCATCTCTTCAATCAATAGTTTCTTTAGAAGGGGCCTCTGGGGTTCTAATGATAATCTGGAAGCCTTCTCAAGTTCATGTGGAAGGTGTTTCTTCTATCAGAAATTGGTTGCTAGTCAAGATCGCTCACCTTCAGACAAACACTTCCTTTTTATCATCAACACTTATGGACCAACATCTCCTCAAAATAGATAGCTCCTCTGGCTATCCCTTGATGGGGTCATATCCCAACTTTCAAATCAACAACTCATCATAGGAGGTGATTTCAATGCTATCAGGTATGTGTTAGACAAAAGGGGTCGCATTATCAGGTTAGGCAGATCTCAACAAGATTTTAATAATTGGATAGATAGGAATGGGTTATTAGAAATTGACTCAAGGGACTCCTTTATATGGACAAATAGGAGAAAAGGTTTTAGTAATATCTCAGAGAAAATTGATAGATTTTTTCTGGCTGGGGGATCTCAGATCTTTTCTTTTCTTCTTTGAGTGTTCAGTTCTAGCCCGCTTAAGATCTGACCATTTCCCTATTATGCTTTCCCTTCAAGGTGTCCTTGAAACATCCAAATCCCCTTTTAGATTTGAGAACATGTGGATGAAAGATCTAAATTTTCTAACTTTGATAGAAGATTAGTGGAAAGAAGAATCATTTGAAGGCTCCAAAATTTATTGCTTCATTTCAAAGTTAAAATCTATAAAATAGAAGTTGTTGCAATGGAATTCTCAACATTTAAAAACATCTTTTCCTCCAAAAAAGCTTTAGAAGAGAGGTTGGCTGTTATAAATGCTAAAATTATTTCTAAGGGCATGGATTGAGACTCCTTTGAACAAGAAAAGAGATATTGCTCATGGATTATGAGGATATTCTATCTAAAGAAGAAATTTTATGGAAGAAGAAGTCTAGAGAGAATTGGCTCTGGATGGGTGACAAGAATACTAAGTTCTTCCACAATGTGACAAAGATTCACAAGAAAAAGAATAGGATTTCAAAACTGGACTTGAATCAGAACCAAACTATAGAAGATCCTGAAGAGATTAAGAGAGAAATAATTTCATATTACTCTACTCTACTAAACAATGCAGAAGCTTCTCACATGATAGAGAAGGGAAAGTTCTTGGCCTTGATTCCAAAGATCATCTCAGATGAACAAAATCAGAAATGAAATGAGAAATTTTCACTAGAAGAAGTAAGTGAAGCTCTCAACCAACTTCCTTTTGGAAAGCCTCCTAGCCCAGATGGCTTCCCTACTGACTTCTTCAAGGAATGCTGGTATATTTTGGGACAAGATCTTGTTGAGGCTTTGGATTTTGCAAGAAGATCAGGCAACTTGCTCAAAGAAATCAATAATATGTTTATAGCCCTTATTCCAAAAAAGGATGAAGCATCTAAACTAGTGGACTTTATGCCTATCTCACTCTGCAACACAATTTACAAAATCCTCTCAAAAGTCATGACAAATAGAATGAAGCCCCTTATGGATTGAATTATATCAGATGAATAGACTAATTTTGTCCCTAGCCACTCAATTCTCGATGGGGTCATTGTGGCCCAAGAAGCCATCCAAACTCTTCAAAATATGAAGAGGCCAAGTATGATAATCAAGTTAGATATTTCTAAAGCTTATGACAATGTGGATTGACAATTCTTATGCAAAATAATGCAGGCTTTTGGTTTTGACAAAAAATGGATAAACTGGGTTTTTGAATGCTTTTCTATGCCCAAATTTTCAATCTTTATAAATGGAAAGCCAATAGGTTTCTTCTCCTCCTTAAGGGGTATCTAGAAAGGTGATCCTATCCCTCCATTTCTCTACATTATCATGGCGGAAGCTCTAGGGAGGGCCATTAAATCAAAAAAATCTAGCAACCTTTTGGAAGGAGTCAAAGTAACCACAAATTATGTTGTCATACACCAATAATTTGTAGATGATAACCTTTTACTAGGTGCAACAAAATTCAAGGAAGAAATTCAACTAAAAATGCTTTTGGAATCCTTTGGGAAGGCCTCGGGACATATCAACAACAAAGAAAAATCAATTTTTTTGTTTTTCTCCACTCCTATCCCCATACAGGCTAAGATTCTAAGAATTTTGAACTGTAGAGAAGGTACACTCCCATGTATACATCTGGGCATTCCAATTGACAAAGGATTGAGGAACACTAAGCTTTGGGACCCAGTAAAGCTAAATATGGATTGGAATACAAACTCCTAAAATGGGAAATGGCTTTCATGGGCTGGCAGATTAGTTATGCTCCAAGCAGTTATTTTGGCTCTCCTCATATATCTTTTATCCTTCTTATCCCTAACCGATAGTGAAAATTCCTTCATCATCAAGAAGATGAGAATTTTTTTGGCAAAATATTGAAGAAAAACAAAAAATTTCCCTAATTGGATGGAATAAAATCATCAAACTTAAATCTCTGGGGGGTTTAGGAATCAAAGATCTTAAATTGCATAACAAAGACCTAGGAGCTAAACTAGTTTGGAAGTTCATTAAAGATCCCAAAGAAAAATGGGTTAGGATGATGGCAACTAAATATCTAATAGATGGGGATCCTCAAAACCTCCTTAGAGATAATTTTTATCTGAAGGGTTCTAGAACTTGGAACTTCATTGTCTCTTGTAGAAACTTAATTTTAGATTCCCTATCTTGGGATATTCATGATGGTTCCTCTAACCTCTTCTGGGAAGATTCATGAGGAGGATACCCAAGGATTCAAAGTTGTCTTAACATTCCAATAGCAAAGCACTAGCTTAAGCAACACTAGGGATCCTGAATCAGCGACTATATGGTTTTGGAAAGGACCTCTAGCATGCAAGGATGAAGGTGAAGGCCTATGGAAGGATTGCCTATTCCAATTGCTGAAATTAAACAAATTTTAGAAATTATAAGAGTAAGAAATATTAATCCTAGAAGAGGGAAAGATACTCTTATTTGGACTTCCTCGAAAAGAGGTCAATATAATGCTAAAGATGGTGATAGATTTCTAGCTAACTTTCGAAATCAAGAGGAACAAGATATTCTGGTTAGGCTCTTTTGGAGTAGTAAGATCATCCCAAAAGTAGGAATCTTTGCATGGTTAGCCTTCAAAAAGAGGATTCTTACTATAGAAAGGTTTACTAAAATGGGCTATGAAGGGCCCTCGAGATGCATCATGTGCAAAGCCCATGCAGAGACAGTTGATCACCTTCTCTTGAATTGCCCCTTTGCCTCAAAATGCTGGTGATGAATTTGTGCAAAATTAGGGTGGATATCAACCTTTCCTAATGGTATAATCTATCTTTTTCAATGTTGGCCTCTTTCTTCTAAGGAAAGCACTTTAAGCTAGATTTTGGAAATTTCTCCGTCCTACCTTGTTTGGGAAATTTGGAAAGAAAGGAATCGAAGACTTTAAATGACAATAAAGAAAGGAGATTTGAATAAGTTTTAAGCTCAATTGAAACCTAAATTTTTGAGACAATAAATTGCAAACTAGCTTTCTCAATAGATTCTTCCAAAAAAAATTATTCTTGGGATGATAGTATAAGAAATTACTGGCAAGGAATCAAGATTCCTGCTTCATTTGGGCAAAAACCTAATGCTCGAAAGGAAGCTATATGGTCTCCTCCTAAGTAAGGATGGTTCAAAATAAACTTTGATGGAGCCTCCAAAGGTAACCCAGGTCCTTCAGGTATAGGATATGTGGTAAGAGACTATTCAGGGTCAATTATTGGAAAAATGGCCAAGCCAATGCCACCAGATACCAATAATATAGTAGAATTCAAAGATTTATTGTTAGGCCTACTGGTTTCCTCAATCATGGGTTAAGAAACATCATAGTGGAGGGAGATTCAGAGATAGAAATCAATGCAATCAAATTGAAGAAAACCCCAAACTGGCAGCTATAGGCAATTCTGGATAGCATAATCGACAATCTGGCTATATTAGAGCAATATGAGGTTCTATCTACACATAAGTGAATACAAAGGCAAATGCTCTCTCAAAATCTACAACAGAAGGCATTTCTCTTCACTAGTGGGAACAAGGAGGCAATCAATAGGGCTAACCTACAGAGTATTTTCATCATTCACCAAATCTTCTATCAGAGGCAAACCTTAATTTTAAAATCTGCAGTAGATGGTTTCCTTTATTTTGGCGAGACCATGACAGGAATTCCCAAGGTAAATCTATTTTGCATAGCAAAGGTCTCCTTTTTCAATTCTTCAGACTTTACTTCTGGTGTTAAAGTTTGGTGAAATGGATACATCTTTGAATTCAAACTTTTCCACCAACTTTAAGACTTAAAACAAACTTGTCACCTATTCTTGGTCTTGCCATCATCAAATTCTCCTACTCACCTCCTGAAAAGACAGCCTGCGGTCCACCATCATTCTAAGTATGAGGCATGTGTTTTCCATTGGATAGAGATTAATGCTTTAGCTGAGAGACTTGGCATGATTAGAGATAGATATCCTTCACCGCCTTTATAGGAGAATTCATTGCAAGGTATTTCTCATTAATGCATGTCGAAGAAAGTGTCGTCAAGCCTTTATTTAGCTTCCTCTGCAAGTTTATAAACTACTCTATCTCTGCAATTGCATTGAAAACAGGTTAAGATTCTTCAGACCCTCAATTATCAGCTAGGTTACCTCTGCAATTGCTCGCAAAGAAGATCAAGGTGATACAGATTCCTAAAGCTATGTTTGGTGAGGAGCCATTTGGATTCATAATGAGTGTCTACCCTAGACCAATCTCATGTTTTGGTATGAACACTCCCATTTCTCTCTCAGCTTCCACCTGTCAAGTCTCCTTCAGGAAAATCATGGACTTAAGGCTGAAGAGGCTACTCCTATATCCTGAGCCATCGGTTATCCTGGCCGTAAAGCTCATCCTTGGTAGTGGGCATATTAGCAGGAAGGAATACCCCCGTGACAATAACATCATTTTATCTCGGTTTGTCACCTCCCTCATGGATTTAAAGCTTGACAAACAAGTAGTCTAGACCCTCACCAAAAGGCTATTTCCTAATGACATCCTACTCGAATTGCAAGAGGTTCTTAATAAGGTGTGACATGATTCACGGGCTCCTCAGTCGAGCGAGTGAATTCTCTTCAATGTTCCTGGTGAGTTGATCAAATTCTACCCTCTTCTGCTTGACCTTACTGGCAAGGACCTTGAAAAGCATAGATCATTTTCAGGAATGGGTCTCAAATTCCTAAAATGGCATTTTCTTGGGGAAAATCTAGAAGATTTGGGCAGGGAGGAAGAGCTTCTAGAATTTGCAAGACTTAATAGTGTCTTACCTTAAAAAAATGAAGTGGAGGAACTCCAATCAGAACAAAGTAGACAAGGTGGTGGCAGAGGATCGGATCACAATTTTGGGCAAGGTAGGGGACGTCCTCTGAGTAGAGGGTCTGGAAGAGGCCGAGATCCAAAGCCTCCATCAATGTGAGAAGAAGACTCTTAATTAGATAGGTGTTTCAAGCTGGGGGATTTTTCTTTTGAGGCCATTTCAGAGCCTTTAGTTGGTTTTTTTTTAAAAAATTTGTAAAAATTAAACTTTCATAAATTCTGCTATGACTTCATTTTTCATAGCTTTAAACATTGAATATATTTTTGAATGACTAGGGAGGTTTCATTAGATTTAATGTCTATAAGAAAAACTTTATGTTCAATCCGATCCCAGATATTTTTTGAGGGCTTTGGAGTTGGTTTCCCTTTTTGTGCATACTGAGGGATTTAGTTTCATACTGTCTATCTTTAGGGCCTATGGGCTTTTTGAAAATCTGGAATTTATGCTGTAATCTTTCATATGAATCAATATATTAATTTGGCATTGTCGTTATCGATAAAAAAAAAGAATATTAGGTTTTTGGTTCAGACTAGAAACTTTTTTATCTTGACAATTTCTAATTCAGAGTTTCAAATATTGTACTATAAGCCAAACAAACATTTAATTATATACATTGGAAATTTCAAGGCCTAATTTTTAGGACCCTGAGAGAACGTATTTTTCGCTCTTTTCCTTTTGCATAAGTTGGGTATTATCAACTATAATTCCTCTCATTTTCTTGTGAAATGTTGTAGAGGGGGTGTCAACTACATATTTTTGTAGGATGTTGTTGGTAAGTTGGTGGGGGTAATAAATCTTGTGTAGCATGAGGAAGTTAAAGGTGATCCATTCATATCTATTGTTGGGTGCTTGAAGATGGTAATGAAATATGGCATTAGAAATAGCTAGGAGAAGGTATTTGAAGCTTAGAAATAGGTAAGGTACTAAAATCTACATTAATAAAGGATGGAATATTTCATTGCACGAGATTGTAAGATGAGTATCCTTGGCTAATTGTTGAGCATTTAGCTTCACAAGAGTAATTCAAATGAGATAGATTTTTGATATTCTTTATTTTACTTTGGTTCACCTTGAATATCAATTTAACTAGTAAAGGTAGTCAATGAAATTAAGGTAGTACAAACCAAGGCTAGAATTTTACAGTCACCCTTACCTTTCATATGAAAATTTAATAACGGGTTGGTCATTTCAATTCCTTTTATTTGACTTTTTAAGAAAAAAATTAGTTGTCAAAAATATTAATTAGTAATATATGTAAAAGTCTTAAATTTACTAAATTTCTAAATTCATACAAAGAAAATCTTGTTTACAATTATATTTAATTTTAAAAAGATTTCAAATTAAATTGACTAAGTTTCTAAGTTCATATTAAAAAATTGAAACTTTTCCAAAAATTCATGTTATAATATTTTAAAAATTAGAAAAATTATATCAATCATTTCAAAATATTCTAAATAAACAAGTTTCTAAATTTACATTTAAGATGATATTGTTTAAAATATTTTAAAAATTAAATCGACTATACAACAAAATGGAAACTATTCTAGAATTTCATATTAAAATATTTTAAAAATTAGAAACAATTATATCTTATCATTTCAAAATATTCCAAATAACGTTATATTTTTATTATAAATATTCTAAAATAATATAATTTAATATTATAAATTAGAATATTATATTACCAATAATAGTTTTTTGCGGTTTATTAGTGAATTAGAGTGTCATATATATAGTTTAAAAAAAATATAGGATGTCAATCTATACGGTCCAGTAATTTTTTAAGCTGTCATATATGATCCAAAAGTGAAAAAACAATCATTTTGACCATCAAATTCTAGGCTTGATTCAAACCTAGCATTTATGTCTCACTGAACAAAATAAAATATAGGTGAAGAGGCTAGGCTTTGGAAATAAAGTTGTAATTTAATTTGGTGAAGTAATTAAAGGAAATGTTAAAGTTTATTATTTATTAAGAAATGAAAAAGGCAAAGGTAGCCAAAGAAAGAAGAGATTAGAGGAGGAAACGTCCATGAGGTGGAGACAGGTATCTGGTTACACCAAGAAAGAAAGGATATGTTGTTCAAGGAAATAGAAAATAACTCTTTCTTTTATTAAAATATAATATCATCAATGATTGCATAAAATACGAGTAAAACTCATGGTTGGTCATGAAAATAGTGAGCATATTGAATGCAACCATAAATTTATTTTGATAAATTAAAATTAGAAGAAAGTAGCATAAAAATGCAGAGAAAGTTGTAACAGTAGAGAAGACGAAAGATGATAGACAAGTATTGTGAAAAATTAATTCACTTGTATTTGTGGTCTTTTAAGAGTTGGTCTCTTAGTTTTAAAAATTATTTTACAAAACAAAAAGTCCTAAAACATATTATAAATAACATTGGAACTTCTTAAAACATATCACAAAGAACATAAGAACTTCAAATGCAAGAATACAACTAATATTATTGTTGACCAAGTTAAAGGCATGGCACTATCAAAACCTGTAGTAGTGAAGGTTAAAGAAAGTAGTCCAAAATCAAGGTTAAAGAGAGTAGTCCAAAATTAGGGTAAAATTAACTCACCTATATTTGTTGCAAACCTCGCTCAATGAAGTCCAAAAAAATTCTAAATAGATTAAAAAAATTAGGGAGAGTAAGGGGCACAAGTTACTTAAATTTTGTAATTGTACTTTTTTATCATCTTTGCAAAAGTTTTAAATATATTATTTAGATTTATTATTATTTTAATTTGCATCACACAATATGACCAGTCCTTTTATTAAACATTCATTTTATTAAGCACATATATTATTTTATGATTTTCTTTGTAATAAAGATGATTAAAAAATGATAAAATATATTTATTTTATTTTTTAAGTTTTTAATCTTATTCCAAAGTTTTCAAACTATTCCAAAGGACACAATGAAGAAGAACAAAAACAATGCTAAAGGATGGTATTTTATTTTTACTTATTTATTTGTAGTAAAGTTTATCATTTCTAAAAATATTCAAATTATAATGATTTAAAATTATTATTTTATTAAACTAATTATTTATAGATGTAATTATAGACAAATTTAATTTTTATAAGATTATTCTTATTGTTGAACTTTTAAATTTTATTATTAGTTTACATGTGATAAGTGAGTAAGTGTTAAATTTGATTTGTTTACTTTTATTAAACACATTTTGAATAATTCAAATTTTATGTTTGTTTAATTTTTTAAAATAATTTAGAAATATTATATTATCCATACGAATAAATGTATGATATATTAAATACATTTAAAAATTAAGTAGTTGTTATTTATTAATTTATTATTATATAATATTTTTTTTTTTTTTTTTTTAAGGGTAAGTGCTATCAAGTATGGGGATAGCGTCCTATATTAATTTTGAATGCTTAATTACAATATGAATTTTCCTAGTTGTTCACCATGAGTATTACAAAATACGGTGACAATAGGATTCAGATACATACTTAGGTATATTTTCAAACCTATTAGCAAGCAAAGTCATCTAGTTGCCCTACATGGCATTTAGGAAAATGGCATCATAACCACCAATGTTGATAACTTTGAAGGTTTGATTATCTGATAACCACCAATTGGGGGATTCCGTGAGCCTGTGGAATGGAGTTAGATCATCATTGAAAATTGTGCATTGAAAAACCTCGCATGCATTCTCAATGAATGCAATTAGACGCTCCCTTTTTTCTCTAGCTCCCACACACTTCTAAAGTACCGCTCGTGCTCTTTTTCCTCACTAGAATCCTCACTCGACTCCTTAGAATCCGAACAATCCGATGGGAGATGATTCTCTGGTTTGAAGTATCCCTTCAAGATACTTATCCACAAAACCCCAGGAAGCTGTAGGATAGCGTCTGCCACCAAGTCACCCACAGCAGGCTTAATGAACTCGTCCAGTAGTACCACCAATTACTCCTTGCATTCGAGAATGTCTGCCAGTGGGAGTAGAATTGTTACGTAGACAATTGCATCACACCAATGCCTTTGGTTGTTGAGAATAGTCTCAAATATCCCCGTCAGTGCATCATAGATGAAATCTTCCATGTAAAACAGGTACCTAATCTGGAAGTCGAGGGGGTCTTCATAGTTAACACATGAAACACTTTTGAAGTAAGCCATGGTATTTGCTTTGCTAAACAACACTGAAGCAATGTTGATTTATATAATAAAGTTCTGCATCTCTAGAAGTTTCCCCTCCTCAACATTGCTCAATGTGGATAGCTCAGTCTTCCATGAAACACAACATTAGTTAGATGTCACTCACATTAATCCGATGAGGCTGAGGAGTGCAGCGAGATAGGGTACCGTTGCTTTAGATTTGTACCAACATATTCTCGATAGTACCGGGAATCTTTGTTCTACTGCCTTCATTATGGGATATATCCAGTGCGATTTGATCTCTGACATTGGCAGGCATGTTTGTGCCGTCAAAAATCACATCCACCCTTTGTGTTTTTATGCCTTCATTTGCAAGGATATCCACAACACAATTTCCTTCCCTATATGTATGCACAATTTCATAGCAATCGATCCGACTTAATAGTTGTTCGATGTGTGGCCTCCACTTGTTTAGGTTCTTGGATTGGAAGTGAGAGTGGGCAATACCATTAAGTATAATTTGTGAGTCCCCTTCAATGATAACTTTTGTTAGTTCTTTTTCCACACATAACATCAGTCCTGTAGTGAGAGCATATATTTCTGCTTCGTTGTTTGTGGCCCAACCTAATGAACCATATGTTCTAGCAATTACATTTCCATCCCAATTCCAGATTAACGCTCCATAGCCTGATATGCCTAGGTTACCCCTGCTTGCACCATCAAAATTCATTTTGGTCCAATCTAGATGTGGTGCCTTCCATTTGATGTGTTTCCTTTCGATCTTACTCTTATGGGTCACTACCCTTGTGATGTCATTCTTTAGTAGCCATTTTTTCTCCATGGATTTATCCCAACTATTGAAACTTCTTATGTTCTTCCTAGGCTTGCCATTAATTACTTCCTCAATTGCACTCTTGATGTTCCCAATAAGTGTTTCTTGTGTAGCAAATTTTTCCTTGAGGATCCGGCGATTTCGTTCCTTCCATATATGCCACACTATCAATGACGGTCCATTTATCCATATGTCACTCCATTTTTATGTGTATTGGGTGGGCCATGCAATGAGGAAATCCTTGAGTAACTCATTTCTTGCCGTAAAAAAATTGACCATATCCAAAAACCAGCTCCAACATGCAATCGCAATCGGACATTCAAAAATTAGGTGATTAGAGGTTTCTTCTGACATTCTGCACATTATGCACATATTTGGACTAGGTATACTTATGATTTTTAGTCAGTCATATGTTAAAATTCTATTATGGAGTGCTATCCATAGGAATGCACTAGCTTTGGGAAGTATCCTTTTATTCCAGCATATCTTGTGGGGCCAAGAGTCCTTTGAGCCCCTGTCTCTAATTGCCTCATATCTCAACTTAACATTGTATTCTTCAGACTTAAAGCAACACCAAAATATACTATCTTCGGTTTGAGATATAGGGATTCTTCTCTTTTCTAGGATGTGATTGATTTCATCACACATTTTTGGATTGCCTGAGTTTATTTGTTTCCAATAGCGCGTAACTCCATTACTCAGATTGCAATCGAAATAGTCACTCACAAAGGAGCCAATTTGTTCTTCCACTGATTGGATCCATGCCTCGTCCAAAATTAGATCACTCAAAGCAGGTTCACCTTCTCAGGAATCATGCCAGAATTTGGCTAATTGTCTATTTCCAATGTGCCAAGATAAATGGTCAGTTATTACTGGTCTGCATTCCCATAAGAAATTCCATGTAGCAGAGCCTCGCTCAGTATTGGCAATCATAAGAATACGTTGAGGTGAATTGGAGTCCATGTATTTTTTCTTGAAAAATTTTACACCAAAGTTTCCTGGGTTCCCGATACATTTACCATGTGAGTTTTGCACCAAGGGCCATATTTTGCAGATCCATTTTCCTGAGTCCAGCCTCACCCTCCTCTTTTTTGAGACACATGGTATCCCAACTGATCAAAGGTATTCATTTAAGATCCTTGGCACCTTCCATATGAATTTTCTTAATAGGTTGTCAAGGTTCCTGCTTGTGGAGGAAGGCATTCTGAAGCAGGACATGCTGTAAATCGAAATTGTAGAGAGTATAGATTGGACCATTGCTATTCTCTCTTCCTAGGAGAGCCACTGATTTTTCCAAGAGGCAAATTTAGTCTCACAAGCGATGTTGACATCTTTCCATACATTCATTTTTCTATGTCCTTTGTCTATCTTAATGCCTAAATATTTCATTGGTAGTTCCACGATTTTTATCCCCATTAGCTCCGCTATTCGTAGCTAGTTTTGTTTGCTTGTGTTAAAGAAAAATAATTGGGACTTTTCTTTATTCATTATCTGGCTTGAGCATTCTGAATAACTGTCAAGCGTGCTTATGATGCATTTTTCCTCTTCAATCGATGCTTCCCCAAATACCACTATATCGTCGGCAAATTGAGAGTGAGTGCATGCGTCTAGATCATCATGTATTTTTAACCCTTTCCATTCTCCTACCAGCTGTTTCTTCAGGATAATATTCCCCAATACTTCAGCCATTAACACAAAAATAGATGGGGAGATGGGGTCGCCTTGACGCAACCCATTCGTAGCAGGGAAAAAACCACATATCTTGCCATTGATGAGGAGAGAAAATTTGACTGATGAAATGCAATATATGATACATTCAATCCATGGCTCTAGAAATCCAAGTCTTACTAAAATGGAGGTGAGGAAATGCCATCTTACCTTATCATACGCTTTTTATACATCTAATTTGATGACCATGCCTTTTAGTTTTTCCTTATGTACTATGTGGATTACTTAAGCCATGTATATGATATTGTCCATGATTTCCCTTCTAGGCGTAAAGCCATTTTGGTTTTCTAAAACAATCTTTGGTAGGATTTTCTTTAGTCTTTCTGCCATAGTCTTCACAATGATCTTATACACCATGTTACATAGTGAAATTGGCCTGTAATCCTTCATGGAGGTGCATACATCTTTTTTCGGAATAAGACAAATTACTGTATGGTTTAATTCCTTTACATTTCCTCTTTTTTCTGAATTCTTCCATGAGCAGCCATATGTCATGACCCATGAATTCCTAGCATATTTGAAAGAATTTTGCGTTCATTCCATCCGGGTCAGGGGCCTTGTTGGGTTGCAGGGCGAAAGTGGTAACTCTGACTTCTTCCAATGTGTATGGAGCAAGAAACATCTCTCTATCCATATCGGTGACTATTGATGTGATGACTTCATTGACAATTGGAAATGTGGAGATCAGATCCTCATTGCTAGAGCCTAAAAGTTCTGTGTAGTGGTCTAGTGCAGCTTGCTCTATCTCTGCATCCGAGGAGACTCGAATGCCACCATTGTTCACAACCGAGCTAATTCTGTTTATACAGTTCCTTCCCTTCATGGAGGCATGGAAAAACTTTAAATTCATGTCCCCCTCTGCAATCCACTATTCCCTGGATTTGTCTTTCTAGAATACCTCTTCCTTTCGAAGTAAATCAAAATATTGTTTTTTTAGTTGCTTTTCACATTCAAATTCCACCTTGGTCATTCCATTATCCATTACATGGCTGTTAAGGACTTCCAACTTAGCTTCAGTCTGCAGTTTCTCTGTGAATATGTTTTTGAAGCTTAGTTTGTTCCATTCCTTTAATTTTCTTTTCAGAAACTACAATCGCTTAACAAAGGTAAAGCTAGGGGAGCCAACAAAAATCTTGCTTTCCAGCCACCATTTTTTGAGGAGCTCCATCAAAGCCGGATCCTGCCACCACATGTTTTGAAACTTAAAATAATTTTTTGATCTTGGGGCAGCATGGGCAATCGCCAGAGAGACTGGATAATGGTTTGATCCACTCTGTGGTTCAATTGTGGTTTCGAGCGAATAGTTTCCTAAAACCCACCATTCCCCAACGAGAATTTGGTTGAGTCTTTTTGTGATATTGGAGAAGTTTAGTCTCCCGTTCTTCCATGTGAACTTCCCATTCTTTGGAGGAATGTCCACCAATCTGCAATTGTGCACAAACTCCTAAAAGTCTACCATAACTTTGTTGGGTTCCTTTAATCCTCCTACCTTGTCGTCAAAGCTTAGTATAAATATTTGTATTATATTATTAATAATATTATTTTATTATCAAATTTTTTATATTATTAAATTACATGAGGATAACTAAAATAATATTATTAATTTATATTTTTATATTTTATATATGTTTATTTTTTATATTAAATTTTAATTTTTTAATTTTTACTTTTTTTTATCAGTAATGGGCTTATAGCTGAATTGTATTAATATATTCAAAAATTTACATCATACAAAATGATCCTTCTTGGATCTCATCAGAGAATCTACATATTCATATCGATATTTGACTCACCTTCTTTACTACATCAATAGCTGAATATCAAAATAGGGATGATATACAGAGTAAATCTATTGTCTCTGCCTATAATAAAAAATAGAGATATTTTACTAATATATTCCTCCTAATACATAATTTTCTATTGTTATATCACAAATATATATTATCTATCAGCTACTATAGGGCTCATATCCCACCTGGAATTGGACCTTCCTCTTCTTCATCATCTTCATTATCGTTGCTACTCCCACTCTTTGAAAAGGGGTCATCTTCTCCGCGCCTACTCATAAGGTGTTTGAATTCACGAACCCACAACATAGTGACATCAATCTCATCCCCTATTGGGGGACCTAGAACACCATCATCCACAAATCCCATGACCTTTTTGATGAGATATAGACATATTCTCTTCATAGTAATATTCACCTCCCAATGCACCTGATCCCAAATGAACAGTATTGGGAACCTAGGCATTGGGACTCCATTTCTTCTTTCTAACCTGTAAAAGGAAGATGGAGGGATAGTGATATTGTCATCAATCTCCCAGAGAGATCTTTCCATATTGCCCAAAAAGCCTTCCGTAAAGATCCTTTTGCATAATTCTTTTGCTGCTATTTTATTTTCCCCTAATTTCAAGATAATAGCTAGAAAGTGAGCCAAGATGTCAGTATTTACTCGATACCTATGATCAACTATAAGAAATTGAACATCCCAAATATCATAGATAGCATATAGTAAAAGCGAGTGGTAAATATTTGTCACTTGTAGAAGCCTTTTGCTCGTGATAGGACCAAAAAAAGTCATTTGTCGCTTCTCTGCAACTAACCTAATATTAGAATCCATTGAAAATATCTGCTCTTTTCTTCAAAACACAAAGAGAAAATGATTGATGATTTCTTAGAAAAACTCAACTTAAAAAAGGCGATGAAGCTTCTTGAGCAAGTTTGAAGCCCATAATGAATGTCTGGATACACTCAAAACAAATCTATTGCGGCGATCTCCATATCAAGCCCGAGTCATGTGAACCCCGCGAAAAGCTAAGTTATAGAGTTGGCAACCAGGGTACTGCTTTCTACCTATTTGACTTAATTTCTCAAAACACCCGCGTTCCTATGAGATATAATTATGCTAATTTCGAGACCATTATAACTCATAAATACGTCCCCTGTCAACTCGGCTACATCACTACTCTTGAAAATACTTTTTTGAATAAATATGCCCATTCCAATTTTGATGACATGTACTGCTAGCTAGGCGCTAGAAGGGCCCACAACTCTCCTTCTCACTTTCCAGATTTTGAAATTCCTTCCCACTCTAAAGAATTTAAAACTTTAAACCAATCCCTATTTCAAATGGCTCGCTAACAAAAAATAATTTACAATGTATCTTCCACATCTATTTGAATACCATCTGCTGCTTGATTAACCAAAACATCTGCAGACCGATTTCCTTCCCTCTATATGTGATTGAAGACCAGAGCTTCAAAAAAACTAATTATAATTAGAGCTTTTTCTAATAATGCATTTAATCTCCAATTTGGTGTTTTCTCTTTTCTCAATGCATTGATATCTAGAGCCGAATCCCCTTGTATCTCTAAGCATTTTATATCCAAATCTCTGCATTTTTTAACCCCAATAACCAAATCTTGAAATTGTGCCTGATTGTTAGTACCCGAATTGATTCTACCATTTTAGCTATGATTCTACCATCCCATTTTGAAATTTGACAACCCGCTCTTGATATACCTAGGTTTCCTTTGGCTGTGCCATCAAAGTTTAATTTATACCAACCCTCCTTTAGTGGTTTCCATTTACATTCCCTTCTATCTTGTTCACTGACCACTCCTACCTTACCACCAAATTGGGGGATTTTAAGACCAAACCATCTCCCTCTTATTTCACCATCCCAATAAGAAAATGAAGAGTTCTTAAGTGATCTATGCTCATTCCTACTATTCACAAGCTCTACAATAGCCCCTTTGATTTTTTTGATTAATGGATTTGTCTCCATTTTTGAATCTTTGAAGATTCTTCTATTTCTCTCTTTCTATATTTCCTAATTTAAAATAGAGGGACTTGCCATCCACAAGCCACTGAATAGACCTGTCCTATTTAAACTTGGCCAACTCTTGAATAAACTTAGGATATCTTGTGGAAAGGTTGTTGCCCAACCTAATTTTGTACACAACCATTGAAAACATTGCTAGGAGAAAGGGCAATGTAAGAAGAGATGATGAACTGGTTCCTCAGCTTGTTCACATAGGGCACATCTTGAAGGTCCATTAAAACCAATTTTTTGAAACCATTCTGCTGTCACAACTCGCCCTTTAAGCATAGCCTAAGGAAAAATCTTAGATTTAGGAAGCCATGCTTTATTCCAACATAGATGTAGGGGATGATCAGATTTTGACCAATGTTGTTGTAGAGTTAGCTCCTTATAGCCCTCCTTAGCTGAATAGGCCCCTGATTTAGAACCATCCCATCGCAACCTATCTCTAGCATCACTGAAAACCATACATCTACTTTGAAGAATCTCTTGAATCTATATAATCTCAGCCCTAGGACCATCTAAATTTTCAAAGGATTCCCACTTCCAAAATCCATTTTTATCTTTTGAATGAAAGCTAACAAAATCTTTTAAAAGGCTACCCCGGGCTTCACTTGTTTTAAGTTTGAGTCTATCTGTTTTCATAAGTGAACTAATGGTAGGATAACCCTATCATGAATCATCCCAAAATAGTGTCTTTGAGCCATCCGCTACCTCCCAAGTTAATATTTTCATAATTAGCTCTCTACAAGACAATATGAAGTTCCACACTCACGATCCCTTGGGGGAATTACTTGTTCTAAACAGAGATTCCACTTCATTTTCTACTAGATATTTATTTTGTAAAATTTTGACCCATTTATGATTTGGTTGTTCATACATTTTCCATACCAATTTGGCTCCAAGAGTTTTATTCTACCATCCATGTTTCCTTAGCCCAACTCCACCAAACTCTTTAGGCTTGTAGATAGAGTCCCAAGCTATTAAAGCCATTTTATTTTTTTCAGCTAGCCCATGCTAGAAAAAATTCTCATTTGCTTATTCATATTATTAGTAACACTAGTGGGGAGAGCTAGGCAAGACATATGATATATACGCAATGAAGATAACATTGCTCTTAGCATCACTACCCTACCTGCCCAAGTTAACCATCTACCTTTCCATGCAGTTAATTTGTTTTCAAGCTTCATTTTAAGTGGTTCCCATAGTTTTGAGGATCTAATTCCACTTTCAAGTGGTAGACCTAAATATTTATAAGGTACAATACTCCCTTATTGAACTCCAAAATTCTAAGAATTTCTTTTTCTGTCCATGGCTGAACATTGAATAGAAAAACTTCATATTTTTCCCTGTTGATATGTTGACTTCAGATCTAGGTATACTGATTTAAAATACTTTTAAAATATTTTTAGAACTCCTAAATTTTAAATCTCACATTAAAATTCAATCTTTGGCTTACTCAAAATTTGTATCGGGCAAAGTTTTCAACTATGTGGTTTTTGGATCAAGTCATCATCTTTGAGCTCATCACATAATGTATTGGTCAAAGGGGTCAAAATGAAAAAAATATTAAATTTTTTAAAAGTATGAAAAGGCAAACCGCTTTATAGGGATATTTTCAGTATCATTTAGTCATATTGCCAATTTTCACACCGACCCAATTTACCATTTAAGAGATTCTTATACTTACATTTTTGCAAACCTATTTTTAGAAAATTTTAATCATTTTTGGTGATTCATCATAACTAAAGATTCATGGGTTATGTCACCCTCTCCCTTTGAATGTCTAGTTAAAATTTCAGGTCCAAATTCTGCTTCAGTCAAAAGTAATAGAAAAATCCTCGAAAAAGGACAAGGAGAAGTGAACGAGTTATAACTAAAATTAAATAAAGTTCATTTCACACAACAACTAGGTTCTGAGTTTCAAAAGTCGAAAGTAAAGTATTGTGAAATAAATTCACATCACACAACTGGGTTGTGAGTCTTGAAAACCAAGTGTGAATGGTTACTAGTTGCGACTTTGAAAAGTCAAATCTAGAGGTTGTGGGTTGTGAAATCGAATTTCATAACTCAAAACTAAATTGTGAGTTGTAAAATTTGAGCAAAAGAGTTGTTAAATGCAAATTCTCAACTCACAACCAGATTGTGAGTTGTGAATTCCCAAAACATAACCAAAAGTAAATATGTTAACTATTTTAAAAACCAATTTTTTGAAAAGATATTGGTCATTACAAAGTTCTTCCACCCACATCCTCTCTTGAATATACATACTTGCAAAATGTGTGAGCACATACAGGGTGTTAATTTAAACCGAGCTGAGAAAAGATATAAACAACACAAAACATGGCAGAAAGAAAATTGCACACAACAAGGACACAAGACACAAGAGATTTATAGTGGTTCATGATAAAGGCCCATAGACCATCTCCTAACAAAGAAAATTCAAATTTGTTTGCAAAATTATCAATGCATATGTGTGTGTCCTCCATATATTGGCGATCACCTATATCAACCTAGAACTGGAATGAAATTTGATGTCATAGTTATGCCAATTGGTTTCATCAATGAGGCATGGCAGATGAGATAGGGAGGCATGTTATTATAGTGGTAAAAGGTGCTCCCAAGAGGGTTGGGTGGCCACTCCTTCACACTGCTACCACTCGCTTCATCAATCTTCGCTCCTCCCTCATCCAAACCATTACTCTCAGCCACTGCAACTTGTGCATTGTTAGGCGTTTGCTTGGGAAACTTTGCTTTCAAATCCATGATGACCTTTGGTTGATGACCGTTCAAGTGTCAGGAGGATGATTCACCTCCACCTATTTCAATGGTCACAATCTTCACATCTTCCTTGGGCTCCTCAATGGATTCACCTTTACTCTTGGCCATCGGTTCTTCTTGCAGGGATTTCTTCTTAGACTCCAAGTTCTTGGGAGAATTATTCAAAAAGGTTGGTCTATTTTGGAAAACCTTACCAACATCACTGAGGCAATCACCAGGCTCTAAGTTCACATAAATTGTGCTCCCCTTGGCAAGTTCCTTGGCCTGTTCTAGCACCTTTATTTCCACGACCCTCATCCACTAGCCATATAGAAACCCTTCTCACCACTCTCTCAAGGGAAACACAAAACTCAACACATCGTTGTCCAAACCAAATTGGTCTTCTCCCATGGACTTGTTGCTACCTTCTTGCTTTGACCTTTCAGAATGAATAACCAAAATCTCACATAACTTCTGCTCCACCTCTATATACTTGGTGGATAATTTATTTGAGAAATTCTCCTTATCCATAAGTTGTTTCTCTACATTCTTCAGCTTGACCTGAAGCTTAGCTTCTCTCAAGAGAGCATTCTATAGATCTTCTTGAAGAGCTAATAATTGGGCTTTTGAACTATTATGGTCATTTTTCAGAGTTGTTACAATATTTTCAAGCTTGAGATGCTTGTCAATCGATACATCTTCAAGGCTACCGATGTTTACTTTGGGTCCATTTAAGCTTTCAATTAGTTCTTTTTCCCTTAGACTTGACGAAGCTTCAATCTCTAAAATTCTTGCCAAGGAATCCTCCATAAAATACAATAGATCTGTGAGTTAGAAATTCTCCTCCTTTAGTCTCATAATTTTTTCCTCTTGGTAGCTTTTAGCATCACATGTCTCATCTTCTTCAAGATCCTCTTCAATTGTTTCAACGCCCTCTTCTTCAACTGAATCCTCTTAATTTTTCTAGCCATCCCACCAATGTATGTGGCATTTCATTTCAGCTTTCACTTGCACAACACCACTCTCTGTGAATTCTAAATTACCAAGAAATTCTTCCATGATGGAATCAGCTTCATCATCTTCTTTTATCTCTCCTCAATCCAACCATGGCTCTGATACCAATTGTTAATTTAAACAGAGCAAATAAAAGATATAAACAACACAAAACACAATACAAATTCAATCATACAAAACAAGGACAAGAGACACAAGAGATTTATAGTGGTTCACCATAAAGGCTACGTCCACTCTCAAGTAAGGATAATTCTATTAATCATTATGAGATACATATTCATACATGACTGCACACAGTCATTTATACAATCACGTTCAACTATGAAACCAAAAGTTAAGAGAATGTGAATGATCATATGACTGTTGGGCTTCACATTCCCAACTCAGGGCACTTGAACTGTTGATTGTATGCTTCAAAGTATTACACTCTAAATTTGTAGAGCAATTGTAAAGCCCAACATGCACAAGGCATGCAGAATAGTTGTAGAAATGCCTCTCAAAGCTCTAAAATGTAATGATTATGCAGCAAGCATGGAGTGAATCTGTTGAAAAAGCTTGCAAAAAATTACAATTACCAGGTGTAAAGCTCCAAGTGGATGGAGATGTTACCGAATGTTATAGTTGAAAATGCACTCATAGTCATGAGTAAAAAGTATGGTATCATACATAGTACAATTTAATTGTTTTACATAACTCTTCAAAGAGATGTCATCCCAATGAATGAAATAAAATAATTGCAGAATGCATGCAAAATGGATATCGCAAGGGAGCTCTCAAAATTTTCAATTAAATGAAGCACTCTTGAACACATTCTAACATTGTAAGATATTCTTGTAAATGTGCATGTAGTCATGCAGGTTTGATGGATTAGAGTTGTACTTATTTCAATCGCATGGTTGACCTTCATGCTCATGGTAGCTATCTTGAGTACAACCTAAATCTCATTTTTAAGATGCAGGTTAAACCTGTGGTGGTTGTGTGGATGCATACTGAGATCACATGATTTGTCCCACACGCTACTTCAAAGGAATTAGTTGTTGGAAGTGGAGACACTCTGAGAGGGGGGGCTGAATTAGAGTGTATAAAATTTAGCACAAGAACAGTTTTACAAAATTAGAAAACTCATTTTTAGCAAATAGGACAAATTAGCAGAGACTTTACATGTTTCAAATCAGAACGAGTGAACTAGAACTCAAAGAAAAAGAAAACTATTGTCAAAGCATGTAAAAGTGATCATCCAATTATCCAAATGAATAATCTTTGTTATATGTTTTTAGACAAGACAATATGACTATGCTCCTTTTACAAAATAGATATAAACTAAATGAATATTGCAGTGACTACCAAGTATAACATGAACTGAAATAGAGATATAACAAGAATCTAAAGTATCAGAGCTTTAACTAGTGAAACACAATGAGACAAGATTGAATACACAACACCAAGATTTTCATGAGTGGAAAACCCTCTTGGGGTAGAAAAACCACTTGGTAGCAATTCCTTTTTATTATCTCAAGGAGAACCAACCCTGTACATTGTTCAAGGAGCACCAACCCCTATTCCTCTATAATCTCAAGTTTCAATCAATGGTAGCCTTGTAACTATAGAATATTGTAATCACAAGGTTATCAATGGTTGGAACAAAAAAAATGGAGCAATATAAACTATTATTCCAACTACAAGGAAGTCTTTTTCAACTTCAAATAGAGAGAGTAAATTTAATCTCAATCTTTGAATCTGAAACACATTGTTTTCTATGTGTATATCAATGCATACAAGAATATTTTTGATAAAAACTTTCAGTCTCAATAATGTTGAAAATGCTCTTTTTTTTTGAACAAAAAATCACACAGATTTTATAACAGAATAAGTCTTCATGGGAAACCCTTGAAGTAGGGTTTCCAAACCCACGTTAGGGTTAAAAACTAAATACAACTGAAAAACAGATCTCACAGTTACACCTACTCTTTTGTTGTTTCTTAAAACAAATGTAAATGCTTTGTATACATCTGAAAGAGGATATTGCAAACAATAATGATTACTGTCAACAAACACTTCCATTTTGATTTCCAAAATTCAGAAAGAAATGAAATAACCGATCATAATAGAAATGTAAGCAAGCGTGGATAAAAGATTCGAAAAAACACCAAAGAGTAACTATAAACTTTCCTCATTTTGTTCTTTGCACTGCCTTTGTAAAATAAACAAAATAGACAATGAAATGTAGAAGATATTACCTGTCATTGTTAACCAAGAATCACCTAAAGAGGACTATAGATAATCCCATAAAAAATTTACATTATCCCAAGAAACAGAGCTGAAAATACCACCAAAAGATAGCTTGAACTGAGCTGTTTAACATAGCAGAAAACCTACAAGTGCAGCCTCAAAGATAAGCTCTGCAATCACAGAATAGTTCATGGTGGTGACTAGGGTTTGAGGTATGGAAGAAACACAGAAATGATAAAGCCTTTCTTTCTTTTCAAACTTAACCAAGACTTTTAGCGTCGGTGAATAAAAATGAACTTCATTTCAAATCCATAACACATTGCCTCCCACATGGATCATAATATCCAAGTGCTTTAAGTGCTTAGTCAAACAACCTATTCACTCACCTTTTACTGCCACGTAACCACTTATTATGATGGATAAGATTCAAATTGATCCATGATCAATTTTAGCCACGATGCACACTTTTTGGCATCAAGGTCAAAATGGGGTCAACAAACTCCCCCTTTGTCCTTGATGGCAAAAACCACTCCAACATTGACCTGTTAATAAGAGTATGCCACAGTAATATGTCACTTTATAACCACTGCCAATAATAAAGCCTGTCAAATATGCAGTATCAAGTATGACCATTGTATCAAATACCAATGCCAAGTTAAGAAAAGCAATGCTAAGATCACTTTCAAGATCAGAAGCGAAGATACCAACACCAAAATATCTGACTGTCAAGAACCAAAGCAATCTGTCCAAAATACCAATATCAATTTGCTAAGATATGTCAATGAATAATATCAATATGCCAAAACATGTCAATGATACAAGACTGCAATATACAATATAGATACCAATCACAGATCACTGTCAAGATACAGAAACCAATTTTCTCCCCCTTTTTGTCTCAAGGACAAAGGGACAAAGTAGCAGAGTGATGCTTGTGGAGAGCTATGATCCCCCTTAATATGTGTAGGAACTGAGAAGAGAAGATTGAGAGAGAACTCCCAACCTGTCTCGGAGCCTTTCAAATGTGTCTTTAGATAGAGCTTTTGTAAATATTTCAGCAACTTGGGCTTGTGAAGGTACAAGCACTAATTGAAACTCATTAGCCAACACCTGGTCTCGTAGAAAATGGAATTTGATGGCAACATGTTTAGTGCGAGAGTGCATAATAGGATTTTTAGAAAGATTAATCGCACTTGTATTGTCACAATAAATTGAAATAGGTTTAGCAACAGAAATGCCCATATCAGTAATTTGATGAGACATCCATATCAGTTGTGTACAACATGTAGTGGATGCAATGTATTCAGACTCTGCGGTGGATAGAATGACACAATCTTTCTTTTTACTGTGCCTGGAAACAAGACAATCACCAAGAAAGAAGACAAATCCAATAGTTATTTTACAATCATCTAGACAACCGACCCAATCAGAATAAGTGAAGCCAACAAAAGTGAAATCATTATTGTGAGAATACCAAAGACCATAATCTAGTGTGCCTTGAATATATCTAAAGATTCATTTTATAGCATTCAAATTAGATTGTTTAGGTGCAGATTGAAAGAGTGAGACTAGACATACTGCAAACATTAAATCTGGTCGAGATACAGTTAAATATAATATACTTCCAATCATTGACCTATACTCTGATTGGTTTACCTCAGGCAAGTCATCAAATTTGGTCAACTTACAACCTATCTCCATTGGAGTGTTGATTGGTTTACAATCTGCCATATTAAATCTTCTAATCATCTCTTTTGCATATTTGGTTTATGACAAGAAGATACCTTGCTAATGTTGTATCACTTGAAGACCAAGAAAGAATGTTAGCTCCCCCAACATAGACATTTCAAACTCAGATTCCATGTTTTTAGAGAACTTTTTGGATAGGGAATCATTATTACAGCCAAAAATAATATCATCTACATATATCTCAACCACTAAGATACCATTACCTTAGACTCTAACATATAAGTTTCTATCTACAACACCTTTAGTGAATCCATTTGTTGTAAGATTATTATCCAGTCTAAAGTACCAATCTCTTGGAGCCTGTTTAAGGCCATAGAGTGCTTTCTTTAACCTGTATACATAATCAGGTTTATCTACAACTTCAAAACCTTTTGGTTGTTCCATATAAACTTCTTCATCAAGATAACTATTCAGAAAGGCAGTTTTGACATCCATTTGGTAAACTTTAAAGTTTTTATAGCAAGAGTATGCAAGAAAGATTCTGATTGATTCTAATCTAGCTACAGGTGCGAATGTTTCACCAAAGTCTATTCCTTCTTGCTGAGCATAACCCTTACAAACAAAATGAGCTTTATTTCTAACAACCCTTCCAGATTCATCAAGCTTATTTCTAAAGACCCATTTGCCTCCTATCACATTTTTATCATCTGGCCTATGCACTAGCTCCCAAGTTTGATTTTTCTCTATTTGACTAATTTCATCTTTCATTGTATTCAACCAACATTCATCAGATAAAGCATCAAAAACTTTTTTGGGTTCGAAATCAGTTACCAAACAATAATGCTCAGCCATTTGAGCTTGTTTAGTTATTTTTGCTCTTCTTCTAGTCAAAATACCTGCATCTATATTGCCAATAACCTGACTTTGAGGATGTCCTTTTGTTATGATTTTTGAAGGTGTATAATGGGGAATACCTGTCTCTGCATTTGAACTCTCTTTTTTTTCTCCATCATTACTTGATGAACATATTTAATTTTTCTTTTCTGTTTCTACAGGTTTAGGAACTTGATTAAGCTTTATTAAGTATCTTCCTCTTCCTCAACATCCTGCAAATCATTACTTAGCAAAAATTGTTCATCAAACCTCACATTTACTGTTTCAAAATTTTTGTCCAATCTATTATTGAAATATCTATATGCTTTTCTATGAGTAGAGTATCTAAGAAAGATACCTTCATCAATTTTAGCATCAAAGTTTCCTAGATTTTCTTCATCTCTTTTTATATAACATTTGGCACCAAAAACCTTGAAATATTTAATAGAAGCAGCTTTTCCATACCAGAGTTCACAAGGAGTAAAGGTAGATTTTACCCTCATTTGTACACAATTCAAAATGTAAACAACTGTGTGTGCAGCTTCTTTCCAATACCTGTCTGGCAGATTTGCCTCATTGAGCATTGTGCGAGCCATTTCTTTGACTGTTCTATTTTTCTCTCAACCACTCCATTCTGTTGAGATGTACGAGCAACAACATATTGTCTTTTAATGTCATGTTTTTCACAGTAATCAATGAATTCCTGTGAAGTAAACTCACCACCCTTATTTGATCTTAAGCATTTTAATTTTAGATCAGTTTCTCATTCAACCATTTTTCTGAAAATCTTAAATCTATCAAATGCTTTAGATTTGTGTTTGAGAAAATTGACCCATACCATTTTGGTATAGTCATCAACAAAAAGCATAAAATATTTTTCACCATTTATTGATTGTGTCCTTGTAGGACCACATACATCTATGTGTACAAGTTGTAATGGTCTTGTAGAAGAGTGTTCTTTAGATTTGAAAGACACTTTTGTTTGCTTACCTTTTAAACTCTCTTTACAAACTAAATTGAATGGTTTACTCAAAATAGGCAAACCTCTGACATTCTAATTTTTACTGATCCTAACCAGATTGTCAAAGTTTATATGTCCTAGGAGTTTATGCCATAACCAATTTTATTCTATTTGACCCATAAGACAAATGCCTTCATTATTCTCATAACCAATGGAATCAAGCAAATTGTAAACATTGCCAATTGTTCTTAGACCAGCAGCAACAGTTTTACTAGATTTATTTTTGATATTATAGTCTTGAGAGCTAAGAGATACATTATAACCACTATCACAAATTTGACTGACACTCAATAGGTTATGCTTTAATGCTTCAACAAAATACACATCATGAATAGGAGTATCATCATTTAGTAGTAATGTACCTTTACCTCATACATAAGCTCCTGAATTATCCCTAAATCATACAAACCCGCCATTAAAATCTTCAAGATGAAGAAATTTATTTCTATCCCCTATCATATGTTGTGAACGGCCAGTGTCCAACACCCATAATGATTTCTTATTTGAGAGAAATGCAGTTTGCACTATCATTGACTGCTCAATACTAGATACAAGCTTAGGTTTCCATACTTTATTAGCACTTGCCTTTGATTTGCACTGTGTAGTAATATGTCCAAAGGTGTTACTCTTATTGCACTTCATTGTGTTTGAAAAGCCATAGGCTTGATTGTGTCCAAACATAGGAGTTTTTTGTTGCATAAATTTGCAAGTGTTAACCTTATGGACAAACCTATTGCAATAGAAACAATATCCATGAAGAAACCAAACCTAAAAGGTGTTGTTATGTTGTAAGTCTGAAATGATTTTCTGGTTGCAGGCTTGGTGTTTTGCTTTGATGATTCAACTTTATCAAAACCTATACCAACCAAATCTTTATGCAACTTTTGCTTGCTCAAGATATCATTTAGATGCATTGTACTTTCATACTATTCAATCTATTTTTGAAGTTTTGTGGACTGTTGTTCTAATGTTTCAATTTTCTTTTCTCTTTCTTCAAGAAGAGACTTCAATTTTGAGATCACTAAGATTGCATCATTCAACTCGACTTGTAGAATCTTATATGAACTTTCATGTGAAGCTACAAGCTTCTTTAACCTCTTAATTTTTTTAGAGCACAAAGCAACTCTCCTTCAAGATCAATTTCTCCTTGATCTAAATCATCAAATTTATTTTATGTTTTGGTAGTTACATCTTCTAACTCTGCCATAAACATAGTTTCATCACCTTCACAAGGTGAATCATCTGATTCATCTCCAGAGTCTTCTTTAGTAAAGAGACTCTTCTTTTTCTTGAAGGTATTGAATTTCTTTTTAGGATTCCACATTTTCTTTTTGTTAAATTTATCTGGTTTTTCCTCTTCACTGTTTTGATCACGTAGATGACATTTAGCAACAAAGTGTCCAGTTTTGCCACAAATAAAACAATTAAAAGGTAATTTACCCTTATATTTCTTTTTCAATTTTCTAACAAGAAGGGCTTCTATAGCATCTGAAAGTTTAGACTCACTGTCAGGTTCTTCTTTCTTCTCTACTTTAAAAGTTGTTTCTTTTGAAGAAGAAGGATTATTACCTATCCTCATCTCATAGGCAGTAAGAATGCGTTGTAGGTTATCAAATGTCATAGTAGAAAATCTTTTCTTTTCTTCTAAGGTTCAAACCTTAGTTTCAAACTTGGGCAACAAGGTTCTAATCACCTTATTAACAACTTCCTTTTCTTCAACATCTTCACCAAGACCCTTTCTAGAATTTACTATTTCATTAACTCTAAGAAAATAACTTGCTATCATTTCATCTTCTTTCATTCTTAAGGATTCAAACTGATTTTTGAGTGTAAGAATTTTAGACTCCTTAACCTTAGCATCCCCTTGATAAATAGTTTCAAGTTTTTTCCAAATATCATAAGCAGAAAAGCAATGCATGACTTTAACAAAGACATCTTTAGTGAGACCACATAAGAGAGCATGCTTATCTCTGGCATTTAACTCATATCTGGTTTTATCATCAGGGTCAATAGGAATAGTGGTAGGAACTGTATATTTTGTGGTCACAATGTTCCACACATTAAGATCAACTGAAACGAGATAAGTTTCCATCCTAATCTTCTAGAGCACATAATCAGTTCCATCAAAAAAAGGAGCTCTTGAAACTGAAGCACCTTCTTGAGTTTGAGCCATAAAAAACTTCCAAAAGACCAGGAACAATCCCTAGGACAGACCTATATGGAGGGACCCTATGCTCTGATACCACTTGTTGGAAGTGGAGACACTTTGAGAGGGGGGGCTGAATCAGAGTGTATAAAATTTAACACAAGAACAGTTTTACAAAATTAAAAAACTCAGTTTTAGCAAATAGGACAAATTAGCAGAGACTTTACACGTTTCAAATCAAAACGAGTGAACTAGAACTCAAAGAAAAAACAAATTGTTGTCAAAGCATGTAAAAGTGATCATCCAATTATCCAAATGAATAATCTTTGTTATATGCTTTTAGACAAGACAAGATGGCTATGCTCCTTTTACAAAACAGATATAAACTAAATGAATATTGCAGTGACTACCAAGTATAACATGAACTAAAATAGAGAAATAATAAGAATCTAAAGTATCAGAGCTTTAACTAGTGAAAAACAACGAGACAAGATTGAATACACAACACCAAGATTTTCATGAGTGGAAAACCCTCTTGGGGTAGAAAAACCACTTGATAAAAATTCCTTTTTATTATCTCAAGGAGAACCAACCCTGTACATTGTTCAAGGAGCACCAATCCCTGTTCCTCTACAATCTCAAGTTTCAATCAATGGTAGCCTTGTAACTACAGAATATTGTAATCACAAGGTTATCAATGGTTGGTATTAAAAAAAAATGGAGTAGTATAAAATATTATTCCAACTACAAGGAAGTTTTTTTCAACTTCAAACTGAGAGAGTAAATTTAATCTCAATCTCTGAATCTGAAACACATTGTTTTATGTGTGTATATCAATGCATACAAGAATATTTTTGATAAATACTTTCAGTCTCAATAATGCTGAAAAATGCTCTTTTTTTTCTCTCTTTTTTTCAACAAAAAATCACACAGATTTTATAACAAAATAAGTCTTCATGAGAAACCCATGTTAGGGTTAAAAACTAAATACAACTGAAAAATAGATCTCACAGTTACACCAACTGTTTTGTTGTTTCTTAAAACAAATGTAAATGCTCTATATACATCTAAAAGAAGATATTGCAAACAATAATGATTACTCTTAACAAACACTTCAATTCTGATTTCCAAAATGTGGAAAGAAACAGAATAACCGATCATAACAAAAATGTAAGCAAGCATGGATAACAGATTCGAAAAACCACCAAAGAGTAACTGTAAACTATCCTTATTTTGTTCTTTGCACTGCCTTTGTTAAATAATTAAATAAACAATGAAATGTAGAAGATATTACCTGTCATTGTTAACCAAGAATCACCTGAAGAGGACTGTAGCAAATCCCACAAAAAAATCACATTATCCCAAGAAAAAGAGCCGAAAATACCACCAAAAGATAGCTTGAACTGAGTTGTTTAACATAGCAGAAAACCCACAAGTGTAGCCTCAAAGATAAGCTCTGCAATCACACAATAGTTCACGATGGCAGCTAGGGTTTGAGGTATGGAAGAAACACATAAATGATAAAGCCTTTCTTTCTTTTCAAACTTAACCAAGACTTTTAGCATCCATGAATAAAAATTAACTTCATTTCAAATCCATAACACATTGCCTCCCACATGGATCATAATATCCAAGTGTTTTAAGTGCTTACTCAAACAACCTATTCACTCACCTTTTACTACCACGCAACCACTTATTATGACGGATAAGAGTCAAATTGAACCATGATTAAGTTTAGCCATGATGCACACTTTTTGGCATCAAGGTCAAAATGGGGTCAACATTAGTCACATGGATCGCAATGATTGCAGGATATGCACAAAATTTTTTTATCAGATGTTACAGTTTGAAATGATTTAGCAAACCTATATGCAAAATGTGGAGACGTAAACAAGGTTGTGAACTGTTTGACAGAATACCTCCAACGGATATCATGCCATGGAATACGATGACTACTAGAAGTGTACATACAAAATGAATTTATTAAAAAGGCTTTAGAAACTTTCAAGTGACTACAATTGCCAGATTGAAGAACCATAGGAGCAGAGACTTAACACTTGATGTGTTTGACAAAATGTTCAAGGAAATGTGGTCTCCCAAGATGCCATGATTAGAGAATATGTTTACTTTGAATTTATTGACTGAACTTTGAATCTTTTTTGGACAATGTGATTAGCAAGTATAAAACCCGATTCTAGGACTTTACCCCAATTGCCCACGAGCTACATGATGAAAATACCATGCTCAGGTGGTTGCATGTAGGATGCATGGAAGCATATAGACATTGCACAAGAAGGTGTTTGACCGAATGGCATATCATCTCAAGAATGAATTGTTCCTTGATCTTATTGAAGGTGACGTAAAGCTATGGTGAGCTGAAAACAAAATCAGGAAAAAACAAAATAGAATACGAAGGGAATTTTTTGTAAGTTTTCACTAGTCAAAGAGCCAATCTTAGGGATGCTAGTGTTGTTCAAATCTGCATATGTTGAACTTACTCAGTGCTGCAAATCAGAGAAATGTGGGAGCAGAAATAGGGCATGCAAAACATTTGGCGAGAGGATTAAAAGAAATGTCATCATATTAGATGCAATGGTTGCTGAAAACTCCACAAAATTGATTTGTTGATATGGTCTTAAGGAATATCTATAGACAATGTTTTATCAACTTTAAAAAGTATTTGTAACTTCTAAACCAAACACGATATAGGCAACTATATTGAGACTGAAAATATAACAAATGGTTTACAGGAAACTAATTTAAGCTCATTTAGTACAATATTTCAAGTGCCATGTTATGCGTACATTGGAACCAAGCTTTGATCAGATTGACGGTGAGATAGGAGGAATTAGTAAGCTCTATTTTCAATTGAAGGTTTATTTCAATATGAAGTGCAAGTGTCAGGGATTTGAATTCATGTCTGTGCTAGAAAGTACTCTTTGTCGAATTTCAGATACAAAGCTAGAATAGTTGGGACATCTTAGTTTAAGAGTCTCTGGGACAACATAGGAGGAGGAAAAAGATCATCTTTCTCAGAAATTTTTTAAAAGTGATTTGGCCCATGCAACAAGTTTTCCAATATCAGTCCAGTGTTCAGACTTGGTGTTAGAGTGTGTCAAATGCTACAACCCAAGAACCAAGGAAGTTAGAATTATTAATGACAATTTGATTGTCAAGAGACAATGTATCGTTCAACAACATTCTCAGACTACTAGCTAGGTGCAATGGTCACATGATCATTTGCCTTCTCCCAGTTGTTCATTTCATATAATTGTATAAATATCTCTGTGCAGCCCATGTCTATATTAGATTGATATTGATTAATAGAAGAGTATTCCCTGCTTGAGAGTGGACATAGCTTTTATGATGAACCACGAAATTCAATGTGCATTGTGTTGTGTTTTCTTTCTATTTGTTTTCGTCTTAGTTTAGTTGTTTCTAACATTTTTTCTTTGCTCAATTAAATTTACAATTGGTATCAGAGCTTCGTGAGAGATTGAGCAGAGATGGAAGATGATGTTGATGTTGATTTTGTTATTGAAAAATTTCTTAACAATTTGGATTCGGTTGAAAAGGAGGACGCTGAGGCAAGTGAAGATGAAATTGAGGAAGATGAGACCAAGAATTAGGACTACCAAGAAAACCAAATTGTGAGGCTGAAGGAAGAGAATTTCTTATTCACAAATCAACTGATTTGCGTGGAACAAAAAATGAAGGTTTTGTATCATATGATGAAAGTGGAAAAAGACAACTTCGAGAAAGAGGGAGATTTTTTAAGAGACCTTAAGTTAGGGAAAGGAAAGTGATGGGAAGGCCCAATGGAATTTGATAGAGAACTCTTTCCCCACAGAAATGCAGCTCTTGATGATAGAGAAGATTCTCTTTGGTGGAAATAAACCATAGGTGGAGGGAATCAAAGATGAACTTGCACAAGAGGCCATTGTAGATTGGGAGCAAAAGAAGAGGTCTAAGAACCTTATATTTTTGCTAGATACCTTGCTGGAGAAGGAACGAAAGGAGTAGGGTTTGTTTTCTAGAGAAAAGAAGGCAATGATGAACTGCTTTAGCAGAGTGGATGACAAGGTTTCATCCAAGGGATTGCAATGTAAAAGTGACTGCAAAGCTAGCAGGATATTTTTGCTAGAGATGAACATGACTATTGATGGTCATGCCATGAATTATGTGGCCAGTTTAGGGTGAGGAGCCATGGGTTTCACTACAAACTCTAATGGAGGGTGCAACAAGGTTTCTTTTTGTGTCAAGGACAAAGAAGTTGCTAGCTCTGTAGATGCAGAGGGTTTTGTAGATAAAGTGGATTTGGAGAGTAATGTTGAGCATAAGAAAAACGTTTATTGTCCCCATAAATCTTGCAAATGTTGTTATTTTCTACCATCAAAAGATCAGTGGTTGGCTATAATCATGAAGGACCACATTCCTAAATTTGAAAAGGTCCTTTATTATTTTCAAAATTGCTCTGGGTTATTGGATTGGATGAGCATTGATGAGAGCGCACTCAAGAATGTTACATTGCTCAAGTATTTATTTGTGGTTGGAACCTGGAACATTAAATGGCTTGGTGTCTCACACCTTTGGGTTAGTCTCCCAATTTACTAGTGCTTGATGTATTCGAAAAGTGTAAAGGTATTGTGTGCCTTTAATTGCAGTGTTCTTGAGAACACAAATAATTTTGTGGTATTTTTGAAGATGAAGCTAGTGCGAACAAAGCTTACAAACTTTGTGAAGGTCTTTATTAGAGGTATTATTTCATGGGAGATCAACAAAGAAACTCTGAAAGAGTACCTCAAGGAAGATGTTTACAGTTTCGACATTCTTCTCTTAGAGTTAATCAGCGAGCAAAAGGCTGCACTTTAAAATATGTCTATGACTAATTTTATGCAATGGGCTTTTGATAGTGTAAGAGAAAGAAGATGGACAGAGAATATGGTGGACCCCAAATTAGGAGTAAGGCACGTGGAATGAAAATCAGTGATGGAAATAGAGAGGGTGTTGAAAACAACATCGTTGTGCATTGATGAGGATGAGGATGAGGATGAGAGGATTTTACTAAGCTAGGTGGTTGAGATGGTAAATCTGGCAAAAGGAGAAGATGGAAAAGAGATTGAAATGTCTCAATATTCAGGTCTAATGTGTTTGAGCGACTTGTGGAGAAGTGGAACGAGTTGTGGAACGGAATTTTGAGGCATAATAAGGTTGCAGAGAATGAGGGTGATTATGAAAATGTGGAGAATTCATTAAAAAATTCAATCCTGGATGAAGGGTTCATATTAGACAAAAATTATGGTATTTATGATTTTGGCATAATGGGTGAGTTTGTGCCTAAAAGAGTTTTTAACTCCGATTTGATTTGGAGAAGGCTTATTTGCCATGTTCATGAACAAGAATTCACAAGGTTAAAGTCTTGCAGGTTGGTTACAATATGAGAATTGAAATGGAAGAAGAGATGTCATGCTACATGGTTGTACTAGTTGGCCATCATGGGAGAGATTGTTGGAAATGTGAAGCCCAACAGTCACATGACCATTCACCTTGTCCCTTTTGTTTGTTTCATAGTTGAATACAATTGTATAAATGGTTGTGTGCAACCCATATCTATATTAGATTGATATTGATTAATAGAAGAGTATTCCCTGCTTGAGAGTGGGTGTAGCCTTTATGGTTAATCACAAAGTTCATTGTGTATTATGCTATGTCTTTTCTTTCTATTCATTTTTATCTTAGTTTAGTTGTTCTTTACATGTTTTAATGCTCACTTATATTTAAAATTGGTGGTGTTAGCCAGGTACAAACTGGGGACCTTCAATGACATACCACTCATAATTACTTTCTCAAGAATAAAGTTCAGTGTCTTAATACCATAGCAAGGCATTGGTTGCACACTCCAAAGAGAGGAAAGTCGAAGCTCCTTAGGACATTACACAATACTCTCTTTGTTAAAAAGACATAAAATATGATTATTCTACTTCATCGGTTGATTGGGAGTGAGGAAACATGTGAATTCAAATGATGAATGTACCTGTATATTGATGAATAATGATGAACAACAAATACCCAATAGGTACTGAGAGGGGAGGGGGAGGGTGTGAATCAGTACAGACAAAAACTTTCTCCTACAACTTAAGCTGCAAAGACTACACTAACTAGTAAACAACATCACCGATCTGAATTAAGACAATACCGGTAAAACAGTGATTGTGACAGACATAAACTAGTAGCACTTAGATCTTCACAAAACCTAATGTCTCATTTCCACTTCACCCATATGCTTAAACAAGTAATACATCATCATAAATATAATGAGCACTGGATCAACATGCTATACCACTTAACATAAAATACTAAGACATCAGATGAAAAAGCATCACACATAACACACTGATTTTTCACATGGAAACCCAACTGGGAAAAACCACGGTGGGGATGAATACCCACAAGTTTTTCTTGAACTCTTCTGAATTCTACTTTGTTAGGAGTCTAGTCCTGTTAAAGACTTTACAACAAGTTTTGCTAGGAACTAATCCTGCTAGGGATCACACAGTTAAGGGATGGCTAAATACCCGATTAAAGGTTAAAACCCTGTTAAAGGTTACCTTGTTAGAGGATTTAAAGAACTCAATAATTTTGAGTCACCCTGTTAAAGGATTTTCCAAAAACCCTGTTAAAGCTACCCGATAAAGGGATTTTCCAATTGGTGAAATGGTTAGAAGTCAACAGGTAATACACTGATCTGATAACAACACTCAATGCTAAGGCAAATCCACTTCAGTTCTTTTACTTTTGCAATCACACTCTGTAGGTCTCTACTCACTTCTTTGGTTTCACAAGAATCAAGTATCTCTCCACTCTGATACACACACAACATTTGCCAACAACTTTTAAACAACAAACATCATCGACCTTATAGACAACAATTAGGTCAGTAACATAAACCCTAAACCCTTAAGCATCTAGGTTATCAATACAATCGGTCCAATCCCGACCATTCAATCATATTGCATAGAGTAAAACAATCTTGAAGATATCTCAAGATGTTCTCCATCATTCATTCTTTTCCACTTCTGGAAGCTGATAACCCATCACATGCTCTCCACCGTTTACTGAGACTTTGCACATTCCTGAGATAGATAGAATCAATCTTCATGCAAGATCCTCAAGGAAATTATTCATGTGCACAAGGCTGGCATGGCAATGGACTTTGATCTTCATTACAATGCTAACTCATCACAGGATGTCATCAGTCGAGTCTCACATAATTGGATGCATCAACCGGAAACCCTGAAGCTGAGACTACAAACTAGTAGTCATATCAAATGAAACCCTGATACAAACTTTGCATATACTAGTTCACATTCCAACATACTAGTTCACCTTATCACATATATTGGTTCACTTGCCAATTTGCTTACTTCAATATACCTTCTCATACTTCAGTATATTGACATCAATGACAACATTCAATATCATCATGTCATCAAACTTTGCACATATGCCAACAATCTCCCCCTTTGGCATTGATGGCAATACACAAAGATATATACAAAGATATCTCTCTGCTTCACATCTTCTCCCCAATCTTCTCTTCTATATTATGTCTTCAAACCTGCATATAGCTTCTCTCCTTCACATCTTCTCCCCCTTTGACAACAATGTCAAAGTGGAGGCACAGATATCCATGTTCCACTATGCTGCTCCCCCTGAGGAGTAGCATCCTTCAACACACCAATCCTAAAAATATTTGACAATGCAATACTGGACTGATGTGGAGCACATACCTTTAGTTCACCTCTTGAAGGGGCAGCACCCCTAATTCACCTCTTAAATAGGTAAATGTGGCCTTCGGTAGAGGCTTGGTGAATATATTTGCTAACTGCTCCTTACTGGAAACATGTTCCAATACAACCTCTTTGTTCTAAACTTTCTCCCTCAAGAAATGATACTTGAGCTTGAAGTGCTTGGTTCTAGCATGCAATATTAGATTCTTGAAAATATTGATTGCACTTGTGTTGTCACAAAATATACCCACCGGTTCAGATATAGGGACTTTGAAACCACTTAATACATGCTTCATCCAGATTGTCTAAGTACAGTTCATAAATGCTGCTACATATTCTGCTTCTGTTGTAGACTGAGAGATACAACTCTACTTCTTACTCATCCATGAGACTAGTCTACCACCAAGAAAGAATGCACCATCAGTTGTGCTCTTCCAGTCATCTACATTCCCAGCCCAATCGTTATCGGTAAACACTTTGAGATTCAAATCATTACTGTATGGATATCACAATCCATAGTCTATAGTTCCCTTCAGATATCTAAGAATCCGCTTGACTACTACCAAGTGGGATTCTCTTGGACTTTTTTGGAAATGTGCAATAATGCCCATTATATGTGCTATGTTTGGTCTGTTGTGTACTACATAGTGCAACTTACCAATCATTGACTAGTAATCCTTCTCATTCACCAACACTGAGTCATCTTCTTTTGACAATTTACAACCGGTCATCATCGGTGAACCAACCGGTTTGCTTTCTTCCATGCCAAAGGTCTTAAACACCTCTTTTGTTAGTTAAATGAGAGGGGGGGGGTGAATCAAATAAACTCACAATTCAATGTTCTAATTAGATTCAACCTCGGTAGAACTTACTTGATATGCAACTATGACTATAAATCATTCAAACTCATAAACTAATAAACTTGAAACATTAAAACACATTTGACACCAGATTTAACGTGGAAACCCAAATAGGGAAAAACCACTGTGGGATTTCGAACCCACAAAGAAAATATACTCTTCTAGAGTATGCTCCGTTAAAAGCCAATCCTATTAAAGATTACATAAACACATTGCTAGATGTGACCCGATCAAGGGATTTCCCTCAGATCTATTAGAATCTTACACTTTGTTAGAAGTGACCTTGTCAAAGGATTTGAAACACTCAATTAGAATGTTACCTTGCTATAGGATTTACAAATAAGACTGTTAGGTCCACTCAGTTAAGAGATTTCTTGTCACTTACAAAAATAAATAATAGTAATAAAATATATCTGCAACTTCACATCTGAAATGTTATAGTAGATTCTATGTGCTCAAAATAATCTTGTCATAAGATTTATCTTTCTTCTTGTTGGGCTTCTCACTCTGTTCTTCAATCAGATCTTCAATCTTCTGTACTCTGTAATCACTTCTGCCCGCTTCCTTTGTTCATCAACTTTTCTTTATTTATAAGCAATTCCTAACTGCTTAATCTCCTTAATCACATTTCTCATGATTAATCTTAGCCATCAGATCTTCAAACTTGACTAGGTTCATTGAATCCTTCAAACTAAAAAAATGTTTTATCTTGCCTTAAAACTTGTATTCTTTCCTTGGTACTTGTGCTCAGTTATGACCATTCAATCTATGCTGTAGATCTAACTCTTGAATTTTCATTGTTGTTGATCCTTAACAAACTTCTTGCACGATATTCCAATCTTCTATAAATATCCATCTCATTGGCACCCTTCATTTAATAATGTATTTATTCATCCAATGTGTTCTGTTACTGCTCAGTTGATACTCGATTAATTCTGAACTTTACTTGGTAGACATTCTCGTCTTGGTTGCTTAGCTTGCTAACGATGCTCGGTGACTTCTTCCTTCTTTAACCAACACCGATAACCTTGGAGTTTATCGACAGGCTCCTTGCTCGATAAAATAGAATAGTATCAAACCTTTACTCATTCTATTGTATGAAATCTTTTCACCTTCTTATTCAATCTTCAAATACACATATATAGGATATCAAAGCAATCAAAATATCATAATCTCATCATTGTCTAACTTGGTAATAGTTGCCCATTGAATAACTTATTACTCCCCTTCATTTTCACATTCTTTTAGTGTCACTTACCGACATCTTTATACTCATCAAAACATACTCTTTAAGGTATGGCAACATCATACTAAATCAGAAAATCAATTGCTTGACATCAATGAAAAAATAATATTATTAAGACAGTAATCATCCTTTATCAATTATATCATTAATCTCCAACAACCTTCTCAATATCATCATACCAACAAACTTATTGTAATGCCAACAATCTCCCCCTTTGGCATTGATGGCAATACCAACTTGATTTATTCCAATTGACTCGAATGCTGTTAATCTTCTCCTATTATCCTTGAGTTGTAAACTTCTCTTGTAATCTTCTCTTGTCATTAGTCTTCTCCCCTTTTGACAACAATGCCAAAAGTAAAACTGATCCATGATTACTTCCCCTGTGAAGTAATTTCCTTGCTGTTAAAACATATACAAATGTATCTCAGTCAGAGCATCTTGTCTTCATTCACTATTTCCTACACAACTTTAGACAACCTTCTAAAGTGTGTAAATCAGCATCAACTCACAAATAGTATTTTGTAGAGTCATAGAATTGATACTCTCACCGAACTCTGTCAGTGAGTACTAGATAGGGGTAGGACCCCTAACTTACTTCTGAGATACTCAAAAGTGTCCCTTGGTAGTGGCTTTGTCAAGATGTATGCTATTTTGTCCTTTGTGCTAACATATTCCAGCACAACTTTCTTTTCTTGAACTTCTTCTCTTAGATAATGATACTTTATAGAAATATGCTTTGTCTTAGAGTGCATTACCGGATTCTTTGAAATGTTAATAGCACTTGTATTATCACAAAATATAGTTACTAGCTCGGTAACTATCTCATTCATACCTTCCAATAGTTGTTTGACTCATGCTATATTGGTACAATTCAATGTTGCAGCGACATATTCAGCTTTAGCTGTTGACTGTGAAATGCATCCTTGTTTCTTGCTAAGCCAACTAACTAGTCCTTCTCCCAAAAAGAAAGCTCCACTACTTGTGCTTTTCTTGTCATCAATATTTCTTGCCCAATAAACATCAGTATAGACTTTTAAGTCAAAATCATTCCTCTTTTTATATAGTAAACCATAATCTTCAGTGCCTCTCAAGTATCTGAAAATTCTCTTGATTGTTGTCATATGGGTTTCTTTGGGATCTACAGAAAATCTTGCAGCTATACCTACTGCATGTGATATATTAGGCCTGTTGTGAACTACATATTGCAACTTTCCAATCATAGATCCGTAAAGTGTCTCATCAATAGATGTAGATTCATCATTCTTTGATAGCTTACAATTAGTAGTCATAGGAGTACTTACAAGTTTAGAATCCTCCATTCCAAATTTCTTCAAGATTTCCTTTATATACTTGGATTGAGTAATGAAAATCCCATTTTTTATTTGCAGTATTTGTAAATCTATAAAATACTTTATTTCACCGATTAATGACAGCTCAAATTCTTTATACATTTCATTTCCAAAGTTCTTACATAAAGAATCATTTCCACAAAAAATAATATCATCAACAAATATGGCTGAAATCAGTATTCTATTATCCTCATCATTCTTCATATACATGTTGTTGTTTTCACTAGTCCTCATAAATCCAATCTTTATTAAGTAAGAGTGCAACCTTTCATACCATGCTCTAGGTGCTTGCTTTAGGCCATATAAAGCTTCATTCAACTTACATACCTGATCTTTATTCTTCTCTTCAATAAATCATTCAGGTTGTTCAATATAGACTTCTTCTTCTAGTATACCATTCAAAAATGCAGATTTAACATCCATTTGATATACCTTGAAATTTTTATAAGCAGCATATGCCAACAATGTTCTCACTCCCTCAAGGCTTGCCATAGATGCAAAAGTCTCACCATAGTCTATTCCTTCTTCTTGAGCATAACCTTTGCAAACTAGCCTTGCTTTATTCCGAATGACCTCACCTTTTGCATTTAGCTTATTTTTTAAAATCCACTTTGTACCGATTACATTTTTCTCTTTTGGTCTTGGGACTAGTGTCCATGTTTCATTTTTCTTGATTTGTTCAATCTCTTTTGTCATAGAATTCACCCAATCTTCATTGCTTAATGCCTCTTTTACTATCCTCGATTCAAACTCGGATATCATACATGTGTTGTGTCTCAGTTTGTTCCTTGTCATCACTAGAGCATCCTTATCTCCTATAATCTGACTTGATGCATGATTTCTTCTGACATATTTTACCAATATAGGCCCAGTAGGCTCTGTATGATCTTCTTCATCACTTGGTAACTGAGTATTTTCTTCATTGGATTTCTCGGTAAGACTTCTCGATTGTACATATACAAACTCTTCATAATCTTCTAGTTCTTTGGAATTTCCTTTATGATTTTTGTCTACAAATTCATCAATTTTCACATTTGCACTTTCTACAATTTTGTTAGATGATTTGATCAGACATTTAAGTGCTTTACTCCTAGAGGAATAACCAAGAAATGTTCCTTCCTCGCTTTTTTGATCAAATTTTCTATTTCTGTCATCTTTGTGAACATAACATCTACTTCCAAATATTTTAAAATAACTTACATTTGGTTTCTTGTCATACCAGATTTCATATGGTGTCTTCATAGTTCCTTTTTGGGTGAACTCACAAAGCTAGTTCCCACTTTTGCCAATGAAGGAAATTGGCGAAAGTAAAAAAAATTGTTTATGGGGGGTTCGAGTGAAGTGGGGTGTTCGAACGGAATACCCTTTGGGGTTCGAGCGAAGACCCCACTTCGCTCGAACCCCATCTTTCAAGCGAAGCACCTTTAATGCCTGTTTATGTCATTTTTCAATTATAGTGCAGGGGTTCGATCGAACCCCCCTTCATTCGAACCCCCCTAAAAATGGGGGGTTCGCTTGAACCCCCCTTCATTCGAACTGTTGGCGTATGGACACTCCAATGAGACATTGTATGTGATTGAAAGTTTTGTCATTGATGGCAACCTTGCAATACTATGGCACTAGCAAGACATTATACCGGCAAATCATTATTCAAACAAGACAGTGCACGGACATCAGCAAGATCAATCTACACCGGCACTGGCACAGAAGATGTACACCGGCATAGAAGAGAACATGTATACCGGCATAGAGGCCGACAAGATTTTTGATATGTAATATTTTGTTAATTATTGTAAGCCGACTTTGCAAATTGTAAAATGACTCTTGTATATAAAAGAGATCATTGTAGTCATTTGTAGGGTATCGATAAAAAGCATAAAGAAAATTATAAGGCAGACCTAATGTGCAAATTGTAGGTCAAGGGTATATGTAAAGAACAAAGCAAGAACCGGTACTGAATCTAGCATTGAAGATGCTATTGTAAAGTAGTACAGATCATTGGATTTGCATAATCCTCATTGTAAGTCAGTGTGACTTCTTATTGAGCAGTGTGCTCTAGGCAGTTTGCCTTCCTGCATGTGCAGGCCCCTATTGTAAGTAATATTCTCTTATTCGCCAGTAGGTGAATATTGTAGGTCACAAATCCCACTGAGGTTTTTCCCACATCAGGTTTCCTTGTTAAACATCTTGTGTTATGGTGTTCTTTTCATGTGGATGTTTTTGATTCTATTATTTACATTAATTCTTGCATACCGGTATACTGTTACTTTATGTTCTGCATGCTCTATTTTAAGAAAATCTCATTACCAGTCAGATACTGATTCACCCCCCCTCTCAGTATCTGTGGGAACCATAACAATTGGTATCAGAGCCTGGTCCTCTATTTTCAAAAGCCTAACAACTTGAGGAAGATCTTGACATCGATAAAGATGGAAAATCTGATGAAGCAACTTGAAGGAGCTCTTACTAACTATGATGCAGAGAAGTTGAAAAATATCAAATTAGAACATGATTTAAAAGTAGCTCAGGACATTATTCAGGCACTTCAAGAAAATCTTGCTGTTACAAGAAATAAGAGAAGAGAACTTTGTGAAAAATTGCAAAATGAGAATGATGAAAAGGAATCACTAAATGATATGATAAGCAAATTGAAACAAGAGATCATGACAACAAAAAATGAAATGCAGGATATGACTATGAGATTTTGCAAAGAGATTGAGGACAGAAAGAAGAATGAAGAAGAATTGACTAGGAGACTAAGTGATGCAACAAATGAGAACACAAGACTTAGCTATGAAAATGACATGTTGAAAATAGATTTGATGCATACTCAGAATGACTCGAATGAACTAATGAGACAAAAAGAAATCTTGGAAAGGGAATTGGAAACTACAAATCAACATAAAGAAAAATTCAAGAAAAGCTCAGAAGAACTTGGTACCTTATTGAAGAATCAAAAACCCAAAGGTGACACTTCTAGAATTGGATTTGAAGTTGGAGAAAGCTCCGGTACTACAAATACCCAGGATCATAGCAAACTGGTAAGACCTTCTAATACTTATAAATTCAATGGAAAATGCTTTAACTGCAATAAATATGGTCATAGGGCAAATGAATGTAGATCTAGGAATTATCACAACATCAATCCTCCCACCGGTCAATGCTCCAAATGCAACAAAATTGGTCATAACTCTGAAAATTACAGAATGAATGTAAGATGTTATGTTTGTGGAAGATTTGGTCATTTATCAAATAAATGCAGAACACAAACCAGCATAGGTTATGGGAAAGCTATTCAGAAAAATAATGTAACTTGTTATGCATGTAACAAGATTGGTCATATTGCTAAATTTTGTAGAAGTAAAGGTACATCGGTAGACAACAAAAGTACTAGTTTGAAAGGTAAAGAAAAGGTTGAAGAGGTTAAGCAAGAATTCTCAAAGCAATGGATTAGAAAAGGTGATCTAAATATTGGGGATACTCCTCCACTGGTAGAACCAACAAATGCTCCATCTGCAGGACAATATGATGCTCCACCGGTAGGATAGAGCAATGCTCCACCAGCAGGATGTTCTTCATCAAATTGAAGAAAATTATCTTTAGGGTTTGGCAATCTAATGACACATGTGCTATTATTCCCTCGGTTAGAGAAAAGAAGTTCAAAATCATTCATTACCGACAAATAAAGTTGAGCTAATACATTACCGACAAGCAATTAATGTGGTAGGTAGCAGAAAAGACTTTATAAAATAAGGTTTTGGCTCCATTTCACTTCATCGAACATTCAAACTTTTAGAGAGCGTGAAGATTTCCAAGCTAAGGCATTTTTGAGCAAAGAGGCAAAGCACTTCAACAATCAATCCATTCAAAGGCAGAAAAAAAGGTATTTATCATCATGGCATCCTCCTCTGCACCTGAATTCATAGAAAACCCTAAAGTAGTCGAGGTTATAAAACACCCTAGGCCCATGTTTGAGCTAGTTCTTGAGGTAGCTAAGAAAGATGACAATATAGGTGCTTTTTCCCAAATTCCAAAAGGTGTTGTTTATGCAGAAGACCCTAGAATGTATATTCATTGCAACATAGAGGAATTAGGTGATGACGAAATGAAAAACATGTATAAGACTGTTATATGTGACAATTCCAGAAATGTGAAACCTAAACATAAAGTTGTTGAAACCCTAGGATTCAGTGAAATCCTCTGCATTCCTGAATTTCCCAAGGAAGTGATTAGGATAGTTTTAAGTAGGGTACATGGTTCATTCTTTTGGCTTGATTCAGTGCACAAAATTACAAAGGAAGTTATGAAAGCAGTAACAGGGTTACCTTCCACTGGTAACAGACCTAACAAAACTAAGAAGGTCTCCAATAACCTAGTAATGAAGTTAACTGGTGCAACATCCGACAAGAGATCATTGAGGGTTAATGATGTAACTGATACAAATGTGAGATTCATTAGCATGATTTTAGGGTACAAAGCAACTCATGCTAATAGGCTTAACTCAGTTTCCAGTTTATACATAAAGAGTGCTTATGACATGGTTAAGGACAATGTGAAAATTGATGTTTGCGAATGGTTAAAAGATGAATTGATTGATAACCTAGGAAAAATCAAGAAAGATAAGAAAGGAACCTTTAGATTTGGAATTTTACTTGTATGCTTAATGCTACATATAACCAAACAGGCTCTCAGTATAGGCAACAAGGATTTTGGATTCAACATACCGGTAGGAAAACAATTATCAGACTTATTCAACAACATGGGTGAAAACAAGGAAAAGAATATCAATGAGTATTTTCAAGCACTAAAGGTCAGAATGAACAAAAGAATTAGACTATCACAGGAAATTGTCAACAAATACAAGGATGATATATGTTTTGTAATAAAAAAGGATGAGATCTGGATGGAAGTAGTCATCCCAAGGATAATCTGGGTAACAGAGATGGGGTATGAAACAGATGACCACATAGTGGAAGCTTATGCCAAAGCACTTCTGGAAGCCCCCAATGAACCAAAGGAAGAAGTATTTGGTAGTGCTGAGACCATAGAAAGCCAAATTCAATCTAAGAAGAGAGTGAAAAAGGTTGAGGCATTTGTGAGAAAAGGATCCAGACAAGCAAAAGCCATAAAGGAAGATGTATTAAAGAAAACCGACATAACTGAAGATGAGTTGGCAGCCCAACAACCCGAAACTCATCTATCACCGGTAGGTACTTCCTTAGAAGGAGATATGCCAGCAACTTTTAAAAGAGTTGTTAGGAAAAGAGACCCCTCACCGGTAACCACTCCTTCACCTAGAAGGAAAAGACAGAAGCAACAAGCTATGAGATCTCCAGTCAGAAAGGTCACACCTAAGAAGAAGCTGACACCCAAAAGGAAGAAAAAGACAAACACTGACTTGGCCCCTCTTGATATATTACTGAATGAGATCACAGAGGAAGGTAAATTGAAAAACATAGGGAAAATCTATGACACCCTATCAGATGATGAGAAAGGACAAGTTGAGGAGAGTGTTATATTACACATGGACATGTATAAAAAAAATTTGTTGCAAGTCTTAAATTAAATTCCTAATGAACTATATAAAAGACTTGAGGCCAGAAGGTAAGGAATAATTGAATTGGATAAGAAAATTAAAATAGAAAAACTACTTGCAATATACCCGGTTAACTCACCTAATGAAATTGATGATCTGATAGCTCAGGCCAACCGGACAGTTTTTTTCCACTGTACACCAGCAAATTTCACTGATGGCAGGTAGAGTTACAGAGGTTTCAGAGGAAACAGAAAATGGTTGGGATATATTCTTGGTTGAAAAAGAAAAACAAGAAGAATATAGGAATCCTAAGCCCATTCTAGTATATCAGAAGGACAAAGGGAAAGGTAAAGTTGGTGGACCACCAAGTATTAATATTAGAGACAAATTACCCCCACCTCCTCTAAATACCCCACCGGTAAAAACAACAACCACTGAAGATCAACTAGCAGCTGAGAGTATGGATACAGAGGATAATAATCCTAATCCTGAAGTCCTATATACTATGAATGTTGATACTCAAAAGATCAACATAGTGGTAGATAAGGATACAATAGATAAATCGGGTATATCCAAAGAGCCTCTGGTAACAGGAAACACAGAGCAACCGACAGCAGATACAAAGAAAAAGATGGAATCTGAAACACAAACAGAGCAACCAACAGAGCTAAAGGCTCCAGAACAGATGCCACCAGTGAGAAATGATGCAGGAAAATCAGTGCTTAAAGAGATGGAGACACAAATAGACCTACCAGAGGTCAATACTAGCATGGTCACTTCCACCGGCACTCAGTTTGTTGGGTCACCATCAAATGTGACTAAGGTATTACTTGAATCTATCAAGAAAATAACTGATTATAGCTCACAAGCTTATAAAGCAATAGATGATTCAATTCCATTTTTGAAATCAATAGCTCCTAATTGTAATATAAACAATAAAGATTCTTTAGGCCAGTTGGATACACTTTGTAAATATATTTCTGGAAATTTTGAGCAAACAAAGGTAGAAACTGTAAAGGAAATTGTAGAAAAAGAGAAACATAAATTCTTTAAGGAAAGAATAAAGAAGTGTAACAGGGAATTTGACACACTTCTACCGGAACTGTGCAATTTATTGAAAGAGTACAAAACTCTGTACAAAGACACCTGTAAGACAAACTTTTTGACCATATATGTAGACAAAAAGATGAGCAAGGTATAGGAAGAGATCAATAAACTTGCAGATAATTTTGTTAACTCGCCTGATACACTATCAGTTTTTGAGGAAAAGATAACAAATTTTGAGGAAGAAGTACTCAAATTGGAAAAAGAAAAAGAGAAAATAATAAACACGGAAAAACTCTTGAGATCTAAACTAAGTCCAAGATTGGACTATTTAGCATCTCTGCTGAAGGAAATCTTAGAGGCATTAACACAGGGAAGCAAAACACCAGCAGAGAACTTGCAGCATCTCACCGGTATAGTAAATAGAACTGAGACAGCAATAAAAGACAGTAAGAAGTTTATGGATGGCATAAACTTAATTTTGGGAGATCTTCTTCAGATAATAACTACCTAACTACAAGGTTGAGGTTATGGATTGGTACAACTACAAACTCTACTAACCTTTTTCATTGATGCCAAAGGAGGAGTAGTAGGATGAGAAAATTCAAAAACACAAGGATCATATGCTCAGGGGGAGTTCTCACATTTTTGGTAACATTTTTGGTCTACACATTTTTGGATATCCTTTTTAAATTTCTCATGAGTGTTGCCATCAATGCCAAAGGGGGAGATTGTTGGCATATGGACACTCTAATGAGACATTGTATGTGATTGAAGGTTTTGTCATTGATGGAAACCTTGCAATCCTATGGCATCGGCAAGACATTATACCGGCAAAGCATTATTCAAATAAGACAGTGCACCAGCATCAGCAAGATCAATCTACACTAGCACTGGCACAAAAGATGTACACCGACACAGAAGAGAACATGTATACCAACACAGAGGCCGACAAGATTTTTGATATGTGATATTTTGTTTATTATTGTAAGTTGACTTGGCAAATTGTAAAATGGCTCTTGTATATAAAAGAGATCATTGTAGTCATTTGTAGGGTATGGATAAAAAGCATGAAGAAAATTATAAGGCAAACCTAATGTGCAAATTGTAGGTCAAGGGTATATGTAAAGAGCAGAGCAAGAACCGGTACTGAATCTAGCATTGAAGATGCTATTGTAAAGTAGTACAGATCATTGGATTTGCATAATCCTCATTGTAAGTCAGTGTGACTTCTTATTGAGCAATGTGCTCTAGGCAGTTGGCCTTCTTGCATGTGCAGGCCCCTATTGTAAGTAATATTCTCTTATTGGCCAGTAAGTGAATATTGTGGGTCACAAATCGCATCAAGGTTTTTCCCACACCGGGTTTCCTCGTTAAACATCTTGTGTTATGGTGTTCTTTTCATGTGGATGTTTTTGATTATGTTATTTACATTAATTCTTGCATACCGGTATATTGTTACTTTATGTTCTGCATGCTCTATTTTAAGAAAATCTCATTACCTATCAGATACTAATTCACCCCCCCCTCTCAGTATCTGTGGGAACCCTAACACGAACCCCTTTTTTAACACTTCTCTGAAGATTTCTATATTTTTTTGCAGATTTTTGGCCTTGAAACCTCTAGTTGAAGGCTCAAATGGAATGATCTTGACAACCCAAAATGTAGTATTATAGTCCTCAAAGCAAGCTTTCCAATGAATATAATTTTATTACATATTGAGTTTATTATGAACTTGTTTTTTTAATTATACCAAATATAGGTTTTCCACTGAACATGAACTTATGTGTTCAATGCATTGGGAAAAATAGGAAACTAATTCAAAAAAAATCTGAAAAATATCTAAGCCCCGAGTATTGATGTCTTCTATCTAACAAAAAAAATAAAATTGAATTTTGATAAATATAGAATAAGTTATGTGTTCAAATGTAAACCTATGTCTGAATTGTGACTAAGTCGGACATCAAAACTTAATAAAATGAAAATAATTGAACATATCACTATCAAACCAACTACAAGCCTTGGATATTGATGTTACAAACCAAAATTCGAAAGAATTGAGTTTTTATCATTTATAGAAAAAACGTTATGCATTTTGGGAGGCACATCACTCTTAAAAAATGTAGTTTGTTGTAAAAAACTACTTTTAGAGGGAGATGGAAATTTTTTTTTAAAATCCTTCAAAAAATTTTGAAAAAAATATATATAGAATCTACAGACAAAATTCTACAAATCACTAATTTACATCATCTTCAAATTCTTAATAGTTTAAAAGTTATAGTTGTCAGAAGTTGAAGATTATTTTAAAATTGTTCATCTCAGTGTCAAAAGTGGCAAAAAAGTGGGAACCATTATTATGAGTTCACCCTTCTTCAGTTGTACTCGGTTCAAGGTGTAAATTGCAGTGCTTATTTCTTCTCTCCAAAATATTTGAGGTACTCTCTTTTCTATCATCAAAGTTCTAGCACAATCTACAATTGATTTGTTCCTTCTTTCAGCTATCCCATTTTGTTGTGGTGTCCTCGGTGCAGACACTTGTCTCTTTATACCATGATCATTGCAAAATAAGTTAAATTCATCAAAAATGAACTCTCCTCCTCTATCAGATCTTAGACATTTCAACTATCTTCCTGTTTCTTTTTCAACTCTTGCCTTATACCATTTGAACATTTGAAAAGCTTATGATTTCTCTTTTAGAAACATAACTGACATCATCCTTGAGTAATCATCCACAAATAATATGAAGTATTTATCACCATAATAACTTTGAACTTTCATAGGACCACAAAGATCAGTGTGCACAAGATCTAAAATTCATTTAGAAGTGTAAGACTTACTTGTAAAGCTTGATTTTGTCATCTTACCCATCTGGCATCCTCGACATATTGCATTCTCAGGTTTTTCCAAGCTCGGTAGACATCTTACACAGTGCTTCTTACTTATTTTGATCAAATTATCAAAATTTACATGACAAAACCTTTTATGCCATAACCAGGTATCTTCTATTTTTGCATACAGACAATTGTTCTGAGTTGAGTCAAGGTGAAATGTATTACCTCTTGTTTGAGTCTCGGTAGCAGCCAACTTTCCATATTTGTCATGAACTTTGACAATTCCTTTATGAAATTCTATTCAGTATCCTGTATTGTTTAGCTGTGCTACACTTAAGAAATTGTATTTCAGACCTTCAACCCAATATACATCATCACATTTAGCATTGTCAAGAAGTGTGATAGAACCTTTACCTTTCACAGGACATGGTGCATCATTACCAAATCTTACATAACCTCCATCATAGTCTTCTAATTTAACAAACTTGTGTTTATCACGTATCATGTGATGTGAGCATCCACTATCTATGATCCAAGAATCATTATTATTTATGTGTGATATTAAGGATTTTTCTTTGTACCTTTCTTCATCTGATCCATCTTTGATAGCCACATATACAACTTCCTCTGTCTTAGTCCCATCAGATTTCTCATCATTGGATTCCTCATCAGCTACTAGGCATGTCTTTCTATCTCTCCTTCTGAAGTCTTTGTGCCCTCTGTATTGGTTGTCTTTTTGTCTGTCATCTCGGTATTCTCTCTTTTCATCATCTTTGTTAGGACAGTTAGAAGCCATATGTCAAATTTTATCATAGTTAAAACATTTTAAAGGTAACTTCCCTTTATACTTACCTTTGCCTCTCGGTAACCTTCTGGCCAATAATGCTTCAAACTCTTCTTTCTTTCTGATTTCCTCATATAGTTTGTGTACTTCTTCCATATTTTTGCAAAATCTCTCACTTGCTCCATTGTGATTTCCTTCGGCATACTTATACATTCTATCATTGTAATCTTTAGATTCACCAAGATGAAAAGAATTGAAAGCAGATTCAACTTTGTTTACCGAAGACCCACTGTTATCAAATTACTTAACTCAAAAGCATGTAGCTTACCGACAGTAGCATCCAAAGAGACTAGCATGTTTGGTACAGACCTTATTTCATTAATTGCAGAGACTCGAATGGCATAAGCAAGAAGAAGTGTTCTCAGCAACTTACTTGTTACATCCTTTTCTTCAATAGTTCCTCCTGCTCCTTTGATTTGATTGACAGTTTCCTTTAACCTTGTACTGTATTGGATTATGTTCTCACCTTCATTCATTCTCATGGATTCAAGTTGTCCTCTTAGACTGTCTTCTTTTTCTCTTTGAACATGTTCATCACCACCATACACAGATGTGAGCTTATTCCACATAGCTTTGACATCATTACAACCTTCTTGATCATTAAACTCTGAGTCGGTCAAAGTTGATGTTATCTCAATCATTGCTTGAATATGTTCTTGCTTTGCCTTTATTTCTTCCATTGTCATAGGGTAGGTGCTAGGTGCAGTGTAATCATTCTCCAGATAATATTTTGCATATTCTCCAATTTATGATAAGTGCAGCTTCATCCTTTTCTGCCATGTGGTGAAACTTGACTTGTTCAACTTTGGTGCATCCCTTTTATACATCTTCAGATCTTGCCTCAAGTTCCTTTAAACTTTTCTTTCAGAGTTATGGCTCTGATACCAATTGTTAGTTAAATGAGAGGGGGGGGTGGGGGGGTGAATCAGATAAACTCACAATTCAATGTTCTAATTAGATTCAACCTCAGCAGAACTTACTTGATATTCAACTATGACTGTAAATCATTCAAACTCATAAACTGATAAACTTGAAATATTAAAACACATTTGACACCAGATTTAATGTGGAAGCCCAAATAGGGAAAAACCACTGTGGGATTTTGGACCCACAAAGAAAATATACTCTTCTAGAGTATGCTCGATTAAAATCCAATCCTATTAAAGGTTACATAAACACATTGCTAGATGTGACCCAGTCAAGGGATTTCCCTTAGATCTATTAGAATCATGCACTTTGTTAGAAGTGACCTTGTCAAAGGATTTGAAACACTCAATTAGAATGTTACCTTGCTAAAGGATTTACAAATAAGACTGTTAGGTCCACTCAGTTAAGAGATTTCCTGTCACTAACAAAAATAAATAACAGTAATAAAATATATCTGCAACTTCACATCTGAAATGTTATAGCAGACTCTATGTGCACAAAATAATATTGTCATAAGATATATCTTTCTCCTTGTTGGGATTCTCACTCTATTCTTCAATCAGATCTTCAATCTTTTGTACTATGTAATCACTTCTGCAACATCACTGTGCTTCTATTTGCCCACTTCCTTTGTTCATCAGCTTTTCTTTATTTATAAGCAATTCCTAACCGCTTAATCTCCTTAATCACATTTCTCATGAATAATCTTAGCCATCAAATCTTGAAACTTGACTAGGTTCATTGAATCCTTCAAAATGAAAAATGTTTTATCTTTCCTTGAAACTTGTATTCTTTTCTTAGTACTCGTGCTCGGTTATAACCATTCAATCAATGTTGTAGATCTAAGTCTTGAATTTTCATTGTCGTTGATCCTTAACAAAATTCTTGCACGATATTCCAATCTTCTATAAATCTCTAGCTCATTGGCATCCTTCATTTAATAGTATTTATTCATCCAATGCGTTCTATTACTGCTTAGTTGATACTCGGTTAATTTTGAACTTTACTCGGTAGACATTATGGTCTCAGTTTCTTAGCTTGCTGATGATGCTCGGTGACTTATTCCTTCTTTAACTGACACCGATAACCTTGAAGTTTACCGACTGGCTCCTTGCTCGGTAAAATAGAATAGTATCAAACCTTTACTCATTCTATTGCATGAAATATTTTCACCTTCTTATTCAGTCTATGAATACACATATAGGATATCAAAACAATCAAAATATCATAATCTCATCACTGTCTAACTCGGTAATAGTTTCCCATTGAATAACTTATTACTCCCCTTCATTTTCACATTCTTATAGTGTCACTTACCAGCATCTTTATACTCATCAAAACATACTCTTTAAGATATGGCAACATCATACTGAATCAGAAAATCAATTGGTTGACATCAATGACAAAATAATATTATTAAGATAGTAATCATCCTTTATGAATTATATCATTAATCTCCAGCAACCTTCTCAATATCATCATACCAACAAACTTATTGTAATGTCAACACTCTTTGACATACTTTGACTGAGTGATAAAGATACCATCTTTCATTTGTTGAATATGTAGTCCAATGAAGAACTTAATCTCTTCGATTAGTCACATCTCGAATTCTTTCTTCATTTCATCTACAAATGCATGGCTCATCTTGTCATCACCACCAAAAATTATGTCATCAACAAACACTTCACAGATTAGAATCTGATCTCTTTCTGATTTTAGATAGATATTGCTATCTTCACTTGTTCTTTCAAATCCAATCTTTACAAGATTTGAGTGTAAATGTTCATACCATACTCTAGGTGCTTATTTTAATCCATACAATGCTTTATGTAGCCTACACACCATATTGTTGTCTTCTGATAGGGCAAACCCATCTAGTTGCTCTATATATACTTCCTCTTCAAGTATTCCATTCAAGAATGCAGATTTTACATCCATATGATATACTTTAAATCGCTTGAAGGCTGCATATGCAAGAAGCATTCAAACTCCTTCCAATCTAGCTATTGGAACAAAGGTTTCTCCGTATTCTTCTCCTTCTTCTTGAGCATATCCCTTACATACCAATCTTTCTTTGTTTCTTACCATTGTGCCATCTTCATTTAGCTTGTTTCTAAAAACCCATTTTGTGCCAATAACATTTTTATGCTCCGATCTGGGTACCAATGACCATGTACCATTATTTTCTATCTGGTCAAGTTCCTCTTCCATAGCCTTAATCCAGTCTTCATCTTTGTGTGCTTCTTTAAATGCTTTGGGTTCAAATTCAGAAATCATGCAAGAACTTTCTCTGACCTTTCTTCTTGGAAGCATTCCTGCATCCTTATCTCCTATGATCTGCTTTGGATCATGATGTAGCTTTACATACCTAGGGATGATCTTAGATGCTTCCTCTTGCTTCTCCTCTTCATCCTCATCTTCTTCTTCTTCTTCATCTACCGGTGTAGGAACATTGTTATTTGTACTTGGTTGTTTTGCAACCAGTTCCCAGAAGGTTACATCGGGTTCATCTATTTGGTTTCCTCAGGTTTCTCAGAGCTTTCATCAACTCTGACATTGATACTTTCAACAATTCTCTGAGTCTTATTGTTAAAACACTTAAGAGCTTTTCTCTTGGTGGAATACCCTAGGAATATTCCCTCATCACATTTTGCATCAAACTTGCTCTGGTGTTCACTTCTCTTGATATAACACTTGCTACCAAATACTCTAAAGTAGCTTACCACTAGGGTTTTACTAGTCCAATACTCATAAGGAGTTTTATCCTTACCTTTCTTGATGAGTACTCGGTTCATAGTGTAGACCACAATGCTCACCACTTCTCTCCAAAAAGTGTGAGCAACCTTCCCTTGAATCAACATTGTTCTAGCTATTTCAACTATAGTCTGGTTGTTCCTTTCTACTAGGCCATTTTGTTGTGGAGTCTTGGGGGCAAATAGTTGCCTCTTGATGCCATTCTCTTCACGATACTTATTGAATTCTCCAGAGGTGAACTCACCTCCTTGATCTGTTCTAAGGCATTTGATCCTCTTACTGCTTTCCTTTTCAACTAGTGCTCTAAAGGATTTGAACTTTCCAAAAGCTTCAGACTTTTCTTTCAAGAATATGACCCATATCATTCTTGAGTAATCATCAGTAAGAATCATAAAGTACCTATCTCCCTGAACACTCCTAGTTTTCATAGGACCACACAAATCAGTATGCACAAGATCTAGTAAATTATCTGTTGTGAAAGATTTACCTCTGAAGGTTGAGGAAGACATTTTCCCTAGTTGACACTCTCTGCACAAAGGATTCTCTAGTTTGTTCAGCACAGTTGGTGTAGGAGCATCTTGGACTAGGCTTCAAGAGTCCAAATTTTTCAAATTTTTGGCTTGTACTAACCTTAGCCAAGTCAGTGAGTGAATAAGGAGTCTAGATAGGTCTAATGTGTGTTTCAATGTTGTTTGAGTCAATAGTGTTCTTAGGAAGTTGATTTTTTTCCTTCCAAGTGCTTTTTTTGTTGGTTTTGTGTGTTTTGAGTGGTTTGTGTGGCTCAAGGTAGTCAAAATGTAATTTCTTTGTTTTAAACTCTTGAAAGGTGATTGGAGACCCTTCAATTAGTGTTCTTTAGCGGCCAAGTTAGGGCTTAAATTTTGTAATGAATGCTTCCCCACATTGGGAAACCTATATAAACCATTCAGAGAAAGTTGCCAAGGGTTGGTTGGATGGTTTTTGTGAAGAAGACATAATCAAAGCTACTCATTTTTGTGCATTCTTCACTATTTTTCTGTTATTTTGTTGCAAATGCTTGTAACAGTCATGTATTTTGGCTTGAAATCCATCTTTGAGGAATCTCTCTATGTTTTTACACTTGTTACAGTACTCCATTTTTAATTTCAAGCATTAGTGAATAGTTTTGATAGGTGTTTTTGAGCTTTTAGCTCTACCGCCTCAAGAAAGGCTTGTAAATATGTGTATATAGAAAACATTGTGCCCAATGAAATCTAGCCATAGGCTCTCAATGGCCTTTTGGAATATGATAGGGCACCCCATGTATAGTATTTGTGTGCAGGTTGGAGCTCCAAAAAGTCAAGAAATGGAAGTTAAACCCTTGTCCTAGGCAGGTTACCAGGCAATCCGGCTAGTGAACAAGGTTGAAATTTGTATTAAAGTTGCAGAGGTGTTAAGAATCAAACAAAACCTTCATTTGGCATTGTAATAGACCTTCCTTCCTTCCTTCATTCCAAAGTAAAACCTATGACAATATTGATAGGTGCCTAAACCCTCACTGGCTTCCCTGACTGGTACAAAATAGGCCTAAAACCCTAGTTTTCCACCATATTAGGGTCCTTGCACTAAATGGGCATTTGGAAGATTAAAACCAATGAAATATTGGAGTGATAGGTGATTTATTGGAGGAAATAAAATAAAATTGTAGGTTCTTTTGGACTGAGTTAGCAAAAACCCTACAATACCGGGTTAAGATGGGCTAATAGGGGCTCATCCCTTGTAGCCTTTTTAAAGGCAAATGGTGAAATCGGGTGGAAAGTTGAAGAAACTTTGATTGAAAAAAGTTAAATTGGAAAAAAAAACATAAAAGAAAGAATCTCCACATCTTTGCAATCTAAACTAATAGATGGAGGACAAACAAGCACTTTTGACAAGATTTGCTATGTAGCAAGTTGTGAGCATTCGTGAAGCATAGTAGAAAAAATTTAGTTGATATGGTTTTAAGGGATTGAACTCATCATAAGAACACTATGAGGAGCACATAGTGAGTCCTTAAAGAGTTTGAGAAGGACTGAGTAGGTTTTTGGAGTGAAACCAAGAGTAGGAGGGTTGGAAATGTGAGCATCCAATTAGGTGGTGAGTGACCAATCCTTTTAGAAACCTATCAGATTGGTATCAGAGCCAGCAAGATTTGGGCTTGATAGTAGTTCATGTGCTTAGAGTTGGAAGAAGAAGTTGGTGATAACATGGTGACCAATGTTGAGCTAGCCAAAATGGTCAATGATCAGGAGGAGGAGAATAGGCTCCTAAGGGAAAGATTGGTCGAGTTAGAAGGCAAACTCCAAGAGATAGGTACAAAAGCTGATGAAGTGTTAGTGAAAGTTGAAGGGAAGGAAAAAGAGGTAAAGGTAGAAGATGAAATACCAAAGCCTGACCCTGTTTTGCAAGAAGAACTTTTCCTGAGGGCGTTGAGGGCTTTGAGTGGCAAGTCACTAGAAGGATTGCCAATGTTTGCTGGCAAGATGGACGTAGAAGTTGTCCTTGAGTGGATAGAAGGAATGGAGAATCATTTTGATGTAGAAGGCACTACTAAAGCACAAAATGTCAAGGTAGCCAAATCCAGAATGAGAGGAGCTGCTCTCACATGGTGGAAATTTGTCTAGGATGAAAGAAAGAAGGAAGACAAAGCACCCATCTCTTCTTGGAAGGGGATGTTAGTTAAAATAAAAGAAACCTACCTCCTTGAATATTATGAGATACAAATCCATAGGAAGATACAAAATCTTAGGCAAAAAGAACTTGATGTTAGCACCTACATTGAAGAATTTCAAAAACTAAGCTTGAGGTCTCAAGTGGTGGAAGATGAAAGCCTCAAGGTAGCTAGATACCTAAATGGTCTGAGGTGGAACATACCAAAAGAAATCAGCATCCTAAGCCCCCAAATAGTCCATCAAACCTATCAACTTGCTATCAAGGTTGAGGAGAAATTGAGAAAGAAACAGACTCAAGTGGCAGCAATAGGGTTAGAGGAAGAGGGAGAGACAATAGAGGACATAAGGGAGGATATGGTGGAAGGATTCTTGATCAAAGAACACAAGGAGAGATTAAAATTGTAGGTTAACAAGAAACCAACTCATTTAGAGGAGGTTCAAGTAGAGGAAGAGGACCAAACAGTGGTTCTAGACGTAGATCAACTGGTGGACAAGGTAGAGGACCGTCTTACTTTGCAACAATGAAATGATATCATTGCAACCAGGTTGGGCATCCAGCATATAGGTGTCTAGAGAAGAGTTCATCATCACAAGGAGGTGAGAAGAGGGTTAATTATCTTCAAGAAGAAGGATCAAGCGGAAAGAATTCTGAAATTCCCTTAGAATCAAAAGTAGGAGACAACCTCATGATAAGAAGAATGTTGATAAATGCACCAAAGAAAGAAGAGCCTAGCCAAAGAAGGGAATTGTTTAGGATCAATTGCAAGATTAAGGGCAAATTATACAAGGTCATAATAGATTCAGGGTCTACAGATAACATTGTATCTGAAGAAGTAGTGAGAAAATTGAAGTTACAAAGAATCCCACATAACAATCCATACAGAGTTACTTGGTTGAATAAAGGCCAACATGTCTTGGTCAATGAGAAAGTATGGGTGGAATTTTCCATTGGAAAATATAAGGACAAGGTGTTATGTGATGTCTTACCCATGGATGCAGGCCATCTTCTATTGGGAAGACCGTGGCAATTTGATAGACAAGCCAGTCATGATGGAATCAAGAATGCCTACACGTTCAAGAAAGATGGAGTCACATACAAAATTCAGTCAATCCTAGATGAAGGGGAGAGAAGTATTGTAGGTCCAAATGTCCTTTTGGTGAATGAGAAATAGTTCTTGGAGACTATGGAAGAAGGTGCAGGAGTGGGGTTTGCCATGGTATTGAAACTTAAGGAAGAAGACAAGAAGGAGAAGCCGGTTTTACCCATAGAAGTGCAAGAACTTTTAGATCAGTTTAAGGCCATTGTTAGTGATGGACAACCAGCCAGCCTACCTCCCAAAAGAGACATAAGCCACCAAAATGACTTTGTACCTGGTGCCTCTTTGCCTAACAAAGCAGCCTATAAAATGACTCCTCAGCAAAACCTTGAGATTGCCAAGCAAATACAAGAGTTATTAGACCAAGGCCTAATTAGGAAAAGTATTAGCCCATGTGTTGTACCTACTATCCTAGCCCCAAAGAAAGGTGGTACTTGGAGATTGTGCACTGATTCTAGAGCTATAAATAGGATCACCATAAGGTATAGGTTCCCAATTCCTCAGATTGAAGACCTAATGGATTGTCTAGGAGAAGCCAAGTGCTTCACCAAGATTGATCTTAAAAGTGGATATCACCAAATAAGAATCAAAGAAGGTGATGAGTGGAAGATAGCTTTCAAGACAACTGAAGTGCTCTATGAGTGGTTGGTCATGCCATTTGGCTTATCAAATGCACCAAGCACCTTCATGAGGCTCATGAATGAGGTGTTGAAAGAATTCATAGGTAAATCTATGGTAGTATACCTTGATGATATTCTCATTTTCAATAAGATGAGTGCTAAGCATGTTAAGCATTTACAAGTTGTACTCCAAAGCTTGTTTCAGGAGAAGCTAACCATAACCTTGGAAAAGTGTGAATTCATGAAATAGGAGCTGATTTATCTTGGGTTTGTGTTGTCTCATGGAAACTTCAAGATGGATCCCAGCAAGGTGGAAGCCATAATGAATTGGCCCACTCCTAAGTCAGCAACAAAAGTGAGGAGTTTTCATGGCCTTGCTCAATACTATTGAAAATTCATAAGGTAGTTTAGTGCAATATGTGCACCCATGTTAGACACTATCAAGGGTGGAATTAAAACCAAGTTTCAATGGAATGAAGCAGCAAACAAAGGGTTTGAAACCTTGAAGGAGAAAATAGCTACTCAATTGGTCCTAGTGTTGCCTAGTTTTGAGAAACTCTTCACAGTTGAATGTGATGCAAGCAATGTGGCCATAGGTGTTGTCCTAAGCCAAGAAGAAAGACCAATAGCCTTTCATAGTGAGAAGTTGAGTGATGCAAAAAGAAAGTACTCCTCTTATGACTTGGAGTTGTATGCATTGGTCCAAGCATTGAGAAAGTGGAGACACTATCTCCTACCTAAAGAATTTGTAGTCTATACTAATAATCAAGCCTTGAGTTTCCTTAACTGACAAGATAAGCCGAGCCATAAACACATGAAGTGGGTTTAGTGCATGCAAGCATACACCTTTACCATCAAACAAAAGAAAGGGAAACTCAATTGTGTAGCTGATGCATTGAGTAGGAGACTTTTGATAGTTCAAGAAGTGAAATTGAGAAGTGTAGGAATTGAAAGCTTCAAAGATTTATACCCCAATGATGAAGATTTCTCTAAGGCTTATAAGGTATGCTTTGAATACCAAAATAATTTTCATAGTGAGTTTTCTAATTTCACTTTGCAAGATGGCTTATTGTTTAGGGGTGGACAATTTTGTGTACCTAGAGGGTCATTAAGGGAGAACCTCATTCAAGAGAAGCATAATGGCAGCCTTAGTGGTCATTTTGGAGTCAATAAGACCCAAGAGCTAGTGCAAAGATTTTACTATTGGCCTAGGATGAGTCATGATATGAAGAAGTATGTTGAGTCTTGCATTGTGTGTCAAAAAGCCAAGGGTACCTCATCCAATGCTAGTTTATACCAACCCCTTCCTATTCCAAATAGACCTTGGGAATGCATTAGCATGGACTTTGTAGTAGGTTTGCCAAGAACCAAGCAAGGGTTTGATAGCATCTATGTCATAGTGGATAGATTTAGTAAGATGTCTCATTTTATACCCTACAAGACCACACATGATGCATGCCACATAGCACATTTGTTTTTCAGAGAGGTGTTAAGGATACATGGCCTTCCTATGATCATTGTTTCAGATCGAGACTCAAACTTCATGAGTCATTTTTGGACGACACTTTGGCAAAAGCTAGGAACTAATCTATATTTTGGATCAGCCTATCACCCACAAATAGATGGGTAGACCAAGGTAGTAAAAAAGAGCTTGGGTAACCTTCTAAGGTTCCTTACAAAGGAATATGGTAAGACTTGGGACTAGATATTACCTCAAGCTGAGTATGCCTAAAATGATACTGTAAATAGGACAATAGGCAAGAGTCCATTTGAAGTGGTCTATGGTCTTCATCCAAGAGGTATCTTGGAGGTTACAGATTTGGGTAATGTAACAACAAGGAGTGGATATGCCAAGGATTTTTCTCAATCCATGAAGGAGGTTCATGATTCAGTCAAGCAAGCATTGAAGGAGAGCACAAGTAAGATCAAGACCAAGGTGGATGAGAGAAGAAAAGACTTACAATTCAAAGTGGGAGATCTTGTTATGGTGCACCTCAACAAGGCCAGGTTGTAGCATGGTCTACCAAACAAGTTGTAGATGAGAAGGTTGGGTCCATGTGCCATTCTTGCTAAGTATGGAGAAAATGCTTACAAGGTGAACCTACCTAGTGATGTTGCATTGTCACCGGTTTTCAATATAGCTGATCTAGTTGCCTACAAAGGGCCATTGCCATTTTCAAACCATGAAAAGTTAGAGGTTTCTATTGATGTGCAGAACCTATAGATGCCAGCTAAACAAGCTTCAAAGGCTGAGAAAGTATTGAGTTCAAGAGTTGCCAAGAAGACTAGAATGCACACCTACTTTGAGAATCTAGTCAAGTGGCAAGGAAAAGAAGAATTTGAAACTACTTGGGTGTTGGAGTTAGACTTCAAAAATCTTGGTATTAACCTGAGGTTGCTTCCCAAAGAGGTAACTTGACTTCTTTTTGTTTGGGAGAATGGTGCAGGAGCACCTTGGACTAGGCTTCAAGAGTCCAGATTTTTCAAAATTTTGGCTTGTACTGACCTTAGCCAAGTCAGTGAGTGAATAAGGAGTCTAGATAGGTCTAATGTGTGTTTCAATGTTGTTTGAGTCAATAGTGTACTTAGGAAGTTGATTTTTTTCCTTCTAAGTGCTTTTTTGGTTGGTTTTGTGCGTTTTGGGTGGTTTGTGTGGCTCAAGGTAGTCAAAATGTAATTTCTTTATTTTAAACTCTTGAAAGGTGATTGGAGACCCTTAAATTAGTGATATTAACATGTTAGAGTGGTGGGATTAAGTATTCCAAGTTGAGAATGGCCAAAAATGCCAATTGTCTAATGTTGTTAAGACAACTTTTATGCTTTTTAAAGTCAAAATTGGTCCTAGGTAAGTTAGTGGCCAAGTTAGGGCTTAAAGATTGTAATGAATGCTTCCCCACATTGGGAAAACTATATAAACCCTTCAGAGAAAGTTTCCAAGGGTTGGTTGGATGGTTTTTGTGAAGAAGACATAATCGAAGCTACTCATTTTGTGCATTCTTCACTATTTTTCTGTTATTTTGTTGCAAATGCTTGTAACAGTCATGTAGTTTGGCTTGAAATCCATCTCTGAGGCATCTCTTTGTGTTTGTACACTTTTTATAGTACTCCATTTTTAATTTCAAGCATTAGTGAATAGTTTTGATAGGTTTTTTTGAGCTTTTAGCTCTACTGCCTTAGGAAAGGCTTGTAAATATGTGTATATAGAAAACAGGGTGCCCAATGAAATCTAGCCATAGGCTGTCAATGGAATTTTGGAATATGATAGGGCACCCCATGTATAGTATTTGTGTGTAGGTTGGAGCTCCAAAAAGTCAAGCAATGGAAGTTAAGCCCTTGTCCTAGGCGGGTTACCAGGCAATCCAGCTAGTGAACAAGGTTGAAATTTGTATTGAAGTTGTAGAGGTGTTAAGAATCAAACAAAACCTTCATTTGGAATTGTAATAGACCTTCATTCCTTCCTTCATTCCAAAGGAAAACCTATGACAAGATTAATAGGTGCCTAAACCCTCGCTGGCTTCCCTGACTGGTACAAAATAGGCCTAAAACCCTAGTTTTCTACCATATTAGGGTCCTTGCACTAAATGGGCATTTGGTAGATTAAAACTAGTGATATCTTGGAGTGATAGGTGATTTATTGGAGTAACTAAAATAACATTGCAGGGTCTTTTGGACCGAGTTAGCAAAAACCTTACAAAACTGGGTTAAGATGGGCTAATAGGGGCTCATCCCTTGTAGCCTTTTTCAAGGCAAATGGTGAAATTGGGTGGAAAGTTGAAGAAAATTTGATTGAAAAAAGTTAAATTGGCAACCAAAACATAAAAGAAAGAGCCTCGTCATCTCTGCAATCTAAACTAATAGATGGAGGACAAACAAGCACTTTTGACAAGATTTGCTATGTAGCAAGTTGTGAGCATTCATGAAGCATAGTAGCAAAAATTCAGTTGATGTGGTTTTAAGGGATTGAAATCATCATAAGAACACTATGAGGAGAACATAGTGAGTCCTTAAAGAGTTTGAGAAGGATTGAATAGGTTTTTGGAGTGAAACCAAGACCAGAAGGGTTGGAAATGTGAGCATCCAACTAGGTGGTGAGTGAGAAATCATTTTAGAAACCTATCAATAGTCAATCCTCTAACTGCCTTGATCTTACTGGCCTTCACAATATTATCAAAATTTACATGGTAGAGTCTCCTATGCCATATCCAACTATCATCAAACTTAGCCATTTGACATTGACTGATATTTGTATTTAGCTAAAATAAGTTACCTTTGGTCTGCATACCAATGGCCATCAGTTCGCCACTCTTTCCTTTTATTTTGCACACTCCATCTTTGAATTCCAGAGTGAGTCTTTTATCATTCAATTGAGAAACACTCAAAAGGTTATGCTTGAGACCTTCTACCCAATACACATTATCAACACTTCTTTTTCCATTTAGAGAGATGGACCTTTTGCCTTTTACCATACACGGTGCATCATTACCAAATCGGAATACACCTCCATCATACTCTTCCAGAGACAGAAACTGAAGACAGAAACTTTCTCTGGTCACTAGTCATGTGGTGAGAACAACCACTGTCAATAATCCATTCATTAGAATTATCAAAGTGGGAGACAAGAGCCTTCTTGTCTGACACATCTTCCTTAATGGCTACAAATACTATGTCTTCACTTTCTTCATCTTCTGATTCATCATCAGTGATACCTTCATCAACTACAACAAAATAGTTTCTCCTATTTCCTCCTTTGAACTTTTTGAACTTCTTCAGTTTGTCCTTATTATCACTATTAGGATAGTTGACAATAATGTGTCCTATCTTATTGCAAGAAAATCATTTCAAAGGGAGCTTACCTCTATATTTTCCAGTTCCCTTAGGAAGTCTCTTGTCAAGAAGAGCTTCAAATTCCATCAGGATCTCCTCATCATCCATATCTTTTCTTTGTCTAGGTTCACTGCTGGTACCAACTTCTTTTCCCTTTCTAGATAGTGTATCAGATGCTTTAAAGTTTGATTCAGTCTTCTAAACACTACCATCATAACTATTTAGCTCATATGCGGTCAACTTAGCAATAATGGAGTCAAGGGATATCTTTATCTTGTCAATAGATCTCAACTCCTGAATAGCAACAACCCTTATTGCATAGACCAGTAATAAGGATCTCAAGACTTTGCTAACAATAGTGGAATCATCCATTGTACCTCTTGCACTCTTGATGTCTCCAATAGTGGTTTTAATCCTTATCCCATATTGTTGAATGGTCTCTCCTTCAACCATCTGCATGTCTTCAAACTTTCCTCTAAGGCTTTCTTCATTAGCTTGCTTCACATGCTCATCACCACCATAGATAGAATCCAAAGTATCCCATAAATCTTTGGGTTGTCTTTTTCCTGAACATCTATAAACTCAACATCAGATAGACTACTAATAAGAGCTTCCATGACTTGTCCATTCTCCTGAATTTCTCTTCTTTGATCATCGGTGAGAGTACCAATAGGAACAACATAAGTATTCTCAACATAGTTCCAGCGTTGAGCACCCAGTCTTTTAATGTATACCTTCATTATGTCCTTCCATATCTTAAAGTTATCTTTGTTGAACTTAGGACCTTCCCTCTTCATCATTAGAATAGGATCTTTTCCTCAAGTGGTTAAGCTTATAGCACAGAGGACTTGGAGGATGCTCTAATACCAATTGATGAAAAATGATGAACAACAAATACCCAATAGGTACTGAGAGGGGGGGGTGAATCAGTATAGACAAAAACTTTCTCCTAACAACTTAAGCTACAAAGACTGCACTAACTAGTAAACAACATCAACGATCTGAATTAAGACAATACTGGTAAAACAGTGATTGTGATAGACATAAATTGGTAGCACTTAGATCTTCACAAAACCTAATGTCTCATTTACACTTCACCCATATGCTTAAACAAGTAATACATCATAAAAAATATAATAACCATTGGATCAACATGTTATACCGCTTAACATAAAATATTAAGACATCACATGAAAAAGCATCACACATAACACACTAATTTTTCATGTCGAAACCCAACTGGGAAAAACCATGGTGGGGATGAATACCCACAAGTGTTCCTTGAACTCTTATGAAGTCCACTCTGTTGGAATCCTAGTCCTATTAAAGACTTTACAACAGGTTCTACTAGGAACCGATCCTGCTAGGGATCACCTGGTTAAGGGATGGCTAAATACCCGGTTAAAGGTTAAAACCCTGTTAAAGGTTACCTTGTCAGAGGATTTAAAGAACTCAATGATTTTGAGTCACCTTGTTAAAGGATTTTACAAAAAGCCTATTAAAGCTACCCAATGAAGGGAATTTCCAACTACTGAAATGGTTAAAAATAAACAGGTAATACACTGATCTGATAACAACACTCAATGCTAAGGTAGATCCACTTCAGTTCTTTTACTTTTGCAATCACACTCTACAGGTCTCTACTCACTTCTTTGGTTTGGCAAGAATCAAGTATCTCTCCACTCGAATACACACACAACATTTGCCAACAACTTTTCAACAACAAACATCATCGACCTTATAGACAACAATTAGGTCGGTAGCATAAACCCTAAACCCTTAATCATCTAGGTTATCAATACAATCAATCCAATCCTGACCTTTCAATCACATTGCATAGAGTAAAACAATCTTGAACAGATCTCAAGATGTTCTCCATCATTCATTCTTTGCCAAAACTGGAAGTTGATAACCCATCACACGCTCTCCACCATTTATTGAGACTTCGCACATTCTCGAGGTAGATAGATTCAATCTTCATGCAAGATCCTCAAGGAAATTCTTCACGCGCACAAGGCTGACATGGCAATGTGCTATGATCTTCATTACAATGCTAACTCATCACAGGATGTCATCGATCGAGTCTCACATACTTGGATGAATCAACTGGAAACCCTAAAGATGAGACTACCAACCGGTAGTCATATCAAATGAAACCCCGATACAAACTTTGCATATATTGGTTCACATTCCAACATACCGATTCACCTTATCACATATATCGGTTCACATCATAATACCGGTTCACTTGCCAATTTGCTTACTTCAATATACCTACTCATACTTCAGTCTATTGACATCAATGACAATATTCAATATCATCATGTCATCAAACTCTGCACATATGCCAACATATATATCTATAATAAGCAAAGGAAGTCAATTTTGATGATTGGGGGAGTATCATAAGTGACAATTTGCACAATCAAATGGTATGATTTGAATATTTCTACATGGCTTCTTTCCTATTCTATGCAATTTCCTGTATGAGGACATGACTAGGACTTAGTACCAAAGGCCTATGTATGCTAATGTTTCAGAAATATATGAGTTTTACACATAGATGAAACTAGAAGTTAGCTATAATCATTTCCTTGGAGTGAATGATGTTTTCACAATGATAACAACAAGAGTACTCCAAGGAAATGTTGGACTCAAGATTTCTCCAGAAACAACAAACCTCATAATGTAATATGGAAGTTACTTCATTCAGTTTCAGATATTCACTTATTTGTGGGTCAGTGGAGTTTAATGGCTATCATTTCAAATTCTTGAGGTACGTGGACAATAAGCTCATTTTGATAGAGCTTTGTAGATAGCTTGTCAAGGTTCACAAAGATTGTTAAACCAAATAAAAAAGATGACATTTCTTTTCCTATTGGCTTGGGCTACTAGAATTGCAAATCTTTCTTAGATGCTCAAAATATTGAGCATTATTTGATGAAACTTGCACTCTATATTGGCACTATGAGGTATCCATATGCTAGTAAGGTGTTTTGTTAAAAATAATTTGGATTTTACCCAACTTATTATCATATTCTAGGAATTGAAGACTTTTGGGAAGACTATGAAGATGAGTATGAAGTAATAAAAAGGGATTGGATGTGCTTGACATTAAAGCAGATCAAGCTATTTAGGTTCAAATGTGATGTTCAATGGAATTGAAGATGATCTCATTGATGTGATAGATTCTCTCTATTTTGACAAAATCCAACTATAACCCTTTCCACTCATTAATTGATCAAGTCACGAAGTAAGAGAATCAAATGAAAGAACTACTCATATCATAAAGAGATCAGAAGAGTGGGTAAGAAAGAAAATGATTGAACTACTGCAACAAGTCCTACAAATAGAAATAAATCTTCAAGGAAAGGAGATGATAATCAAGGAAGAACCTCTTCCTCCAATACTTCACAATTTCAAATCCTACTAATTTCAATTTGGGGTTCAATATGGTGATGATGGTGAAAATCCAAATCTAGGAGAGGTGTTTTGAAAGGCATGTGTGGAAGTTATTCAAGGATAACAAAGAGGAGATCCAAGCTAAAAGATAAGTCATTAGATCCAATTGAAGAAGCAATTGAAGAATAAGCAAATGAGAGTCCTCAAAAGGATTTCAAAGGCAAAGAATCAATTTCTACCATCTCTCATTCCCCTCTTACTTCATCCTATCCTCATGACATGTCGCTGCCACCTCCACAACCTTTGTCCATGTTGATTCAAGATTCCATTCCAAGTGAAAATCCTTTCTTAAACATTCCAGATCTATCCAATTCTATGGAGCCACCAAATACTAAAATCTTAAGTGCTTCACATCTTGAAACCCCCTCTTGGTTTCAACAAAGCTTTCCTAAGAAAAGAAAAGTCACTAAACTAGTTATTATCGAATTTGGTACAACAACTAATTTGATCCAAAAATTAAATAAAACGAAGAAGACCAAAACAACATCAAGGTTAGTTATTGATCCTTCATTTGGAAACATGTGCATGGAAGTGGCTCAACCTGTATCAAAGAAGAATGTGGAAGAAGATAGCATATCTGATTTTGAGATTACTAGGGTAGATTTTGATCCTTCATCATGAGAGGCTAATATTTATAATTTTCAAGTATTTGTAGCTAAATTCGTGGAAAGGACACAACAACAAAAAAAACTAAGCATCAATTGAAACAACAAGTACAATTTTTGACATCTTATCTTAAGGTGATTATTCATTCATCTTGTATGCCTATAGATATGGTTCCAACCTCTACAATTCCTCATTTTGAAGCTATCATTTAAAATGATGTTGTGGTTAATATTCATAGGAACTAGTCGAGGAAAAACAATGACAGAATAGATAGATCAAATGAGAGTAGATGTCATATTTTTAATTCAAGAGGTTGGAGAATTTAATAAATAGATAGTTGTTGAGGAAGAAAGGATTGCAAAAGGGTAATGTCCAGAATCATGGTGTGCCAAAATAGGCCCTTAAGTTGCAATGAAATTTCAAAAAATCAGAGTTATACAACTTGACATGAAAATTTGAATAAGTTGTGAAGATTATTTTTAAAATATGTAAGAAGAGAATCTATATAAAATTGAATGTAGTTTCTAAGATACTAGTTGTTTTTTGAAAAAAAAAATCCCATTTGATGAAAATTTCAAATTTAAATAGAGTGGTACTAAAATTTCAAGAAAAAGATAAGAAGTAGGCGTATGCCTGACCACCCTAATCACAATCAAATCATAATATCTTTTATAATATTTATAATATAAGTATTAGACATGTCCGGATGTGACACATATTTTTTTATAATTTTTTATAAAGTAAATAATTATTTATGAATTTTTACTACAACTTTTCAGAAATTCAGAAACTCTTACATCTGACCACCTTAACCTAGTCAAAACCTTATGAATTTTTTTAATTTTTTTTCCCCTATAGTAGATGAAGCATAGGATGTGAGGCATGTTTCAAATTCAAAAAATATTATATCATTTGAAAGTTATGAGTGTTTTTCAATCAGTCTATCAATCAGGACTTTTGTCAGAATTCAATTAGAAAATAAATAATAATTATTTATTAAAGTTCAAATAAGACAAGTCTTATATTGTTGGAAATCTGAGAACGTCCTTAAAAAACCCTTTTCATTTTATCAATTTTGACTATTAAAAAATTCGTCAGCCACTAATGTAAAGTCTAGAAAATCAAGGAATACTAAAAAACATGTTTTTTCAGTTGACTTTCTAGGCTTTGTCACTTCCAAGCCAAATCCCAAAGAATCCTGAGCCAAAATTTCAAATTTGAAGTTTGTACAACAAAAATTGGATATCTGATAGATTCGGATATCTGATAGAATCGGATATCCGATAGAATCGGATATCCCATTTTAATAAGTAAATTCAATAACTAAATTTGCACATAATTAATCTATTGTTTATTAATATATTAATATATACAACATATTAATTTATAGATAAATTTGTATATGATATTAGCGAGAGAGAGAGAGAGGGGGAGAGAGAGAGAGAGAGAGAGAGAGAGAGAGAGAGAGAGAGAGAGAGAGATGGGGAGGGGGAAGGGAAGGAGAGATAGAGAGATTAGGGGAGAGGGAGATTAGAGAGATTAGGGGAGAGAGAGAGAGAGAGGGGGGGGGGGGAGAGAGAGAGAGGGGGGGTAAGTGATAGACTTATAAAGCACTGAGAGGGGGGGTGAATTAGTGACACCAAAAACAATACTACTTTAAACATTGACCGGTAGATATACTTAACAAGTTTGTTAAACACTATGCATGTAATCCAAAATGATATTAGTGCATCCACTATAAGTAAAACATCCACCATAACACAAGTGTTTATACATGGGAAAAACCACGATGAGATGGGACTCACAAGTTAACTATTTGCTACAATAGGTAACTGACTGGTTAAGGTCTACAAGTATGCTCTGCTAGGAGCAAATCCTATTAAAGATCCCAAAGATCTGTTAGGAGCTATACCCTGTTAAAGGTAGTACCCTATTAGGAGTAACCTCGGTAGAGGATTTTTGAATCCAAACTAATGGATCACCTTGTTAAAGTATTTGTACAATGAAGCTTGTTAGAGCTTACCCGATTAGAGGATTTGACTGTTGTAGTGATTAGAAAACAACATGTGGTGCGATCTAGAAGTAGCACAACTTGCTTGAATAGATCCCATTCTGAGCACTCAAAACTGCATTACCTACATATTTTGCATCTTAACACTTCTATCTTTGCATCAGATCATCTCATAACATATGTCCTTCCCTCATACAAAAAATTTCATCATAATGTTATTATATAGACATTTAGATTTCATGTCGGCCTTAGGAATTATATCACAATTTCCTAGGTCCAGTGTATATGGACAATCAAACATAACTCATCACAAAATACCACCAAAATTTGTTGGTTAGGATAACTCATCACGATCGGTGATAACTCATCACACAATCAACGAATACCAGTTGGAACACCGATACCGGTTGGAGTTAACCTTTGTCAATATATAAACCAATTGTCCTCCATTGCTTCTTTGATAATCTTCATTGGATCTTCAAGTTGGTGTCGGGACATTCCTATATATACCGGTTGATGACATGTATCAGTTTGACACCATCACAAGCAAAACTTCTAATACTGGTAGCAATATAATACAAATAACTTTGAAGTAACACCAGTAGACAAACATATGTGTGTGTGCATGTTCCATCAATGAAAACATATGAAGTCATTCATTACAATTATCATCAAGCCAACAATCTCCCCCTTTGGCATCGATGGCAACACTTAGAAATTTTTTCAAACTATGCAGCTAAGTGTGCTTACAAAAATTGTACACATGTATTTTTTTCTCATACTCCCCCTTCACAATACATAAAATTTTCATAACACATACATATTTCTACTCCCCCTTTGACAACAATGCCAAATTGAAAAAATAAAATATATACATATATAGGAAAAATTTGCAACAAAAGATTATGTAGCATCGTAAATTGTACGCACTTGCTAGGGTGGTACAATTTCACACCTAGTTTAGCACCCGCCTTGGTGCATTTTACATTTTGCATTGCATTTCTCCTTTAGCACTTAATTAATCAAATTAATTAGGTCTAAGGTCCTATTTCATCATCCTCTACATCATAAAGTTGGGCCCTTTCGTTAAAGTGTGCCCTTTTCATTTTATTCCTCCAATACATCACTCAATCAAAAACCCTAATTAAGTCCTATTTTGAACTTGGGGGCTTGGTTTCGGGGGTCAAAACATCTCAAAATCACCTGTAACTTTGGGATTCTCTCTAAAATCATCATATCCAACGACCCTAAAAATTTGGTAAAAAGTTGTCAGGACTGTGGCGCTCGGAGTGCACATGGTCCCGGACATTTTTCCTGAAATTTTAGGAGCACAATCCAATCATAAAATAAAGCTTAACCCCAAGAAATTGGCAGGAAATTCAATCTCTAGGTCGGCCAAAAGATGAAACTATGACCTAGGGTTTCATACATAAGAGCTCTCTTTCTTCATTTGAAGGGATCTGATTTTTGTTTTCAGGAACCTCATATGCAGCGAAAGAGAAGATCTTTGAAGACTTCAACAACATTCAACATCCCTCTATCAAGCATTTATCAATTTCATTCATCCATTTAGGGCTTGGAAGACATTGAAGAACAATAGGAGATTACCGACTGAAGATTGGCTTGTACCCCTCCCTTGGGGGTTGGGTATGATTTCATGTTGTTTTCATGTCTTTGCATAAGCTTCAATATATCATTTATTCATGCTTTAGATCACTTTGCATCTTGATTTAGAGCATTTACATCGTCATTTACAAGCAATTAGGGTTTACTTTCTAGGTTGCTCTAGTCTGCTTGCTTGCATTTTAGGATCTTGCACACATACAAGGTCTGCACACACAATACATTTTACAATACAACTTGGCTATTCATGGAGGTGGAAATCACCGAAGTAGGGGTTTGACTAAGGCAAAACCCTATATAGCCGCCCACACCCTTTTCAGATATAAGTGCAGGTTTCAAGACTCAGACGACGCTGCAGGTTACAGATCCGGGAAAAGCAGGTCGAGACAGCACTCCACACCAAATTGCAGAGCAAAAGACCTGGACAGGGGCATGGGGCACCCTAGTCCTACCAGGATAGGGGTGCTGGGCACCCTGGTCCCTGGGACAAAGGCACTAGGCGCCTTGGTCCTCCTGACAGACAGCATTTCCGACAGTTTCCAGAGTGCAAGATAGTAGTTTCAGGTACAGTTTTTGGCACAATATCAGGACAGTGGCGCCCGCGCCCCCATCCCAAACATTTTCACTCAGATTTTGACTCCAAGTATGCATCTGCATTCTTATTTCATCCTTGTATTTACAGTTGTTTATTGTTTAATCTCAATTCTGCAATCTTGTTATTAGTTCATACATGCATTTTGGGATTAGGACTTGAACTTGTATCATTTTATCTTTCAATTTCAACAAAGGAATAGAAATTCTAATAGGTAGCCCATGGCTCTCTCTTTCACAAAAAGAAGTAGCCAATTGTGTGATACCTCTAGGCTCTTTCGTATTCCGTAATGTGTGTCAAATGGTAGGATTAGGGCATGTTAACCTAGTCTCACTTTTTCCCCTACACATTTTGGTGAACCCGACGTGAATCTATCATTGCTTCCTCTTCCATTTCATTTGTTAGATCTAGATCTAGATTTAGTGTGTTTTCATTTCATTTTCATTAAAAAGAAAAGAAAAAGAAAAAAAAAGGGAGTGTGTTTCTTTGCATTGTGTGTTTAAATTTTATGCAACCTTTATTTCAAAATGTCAGATTTTTATTTGCAAAATGTTCATGCTTATGATGATTATTATGAGTATAGCCAAGATGAATTAGATGAAGCTTTAGATGAGTTTTTGAACCCTAAATATGCCAAACCTTCATTTTACCAAAAACTCATAAACCTTGTTACTATGCCATTTAGGTGTGATGAGAAAGATAAGTCGAATGGTTCCTCTAAAGGGTACATTCCTATCAACTCTTCCACTAAATCTAGTAACATGGTTGTTTTCAATAATCCCCTCTATGAGGAGATGTCTCCTTTTGAATCAAAAGATAAACCTTTTAATCGATATGATCATGCTTTGTTGGATGATGCTCTTGATGACTTTGTGGCTTTATCGAAATCTTTAAACAAGAACAAGACTTCTAAATTGGTTAACATGATAAACTTGAATGAGCATAACAAGCCTCTCTTTGAAGTCCAAGGTGCTTATCCTTCTCCCACCTTTCAATTTCCTAAATCACCTCTCCTTACTGTCCAAGGAGGGTATTATCATGATTTCTTTTGTACTCCGAATAAACCAGTCATCACTGTGCAAGGAAGAAAACCTATAAGTCCTTATAGTTATGCCAAGCAATTAACTAGAGAGAGTTATCATGCAGTTGCCCATACTTATCACACCAGAAATAATAAGCAGCCTAATCCTCCTCTTGTTATTCCAGTTTCTCTTCCTAATCCTCAACCAATTCTTCCACAAGCTCCCCGTATTTTGCAAGTTATGGGTAAGGAATATGATCTCATAGAACAACTTAAAGCTACCCCTGCTAAGATATCCCTCTGGGATTTGATTCAAACTTCTTCCGCTCATCATGGAATGTTACAAGATGCCTTGAAAGATTTGAATGTTCCTCCACCGAATACATCTAGTAATATAGCATCTTTGGTTAACTATGTGATGAATCCTAAGGCTCAAATTGTGTTTACCCAAGATGAGTTGCCTACTAGTGAAATTCAACATCAATATGATCCCTTGATAAATGTGGTTATCATGAAAGACACTGCTATAAGACGAACACTAGTAGATAATGGCTCTGGCCTTAATGAGTGTAGCATTAATCTGTTGCATAAAATGAATGTGGATACATCCCTCATTGAGCCTGACTCTCATCCCATTCAGGGCTTTGACAATGTGGCTAAAACTTCATTAGGTATTATCACCTTACCTCTCACAGTGGGACCTGTTACTTTGCCTACTCCTATCCATGTTATGTCGAGAAATTTAACATACAACTTGTTATTAGGAAGACCTTGGATTCACAGTAGGCAAGCTGTCCCCTCTACATTGCATAGACAAGTTAAATTTATTTATAACAATAAGACATATACCTTGATAGGTGATACTAATTTCCAAGCTTGTCTACAAACATCTACTTCCAAAGGGGGTTCTTCTAAGCCATCCTCATCTAGTGATGACTCTTTAAACAAGATACCTATCGATGAATCCTCACTCTCTGATGATCAAATTTCTTTGGATGAGTCTGGAGCTCCTGAAGAAGATTCTTCTCAACTTGAATCTACACATAAGAAGGATTTTGATCCTGAGAAGGTTCTCGCAGAAGACGATTGGGGATCTCTTGATTTCAATCCCACCTTTGTAGGTGAATATAAGGTTCCTTCTAGAGAGCTTAAAGTTGAAAAGAAGGAAGAAGCTAAAAATTAGTCAATCTTACCTGAACCTATGATTAATAATTTTGTGGCTGCTTCTCAAACTTCTTCTCCTCACACCTCTAATTCTGAAGAGTTTGATTCTTTGTCTTATGAAAAACCACCTTCTCTCTCTGAAATGGCTGATCGTTATGGTCGTGGTTTTCGCATTTTTGCTAAGCATGGGTATCATGGAAATGGTTGTGGCGCTCACAAACAAGGGATAAAGGTTCCTCTAGAGAATAATTTTCACAATTATGCCTTTGGACTTGGCTATAATCCCTGCAAATGCACTAAAGCTTCTAAAAGACCATGCATTAGTGTTAATGCTATTTCTACATCTCTATCAATGCAACACCCCGAGTATATTGATGGGGATCCTTCATGTGCCTATGCTTTGGATGTCTTCCCTACCGATGATGCTTTAGCTGAATTCTTGGGAGCCTATGACACTCTTCCTCATTATCATCACAATAGGGGACTTCCTTATTGTTTGAACACTGAAGCCTATTTTGGAAAAGAGATCGATAATGATGAGATTGTGAAAGAATTCCCTCAGTTAAAGGATACTCCTCAACAAAGTAATCTTCTTATAAGTGAAACCACTAATGTTAAGATGGATCCTTGCAATAAAGAAAAATTCATTAAAATTGGAAAATGTTTGGATGAAGAGGAACAAAAATAATATGAAGATTTATTGCACGAATTCCCTGAGATCTTTGCTTGGACATACTCTGACATGCCTGGTATAGATCCTAAGATTGTCACTCATAATATTGTCTTAGTTCCCGATGCTAAGCCCATGAAACAAAAGATTCAAAAAATGAATCCTAAGGTGGCTCTGCTTGTTAAGGCTGAGATTGAAAAGTTATTGGAGGCTGGGTTTATCCGCCCTATTGACTATTCCCCATGGATTTCAAATATTGTTGTTGTGGCTAAACCAGATAATAAAATAAGAATGTGTACCAATTTTTGAGATTTAAATAGGGCTTCTTTAAAAGATGATTTCCCTCTTCCAAACATTGACATGATAGTTGATTCTACGGTAGGACATGCCTTGTTATCCTTCATGGATGGTTTTTCAGGATACAATCAAATTTTCATTAACCCTCAAGATCAATTAAAAACTACTTTCACCACTCCTTGGGGTACGTTTTGTTGGATAATGATGCCTTTTGGACTTAAAAATGCCAGTGCAACTTATCAACGAGCGATGACCCTTATCTTTCATGATTACATGCCTAAGATTTTAGAGGATTATGTTGATGATATTTTAGCCAAATCCATTCTTTGCATAGATCATATTAAAATCCTTCGTCAAATCTTTGAAAGGGTTCATAAATATCACATGTGCTTGAATCCCCAAAAATGTGTTTTTGGTGTGGATAGTGGAAAACTATTAGGGTTCATAGTTTCGCATCGTGGGATTGAGGTGGACTCTAAGAAAATAGATGCTATTGTCAACATGCCACCTCCTAGAAATGTGTCTCAACTTAAAAACTTACAAGGAAAGATTCAAGCTATTCATAGGTTCGTATCTCAACTTGCGGATTGTACCTTTCCTTTTACTCAACTTCTCAAAAAGAATATCACTTTTCAATGGAACGAAGATTGTCAGCAAGCATTTGAAGATTTAAAAGTGCATTTGGCTAGTCCTCCTATTCTTCAACCTGTCGAACCTTCTAAACCTTTCCTTCTGTATACAGTTGCTTCCTCTCATGCTCTCACAGCATTGTTGGCACAACATGATAAAGATGGTAAGGAATGTCCAGTTTATTACATAAGTCGTACCTTACTCGATTATGAGACCCGATATTCTGCAATAGAAAGACAATGCTTGGCCTTGGTGTTTGCGACTCAGAAATTGAGACATTATCTTCTAAATTCAGAAGTCCACATCATGGTAAAGTTTGATCCTTTGAAGCATCTTTTCTCTAAAATTGATTTATCAAGACGCCTAGCTAAGTGTGTTATGATGTTAACTGAATTTGACCTTAAATTTGTTTCACAAAAAGCAATTAAAGGGCAAGCATTGACCGACCACTTAGTTGAGGCCCCTTCACCTTTCTCCTTCCCTAATTCTAAGTCTTTCCCTAATGACTTCATTTTTTCTATAGAAAAAGATGAAACTTGGGAATTATACTTTGATGGTTCTAAGTGTCGTACGGGATCGGGGGCAGGTGTTGTTTTGATTTCTCCTACAAGGAAATCTATTCCCTTATCCTATCATCTAAATTTCTTGTGTACCAATAACATTGCTGAGTATGAGGCTCTTATAACGGGAATAAAAGCAGCCTTAGCTCTGAATATAAAGCACATACATATTTATGGAGATTCTCAATTGATTATAAGACAAGTAACAGGACTGTATCAAGCAAAACAAGACAAATTATCACAATATAAAGATCTTGCTATCTCTTTATTACAAAAATTTGATTCTTATACCATGGAACCTGTTCCTCGAAAAGATAATCGACATGCGGACGCAATGGCATGTGTGGCTTCTCTTGTATCTTTAGAGGACCCTATGGTTGATCTTAAATTTGTTATTCACAACCTTATTTCTCCAGCTATTGTAGATGATTCTAGCTTGGTAACATGTTGTGACTTTATAGACTCAGACGAATTGTATTCACATATCGTAAGATATTTGACTGATGGTACCTTTCCTGATTCTGCCAATAGGAAGACTAGGGCTAGAATCCGCAAGTTGTCTACTAGATATATCATTCTTTCCAATGTCCTTTACCGAAGGGGTTATGACGATCTTCTCCTTCGCTGTCTTAACAAATCAGAAATCCCCGTTGCTCTTGAAGAGGCACATTCAGGTGCCTGTGGGGGGTATTTCGGAGGCAAATCCTTGGTTCAAAGATTGCTTCGTATGGGATACTATTGGCAAACTATGCAGAAGGATTCTTTTTCATTTGTTAAGAAATGTCATCAATGTCAACAACACAATAATATGATTCATGCTCCTGCCCAAGAACTTCATTCTCAAGTAGCTTCTTGGCCTTTCTTCGCATGGGGTTTGGATCTCATTGGTAAAATCTCTCCTCCTTCATCTCAAGGACACACCTTCATTATAACTGCAATAGATTACTTTACGAAGTGGGTAGAAGCTATTCCCCTTCGCTCTACTACTGCTGAAGTGATTTGTCAATTTCTTCTAGAAAACATCATTTCTCGATTCGGGATACCTTCCACTATAATCTCAGATAATGGGACATCATTTAAGAACAAGGACGTGAAGAAATTCCTCAAGAAGTATCATATCAAACATCAATTTTCTACACCATACTATCCTCAATCAAATGGTCAAGCCGAATCATCCAATAAGATAATTGAACAAATTCTTCGCAAAACCATGAATAAGCATGGTAAGGATTGGAGTAATCAGCTAATCTATGCTCTTTGGGCCTACCGAACGAGTGTACAAATTGCTACAGGAACTACTCCTTATAATCTTGTTTATGGTGCTGACGCTATTATGCCTTTAGAGTTAGAGATTCCATCACTTAGGGTTTCTCTCAAAGGTATAGTAGATGATGACTCTTATAGAGAACAATGACTTCAACAGCTTGAGATGCTTGATGAACAGCGTATAAACACTCTTGAGCATATTCTAGCGTATCACAAAACTCTACAATGAAGCTATAATGATAATGTTATTCAACGTTCCTTCTCAGTAGGTGACTTAGTCCTCTATGAGAATCAGCGCAATGTGAATGCCTTACCTGCAGAAAAGGGAAAATTTAGTCCTAATTGGCTTGGACCATATATCATTATTGAAGATTATGGATCAGGTGCTTACAAAATAGTGGATGTAGACAGTATGCCTCTTAAAGAACCTATCAATGCTATGCACTTGCGTAGATATTATGCTTCATTCTTCATTCCTTATTTATCTTCTTTTCAGTTCTTCAACATTGGGTAATATGTTAGTATATATTAACTAGAGCAAAATAGAATTAAATGTTATGGTGTTTAATCTATATTGCTTCGTTCTTGACAAGCGTGTTTCTTTACTTTATAGTTTGTCTTGAATTCATTTATGTAAATTGTAAAAGATTTACATTTCCATTATGCTAGCATATTTCGCAATGTCTTATGTGTTAAGTAGAATCATATCATGTTGTGTTTAAGTTCAAAATTAAATCACATTAGTTATATGATTCTTAGACTTAATGCATATTTCTTCCCTATCATCAATGTAGTACTTGATTAAATATTTTAATTAAGTCACACATGTATCAATTTAATCATGGAGCATTGAGAAATCAATCACATGGAAATTAAATCTTGAACATACATGTACATCTACCAAATGTATTAGATTTAATCAAAGAAAAATATACATTGTTTTAAGCATTAAAGATAACACATTTGAGACAAAAGAGAAACATGTATATATATATATATATATGTGTGTGGATCGTATACAAATATAGGTCACTGTACATCCAAAATGTGACCTATCCTGCATCATAAAATCATCTCCTATCCCTAGGGCTGGTGGTTGGAGAGTGACAACTAGATGCTCCCTCCTGATCCGGCCGTGTAGGTGGACCCATAGGTGTGTAGCGCGATATAGACCACGAGTGACTCCGAGAGGAACTGCTACGATCCCTATCCATAAGGATCGCGTGATAGGAGGTGGCCTTGGCCTGAGCTGCTGCTAGATCTCGTTGTGCCCGCTGAAGGTTCTCTGATAGAACTCTCTCTCTCTCCCTCCATATGTCTACCTGTGCTCGGAATGGGGAAAACAAGTCCTCATACCGACCCGCGTTCCCCTGAGGCCTATAAGCAATCTGTGAGGAACTGGGGGTCTGTACCATCGTGGAAATGTCTGTCACTGCTTGTTGAATCAGGGAACGCCACTCCTACACATTAGCTATAGCAGTAGAACAGATTTTTGTATTAGTACCATTCTATATCATCAAAACATTAATCAATCAATATAAACCTACTATACCTGGATCTCCCTCACGCTAGTAGGGATCATGATATGGTAGCATCTATGACTGGGAACTACTAGGCTCCCCATGCTTGAATAATCTATGCATGATGGGTGTAGGCTGGACGGTACTAGAAATAGGTCTCCATATCGCCTCATGTTCCCCCTTTTGGGGAATAAGAGGAGGATCCAGAGCTATGGTATCATCTCCTGAATGGTGGGGAGCTACATCTGACCCCTCCTCATCATCTCTATCCTCCTCCTCCTTGTCGTCTTCATCCTCATCCTCATCCTCATCCTCATCCTTGTCCGCATCCTCACCTGCATCCTCCTCATCCTCATCTCTATCCGTGTCCTCCTCCTCCTCCTCCTCCTCCTCCTCAGCACTAGGCTGATCTCCTGTGGGTGGATCAGGATCTCCTACCTCCTCATGACCCTCTCCCTCCTCTGGCTCCTCTAACCTGGATCCCTAGTCCTCATCTCAGTCTCCATGTCTCCATGGGCCTGGATGGCCTGTCGGGTGATCTGGTGGAAAGATAGGCCCTGGGTATGATCTCATAAACCATGAGATATACCTGCGCTGTGCTCCAGGCTCTACAGAGTAATCAGTGACTACATCCTGATCAGATCCCTCTATATCTATAGTCTCGATGTCATCTATCATCGGTCTCGCTACTGCTCTAGGTCTAGGAAGGACTCGTGAGTGTCGAGTATAGATGGGGACATCGCCTGGAATGCACTGCTCTAGCCCAAACCACCTCCGTACTTGGTCAAAGTAGAATGGGACTATGATATGTGAATACCATCCCCGTAGTAGGCGGTTCCTCTGTAGGCATGCTAACTGTCTCTCCATCCCATCCCATCTATGCATCCGCAGATAGGGTCTCCATACGGTCACCTCGGCTGTCAATCTATCAAATATCACTCTCCAATATAGCAGATCTCCAAATCTCCACTCCCTGGTAAGTGGATAAGCAAACACCCTAGGTCACTCGCTAGCCGTACTCATCGGAAAGCCGACAGGCCTGGTGCATGTGAAGTGCTCAAATATCCACACCTACAGAAGTGTGCATGTCATCAAGCTGCAACCCTGTCCAAACACATACTCCTCAAGGTCATGATAGAGATGTGCAAGCATACTCTGACCCCAAGCATATACTCTCCTGTGTCTCTCCATAGCTCTGATGCACCATGTGAGACCCCCATGCATGTGCGTACCTCGCCCATTAGGACAGACGGCTAGTGCTATGATGGCGATCATAAGACGTCTCATAAGGGGCACCTCTCCTGTAGGATGTAAGAGCCAGCTGACCATGATGCGACCTCTCATCTCGCTCGGCATGACTCTCCCTATGCAATATACCTGCTCACTCTGATGGTCCTCTACAGACCGATCAGTCGCGTATGTCACAGTAGCTCCTCTAATAGGAAGATGAAGTATGCGGTACACATCCTCAAGTGTAACCGTCAGCTCCCCTACTAGAAGATGGAATGTGCATGTGTTAGGATCCCATCACTCCATCAGTGGCATCAGCATCGCAAGATGGAACCGAATGGCTGGCATGAGGATCGCATACCATAAACCCACGATCGACAATGTGTCTCTCTCTACCTAAGTCAGCCGCGAAATCTGATCTCACAAACTGCAAAGAATCTGTCCCGCCGTATGCTCTCTCATGTATGGGAGACCCTGCAACACAAAAACATAACTATAATCAGTACTCAATCATCAAAATCATTCATGCAAACTGTCAAACATTGTATGCTAACCTTGATATCTCTCGCCAAGTCCTGATTGGGACCATGGCGCCCTGTCAAGGACCATGGCACCCTGAAGGGACCATGGTGCCCCATAGGGACCATGGCACCCTAGGTGGGACCCAGGGTCAGATTCCAGGGCCCTCAAATGATCACAGAAAGTCAAAATGCAGAAAATCAAAAGTCAACATTCAGTCAACTCACCTCGTCTAGTGGCTCATCGTCGATCACGGCCTGTCGCAAGATCTCAATCCTCGTGGGATGCTTCGGTCATCGTGAAGGCATGATGATGGCTATGTGGGCTTCGCTGCAATCAACAGTATTCTGAAATCAACAAATTGACAAATGCAAATGTCACTTTCAAGGTATATACTTTCATTCCTTTACCTTTACTTTCAAAACCCTAATTTTCCTCTATCACTCATTTCATCATAACTTGAGTTTGGGAGATGCGATTTTTGAGCCGTTTGTTGCGTAGGATTTTTATTTTCATTCCCCTACTCTCGGGATGTTCCAAAAAGTTCTCTGATGAAGCCTATTCAGTGAACATCCCTCATCAATAATCTCTTACATAATTTGTCATAAGTAAACATGCTACCCTGTTTCACCTCCCTAATAAGCAAGTCGAAACAGGGGGGGGCATATAGCTACTTACAAATTTCATCACTTTCCTTAGTAAGCATTAGGTGATTTTGTGATCTAACGTGTGTTTTGTAAGGTGCGGTTCCTAACTGTGTACTGTAGATACCACTGGGGGCTTCGTCCGACAACTTATGGATATATCCTTTTTCAAATGATGTTTACTTTTTTGCACTTTAGCTTTCATATGCACATAGTACTCATATGACCGCTAAAGTGGGGGCTAAATGTATCATCGTAAATTGTATGCACTTGCTAGGGTGGTACAATTTCACACCTAGTTTAGCACCCGCCTTGGTGCATTTTACATTTTGCATTGCATTTCTCCTTTAGCACTTAATTAATCAAATTAATTAGGTCTAAGGTCCTATTTCATCATCCTCTACATCATAAAGTTGGGCCCTTTCGTTAAAGTGTGCCCTTTTCATTTTATTCCTCCAATACATCACTCAATCAAAAACCCTAATTAAGTCCTATTTTGAACTTGGGGGCTTGGTTTCGGGGGTCAAAACATCTCGAAATCACCTATAACTTTGGGATTCTCTCTAAAATCATCATATCCGACGGCCCTAAAAATTTGGTGAAAAGTTGTCAGGACCATGGTGCCTGGAGTGCACATGGTCCCAGACATTTTTCCCAAAATTTTAGGAGCACAATCCAATCATAAAATAAAGCTTAACCCCAAGAAATTGGCAGGAAATTCAATCTCTAGGTTGGCCAAAAGACAAAATTACGACCTAGGGTTTCATACATAAGAGCTCTCTTTCTTCATTTGAAGGGATCTGATTTTTGTTTTCAGGAACCTCATATGTAGCGAAAGAGCAGATCTTTGAAGACTTCAACAACATTCAACATCCCTCTATCAAGCATTTATCAATTTCAATCATCCATTTAGGGCTTGGAAGACATTGAAGAACAATAGGAGATTACTGACTGAAGACTGGCTCGTACCCCTCCCTTGGGGGTTGGGTATGATTTCATGTTGTTTTCATGTCTTTGCATAAGCTTCAATATATCATTTAGTCATGCTTTAGATCACTTTGCATCTTGATTTAGAGCATTTACATCATCATTTACAAGCAATTAGGGTTTACTTTCTAGGTTGCTCTAGTCTGCTTGCTTGCATTTTAGGATCTTGCACACATACAAGGTCTGCACACACAATACATTTTACAATACAACTTGGCTATTCATGGAGGTGGAAATCACCGAAGTGAGGGTTTGACTAAGGTAAAACCCTATATAGCCGCCCACACCCTTTTCAGATATAAGTGTAGGTTTCGGGACTCAGATGACGCCACAGGTTATAGATTCAGGAAAAGCAGGTCGTGACAGCACTCCACACCAAATTGCAGAGCAAAAGACCTGGACAGGGGCGTGGGGCACCCTGGTCCTACCAGGACAGGGGCGCTGTGTGCCCTGGTCCCTGGGACAGAGGCGCTGTGCACCCTGGTCCTCTTGATAGACAGCATTTCTGACAGTTTCCAGAGTGCAAGACAGTAGTTTCAGGTACAGTTTCTGGCACAGTATCAGGACAGTGGCGCCCGTGCCCCTGTCCCGAACATTTTCACTCAGATTTTGACTCCGGGTACGCATCTGCATTCTTATTTCATCCTTTTATTTACAGCTATTTATTGTTTAATCTCAATTCTGCAATCTTGTTATTAGTTCATACATGCATTTTGGGATTAGGACTTGAACTTGTATCATTTTATCTTTCAATTTCAACAAAGGAATAGAAATCCTAATAGGTAGGCCGTGGCTCTCTCTTTGACAAAAAGAAGTAGCCAATTGTGTGATACCTCTAGGCTCTTTCGTATTCCGTAATGTGTGTCAAAAGGTAGGATTAGGGCATGTTAACCTAGTCTCGCTTTTTCCCCTACACAGATTATATATACAAAACTTGAGAGTCTTAATTAAGAATTGTTCATTGCAATTCTCAAAAAAAATTCACTAAAAGTATGCTTCAATTGAGAAAAATCATTTTCCCATTTCTCCAGCAAGGTTTCAGTGAGCTCAATTGTAGTCATGACCTATGTACATAATTCTTCCATTGAATCAAGTGTACACATCTCTAGAGTAGCCAAAATTGCTTTTTCATTCTTGTATGTTGTTTGTAACATGTCCACTTTTGGTCCGAGTAAATTCTTCAACTCCTTTAGAGATTGGAGTCTTTTTGCCTATTCACAATCATAGACATCTAACTTGTTTTGCAAATCAGCCACAGATTTGCCAAAAGTTAAAATTTAATCCTGTAAAGGTATGTAAGAATGACATATCCTTTGCAGTTCTTGCTTGGTTTTTGTTTGCCTTTGATTGATATCAATATAAAAGAATGAAACATTAGATGTAAATGGAATAATTTTCCCTCTTGTTTCAATAGCTTTTCTTAATAGATCTTTATTCAATGATAGGGAAATTCTCCCTGTATCAATATCTTTCATGATATGTTCTCCTCACTTCTTCTTGCAACTCTTCTCTGCACAGGTTTGTTTTGTTTCCTCAAGGGACTTAAGTTGGTCAGAGGCATCAGCAACCGGTCAGAGGCATCAGCAACCAACTGGCCAAGCTTGTCAATGGGAGTTGAAAAGTTCCTTGTAGTAGTTTCTGATAGAAGGATTGACAGAATATCTACACCATTTTGAATGGTTTCGACTTCCATTCTATGTTCTTTAAGCCTCTTCTTCTGACATTGGGATTGCATCACATTTGCGAACTCCAACAATTTGAATGCACTCATGTTATCAACATTTATTGACCCTTTGATGCCAAATGAGTCATCATCATCATCATCATCATGTTGTTGTTTGACTAATGCCTTCTTTGGTTCAGTAGATGTCACCTTATTAGTCTCCTCTTCCTCTTGTTCTTTCTCCTTCTCCTATTCAACAGTCTGTTTATCAACTTTTTTAGTAGGTTCCACTTGAGTAGCCTATGAAACCGGTGGGAGTTGGGGTTTCACTTGTTGATCATCTACCAGTAGGGGTGGAGTATCCACACTCGATTGAGTTGCTGGTATCTCTACTATATAAACCTGTGAATCAATAATTTTAGGTGACTGCATATCTGGTGCAATGATGTTTCTAGATAGATCTATTGTATCCTAAATATCATCAACAAATATTACCAATTGGGAAGTAGTGTCATCCTTCTTCTTGATAGGATAGACAATATCATCTTGCACTATTTCTTCCTCATCCATTTCCAGTAGATCAACAACATCTTGCTCATTATCCTATTGGGACACTGTCAGTTTACACATATTCTGAATTTCCTTTGCTATCTGATGAGTAGCAACTTCAAAATTTTGCACCTTCCCACTAACTAGCTTCAATCTTCTTGACTTAAAAGAAAATTGATCTTTGTGTTTATCAAGAAATACAATTAACTCATCTTTTGACAAATGAGGAAAATATTGCACAAACATATCATAAATAATTTATTTTTCTTTCTTCACAACTTCTTCCCATTTATTCAAAAGAATGGTATATAAAGAATCGGGAATATCTTTCTTAAGATCATGAGGTAATCAAGTGTAATGACACAAATAGTTGATTACTTATTGAACAATTTGTTCCTTCTAATCTTCATCAAATGAATCAAAATATTCTTTGACATTATCAAATCTGTTTCTTCCCAATGTCTTTATCATTCTCTCAAAATTAGTCATAGGCTTGTAAGACAAAGCATTAATGGGAATAGTTTTTTGAGAGGTGGCTTCAATTGGTTTGGACTTCTTTCCAGTTTCCTTTACCTTCTTTGGTTCTTCCTCAATATCAATTTCATCAGTTTTTGCTTGAAGAATCAGTTGTCGCCCTCTTTTCTTTGTTGCAGTCTACTTCTTTATACATACCTTAGGTGTCGGTTCCTTTTTAGTTTGGACACTTCATGTCACTCTAGTACCTTTTGTCATCGGAGGCGCTTGCTCATCCTTTTTCTTCTTTCCTTTACCACTATTGGTTTCAACTTTTGTAGTTTTCTCCTCAACAATATCCAGGATTTTCTTCTTTTTGTCCATTAGAGATGCCAACAGGTTATTGGCATAACCAATCAATAAGTCATAATTGACTTCATAGCTCATGTCTTCCATTTCATCTTCTCTCGGTTCAATAGCTTCTATTAGATAGAAATCAGTCGTGACTGTGAAAATGATGTCCTTAGTAAATTTTTTCACCACATCCTCAGGTAGCCTTACCCTCATACTCATTTTCTTTTGAAACTCATTGAAATATTTGTTCATTGCAGTCGAGAAGGTGTTCTTAATAGCCTTAATGTTGTTCTTGATTTGAGTGGTTACCGATAAGTCTTTAGACCATTCTAGATCACCAATTCCCAGTAGGAAATTTTGAAAGTAAAAGAATAGACCAGTCAGTAACTGACCAAAATTGAACTTCTGACTGTTGTCCTTCTTAATTTATTGTAGATTCAACATTAATTAACTTCTTATAGCCTCGCAAAGGTCATAATGTGCATTCTCAACAATCATTTTATAGGCAGTATGCACTGCTGCAGATGGTAAACTGTTCATTCTACTAGAATAGAATATTCAGTAGCCTATAACTATAGTAGCTAGTTTAACCATTGGGTCCTTAATGTTATTAACAGAAAAAGAACGCCCATCAGATGTTGATGAGGTTAAAGTGGTTACTGTCTCCTTAGAAATTCACCTCAGCTTAGGCACTTCACCGGTTGACAAAAAACCAGTCACAGCTTGAATAGCCTCCTTGGTTATAGTGTGTGTCCTTTCCAAATACATATTCTCACCATGAACATGACTCAAAATGATTCGGATATGTTCCTCTTCAAAATCCTCAAGAAAATAAGTTGCATTATGAAACCTTTCTCATAAACCCTAATATACTCAAGTTGAATCTTTCCTCTCTTATCTCAAAGGGTTTTCAACTGAGAATAAATTGACAATGATCCCAAATCTTCAATTTTACAATCAATGTAGCTAGACAAATCTCCTTTTATAATGACTCTGTCAAGAACTTGAGATAAAGCATTATAAGATACAATTCATTTCGATTCTACAACCTCCATAGGTTCTGATGTGATCATTAACCTCTCTACTTGCTTAGATGATGAAGCCATTTTAGATAAACTAGATTCGAAATGGAATTTACAAAGAAATACCTCAATTCACATGCGCTGCCTCAGTTACCGGTTGATTTCTCAAATGCACACTAGTTCAGCTTGTACTAACCTTTGAATCAACTTCAATCACGCAAATCGTGACACAAATTCAACTAAAACTAGCTAGCAATTCTCTCTTCACTCTGCAAGTGCTCAAGAATTCTCTCTCGAATGCATTTAGGGTAAAAATAATAAAGTAAAACTTGCTTTTATCCTTTTCACCTACTGCATTAAATGCTTGACCACTAGGGTTACAAACCCTAATACACCACTTAACGATGCATACAATATTTAACAAGTATAAAACCGGTTCATAAATTTTCAAAAACCAATTAACAAAAGATGTCAAGATTTCACACATAAAAACTAAAAATTTAAACTTTCTTACTTCTCATCTTTCAAGGGGTCTGGAAGTAGATTTACCGCTATTCTCCCCTTAGCCCTGTTGAAAGGCTCAATTCATCGGTGCAGGATTCTCCACACTAGGTGAAGTATTAGGTTCTTATGCAGGTATATCATTGCTCTTCTTTTTCCAGATTCAATTCATCTCTTCTCTGGTTTCCTCAACATTTACCTTCTGCTTTCCTTTCTAATCATTAGAATGATTAACCGGTTTGTTCTTTTTGGTTCTACAGAACTTTGCCACGTGTCTTGATTTATGACAATGATAGTAGGCCATTCTAAATGATCTCCAAGGTCCTGCATTGCCTCTTCCAGTTATTCTTCTACAATTCATAGCCACATGACCATAGTTGTTACAAATGGTGCAAATGACATTAGTTACTTTTTCCATCTCAAATGGACTAAATCGGTTGACATAGGGTCTCTACCAATTCATCTTACCTTGGTTATCATAGGTTCTCATCTAGTTACTATTAGATCTTGGATTCATGTGAGGTACTAGATTATTTTCTCCATATTTGCATTCAACTGATCTATGTCCATATGTTGCATGTGAAACAATGACCTTCAAATCTCTTATATACATACCTAGTATTTGCATTGTAACTTGTATTTCCATCAGGTTTTCTTCTACACACATTTGCAATATGTCCAAGCTTATGATAGACAAATCAAACAAGTTTAAAAGCTTTCTTACCAGTAGGCTTATTAGCCTTAGGAGTAGTTTTGTCCTTGTGAATGTTGTTCTTTGTATCAGAAGACTCTCCTTTCTCGGATGTGTTAAAACCTAGTCCAGAAGTATCAAAATTTGAAAATAAAAATTTGGCTAATAGTTCAAGTTTAAAGGTAACCTAAATCACCACATTTTTACAAAATTTTATTTCAGTCTTATTTAAATCACCAGAGAATTTATTTAATTTAATTTTTGAACTCAAAGATCTGCCAAAATATTCGATAGATGGTTGGATCAAATTCACCAAAATTTTATTATTTATTGTAAAAAATTGAATTAATTCACCAATAATACATCATAATTATTAGTTACTTTAGGGTTTTACCAGCAATATTTAGTTGCCACCACTAATTCAAAATATAATCTAATGACCATCATTGCATTCCATGAGGTAAATTGTACCTACAAGTTTTAATGCTCATGGGAGGTGAGTTTCTTTTCAATTATTGGCCTCAATGGAAATCAATGGTATTAAAACAATTTTGGCCCCCATGAGTATTACAAATTTTAAGTACATTTTATCTAATGAAATACAAAGAGGACTATTAGATTAATTTAAATTAATGCTAGTTACTAAATGAAGTAGTGTTTACCCTTTAAACTCATTAATGATTTCCACCTTAAGCATCTAATTTTCTATAAGAATTTATTTTTTTAAATGAAATCATTTGCAATAGTAGTTAATGCATACTTGTGTTATTTTCTAATATTCAACAATATTTTCTACCAAAATATTTTGATGTAAAAAAATTCACTAATAAAATTAATATTTTTCTTTTAAAAAATAAAAGTTTCGCCAAAAAAAATATTATTTCTATCCAAAATAAATAAAAAATAGCCAATATTTTATATCTTTCTTTGAGGGGGGTTTCTTAAAGTTATCACTATAGGCTTTCATCCTTTGTGATTGGATCTACTCATCCTACATGGTAGAACTTTTGTTGAACTTTTCTAGCTTTCCATTGGCTTCAGTGAGTTCTCTAGTAAGATCTTCATTGTGTTTTGAAAGAGTATCTTTTAGAGATGATGTCATTTCAAGATATAGCTAAAAGGCCTCTTTTTCTTCTTTCTCTACATGCCAATTCTCATGAAAAGTAGCGTTCTCTCATTTTATCTTGGTATTCTCATGATCTCTCTCTTTGACAAGGTCTTCGGCTGCCCTCATAGGTTCCAGCTGTTGACTCCTACAGATAGTTAGGGCTTCTAACTCTCTTCTTAGATTTAGCTTTTCACCATTCAATTTTTCAACTTCTTTGGCTAATGCATCAATGTTAGCTTCATCTAAAGAACTATTATCAGATATTTCCAATAGTTGTTCAGTTAACTCTTTCCTTTTGACTTGTGATGCTTTGAATCTAACCCTTAGGATTTCAAGCTCATCCTTGATAGCTTAAAGCACTCTAGCCATCTCAAAGTAGCTCATATCCCCCACGGTTGCTTTAGGGTTTCCTTCCAAGTGATTAAGCCTTAAATAAATTAGGCTTTGATACCAATTGATTAACTTATAAAGCACCGAGAGGGGGGGTGAATCAGTGACACCAAAAATAATACTACTTTAAACACTGACCGGTAGATATACTTAACATGTTTGTTAAACACTATGCATGTAATCCAAAAAGATATTAGTGCATCCACTATAAGTAAAACAATCACCATAACACAAGTGTTTATATGTGGAAAACCCAAACGGGAAAAACCATGGTGAGATGGGACTCACAAGTTAACTATCTGTAGTAATAGGTAACTGACCGGTTAAGGTATACAAAAATCCTCTGCTAGGAGTGAAACCTGTTAAAGATCCCAAAGCTCTGTTAGGAGCTATACCTCGTTAAAGGTGGTACCTTGTTAGGAGTAACCTCGGTAGAGGATTTTTGAATCCAAACTAATGGATCACCTTGTTAAAGGATTTGTACAATGAAGCTTGTTAGAGCTTACCCGATTAGGGGATTTGACTATTGTAGTGATAAGAAAACAATAGGTGGTGTGATCTAGAAGTAGCACAACTTTCTTGAATAAATCCTCTTCTACGCACTCAAAACTACATTACCAACATATTCTGCATCTTAACACTTCTATCTTTGCATCAAATCATCTCATAACATATCTCCTTCCCTCATACAAAAAGTTCATCATAATGTCATTATATAGACATTTAGATTTCATGTTGGCCTTAGGAATTATATCACAATTTCCTAGGTGTAGTGTATCTGAACAATGAAAACATAACTCATCACAAAAAACCACCAAAAATTTCCAGTTAGGATAACTCATCACACAATCAACAAATACCGGTTGGATTTAACCTTTGTCAACATATAAACCGATTGTCCTACATTACTTCTTTGATAATCTCTGTTGGATCTTCAAGTTGGTGTTGGGATATGTATCAATTTGAGACCATCACAAGAAAAACTTCTAATACCGGTAGCAATATAATATAAATAAATTTGAAGCAACACTAGTAGACAAACATATGTGTGTGTAGATGTTCCATCAATGACAACATATGAAGTCATTCATTACAATCATCATCAAGCCAATAGGAAGGGAGAGAGAGAGAGAGAGAGAGAGAGAGGAGAGGGAGAGGGAGAGAGAGAGAGAGATTAGGGAGAGGGAGGGAGGGTGAGAGAGAGAGGGGGGGAAAGGGAGGGAGAGAGATTAGGGGAGAGGGAGGGAGAAGGGGGGAGAGGGAGGGAGCGGGAGGGGGAGAGAGAGAGAGAGAGAGAGAGAGAGAGAGAGAGAGAGAGAGAGAGAGAGAGAGAGAGAGAGAGAGAGAGAGAGAGAGATTAGGGAGGGGGAGGGAGGGGGACAGAGAGAGAGGGGAAGGAAGGGAGAGAGACAGAGATAGAGACAGAGACAGAGAGACAAAGACAGAGAGAGACAGAGAGAGAGGGGGGGGAAAGGGAGAGAGAGATAGAGAGAGAGAGAGGGGAAAGGGAGAGAGAGATAGAGAGATATTAGGGGAGAGAGAGAGAGGGGGGATATATATATAGAGAGAGAGAGAGGGAGAGAGAGAGAGAGGGGGGAAAGGGAGAGAGAGATCAGAGGAGAGGGGGGAGGGGGGAGAGAGGGGGAAGGGAGAGAGAGAGATAGAGAGAGAGGGAGGGGGAAAGGGTCATATTGTATCCTAAGGGGTCATATTGTGTCCTATGACCCATTAGGACACCATATGACCCCTTAGATGTCAATTTTTTGTAAGCGATATTGGCACTTCTTTTTATATAGTAATAATGGTTCATCTTGCCACCTTATGACACACTATGACACCATATGGTGTCATTAGAGGTCATTTGTGTCCTAAGGGGTCATGGGATACCATATGACCCCTAAGGACAACATATGACCCCTTATGACACCATATTGGGTCTTTATGTGTCTTATGGTGCCCTAAGGGATCATATTGTGTCCTATGACCCCTTAAGACACCATATGACCACTTTAAACATCAAATTGTGTCGTTACGAGTCATATTGTGTCCTAAAAGGTCATATTGTGTCATATGACCCCTTTAAGACACCATATGACCCCTTAGGACACAATATGGCCCTTTACAACTCTATATGGTGTCGGTATGGGTCATATGACCCCTTATGACACCATATGGTGTTGTTAGGGGTCCTATGGTGTCCTAAGGGGTCATATTTTGTGCTATGACCCCTTAGGACACCATATAACCCATTAAGACACCAAATTGTGCCATTATGGGTCATATTGTGTCCTAAGGGGTCATATTGTGTCATATAGCCCCTTTAAGACACCATATGACCCCTTAGTACATAATATGACCCTTTACGACTCTATATGGTTTTGTTATGGGTCATATGACCCCCTATGACACCATATGGTGTTATTAGGGGACATATGGTTTCTTAAGGGGTCATGAGACACTGTATGACTTCTAAGGACAACATATGACCCCTTATGACACCATATTGAGTCTTTATGGGTCTTATGGTGTCCTAAGGGGTCATATTGTATCCTAAGACCCCTTAGGACACTTTATAACCCCTTAAAATAATAAATTATGTTATTATGGGTCATATTGTGTCCTAAGGGGTCATATTGTGTCATATGACCCCTTAAGACATAATATGACCCTTTACAACTATATATGCTGTCGTGATGGGTCATATGGCCCCTTAAGGCACCATATGGTGTCTTTGTGGGTCATATGTCCCCTTATGGACACCATATGGTGTCGTTAGGGGTCATATGATATCCTACGGGGTCATGGGACACCATATGACTACTAAAGACAACATTTGACCCCTTACGACACCATATTGGGTCGTTATAGGTCCTATGGTGTCCTAAGGGGTCATATTGTGTCCTACGACCCCTTAGGACACCATATAAACCCTTAAGACAAGAAATTATGTCATTATGGGTCATATTGTGTCATATGACCCCTTTAAGACACCATATGACCCCTTAGGACACAATATGACCCTTTACAACTCTATACGGTGTCGTTATGGGTCATATGACACCATATGGTGTCATTATGGGTCATATGGTGGCCTAAGGGATCATGGGACACCATATGAGCCCTAAGGACAACATATGACCCATTACAACACCATATTGGGTTGGTATGGGTTGTATGGTGTCCTAAGGGGCCATATTGTGTCCTACGACCCCTTAGGACACTATAAAACCCCTTAAGACACAAAATTGTTTCATTATGGGTCATATTATGTTCTAAGGGGTAATATTGTTGCATATGACCCCTTTAATACACCATATGATCCCTTAAGACACAATATGACCCTTTACGACTCTATGCAATGTTGTTATGGGTCATATGACCCCTTATGACACCATATGGTGCTGTTAGGGGTCATAGGGTGTCCTTAGGGGTCATGGGACACCATATGACCCCTAAGGACAACATATGACCCCTTATGACACCATATTGAGTCATTATGGGTCCTATGGTTTCCTAAGGGGTCATATTGTGTCCTACGACCCCTTAGGATACCATATAACCCCTTAAAACACCGAATTATGTTGTTATGGGTCATATTGTGTCATATGACCTCTTTAAGACACCATATGACCCCCTAGGACACATAATGACCCTTTACGACTCTATATGGTGTTGGTATGGGTCATATGACCCCTTATGACATCATATGGTGTCGTTAGGTGTCATATGGTATCCTAAGGGGTCATAGGACACCATATGACCCCTAAGGACAACATATGACCCCTTATGACACCATATTGGGTCATTATGGGTCCTATCATGTCATAAGGGGTCATATTGTGTCCTGCGACCCCTTAGGACACCATATAACCCCTTAAGGCATCAAATTGTATCGTTATAGGTCATATTTTATCCTAAGGTGTCATATGACATATTGTATCATATGACCCCTTTAAGACATCATATGACCCCTTAAGACATAATATGACCCTTTATGACTCTATACAGTGTCGTTATAGGCCATATGACACCATAGAGTGTCTTTAGGGGTCATATGGTGTCCTAAGGGATCATGGGACACCATATGACCCTTAAGGACAACATATGACCCCTTACAACACAATATTCGGTTGTTATGTGTCCTATGGTGTCCTAAGCGGTCATATTGTGTCCTACAACCCCTTGTGACACCATATAACCCTTAACAAACCACGTTGTGTTGTTATGGGTCATATTATGTCATATGACCCCTTTAAGACACCATATGACACCTTAGGACACAATATGACCCTTTACGACTCTATATGGTGTCGTTATGGGTCATATGACACCTTTTGACACCATATGGTGTCGTTATGGGTCATATGACGCCTTTTGACACCATATGGTGTCGTTAAGGGTCATATGGTGTCCTAACAGGTCATGGGACACCATATGGCCCCTAAGGACAACATATGACCCCTTATGGCACCATATTAGGTTGTTATGGGTCCTATGGTGTCATAAGGGGTCATCTTGTGTCCTACAAACTCTTAGGACACTATATAACCCCTTAAGACACCAAATTGTGTCATTATGGGTCATATTGTGTCCTAAGGGGTCATATTGTGTCATATGACCCCTTTAAGACACCATATGACCCCTTGGGACATAATATGAGCCTTTATGACTCTATACGGTGTCGTTATGGGTCATATGACCCCTTATGACACCATATGATGTTGTTAGGGGTCATATGGTGTCCTACGGGGTCATGGGACACCATATGACCCATAAGGACAACATATGACCCCTTATGACACCATATTGGGTCGTTATGGGTCCTATGCTGTCCTAAGGGGTCATATTATGTCCTACAACCCCTTAGGACACCATATAACCCCTTAAACCACCAAATTATGTTGTTATAGGTCATATTGTGTCATATGACCCCTTTAAGACGCCATATGACCCCTTAAGTCACATTATCACCCTTTACAACTCTATACGGTGTTGGTATGGGTCATATTACCCCTTATGACACCATATGGTGTCATCAGGTGTCATATGCTGTCCTAAGGGTTCATGGGACACCATATGACCCCTAACAACAACATATGACCCCTTATGACACCATATTGGGTCATTATGGGTCCTATCATGTCGTTACAGGTCATATGGTGTCTTACAATCCCTTAGGACACCATATAACCCCTTAAGACATCAAATTGTATCGTTATGGGTCATATTGTGTCCTTAAATGTCATATGACATATTGTATCATATGACCCCTTTAAGACATCATATTAACCCTTAAGACACAATATGACCCTTTACGACTATATACGGTGTTGTTATGGGTCATATGAAACCTTATGACACCATATTCTATCGTTAGGGGTCATATGGTGTCTTAAGGGGTCATGGGACACCATACGACCCTTAAGGACAACATATGACCCCTTATGACACCATATTGGGTCGTTATGGGTCCTATGGTGTCCTAAGGGGTCATATTGTTTCCTACAACCCTTTAGGACACCGTATAACACCTTAACACACCACGTTGTGTAGTTATGGCTCATATTGTGTCATATGACCCCTTTAAGACACCATATGACCCCTTAGGACATAATATGACCCTTTACGACTCTATATGGTGTCGTTATGGGTCATATGACCCCTTTTGATACCATATGGTGTCGTTAAGGTTCATATGGTGTCCTAAGGGGTCATGAGACACCATATGACCCCTAAGGACAACATATGACCCCTTATGGCACCATATTGGGTTGTTATGGGTCCTATGGTGTCCTAAGGAGTCATATTGTGTCCTACGACCCCTTAGGACACCATATTACCCCTTAAGACACCAAATTGTGTTGTTATGGGTCATATTGTGTCCTTAGGGGTCATATTGTGTCATGTGACACCTTTAAGACACCATATGACCCCTTTGGACATAATATGACCCTTTACGACTCTATACAGTGTTGTTATGGGTTATATGACCCCTTATGACACCAAATAGTGTCGTTAGGGGTCATATGGTGTCCTAAGGGGTCATGGGACACCATTTGACCCCTAAGGGCAACATATGACCCCTTATGACACCATATTGGATCTTATGGGTCCTATGGTGTCCTAATGGGTCATATTGTGTCCTACGACCCCTTAGGACACCATATAACCCCTTAGACCACCAAATTCTATCGTTATGGGTGATATTGTGTCATATGAATCCTTTAAGACATCATATGACCCATTAAGACACATTATGACCCTTTACGACTCTATACGGTGTTGGTATGGATCATATTACCCCTTATGACACCATATGGTGTCGTTATGTGTTATATGGTGTCCTAAGGGTAGATGGGACACCATATGACCCCAAGGACACTATATGACCCCTTATGACACCATATTGGGTTATTATGGGTCCTATCATGTCGTAAGGGGTCATATTGTGTCCTACGACCCATTAGGACACCATATAACCCCTTAAGACATCACATTGTATCGTTATGGGTCATATTCTATCCTAAGGTGTCATATGACATATTGTATCATATGACCCCTTTAAGACATCATCTAACCCCTTAAGACATAATATGACCCTTTACGACTCTATACGGTGTCGTTATGGGTCATATGATACCTTATGACATCATATGGTGTCGTTAGGGGTCATATGGTGTCCTAAGGGGTCAAGCAACACCATATGACCCTAAAGGACAACATATGACCCCTTATGACACCATACTAGGTCATTTTGGGTCTTATGGTGTCCTAAGGGGTCATATTGTGTCCTACAAACCCTTAGGACACCATATAACCCCTTCACACACCAACTTGTGTTGGTATGGGTCATATTATGTCATATGACCCCTTTAAGACATTATATGACCCCTTAGGACACAATATGACCCTTTACGACTCTATATGGTGTCATTATGGGTCATATGACCCCTTTTGACACAATATGGTGTCATTAAGGGTCATATGGTGTCCTAAGGAGTCATGGAACACCATATGACCCCTAAGGACAACATATGACCCCTTATGGCACCATATTTTGTGGTTATGGGTCCTATTGTATCCTAAGGGGTCATATTGTGTCCTACGACCCCTTAGGACACCATATAACCCCTTAAGACACCAAATTGTGTCGTTATGGGTCATATTGTGTCCTAAGGGGTCATATTAAATCATATGACCCCTTTAAGACACCATATGACTCCTTCGGACATAATATGACCCTTTACAACTCTATATGGTGTCGTTATGGGTCATATGAGCCCTTAGGAGACCATGTGTCATTAGGGGTCATATGGTGTCCAAAGGGGCCATGGGACACCATATGACCCCTAAGGACAATATATGACCCCTTATGACACCATATTGGGTCGTTATGGGTCCTATGCTGTCCTAAGGGGTCATATTGTGTCCTACGACCCCTTAGGACACCATATAACCCCTTAAATAACCAAATTGTGTCATTATGGGTCATATTGTGTTATATGACCCATTTAACACACCATATGACCTCCTTAAGACACATTATGACCATTTATGACTCTATACGGTGTTGGTATGGGTCATATTACCCCCTATGACACCATATGGTGTTGTGAGGTGTCATATGGTGTCCTAAGGGTTCATGGGACACCATATGACCCCTTACAACACCATATTGGGTCATTATGGGTCCTATCATGTCATAAGGGGTCATATTGTGTCCTATGACCCCTTAGAACACCATTTAACCCCTTAAGACATCAAATTGTATCATTATGGGTCATTTTGTGTCCTAAGGTGTCATATGACATATTGTATCATATGACCCCTTTAAGACATCATATGACCCCTTAAGACACAATATGACCCTTTACAACTCTATACAGTGTCGTTATGGGTCATATGACACCTTATGACACTATATGGTGTCTTTAGGGGCCATATGGTGTCCTAAGGGATCATGGGACACGATATGACCCTTAAGGACAACATATGACCCCTTATGATACCATATTAGGTCATTATGGGTCCTATGGTATCCTAAGGGGTCATATTGTCTCCTACAACCCCTTAAGACACCATATAACCCCTTAACACACCATGTTGTGTCATTATGGGTTATATTATGTCATATGACCCCTTTAAGACACCATATGACCCCTTAGAACACAATATGACCCTTTACGACTCTATATGGTGTTGTTATGGGTCATATGACCCTTTTTGATACAATATGGTGTCGTTAAGGTTTATATGGTGTCCTAAGGGGTCATGGGACACCATATGACCCCTAAGGACAACATATGACCCCTTTTGGCACCATATTGGGTTGTTATGGGTCCTATGGTCTCCTAAGGGGTCATATTGCATCGTACGACCCCTTAGGACACCATATAACCCCTTAAGACACCAAATTGTGTCGTTATGGGTCATATTGTGTCCTAAGGGGTCATATTGTGTCATATGACCCCTTTAAGACACCATATGACCCCTTAGGACATAATATGACCCTTTACGACTCTATACGGTGTTGTTATGGGTCATATGACCCCTTATGACACCAAATGGTGTCATTAGGGGTCATATGGTGTCCTAAGGGGTCATGGGACACCATTTGAACCCTAAGGAAAACATATGACCCCTTATGACACCATATTGTGTCTTAATGGGTCCTATGGTATCCTAAGGGGTCATATTTTGTCCTACGACCCCTTAGGACACCAGATAACACCTTAAACCACCAAATTATGTCTTTATCGGTCATATTGTGTCATATGACTCCTTTAAAACACCATATGACCCCTTAAGACACATTATGACCCTTTACAACTCTATATTGTGTTGGTATGGGTCATATTACCCCTTATGACACCATATGGTGTCGTTACGTGTCATATGGTGTCCTAAGGGTTCATGGGACACCATATGACCCCAAGGACAACATATGACCCCTTATGGCACCATATTGGGTCATTATGGGTCCTATCATGTCATAAGGGGTCATATTGTGTTCTACGACCCCTTAGGACACCATATAACCCCTTAAGACATCACATTGTATCATTATGGGTCATATCATGTCCTAAGGTGTCATATGACATATTATATCATATGACCCCTTTAAGACATCATATGACCCCTTAAGACACAATATGACCATTTATGACTCTATAGAGTGTTGTTATGGGTCGTATGACACCTTATGACACCATATGGTGTCTTTAGGGGTCATATGGTATCCTAAGGGATCATGGGACACCATATGGCCCTTAAGGACCAGATATGACCCCTTATGAAACCATATTGGGTTGTTATGGGTCCTATGGTGTCCTATGGGGTCATATTGTGTCCAAAAACCCCTTAGGACACCATATAATCCCTTAACACACCACGTTGTGTCGTTATGTGTTATATTATGTCATATGACCCCTTTAAGATACCATATGACCCCTTAGGACATAGTATGACCCTTTACAACTGTATATGGTGTCGTTATGGGTCATATGACCCCTTTTGACACCATATAGAATCATTAAGGGTCGTATGGTGTCTTAAGGGGTTATGGGACACCATATGACCCCTAAGGACAACATATGACCCCTTATGGCACCATATTGGGTTGTTATGGGTCCTATGGTATCCTAAGGGGTCATATTGTGTCCTAGGACCCCTTAGGACACCATATAACCACTTAAGACATGAAATTGTATCGTTATGGGTCATATTATGTCCTAAGGGGTCATATTGTGTCATATGACCCCTTTAAGACACCATATGACCCCTTAGGACATAATATGACCCTTTACGACTCTATATGGTGTTGTTATGGCCATATGACCCCTTATGATACCATATGGTGTCGTTAGGGGTCATATGGTGTCCTAAGGGGTCATGGGACACCATATGACCCCTAAGGACAATATATGACCCCTTATGACACCATATTGGGTCGTTATGGGTCCTATGGGTTCCTAAGGGGTCATATTGTGTCGTACAACCCCTTAGGACACCATATAACCCCTTAAACCACCAAATTGTGTCGTTATGTGTCATATTGTGTCATATGACCCCTTTAAAATTCCATATGACCCCTTAGGACACATTATGAGTCTTTACGACTCTATACGGTGTTGGTATGGGTCATATTACCCCTTATGACACCATATGGTGTTGCTAGGTGTCATATGGTGTCCTAAGGGTTCATGGGACACCATATGACCCCTAAGGACAACATATGACCCCTTATGATACCATATTGGGTCATTATGTGTCGTATCATGTCATAAGGGGTCATATTGTATCCAACGACCCCTTAGGACACCATATAACCCCTTAAGACATCAAATTATATCATTATGGGTCATGTTGTGTCCTAAGGTGTCATATGACATATTGTATCATATGACCCCTTTAAGACATCATATGACCCCTTAAGACACAATATGACCCTTTACGACTCTATACGGTGTCGTTATGGGTCATATGACATCTTATGACACTATATGGTGTCTTTATGGGTCATATGTTATCCTAAGGGATAATGGGACACCATAGGACCCTTAAGGACTAGATATGACCCCTTATGACACCATATTGGGTTGTTATGGGTCCTATGGTGTTCTAAGGGGTCATATTGTGTCCTAAAACCCCTTAGGACACAATATAACCGCTTAACACACCACGTTGTGTCATTATGGGTTATATTACGTGATATGACTACTTTAAGACACCATATGACCCCTTAGGACACAATATGACCCTTTACGACTCTATATGGTGCTGTTATGGGTCATATGACCCCTTGCAAGACCATATGGCATTGTATCGTGTCCTAAGGGGTCATGGGACACCATATGACCCCTAAGGACAACATATGACCCCTTATGGCACCATATTGGGTTGTTATGGGTCCTATGGTGTCTTAGGGGGTCATATTGTGTCCTACGACCCCTTAGGACACCATATAACCCGTAAAGAAACCAAATTATGTCATTATGGGTCATATTGTGTCCTAAGGGGTCATATTATGTCATATGACCCCTTTAAGACACCATATGACCCCTTATGACATAATATGATCCTTTACGACTCTATACGGTGTCGTTATTGTCATATGACCCCTTATGACACCATACGGTGTCGTTAGGGGTCATATGGTGTCCCACGACACCATATGACCCCTAAGGACAATATATGACCCCTTATGACACCATATTGGGTTGTTATGGGTCCTATGGGTTCCTAAGGGGTCATACTATGTCCTACAACCCCTTAGGACACCATATAACCCCTTAAACCACCAAATTATGTCATTATGGGTCATATTGTGTCATATGACCCCTTTAAGATGCCATATGACCCCTTAGGACTCATTATGAGCCTTTACAACTCTATAGAGTGTTGGTATGGGTCATATTACCCCTTATGACACCATATGGTGTCGCTAGGTGTCATATGGTGTCCTAAGGGTTCATGGGACACCATATGACCTCTAAGGACAACATATGACCCCTTATGACACCATATTGGGTCATTATGGGTCCTATCATGTCGTAAGGGGTCATATTGTGTCCTAGAACCCCTTAGGACACCATATAAACCCTTAAGACATCAAATTGTATTGTTTTGGATCATATTGTGTCCTAAGGTGTCATATGACATATTGTATCATATGACCCCTTTAAGACATCATATGACCCCTTAAGACACAATATGACCCTTTACAACTCTATACGGTGTCGTTATGGATCATATGACACCTTATGATGCCATATGGTGTCGTTAGAGGTCATATGGTGTCCTAAGGGGTCATGGAACACCAAATGACCCTTAAGGACAACATATGACCCCTTATGACACCATATTGGGTTGTTATGGGTTCTATGGTATCCTAAGGGGTCATATTGTGTTCTACAACCCCTTAGGACACCATATAACTCCTTAACACACCATGTTGTTTCGTTATGGGTCATATTGTGTCAAATGACCCCTTTAAGACACCATATGACTCCTTAGGACACAATATGATCCTTTATGACTCTATATGGTGTCGTTATGGGTCATCTGACCCCTTTTGACACCATATGGTGTCGTTAAGGGTCATATGGTGTCCTAAGTGGTTATGGCACACCATGTGACCCCTAAGGACAACATATAGCCCCTTATGACACCATATTGTGTTGTTATGGGTCCTATAGTGTCCTAAGGGGTCATATTGTGTCCTACGACCCCTTAGGACACCATATAACCCCTTAAGACACCAAATTGTGTTGTTATGGGTCATACTATGTCCTAAGGGATCATATTGTGTCATATGACCCCTTGAAGACACCATATGACCCATTAGGACATAATATGACCCTTTACGACTCTATACAGTGTCGTTATGGGTCATATGACCCCTTATTGCACCATATGGTGTCGTTAGGGTTCATATGATGTCCTAAGGGGTCATGGAACACCATATGACCCCTAAGGACAATATATGACCCCTTATGACACCATCTTGGGTTGTTATGGGCCCTATGGTGTCCAAAGGGGTCATATTGTGTCCTACGATGCCTTAGGACTCCATATAACCCCTTAAGGCACCAAATTGTGTTGTTATGGGTCATATTGTGTCCTCTCCCCCTCTCCCCCTTCCCCCCTCTCTCCCCCTCAATCTCTCTCTCTCTCTCTTTCCCCTAATCTTTGTGTGTGTGTGTCTCTCTCTCTCCCCCAATCTCTCTCTCTCTCCTCTAGTATTTCTCTCTCTCCCCCTTCCCCTAATGTCTCTCTCCCTCTCTCCTAAGCTCTCTCTCTCTCTCTCCCCCAATCTCTTTCTCTCTCTCCCTCTCCCCTAATATTTCTCTTTCCACATTTTCTCTCCACATTCTCTCTCTCTCTCTCTAAAATACAAGTACTGAAATCGGATATCGGATTTCTGATTTCTGCCACTGCCATTAATGTGGCAACAATAAAAAAAAAGGCAGCAATGGAAATAAATTTTTGGGACCACAAATTTATATAGCAGTTGAGAAATACAACCCTACAGTAGCCTGAAGATCTTCTGCAAGCCGAATAACCTGTTACAAGGAGAAGCAATGAAGCAAAATCTGAAGAACAAGAAAAACACAGGAAAAACTATTCTCCAAACAAGAGAGCTCCAATTCACCAGGAAAAATTATTGTGAAAAGATAATACAATGAAAAGAAAAAGTAACCTCTAATAGGTCAATAAACCCTAAAAAGGGAAAACCCTAGGTTTGCACATAATAATTAATTAAAATAATTAATTATATGCACCTAATGTTAGCTTAAGTGTAAAAAGATAATTGGAAACTTAAAGAATTAAACAAATAATGTTTAATTAATCAAGTAAAGACCCAATTACTCTAACACCCCCCCTTAAGCTAGACTTAGGGAGTAGCTAAAACCTAGAACAACTACTGAAAGCATGAAAGATGGGTCCCGGCAACAAGGCCTGATCAGGTACCCAAATACAATGAAATCTCTATGAAATGAAGACAAAGGAGAAAACCTAGTGGGAAAAAACTCCTCTCCAAAAAGAGATAAAAGAACATGCTGAAAGAAGAAGAAGGAAGAAAGGCCTCATAAAGACCCCCCAAGGACAACTTCCTTCACCCCAAGCATAGAGCGCAACTAAAGATAGCGCGGCGATGCAAAAGGTTTCGTGAAGATGTCTGTAACCTGCTCAGAAGTGGGAATGTACTTCAAAATGAGAACACCATCCTAAATCAACTGATGGATGAAGTGCATGTGAAGCTCAATGTGCTTCGTCTACTGATGCTCTACCGGGTTGTGGGAAATATGAATAGCACTCTGATTGTCACATCAAAGAACAGTGGGACTATCAAGAGGAAAACCAAACTCAGTCATCAACTATCGAAGCCATAAGATCTCCTAACTAGCGAGCACAGCAGAGCGGTACTCAGCCTCTGTAGATGATAATGCATGAGCAGTCTGCTTCTTGCAAGACCATGTGATAGGACCTGAGCCAAGACAGAAAACAAAGCCGGAAGTAGACTTTCGATCAGTGACATCACCAGCTCAATCTGAGTCAGTGTAGCCAACAATGTGAGGTTCCCCTGATGTATAATGAATGCCATGAGAACTAGTGCCCTGAATGTACCTCAAAATACATTTGGCAGCTTGCCAATGAATCTCATGAGGATCATGGGAGAATCGAGAGACAAGACCAACCACAAAGGAAATATCAGGACAAGTGTGAGTCAAGTACAACAAACTGCCTACCAACTACCTGTAAAGTGTAGAATCAACTGAAGGAGTGGGACAAGCTATGGTCAAAACAACCCCTGACTGAAATGGTGTGGGAGCAGTCTTGCAATCAAGCATGCCGAAGCATTGAAGCATGTCAAGAGCATACTTCTGCTGGTAGAGAGAGATCCCATCAGAAGACTGAATCACTTGGAGACCAAGGAAATAGTGCAAGAGATCAAGATCTGTCATCTCAAACTGATTCATCAAGGCATGCTAAATATGTTGAATCACAGAGGATGAGCTACCCGTGATGAGAAGATCATCAACATATAGCACAAGAATCAAAATGTCACCCTCAAGAAGTTGAATGTAGACAGTGTGATCAGAATGACTGCAGGAGAACCCAATGGAGAGTAAGAAAGAGTCCATCTTCTCATACCAAGCCCGAGGGGCCTATTTGAGACCATACAATGAACATCGAAGTTTGAAAACCAAAGAACTATCCTACACAAATCCCTAAGGTTGTTCCATGTGGATTTCCTCCTGTAGATCCCCGTGCAAGAAGGCACTCTTCACATCCATCTAACAAACAGGCCAACGCCGAGAAGCTGCAAGAGAAAGTACAAAGCAAATGGAATTCATCTTGGCTACAGGGGCAAATGTCTCGGAGTAATCAATACCCTCAACCTATGAAAAACCCTTTGCAACAAGATGTGCCTTGTACTTATCAATGGAACCATCAACAACATATTTAGTGCGATACAACTAGTGACATTGAACCACCTTTCTGCCCTTAGGAAGAGGACAGAGATCCCATGTATGATTCCTCATCAAAGAAGAATACTCCTCCTCCATAGCACAATCCCACTCAGGGTGACCTGTTGCCTCTAAAAACTTCTGAGGATCATCTAAAATAGCATGACTCAAAAGACTAGAACCCACTATGTGAGAATGAGTGCAGCGAGTATGTGAAGGATCACTAGCCAGAGGACCTGCCGCTACAACAGTAAGGTGAACCCACTTGGGCATCTAAGGTGGAGCAGGTGGAGGTGGTGATGGTGGGGGTGGGGATGGTGGATCATCAACACCATCATCAAAATCATCCTCAAAAAGATCCTGAAGTGGTGTAGTGGCCGGAGTAGGCAGAGGAGTAGACACTGGAGTCGGGGTATCCACTGTGGGAAGACGCTCATCAAACTAAACATCCTGTCGAAACAAGACCTCTCTAGAATCAGGATCAAACAACCTGTATGCCTTAACATCCTCACAATAGCCAACAAAAATGAGTGGTCAGCTCTTCTACTCCATGGCTTTCCTCTGAGCATCAGGAATACAGGCCCATGCCTCACAACCAAATACCCAAAAAAAGGAAACATCAGGCTTGTCATGAGACCAAGCCTCCTTAGGAGTCATATGTCGAATAGCCTTGTGAGGCATCCGATTCTGAATATAGTTGGCACAATTGATTTCCTCAACCCAAAAAGATGAATCCATGGACCTGGACTAAATCATACAATTCGCCATCTCCCATAAAGTTCTGTTCTTGCGTTCAGTGACACCATTCTACTGAGGGGTGTAGGGAACAATAAACTGATGCTGCAAACCATGCTCAGTGAAAAAATCTCTGAAAGCCTGATTCACATACTCCCCCCCATTATCTATACGTATCCACCAAATAGAACAGCTAGACTGCTTCTCGACAAATGTCTTGAAGATTTGAAATGAATCAAAGACATCAGACTTGTACTTAAGAAAGTACACCCATGTGCGTCTGGAGAAGTCATCAATAAACGTGAGTACATACTTGGCCCCTGAAAAAGGAGTGGGAAATGACATGAGATCACTGTGAATCAACTCCAAGGGTGTCAAAGCATGAGAGGCTCTTCCCTTCGGAAAGGGATCTTGGTGATGCTTGCCAAGAACATAACCATGACAAACACCATCAGTGCAGGAAATCTATGGGAGCCCAAGAACAAGTGCCTGTGTACTCATCTGCTGAAGATATCTGTAATTGACATGGCCAAATCGCTCATGCCAAAGCTTACTCACTGAATCTGCATGTGCTATGAGAGATGAACCTATACCCGAAGAGGGCTCAAATTCATCAAATCTATAGAGATGAGATGCAAAATCCACACTACTAGAAGCCACAACCAAATCAGGGTCATGGAGGTCCCGAATAACCACATCATGTGGTGAGAACTCAACTATCTTACCAGAGCCAGAGTGGCAAATCTGATAAATGGATAGGAGGTTCATTGAGATGTCAGGGACAACCAGAACATCCTGTAGAGTACCCCCATCCAAAGAGATAGAACCTGAACCCAAGACGGAAAGCTGAACTAAGTCACCCACTGCAATCTGTGAAATACCACAAGAGGCAAGAGAAGTAACCAAACTGCTGAGTGTGTGTCATATGGTGAGAAGCACTAGAATCTAGAATCCAAGTGGACCCAGAGGTTGAAGCTCTAGCAGTGAGAGCATGACCTTTCCTTGTGGAAGGAGAAGACGTCTAAGGTGAGGAAATGTGATGCTGCTGCATGGCTTCCTCTAAAGCCTCTAATCATTTCCAACACCTGGAAATTGGATGTCCATCCTTTCCACAAAAACTGCAAGTGTCTGCTGATTTCTTCTTAGTCTTGGAGGAAGACTCACTGGACTGTGAAGATTTCCCTGGTTTGGGAGGAACTGGTTTTGAATCAGACTTAGGAGCAGGCTTGGAGGAATTCTCACTACTTGCAGAAGGCTTTTTCTGCTTCAGTTTCTGCTTCTGTTTGTCCTTCTCCTTAGAGGACTAAGCAACCAATGCTTTATTCTTGGAGCCTAAGAGCATATCCAACTGAGAAAGATGCATCTGCTCATGAGACAAGTGATCACAAAAGACATCAAAGCTAGGCATGGTGAAATTAGTACCCAAACCATCCATGGTGGAGTAGAAAGTAGAGGCAAAAAACTAAAAGGGACCCCGAAGCTTCAAAAGAATCAAATGAATGCACTCAGTATCGGTCTTGTTCTTTCCACATCCCTGGAGAACAGATCTGGTAGTCTTGAATTTGTTCAAAAAATCCTCAATAGTGGGAAAGGTATCAGGTAACAATGAAGTCAACTCTGCCTCAATCTGTAATGCCCGAATCTCATTGACCCTCTTGAAGAGAGAATCCAACTTCAACCACATATCCCGAGGAGTAAGCAACTCATCAAGGTGAAACAGAAGACTATCGGAGACATGCAAAGCGATCAAACCCATGGCCTCATCGAGCTTGTTCCGGTACATAAGAACCTCATAAGGACGGTGAAGGTCTGGCTGAACATCATCCAAAGTAGCCCACAACCCTCATGACTTGAGAAGCCTTGTGATGCGGGGCTTCCAGGTGTGATAGTTGTGTGAAGTCAACAACTCAACTGAAGGATCTGCCATGAGAACAAAGAAAAAACTCTGCACCTGCACCTGCTTGTTGGTTGTTTTTATTATGTGATCTTTCAGAATAGACAGAAGATGCAGAAGGGTTGGTTTGTTTTGAGAGTTTAGGTGTTCCTGATTTCTGATATAAGTGACAGAAAGCGAGAAAAAACAACACCCCCCCACAATGGAGAAACCCAAACCCTAGTACATAGTACTAAGAAGGAAGTAGAGAATAAGCAAAAAAACTTCAAACTGATATCTCATGTACTTGGTGAAAATTCTGAGAAAAAAAGATCACAAATCTGAATAGAGCATGCTGAGAGCTTTCCAATGCCTATTCATTTTCAAAAAATGGAGTCCGTTTGCCCATTCTATGGCCCCGGAAGTGCAAAAAAGAAGCCTGACTTTGACTGGTAAAAAATATAGTCAAATAGAAAATCTAGGAAAAAAATCCACCACCACGAGGTCCGGCTCGGAATCACCTTTCCAAAGCCTATTCGTTCGCCAAAATCCGACTCTGGATACACGATCTAGTCCTAAAAAACCAACCCCCTCTCAAAAGGACTAGAGAGGAGAAGCAGGGTGGTGCTCCGGGCGGAGGTGGGGCTCGGGCCAGGCAGAGGTGGTGCTCAGGCCGGGTGGAGGTGGCGCTCAGGCGGAGCAGCGCAGCGGCCAGGCGGAGGTGGCGCGGCCCGGCAGAGCGGAGCGCGGGCGACAGAGCGGGGAGAAAACGGTGCCGGCAGGAGACAAAGCAGCAGCCGGCAGTGAGTATGGCATAGTCGGTGAGGACCTAGAGGCCTGCGGCACCAGTGGGGCCAGCCTGATAGGTCCGTATGGCGCCGGACTGTCAGGTCTGGTACCCTAAAATTTAAAAAAACTTTTTTTTTTAAATGCATTTTTTTTGTTTGATTTTTTTTATTTTTTTTGTAATCTTTTTTTGAAAAATCAAATCAATTCAGCCTGCATGCTGTAAAAAGGCAATTTTGTTTTTTGCAAAAAAAAAATTTCTCGATTTGCGTGCCAGGGCCGTACGGCCTGGCCTGGAGAGAAAAAAAATCACCCAGATGCTCAGGGGTCAGAATAGGTTGAATTTTATATGACCATAGGGGTTTTCAGGCCTTCTAAGCATGATGGTAAGGTCTGTTTAGGCCCAAAGTGCTCTGAAAAAAAGGTCAAACCCTAGGTACACAAAAAAATTCTTGAAACCCCAGATCTGCTTCCAAAGCCAAAAATCTCAAAAACAAGAATAGGTAGCTGCAGATCTGAGCTCTGATACCATATAGGAGTTGAGAAATACAACTCCATAGTAGCCTGAAGATCTTTTGCAAGCCAAATAACCTATTACAAGGAGAAGCAATGAAGCAAAATCTGAAGAACAAGAAAAACACAGGAAAAACTATTCTCCAAACAAGAGAGCTCCAATTCACCAGGAAAAAGTATTGTGAAAAGATAATACAATGAAAAGAAAAAGTAACCTCTACTAGGTCAAGAAACCCTAAAAAGGGAAAACCCTAGGTTTGCACATAATAATTAATTAAAATAATTAATTATATGCACCTAATGTTAGCTTAAGTGTAAAAAGATAATTGGAAACTTAAAGAATTAAACAAATAATGTTTAATTAATCAAGTAAAGACCCAATTACTCTAACAATTTATACATTAGAATCGGATATCCAATATAATCTGATATCCAATTTTTGTAAATAAAAAAGAGCCTTGTGGGCTATTTTCTAGATTCCAACGGCCCACATTCTTCACATTTTGTTTTTTGTCGACAATCACGGATTTTGAAACAAGTTGAGACAAATTTGTTCTTTTGAGAGATTCTTTAAGTCAAATATTACATTGTCAATCATTTAGGAGCATCTTTGAGGAGGTAAATGGGGAGTAGTAGTCATCGGAAGTCTAAACGCAAAAGAAAAATTTCAAATGACCAAATTGAAGTGTATAGAGAAAGAGATAGAGGAGGTCATAGGAGGAGAAGATAAGGTATGTTAAATATTGCTAGTGTTACTTCAAGTGAAGAGGAAATTGAATTTGAAAATGTTGAACAAGTTATTGAAAATGAAAATGTAGATTTTGAAAGTGAAAATTTTGAATATGTTCAAAGGTGATAATGAAAATGCTCAACATGATGTTAGAATGGAAAGTGAAAATTTGGGAGTTGACAATGAAGGTGTCCATAATTTTGGTGTAAATAAGAATTTTTTTGACATTGGAGGTGAAAATGTAGAAAATTTTGACATAGGAGGTGAACATGTGGAAAATTTTGACATTGGAGGTGAAAATGTGGAAAACTTTGACATTGAAGGTGGAATTTCTCAACCAAGTGAACAATATGTAACACCTAATTACTTTAGAAATGAAAACCCTCTCATGGATGAAAGACAAATTCCAAATCCAAGACCTTCAAGAACCCCAAAATGGTTACTTGAAATTGATGAGAACATTATTGCGAATCTTGAAGGCAAGAGGTCAACAAGAACCGTTCGATTGTGGCCTACACAACTTTTCAACCAAAATTTTAGCAATAAGACATTGACCGAGTAATGCCAAATTTTTGTTCAATTGATAAAGATGATAAAGATGAGAGATAAATTCTATTATTGCCAAAAATCTATTTCATGCTCTCAATTCTATTGGAAAGAATGCCAAGGAAAGAGATAAGAGAGTCGTTCGAAGAGTGATTACAACTTCCTTAGTAATCCATTAATTGAGGAAGGCTCATCAAATGAGACAAACTTGTGTTGAATTGAACATAAACCGTAAATCTTTGGATATAGCACTTGCACGAAGACAAAGAATTGACGATCCACTTCAACATGATACATGAAATTTTGGTGGGAGGCTTCCATGTGTTGATAGAAAGTTGACTGATAATGTGAAGGAGGACATTCAACAATTTTGGCACTCTAATTCTAGAGTATCAGCCAATGTAAAGGATGTTTTGAAATTAAGAATCGACAACCGAGACTGCACATCGCATCCCAAACATTTCTTGGAATCAAGCCAAACAATGTTGTACAATTTTTTTGTGAAGTACATCCAACTTTGAAAATATCACAAAGGGCCTTTGAATCTATGAAGCCATTTTATTGTGTACCTCTTAAGATTCATAATACTTGTTGTTGCAAGTACCATGTGGAGTTTTCAATGTACCATGAACTTTTATACCATATTCATTCTACAATGCATACTAATGAGATGTTGCAGGAGTGTGGTGCAATGCTATTTCTGAGATCATCAAGAGACTCGCAAGATCTATTTTTATGCCCTAGAGATGATGGCTGCTATTTCTATACAAATGATTGTTTGAATGAGAAGTGCTCACAATGTGGTGAGTTGTCAAAGTCTGTTTCATGTTTTCATGAGGGCAACAAACACGAGTTTCAAAAGAATTGTGTTGAGAAAAAAAGATATGAGATAGTGAAATATACTTTGAAGAGTGGAGGTGAAGGTTCTAGATGCGAATTAGTCTCAAGAGAAGTGAGTGTTGCTAATTTTATTTTGGATTTTAAGGAAAATCTTGTCTACAAGTATGAAAGGAGCACCCATAGGTCTCAGTGGTTGGATCAATAGTTCAGGATGTGTAAGAACGCTTTCCCGATTGGCACTATTGTATTAGTGGTTGATTTTGTAGAGAACTATACATTGTAACCACAAAATGAGGTAAAGTCTTAGTACTACAATTCAATCCAGATTGCTATTTTTGTTCACATTACATATAGACATGCCCTTGATAATATAGAAGATGACAGAAAGATAATCAGGGAGTATCATTTTTATATGAGTGATGATAGATCACACTCCTTCAAGTATGTGCAACATTCTTTCGAGAATTATTTTGAGTTCTTGCATGAGAAAGATATTGCAATTGATCGACATATCATATAGTCAAATAATCATACAGGTCAATTCAAGAATGCTTGTATGTTTTATTGGTTGAGTAGAATGCATGTAGAGAGGTGTATACCTCATATTTGGTGTGTTTTGAGGCAGGGCATGGGAAATTGGGAGCATGATGGAGTAGGTGGATGTTTGAAGAGAGCTCTAGTTAAGGAGAAATTGAGGATTTTAGGTGCAAATTTCTCTGATGCACATTCTATTGTTGATTGGTGTAGTTCAGCATTATCACATGGACGTACTCTTGATTCAGCAGTGACCAGATTCTTTTGGTTTGCTGAGGAGGGCACAGTGAGATATAGATTGGATTGTCAAACAATTAAAGATTCTTCAAAGATGCACTAATTTCTCAGCTCAGATGCAAGTACATGGACCATTTGGACATGAACGTTGGCTTTTTTTTGTCAGAGTTGTGTTCGATGTGATTGGGATCAGTGCGATTCAAGTGAGTGGGTTGATACGTGGATTCCCCGATATCTAACTCCTTTATCTCAAACAATGACATGGAAAGTTCATTTGAGTATGACTTTCTATCAGATCTTGTATAACCAGGACATGTTTTTGCACCACAAGGGAATGAAGAGAGATCAGAATATTGGTTGGCACGATGTGTACAAGGAAAATAGAAGCTAACACAACTAGTGATAGATGATGATGGGTTCACATATCCTACATGTTCAGTTGTTGTTGTGGGAACTTGGTTGCGAACATACATGATTAGAAAGAATGGCATACCTGCATTTGAAGACCATGAGAGGCACAAAACCATTCTCATGTATTCACACCTTATTATAACTACAAATTTCAAGTTGTTGAAGCATCAAGAAAAATCAAAGACCAAAGACCTATGGACAATGACTATTATTGATCATCAAGAAATACTAGATACTCTTAAGCAAAGAGATGACCCTTCAGGCATACTTGAGTAGTAGGTCTTTAATGGTGCCTTTTTTTATCATGCATTTCATTTCAAAAAATGATCATGAAACCTTAATGTTCAAGTTTGTTACATGTATATTAAGGATGTGTTCAAAATGCAAGTCTACTGATGAATGTTTTTTTTAGCAACATGGTTTTTGCATGCACATAGCAGGTACACTCGATATAATTCGAAGGGACGTATTTTTGCAACATGGCTTATTATCATGCATTTGATGAGGCTTACAATTTTTGTTATTAGACAACACTATTTGACAATTTTTGTTATTAGACAACACTATTTGACAATTTTTGATGATATAATTATCGCAAAACCTTTATGCTCATGCAAGTCTTTTTGATGATATACAACACTATCGAATTATGATTTTTGCATCAACATAGTGGGTTCTCTTGATATAATTTGAAGGGACGTATTTTTATGGTATATAATCCCACCTTTTCATTTATTATCATGCATTTCAGTTGAACTGATTACCATAAAGCCTTTATGTTCATGCATGCATTTTATGTGTAGACTAACAATTCTTAAAAATACAGGTTCATGCTAGATCATTCACTGTTGGCTAGTTTACTCTTGGTGATGGTACATAAACCTTTGTGCATTAATGAGATTAAATTTTGTGTATAAACACTAAGTGAAGTGAATTTATTGCCATTTAGAAATGACAATATCTACCATCGTCTTCAACCATGCAGAGAAATGCAGTGAGCAGGGCTTTAATTAACATGCGTCTTTCTTCAAAGTTATGCGTTTAGACTTTGCAAAGAAACTGACCAGTAAGTTTCATAATTATAAAATCTTGTACGTCTTAAAAATGTTTCAAATTATTTATTTATAATTTGAAAAATAATTTGTATTGTGTTATAATTTGTTTATTGTAGCACACTCATTCCGCATAAAAAGGTTTCTTATTTTGGTCTTCATTTATATGCAAGCATTGTTGTACATAAGCTTTTCTCTTAGTACATGAGGATGTCTGATGCAGATGAAGTGGGATGTTGTATTTGTATATGGATGTGAAATGATGTAACTTTGTTATGATGATATACAATGTCCATGAGCAAATTGGTTTAGTTATATTGATGATATACAATGTATCTGTACATGAGTACATTGGTGTAGTTGTATTGATAATGATGAAAAATCATGTTTGCATATTCACTCATGGATGTCACATGCAAGTGTAATGGTAATTATGTGTATACAATACATGGAAATATTGATGATCATTATGTGTCTACAGTGTAATTCTTGTTTATCTATTTTTTTTAATTGAATGAGATTGATGGATTTTTTGCCAACTGAAAAAATGCTGCCCTAATAAAACCATAGAGAAAACTGAAAAACAGAGATAGGATTTTGTAGGGACCCATCTTGGGGCCCCGTAGGTTCAAATGGATCATTCACAGGTGCCACAGATTCCAAGTTAGGGCCTGTCAAAGTTTGAAATTTTTTAGCTCTTAGGGTGCTCAAGGAACGATGTCGATAGGGTATGACCCCGAGTGTTTGACTGAGTGGGGGGGGGGGGAATAGGAGCAAGCATAGGTAATAATGCCTAACTGGACATGTCAGAACCGATGGTTCATTATCACGACGAGAATAAAGAGAAATCGGCGACACAACAACATTTGATTGAATGAGATTGATGAATTTTTTGCCAACTGAAAAAAGGCTACCCTAATAAAAATGTAGGGAAAATTAAAAAAACTGAGATAGGATTTTGTAGGGACCCCTCTAGTGGCCCCGTAGGATCAAACAAATCATTTGCAGGTGCCACAGAATTCGAGTTAGGGCCCATTAAAGTTTGACAATTTTTAGCACTTAGGGTGCTCAAGGGACGATGCTGGTAGGGTATGACCCCAAGAATTTGACCTAGTGGGGGAGGAATAGGAGCATGCATAGGGTAATAATGCCTACCTGGACATGTCAGATCTGACAGTTCATTATCATGATGAGAAGAACGAGAAATTGGTCACGTGACAACATTCAATTGAATGACATTGACGATTTTTTCGCCAAATGAAAAAAATGCTTCCCTAATAAAACCATAGGGAAAATTGAAAAAATGAGATAGGATTTTGTAGGGACCCCTCTCGTGGACCCGTAAGTTCAAACAGATCATTCGCAGGTGCCACAGATTCTGAGTTAGGGCCTATCAAAGTTTTATAATTTTTAGCACTTAAGGTGCGTAAGGGACAACACCGGTAGGGTATGACCCCGAGCATTCAACCTAGTGGGGGGGGATAGGATCATGCATAGGGTAATAATTCCTAACTAGATATGTCAGAACCAACAGTTCATTATCATGATGAGTAGAATGAGAAATTGGCCACGCAACAACATTCGATTGAATGAGACTTATAATTTTTTTGTCAATTGAAAAGATGATGCCCTAATAAAACTATAGGGAAAACTGAAAAAATGAGATAGGATTTTGTAGGGACCCTCTTGTGGCTCCATAGGTTCAAATGGATCATTTGCAGGTGCCATGGATTCTGAGTTAGGGCTCGTCAAAGTTTGACAATTTTTAGCACTTAGGGTGCTCAAGGGACAATGCTAGTAGGGTATGACCCTAAGTGTTCAACCGAGTGGGGGGCGGGGATAGAAGCATGCATAGGGTAATAATTTCTAACTGTACATGTTGGAATTGACGTTTCATTATCACGATGAGCAGAACAAGAAATTGGCCATGCGACAACATTTGATTGAATGAGATTGACGATTTTTTTGCCAACTGAAAAGATGCTACCCTAATAAAACCCTAGGGAAACATGAAAAATTGAGATAGGATTTTGTAAGGACCCCTCTCATGGCCCTGTAGGTTCAAATGAATTATTCCCACATAGCACAGATTCCAAGCTAGGGCTTGTCAAAGTTTGACAATTTTTAGCACTTAGAGTGCTCAAGGGACGACACTGGTAGGGTATGACCCCGAGCGTTTGAATGAGTGGGGGGGAGATAGGAGAATGCACAGGGTAATAATTCCTAACTGGACATGTCAGAACCGATGGTTTATTATCACAATGAGAAAAATGAGAAATTGGCCACGTGACAACATTCGATTGAATGAGACTGACGATTTTTTCGCCAACTGAAAAAATGATGCCTTAATAAAACCAGATGGAAACATGAAAAACCAAGATAGGATTTTTTAGGGACCCCTCTCATGGCCCAGTAGGTTCAAATGGATCATTTGTAGGTGCCACGAATTCTGAGTTAGGGCTCATCAAAGTTAGACAATTTTAGCACTTAGGGTGCTCAAGGGACGACGCCAATAGGGTATGAACCTGAGCGTTCGACTGAGTGTGGGGGGGGGGGGAATAGGAGCATGCATAGGGTAATAATGCCTAATTGGACATGTCAGAATTGATGGTTCATTCTCATGACAAGCAGAATGATAAATTGGCCACGTGACAACATTCGATTGAATGAGAGTGATGATTTTTTTGCCAACTGAAAAAATGTTGCCCTAATAAAACCGTAGAGAAAATTGAAACAATGAGATAGGAATTTTTAGGGACCCCTCTCATGGCCTCATAGGTTCAAACAAATCATTTTTAGGTACTATAGATTCCAAGTTAGGGCCCGTCAAATTTTGACATTTTTTAGCACTTAGGGTGCTCAAGGGACAACATCGATAGGTTATCACCCCGAGTGTTTGATCGAGTGGGGGGCGATATAGGAGCATGCATAAGGTAATAATGCCTAATTGGACATGTCTGAACCAATGATTCATTATCACGATGAGTAGAACAAGAAATTGGCCACGCAACAACATTTGATTGAATGAGACTGACGATTTTTTCACCAATTGAAAAAATGTTGCCCTAATAAAACACTAGGGAAACTTGAAAAATTAAGATAGGATTTTGTATGGACCCCTCTCATGGCCACTTAAAATCTAATGGACCATTCACAGGTGCCACGAATTCAGAGTTAGGGCCTGTCAAAGTTTGACATTTTTTAATTAGGGTACTTCAAATGTGCGAGGCTTGACTTTGTGATTGTAGCTGCGACTCATTCTTTGTTGGTAAGCCTTGAGATGATTAAAAACAGTTTGTCTCCGTTCATCCAGCAGTTCTAGTTCTTGTAAGCGAGAGACCCTGTAATCTTCATTGTTGATGATGTTTTGTAAAGAGACCCGTAAAGAAGGTAACTCGACCTCAATAGACAAGATGGCTTCAGCGCCATAGACAAGTGAGTAGGGTGTAGCTCCTGTAGGTGTGCGGACACTTGTGCGATAGACCCAAAGTGTAGGATTGAGTTGGATATGTCAGTTACGGCCAGCATTGTCGACTGTCTTTTTGAGGATTTTAAGAATTGTTTTATTAGACGCCTCAGCTTGGCCATTACCTTGGGGGTAATATGGTGTGGAGAAATGATGGGAAATATGGAAGCGCTCACAGAGTTCACGAACATCCTGATTTTTGAAGGGACACCCATTATCAATAATAATGGAATTAGGAATACCATATCTGCAAATGATGTAGTTCAGGATGAAGGTAGCAATTTGTTTCCCAGTGACTTGTGTGAGAGGCATGGCTTCAATCCATTTTGTGAAATACTCTGTGGCTGTGATAATGAATTTATGACCATTGGAGGAAGGAGGGTGAATCTTGCCTATGAGATCGAGTCCCCACTGACAAAAGGGCCAAGGAGACGCAAGTGGTTGTAGTTCTTGTGCTGGTGCATGTATGAGGTCTCCGTGAATTTGACATTGCTTGCATTTCTTGACAAATTGATATTAGTCTTTTTCCATAGTTGGCCAGTAATATCCAGTCCTGATGAGTTTCTTGGCCAAGGTATGACCACTAGCATGTGGACCACATATCCCCTCATGCACTTCACGTAACGCAATCTGAGCTTCGTCACTTTCTAAACATCTAAGAAGAGTGCCATCTAGACCTCGTCGATATAGGATATCAGCTAGAATGACATATCGAGAGGATTGGCGAATGAAAGTGCGGCGTTGGTTGTTTGATAGATCAGGAGGTAAGATATTGTCGCGAAGATATGTGAATATGGAACCATATAACTGGGATTCAGGACCAACAACGCATATCATTTCAGTAGGAGTGATCTCATATGAAGGACTCAATAGGTTGTCTACCAGGAACTCATAGCAGGTCTCATTTTGCGGTAGATCAATCAGTGAAGCAATTGTAGCCATGGCATCTGCAGCACGATTCTGCTCTCTTGGTATCTGCTCAAAATCTATCTTTGTGAAATGCTATTTCAAATCATCTACCAGTTGTTTGTAAGGCATTAGTTTTTCATCTTTTGTTTGGTAATCACCAGTTGCTTGACGGATGACAAGTTGAAAATCCCCAAAAACACGAAGTTCTTGGATCTTCCATTGAACCACAATTCATAATCCAGTTGTTAATGCCTCGTATTCCGCTATATTATTAGTGCAAGGAAATGATAAGCGGTATGATTTTGGTATAGAATCGCCTTGAGGAGTTATAAAGAGAATACCAGCTCCTGTCCCATGTTGTGTGTATATGACCCATCAAAGTACAGTTGCCATGGCTTTGCATGTGATATTGTTAAAATGGATTCATCTGGAAATTCTGAATTTAGAGGAGCATCATCTATCATGGGAGCATCTGCTAATTGATCCGTGATTGCTTGTCCTTTTATTGCTTTTCTGTCTACATACTCGATGTCGAATTCACTCAGGATCATTACCCATTTGGCTAGTTGCCCAGTAAGTGTAGCTTTGTTGAGAAGATATTTTAATGGATCAATTCTTGCAATCAACTTAGTCTTGTGAGTGAGCATATAATGTCATAATTTCTGTGAAGCAAAGACCACAGCGAGACATGCACGCTCAATTGGTGTGTAGTTTAGCTCATATCCCACCAATGTGCAACTGATATAGTATACTGCTTTTTCTTTGCTGTCGGCTACTTGTTGTGCTAGGAGTGCCCCCAGTGTTGTTGGTGTAGCTGATATGTATAGTAGCAAAGGCTGATCTGGAATTGGTGGCATTAAAAATGGTGGATTCAAAAGATAATCTTTGAGTGTCTGAAAAGCTTGTTGACAGTTCTCATCCCATTTGAACTTGATGTTTTTATGTAGTAGGTGCTGGAAAGGATTACACTTATCTGCAAGTTGTGCTATGAATCTTCGTATGGACTGGAGTCTCCCTTGTAAGGATTGAAGTTGACTGATATTTTTGGGCCGCGGCATATCCAAGATAGCCTTGACTTTTGCTGGATCGGCTTCGATTCCTCTTTTAGACACAATGAATCCTAGGAGCTTCCCGGAGGTTACTCCAAAGACACATTTCTTTGGGTTTAATCTTACCTTGTATTTTTCCAACCGATCAAAGACGACTGAAAGTATGTCCAAATGTGTATCTCTATCTATTGATTTACCCAAGAGATCATCAACGTAATCTTCCACGGTTATGTGCATGAGATCATGAAAGATAGTGGTCATTGCTCTTTGATATGTAGCACCTGCATTTTTCAGCCCAAAGGGCATGACATTCCAACAGAAAGTTCCCCACGGACAAGTGAATGATGTTTTATGTTGATCCTCAGGTGCAATCCTGATTTGATTATAACCAGAGAACCCATCCATTAAAGATAACATTTCATGACCTACTGTGAGATCAACGATCAAGTCGATATTTGGTAATGGGAAGTCATCTTTCGGACAAGCTTTGTTGATGTCTCTGAAATCCGTACATATTCTGATGCTGCGATCTGGTTTACTGACAGGTACTAAATTGGAGATCCATTCGGGATAATCAATTGGGCGTATGAATCTGACATCCAATAATTTCTCCAGCTCTGCTTTGACTAGTAATGCCACTTGTGGATGCATTTTCCTTAATTTTTGTTTCACTGGCTTTGCCCCCGGTTTGACTGTCAAATGATGCATTACCAAATCCAGATCTAGTCCAGGCATATCAGCGTATGACCATGCAAAGTTGATTTGTCGTTCCTTGAAGAAGCTTATGAATTTCGTCCTTTCAGACTCTGTCAATGATTGAGCCAGGAATATGTTGTGTGGAACCTCTTCTGTACCAATGTTTGTCTTGATAGTCTCCTCTACCAACATGGGTGACTTTTCCTCATATGATGCTGGGAGAATGTCGAGCCTTCCATCTTCGGGTGCCTCAGAGAGGTTTTTGCCCTTAGATACGTCCTTTCTTTTTACTTTTTTAGAGTCAGATAGTGCCATAGTGTGGTTTTCACCATAAGATCCTTGTTTTGTTCTTATTTTCACATTTTTGCGACTGGAAGGTCCGACACCCTCACCAAAATAGGCCATGTTGTTGAGTTCTATGATGTATCCTGCTTTGTGGTCTCCAGAGGGAAGATCATCTCGTATGCCAAGATAATCGATAATAGCTTCGTCATTTTGAAATGTATCAAATTGTGTTGGTCCTTCATAATCCTAGTCAATGAGTTGGGGATGAACAAGGGGAAGGCCTTTAATGTTTTCAAAGTTTGCAGGGCTAAGAGTGAAGATGTGGTTATATTCGGGTATATCGAGGCAATCATCGAGGTCATTGATGGCACTCTCCTCATCAGTTTCGATCGCAAGCGAATCCAAATTGTCATCACTAGTAGCGCCTTCCGGGACAGGTGTCCTCATCCTATGTGATTTCGACCTAAGACCTTGAAACGAAGACTGTGGGGAATCCTTATGAGTTGTTTCTTGACCAACTCTGAACTTTTTGTAAAATTCCTCTTCTTTTGTGGGTTCATCTGGCTCCTTGAATGTCTCAGTGAGCTCATAGTCACTGGAGGATTTGTCTAAACCCCATTCCCATTCGTTGGAATCTATGGAATAGTAATCCTCTTGTTGAATTTTGGCAATTTTGATTTGTGATGCCTCTTCTATCCTTTTAGTGTGGATCTTGGAAGTCAGAAAACCAAGTCCCTTTGAGTGTTCTCTTCTTACAGTCAATTCAGGTTGTAAGGGCTCCATGATGCCTTCTTTGCGTAACCCAAGAGGGCTTTTTCCATCATACCCGAATCTTTGTAGAATCTTGAAGCCTTTGCCATAGTTCTCACAGGGTATATTGATCTGATCTTGTGTGTCCTCTTCAATATCTTTGTAAAGCATTTTGTATAGATTTTCCTCTTCTAGTTCAGCCCATCTTTGAAAGATAGTAGGATCCCATTTGAGTATCATGATGGATATTTGCTTGTTAGGATGTGGCCTTCCATATTCTTTTGGAGAACTCATGACTTGTCGTAAAAACATGGTCTGATTTAAAGTGTATTTTCCCATGCCTTTGTCTTGAAATTTTCCTTTAAGTTCACCTTGTTTTGATGTCGAAGGTTTTAATGACTCAGGGTCAATGTATGCCAAAGAAGGAGTAGCCTCACGATTACTAGGAATGATAGTCTCAGTATGTGATCTCAAGTTATTGCAATACATGAACGGATTAGGATCACCGTTAACTGTTACCTCGACTCCATTATGAGGAAACTTAATGCATTGATGATATGTTGATGGGACTGCCCTCATTTCATGAATCCAAGGACGTCCTAGCAATATGTTGTATGTGAGATCTAGATCTAGGACTTGACAAACCACATCCTTTGTGACTGGCCCAATTCTTAGAGGTAAGGTGACTGTGCCTTTGGATGAGTGCTCTTCATCATCAAAGGCCTTGATGGTGATTTGATTTGTAGAATTCACAGCTTTATCAGAATATCCCAATTGTTTAATGGTGCTCAATGTACAAATGTTTAAACTTGCTCCTCCATCTATCAGGACTCACTTTATTCGATGTTTGTGTATGAAGGCTTCAACATGTAAAGGTGCATTATGTGGCTGACTTACGGAGGCGTCATCGGCTTCTGTGAATGTGAGGGAGTGTGGAACGGAAAGGTAACCCACCATAGCTTGAAACTGATCCACATTCAGATCAGTAGGAACGACAGTATCTCTCAAGATTTTGTCAAGAATAGCTTTATGAGCAAGGGATATGCGTAAGAGCTCAAGGATGGAGATGAGCGCGGGTGTCTTCCCTAACTGTTCTACAAGGTCATACTCAGGCTTGGTAGATGAAGGAGCGGTTTTTTTAGTTGAAGCACCTGGAAATGTAATCTTACCTTGACGGGTTGTAACATGACATTCAAAGGTAGACTCAGAAGAAGATCCAACACCTTTTAGGACAATCTTGGGTCTCTGAGGAGAATTCTCAGGATTTTTGTTCTTGATGGTAATAGTAGAGATATGATTGTCCATTGAGATGTGGTTGATAGTTGAATCATAGTTATAAGGTGCTCTAGTATAGTTGGCTTGATCATCTGTGGCTTTACCTTTTCCCTTGTCATGCTTTGGGAATGGTTCCTTAAACATTTCATGTTCTTGATTAGATGAGTGTCCCTCAATCTCAATATCACCTCTATCAATGAGATCTTGCACAATGTTCTTCAATCGATGGCAATTACCTATTTTGTGACCCTTGCTCTTATGAAATTCACAATACTCATCATCATTCCACCAATTTAGTTTGACCTTTGGTTCATATGGAGGAAAATCTGGAACTGTGATCACTTTGTTTGCCACAAGCTTTTTGAAGACTGATTCAAGTGGTTCTCCCAATGGGGTATACTTCCTTCATGGTCTAAAAGTTGTTTGAGTATTCACTTGATTGTTTGTAGAACTCGATCCAGAAAAGATGAACTTGGGTCTCACTGTATTGGCATCAACAACACCATCATTAACTGTGTTCTTGTTCTTATTCCAAAATCTTGGCTTGTCTTTTCCTTTAAAGTCCTCTTTGTTTTCTTTGAATATCTTAATGACTCCTTGTTCAATTAAGACCTTTTCTGTTGCTAGGCCCTTTTCAATAACATCCTTGAAGGTAGACAAACAAGCTTTCCTGAGATCATAGCCAATATCCTTGTTAACATTTTGAGTGAACATTTCTACCATTTGTTTCTGTGGGATTTCGCAAGAGCATTTGCTAGCTAAATTTCTCCATCTTTGTAAAAATGATGCAAAAGATTCTCCTTCCTTTTGCTTAGTATTGCATAGAGTAGTGACTGAGATATCTGTTTCTATATTGTAGGAGAAATGCTGAATAAATGCCTCTGCTAAGTCGCCCCATGACTTAATACCAGAAGGTAATTGAGAAAACCATTCCATAGCTTGATCGCCTAAGCTCTGCGGGAACAACCTCATCAAATATGTTTCTTCTGCTGCTACCTCAATGCAAGCTGTGAAAAATTGTCTTATGTGTGCTTTGGGGTCTCCTTTTCCTCTATATTTATCAAATTTTGGCATCACAAAGTGTGCAGGAAATGGAGACATTGGGATGCTCTTATCAAAGGGATAAGGAAATATGTCTCTCATAGTGTATGTTGGTTTTGGTGTACTCATGTCCTCAATTTTATTTTGTAGATCTCTAATTTGTTGCTCCAAATTGCTCTTGGGAGGAGATCTATTTCTTGTAACATACCCCGTGTTTGAAACACCAATCTGAGGAGGAGCTTGTTGCATGTATGGATGATACTGATCGTAGACATGTCAATATGGAGGTCTATATTGATGCGGCATATAGGGAGCACTTGGCATGGCTTCATGTTGAGTAACCCCATATCTATTTTGTGCATATATACCATATTCAATAGGCATTTCATTTTCCATTGTGTTGCCCCCAAATTTGACATGAGGTTTCCTTATGTCCAAATTTTGAGGATGCCTTTGAGTATCCACTTGTTTTGATTGATCCATAGCTTGAGCATGTGATTGAGCATATCTATTTGCATAAGGCTTCCATAATGGTCTTCGAAGGTAAGTATCATATGTTTGAGCTTGTGTATGTGGAATTTTTGGTTTTTGAAGCAAAGCTGAAGGTGATTCAGGTACCATATTCGGTCCTCTATTTCCTCCACTATTTGGTCTCCTTTGATCCATGTTAGAGTGAGTTTGTTGTGAGGGTCGATTTTCCATAAGTTGAGACATGTCAAAGTCATGGGGTATTTTAGCTCCACTTTGTGCCATCATGTGTAGAAAGTACTGTCTATCCCTTCTCATTATCTCTTCAATCAATCTATTGAAATAAGGATTCATTATGGATTCTTCTATGTCTGCTGATTGTATTGAAAAGTTGTCCACATTGTCATTGTATGTAGCATTGTTGTTTGTAGTGTTTGCGTTTTCCACATTTGGATTGTTTCTATAAACGTCCATGTCGGGCAATGTAGTGTGCTCAGGATTGAAGAATAAATCATTGTCATACTCATAAGAACTCATGTTTGTGGATTCTTGAGCTTCTTTAGCTATTCTCCTAGATTTTTGAAGGCGGGTTTCAACCATGAACTAGGTGTTTGACCAAGATGTGAGAGACTAGAAGAAAAATGAAAAGAGTATGGAAGACCAAGAGTTGTATGAAGTGTAAATGAATCTTGAGGTGTACTTGCAATGTCCAAAGTGTAAGACCAGGTATGTATGTAGTAGAGTAGGTGTGACTTCTAAAGAGATGATTGTTTCTCTTGATGAGGTAAGTTGACCTTGACTCTAAGTAATACCAAATGAGACCCAAAGGTAAGAAACCTTGATGAGGGACCACTTAGCAAAGTGTAGTTGTATGTAGTATGTTGAAAAAGTATAATGAGGACAAGCAAGTGACCTTTTGACCCAAGTTTAGACAAGTATGAATGTAAAATGAGATGTGAAGCAATGATGGACTGTATGAGACCCAAGGATAGGTTGAATGCTAGATGAAACCTGAAGAGACAACCTAGGAAGCTCCAGTATTCTGAAACTGATTTCCTTTGTTTGCTGGACTGTAAAAATTTTCAATTCTGGACACAGACGCTTCTGTATACTTCACAGACGCGATTTTCAGATGCAGACGCTTCTCTGTTAGACACAGACGCTGTTAAAAACACAGACGCTATTTTTCCCTTCATAGACGCGCTTATATTACCCAGACGTGGTTAAAACAGACACAGACACATTTCTATAAACTTCGTGCAATTTTTCCAATCTGTGAGGTTGTTTTGTTGTGACCAAATCTGACTGTTTGACTGTTTTTCATGACAAGAGGACACAATGTTGATGAGGACTCAATGTTTGCAAGTGTTTAGACTCCAAAAGTGTGTTGTTTGATGTAAAATGTTTTTCATACACTTGAAGACACAAAAGACACAATGTTTTGTTGTTTGGTCTTGAATGTTTGAATGTTTAACATAAGACAAGCACAATTCTTATGACTGGCCAAGACAATAGTTGTTGATCCCACATAGGGTTTTACCCCCGAGGCTACGCTATTCAGAGTGGATACTTAGATGCTTGACCTCACTGGCTCCACCCTCGGCACTCACTTCTCAGGTCAGCCAAGCATCAGTCCCCATGAAAACTCCCCATGGTGAACTTTGTATCTCTACTAAGAACCGTATGTGTGTGGGCCACTACCAGAGGTCCGACCTCCTACCTCAACAACTAGAAGGATTTGGGCTTCTAAAACAAAAAGGTGCTAGTAAGGGCATTCGCTCGTGTGGCCATACATGCGGCACTTTAACCTCTGTAAATACAGAAGGCTCCCAGCCGGTAGGGGTTACGCCCTACAAATGATCAAATAAATTTGATCAAACAGGTTTATGGGGAGACATAGTGTCGGTATGAACTAATCAGCACACGTTATTCATGGTTTTCACCATGAATACATTTGTTTATAGTGGCTTGGAAGAAGATGGCTTTTCTTTTGCTACCACTTGGGTCGTTCTCTTCTCACTAGTAGTCCTAATGACCACACGGGAAGACAGGCCCTCTAAAGATTAAACAAAAAGAGCCTATTGCTCAAGACACAAAAGACAATGATTCAATTTTAGTGCACCAATGGAAGTGTTTGCTAATCTATGAAAACAAGGCACACAACAAAATTTCAAAACCCTAGCTAAGGCCCTGCAACAAAATTGTTAGTAGTTTGGGTTGTTTCAAATGATCACCCCTTCCTACAAGCACACAAGTTAGGTATTTTTTAGAAAACCCAAAAGACTTTGTAAAAAAGGGGCCTTCAACAAAAACGTTTTTGCTTCCAAAAACAAGCTGCACAAACTTAGTTAGCTAGATCTGAAAGGGTTAGTCCAAAAAAAAAAAAAAAACCAGATCTGAAACCCTAAGTGTGAAATTCGAAAACCGAATCAATGAAAAATTTGAGATTTTCAAAACAATAAAACACAGACGCTGCTATACCAGACACAGACGCGTCTGTATGACACAGACGCGGTTCTGTGATGCATAGACGCGGCCAAAATACACAGACGCCTTTATCCGACATAGACGCGATTCCCTCCTCCGCAGACGCTCCTGAAACTCAGAGACGTGATCCGAAAGTTCGCAGACGTGGAAAAACCTAAAATGTCATCGAAAAATGTCCGATCTGCAACTTCAAAAATGCAAAATCTGCAACAAGAAGGTTAAATGCAAAGGGACAAGAGTCCCACCGGGCGTGCCAAAATGTATATGGTGAAAATGGATAACAATAATAACAATATTGAAAGGCTAAATGAATCCAACCACTAAACCCTAGCCTAACAATCAACAAAGATCCACCATAACATATGAAGATTACCTAAGACAATGCAAATAACTCAAAATCACAAAGATTATACCATCACATGTCCAATAGGGTTTTTATCTCCATTTTTCCTATCTCCATTGATCTTGCTTGATATATTTGCTCTCAGATTTTTTATATGCACAAGAGCTCAACAAAGAACGGAATGTGGTTGCAAGTAGGATAGTAATGTAGCCAAGTCTTCAAGATTAGTCCTTAGGGTTTGACAATGAAGGAAGCATCTCCTTAAATAGAAGACACAATGAGAAATGGAGGGTTAAGATTGAGAGGTGTAAAAAGAGAGGTCGGCTAGGATTAGAGGGTAGGTAGAAGAAATAATAAAATAATGAAAGAGGTAGGTAGTGTATGAATTAAGAGATGAATGACATGTGTCATGTGTAGAAAAAGATAATGAATTAATTAAATAAATAAAGATTTATTTAATTAATAGAGGAAATAGGATAATTAAATAAATAAAAATATTTATTTAATTTAGGAAAAGGATAATTTAAATAAATAAATGTATTTATTTAAATGAGAAATAAGGCTAGAAGAGGATAAATGAATTAATTAAATAAATAAAGATTTATTTAATTAATAGAATAATTAGGCTTAGATAATTAAATAAATAAAATATTTATTTAATTAGACATGACAATTTTGGGTGTCTACAGGGCCCATCAAACTTTGATAATTTTTAGCACTTAGGGTGCTCTAGGGACGACTCTGGTAGGGTATGACCCCGAGCGTTTGGCTGAGTGGTGGGGGGGGGAATAGGAGCATGCATAGGGTAATAATGCCTAACTGGACATGTCAGAACTGACGGTTCATTATCAGGACGAGCAGAATGAGAAATTGGCTATGCGACAACATTCGATTGAATGAGTGACGATTTTTCAGCCAACTGAAAAAATGTTTCCTTAATTAAACCATAGGGAAACTTAAAAAAATGAGATAGGATTTTGTAGGGACCCTTCTCGTGGCCCCATAGGTTCAAAAAAATCATTTGGAGGTGCCACGGATTTCGAGTTAGGGCCCGTCTAAGTTTGACAATTTTTAGCACTTAGGGTGCTAAAGGGAGGACGTCGGTAAACTATGACCTTGAGTGTTCAACCAAGTCGGAGGGGGGGGGGGGGGGGGGGAGGAAATAGGAGCATGCATAGGGTAATAATGCCTAACTAGACATTTTAGAATTGATGGTTTGTTATTATGATGAGAAGAATGTGAAATTGGCCACACAACAACATTTGATTGAAGGACACTGACAATTTTTTTGCCAACTGAAAAAATGCTGCCCTAATAAAACTGTAGAGAAACTTGAAAAATAGAGATAGGATTTTGTAGGGACCCCTCTCATGGCCCCTTAAGTTCAATCAGATTGTTCGTAGGTGCCATGAATTCAGAGTTAGGGATTGTCAAAGTTTGACATTTTTTAGCACTTGGGGTGCTCAAGGGATGACTTCGGTAGGGTATGACCCTGAGCATTTGACCAAGTGGGGGATGAAAAATAAGAGCATGCATAGGGTAATAATGCCTAACTAGACATGTCAGAACCAACGATTTGTTATCATGACAAGAAGAACGAGAAATTGGCCACGCGACAACATTCTATTGAATGAGGCTGACAATTTTTTTGCCAACTACAAAAATGCTACCCTAATAAAACCATAGGGAAAATTGAAAAACCGAGATAGGATTTTGTAGGGACCCCTCTTGTGGAACTGTAGGTTCAAATGGATTGTGCGCAGGTGCCACAAATTTCAAGTTAGGGCCCGTCAAAGTTTGATAATTTTTAGCATGTAGGGTGCTCAAGGGACGATACCAGTAGGGTATGACCTTGAGCATTCGACCGAGTTTGGGGGAGAGAAATAGGATCATGCATAGGGTAATAATGCCTAATGGACATGTTGGAACCAACGGTTTGTTATCACGATGAGTAGAACGAGAAATTGGCCATGCAAGAACATTTGATTGAATGAGACTAACAATTTTTTTGCTAACTGAAAAAATACTACCCTAATAAAACTGTAGGGAAAATTGAAAAACCAAGATAGGATTTTGTAGGGACCACTCTCATGGCCCTGTAGGTTCAAATAGATCATTTGCAAGTTCCACGGATTCCAAGTTAGGACCCATCAAAGTTTGACAATTTTTAGCACTTAGGGTGCTCAAGGGACGACGCTGGTAGGGTATGACCCTGAGCATTAAACTGAGGGGGGGGGGGGAATAGGAGAATGCATAGGTTAATAATGCTTAACTGGACATGTTGGAACCAATGGTTTATTATCACGACTAGCAGAATGAGAAATTGGCCACATGACAACTTTCGATTGAATGAGACTGACATTTTTTTTGCCAACTGAAAAAAATACTATACTAATAAAACTGTAGGGAAACTTGAAAAATAGAGATAGGATTTTGTAGGGACCCCTCTCATGGCCCCATAGGTTCAAACACATTGTTCATAGGTGCCACGGATTCCGAGTTAAGGCCCATCAAATTTTGATAATTTTTAGCACTTAGGGTGCTCAAGGGACGATGTCGAGAGGGTATGACCCAAAGCGTTCGACTGAGTGGGGGAGGGATAGTAGCATGCATAGGGTAATAATGCCTAACTGGATATGTCGAAACCAATGGTTCATTATCATGATGAGAAGAACGAGAAAGTGGTCATGCGATAACATTCGATTGAATGAGACTGACGATTTTTTACCAACTGAAAGAATGTTGCCCTAATAAAACCGTAGGGAAACATGAAAAGCCGAGATAGGATTTTGTAGGGACCCCTCTCATGGCCTTGTAGGTTCAAATAGATCATTCATAGGTGCCATGGATTCTGAGTTAGGGCACGTCAAAGTTTGACAATTTTTAGCAGTTAGGGTGCTCAAGGGACGACACCGGTAGGTTATGACCCTGAGTATTCGACCGAGTGGGGGGGGGGGAATTGGAGAATTCATAAGGTAATAATGACTAACTAGACATGTCAGAATTGACAGTTCATTATCATGACGAGAAGAACAAGAAATTGGCCACGCGACAACATTTAATTGAATGAGAATGGTAATTTTTTTGCCAACTGAAAAAATGTTGCCCTAATAAAACCATAGGAAAACTTGAAAAATAGAGATAGGATTTTGTAGGGACCCCTATAGGTGCCCCATAGGTTCAAATGAATCATTTGCAAGTGCCACAGATTTTGAGGTAGGGCCCATCAACGTTTGACAATTTTTAGCACTTAGGGTGCTCAAGGGATGATGTCGATAGGGTATGACCCCAAGCATTAAACCGAGTGGGGGTGGAAAAATAGGAGCATGCATAGGGTAATAATCAATTATATTATTAATCAAATGAATTGTATTATATTGTTCAGTAAATGAATTGTATTGTTTATTATACAAACAACACTTACGATGAAATGAAATGAATTGTATTGTTCATTAAATAACCATTATTAACCATTGTTAATTATTGGATTGAAGATTAAATTTTTCCATGATAACACCATGTACACATGAGCAACAATTTATATGATCAAATATCAACTTCTATATATATGAAAGTGTCAAATGATTACAAGTGTATGTCCATACACAAATATGGCATAAACGCCAACTCAAATAAAATGTATGTCTATATACGTGAATGTATGTCCATATACAAAATATACATACCAACAAGACATGTAAGCATCCTAAAACTATCTATAACATCCTAAGCTACTGATGGATCATCAAAATCGTTCCTCTTCACCGCACTGCTTGGCTCTAAAGGATCCTTCACAAGAATAAACAAGCCACAATTAAGATTAGTTATATTATATAACTCACATTCAAAAAATTAACATAAAATGAACTATAATTTAACTATTCTTGTTTACCTCATCTCCACTTTTTCTCTTCAGCTTTGTAGGACTCTTGATGTATGTCTTTGGTAGAGGAGGTATATTTTCAATATTTTCATACACAACCCCTATATGTTCACAAACTTGACATTGATACAAGTTAGCATATAATTGTTACTAATAATAATGAATTATATCTACTAAAAACAAAATTAAATAAGCACACATGTACTTGAGGCATCTCTTCTTCTTCTTCTTCTTCTTCATCTTCAAGTATAGTGGGTGTAGTCAACAAGGATGTGAAGCCAAGAATTCTTTGTACATATACACAACAAGTATATGAAACTATCAATCTATGTCTAGACGTGTATAATCTTTATAAGTTATTTTAACTATCCATTCAATCATATTTGCATTAAATTAACTTTCCCTTGTCTCCAACTGCACTACTAGATCTTGAATCAAATAACCCTACACTCGTGCTACTTGTGCCCTACAAGAGTAAAATAAGATATACATGCAAGTTACTACATAATCTAATTAATACCAATATAAATGATGAGCATGTATGTACAATAAAATACAAATGACTAGGTGCAATAATATTTGCACTGTAAAGCTATCAAGGCCAAATGAAATGGCCATCAAGGTGCCTTTCTAGATCTGTGTCAACTCCTCCTTTGTCATCAACTATTAAATAGACCATGTAAATAAAAATTAATACTTAATATTATCTAGATTATAAATATTTATTTAAAATATAGAATGAACTGTGAACATACAAATCTTACCACTACATCATCAATGTATGATGAAGGTGCCTCCTTGCCTCTAGCATCGAGGACTCTCCAGAGTATCCTCTAATATGTGTCATAACATCTGGTGCATCATGCATATCATGCACCTCATAATCTGCAGTGTACGTAGGAGGATCAACAGGCTGTCCAACTGGACCCAAGCATACATGCCCACACATGACACAAATATGGGCACACAAATGTGTGGAGCTGAGGAGGACGTGTCAGCGCCATTAGATGCACTGTTACCATCAAAAGTAGGCTAAGCTATTGTCCCAGCCTGAGAAACCAAAACGCTACTCAAAGAGTGAATAGTCGATATGGTCTGTGATGTCACCTCACAGATGATATTTGGATGCTCCACTAGAGGTGGGGGATCAACAAAAGGAGGGGGGTCATATGGGTCCTAGACTACTCTGAATGCCCTAGGTCTATTTTGGGGCATACCTAAACCCACAAACTGGAAAGGTTGGATGTCAAAGTAGCTCACATGTTTTCCTAAAACAAACTCAGCATACGATTTTTTGATGAAGTAGAAGGGGACATCAAGATTGTTGTTGGGTGGTTTCTTGAAAACCATCCACCAATGATCCCAAAAGTTTTTCACAATACCATCATTTGTGCACCATTTAATAGAAAGTTTTTTTTTTGGGGGGGGGGTCTATGGGTTGACCAGTGCAGGGATTCACAAACAATGCAGCGATAGCGGCTTTGGATATCTTGAGATCCTTGATCTCCTTATAGGACAAGCCATCCGCATATTATTCCCTCATAGAATCTCACCACAAAAGAGCAACATTGTGTTCCTCAGTGACGGTTTCTATACTCTTTATGATTGACATGAGGTGATCAAACATTGGGTTCATGCGAGGGATCCTACGATAGACATCTTCAATCCCCCTCAATTGTTTCAAATTTTGTGCAATTAAATCCCAAATTGAGGGGGGATTTGGAAAAGGAGGGTTTTGTGCAGGAGGGTTTGGTTGTTGCGGTTGTGGTTGATCATTGTTTTCACTATTATCCCCCATTTTTAACCTAATTGAATGTAAACAATTGAATTTAGTTAACAAATTTGAACAATTTTGTATTTGATTTTAAAAAAACCTAGTTTTCATGAAAAAATCATATTTTGAATGAAAAAAAAATACAAAAATTTGAATGAAAATGATGAAAAACAATAAAAATCCAACCTTTTAATGGATTTTTTGGCAAATTTGGGTCAAAAAATCAGATATCGAGTCCAATTGAATATCAAATTTTAAAAAGTAGTGCAGCCTGTGGGTGAAAAATAACTCACGGGCTGTCACAGTCCACTTATATTGTCTCAGAAAATAAGATATTCAATTTCATCGGATATTGGATTTTTATACTTAAATTATTTTAAAATAACATTATATTATATAATATAATAATATATTAAATAATATAATATTATATAATATATAATATAATATATAATATATAATATAATATATAATATATAATATAATATATAATATATAATATAATATAATAATATATTATGTATTATATAATATATTATATAATATATAATATAATATAATAATATAATATATTATATATTATATTATTATATTATATAATCTAATATTATATTATATATTATGTATTATATAATATAATATAATAATATATCATATATTATATAACATATTAATATATTTAATTATATTATACAATTTATTTTTTAATTTAAAATTACCTATAAAAATTGGATATCTGATATTCTCCAATATCCGATTTTATCCGATATCCGATTTTCTTAGGTGTTTATCATGCCAAGGTGTACTGACACCCAGGCCAAGCAAAAAGTCAACACGGATTTTCACATTTTTATGCGAGTGGAAAAGGCTATTTTTTCACATCGCCACTTTTTGGCCCCCCATGATCCTGCGCTAACCCAAAAGAGCTAAGAGATGCTAAAAAGGAAGAATCCGATTGGTAGGGAGTTGTAGATGACTTTTACAAAGTAATCAAAATAGATAATGATATTATGATTAGTCAAAACATCAAAATAGATAATGAGATGCTAATAAGGAAGAATCTACTTAGCAACCTGCTCTCATGGGAGGAGGATTTAAGAGATATTTTAGATAGTTGGGGGTATCTTATTTAGTGCCCCTATTGTTTCTTAGGTTTTTCTTAGTTTTAGTTGTTCTGCTACTATTTTTAGAATATGTCTCGGGATTGTTTTTGATTAAAAAGTAGCATTAACTAGGGCATATATAGTCAGAGACTATTAAAAAGAAAAGCCCACAAGCAGTAAAAAATAACACATCAGAGCAAGTCATGTACAATCAAGGTTAGACAAAAGAAAAAGAATTGTCTAACCTTCAACAACTTAGATGCAACTCAAGGAGGGGTAAAGATAATCAAGCCTTGGAGGGTGGGGAGGACTTCCCCTTCCACCTACAACAAACAATAGTAAAGGTGATATTGTCATTGGGACCATCAAGGGAATGACCAAGTGGTAAAGATCCCACTTGGAAACCAACAATAGGGGCAACAGAAGGTTGTTGCAGGGCAACAACCAGATGTAGCAGAATAAGAGGGGTCTATTGTAGAACAACATGCTATTGTAGAGAAGGAGGGGTGTTTTGTAGGATAGTAGGCTGCTACACAGGAGTGACAACAGCAACAAAACTAGTAGGTGTAGAGTAGAGCTACAAGTTAGGGGCATCGTTCACAACATCAACAATAGTAAGAGGTACTTCAACCTCTCGAGAGGAGCTATCAAAATCAGGATCAACAACATGGATGGTCAGATGATCAACAGTAACATCCTTCCACCAAGTAGCAACACATTTATGGCATGAAACAGAGCAGTCTGAAGCAAGATTATCTGTAGAATTTTTTTTTGGCAGCGAAAGGGAGGCCCTCAAAATCTAATGGTTGTGTCCAAGGTGGATCCCCAACCATGAGAACCACATCTTCTAAGAGAAGCGAGGAGATGTCAATATCAACTAAGATGCAAGTAATGGTAGTGTGATCCATTGAAGATGTAGCATCATCGATCTGTAAGAAACAACCAATAGAGTTGTCAATAGCCTCATAGGAAGAATGCTCCCAAAAATGAAGAGGGAGATTTGGAAGGTGAACCCAAACTGGATGCACATTAATTGGTTCAGTGAGAGGGTTAAAAGAAGTTGTCCAAGGCTTAATAGAGAGGGGGTGCACTCACCAAGCCCACACCTTGCCCATAACCAAATCCTGATTGAACCAAAGATGTACAAGAAGCAATGAAAAATCCTTTACAACAACGGAAAAGATAAATATTATGAGCCACCAAAGGCCTCCAAGAGTCACTTACCCAATAGTGAAGGCCAAAGCCCAGAGAATCTGCACACTAAAGCACAACTTTGGTAGAACCCAATGTTGTCCACCACATCCTATCCACAAACCACCATAGGGGAGGGTTTGGCATAGGGGAGAGGACGAACACCCTAGGAGGGCTGGGCAACAGATTTGGCCACATGAGCGAAGTTATGCCTACTAGCTAAGGAAGGTTCACATGGGACCTTAGCACCCACAACGTCATTAGCAACTAGCTGAGAAGCATCCCCCAAAGAGTTAGCATGAGTGACCCCCCTTGGAAAGGGAACCACGAGTGGGGGAGGGAATGAAAAAGCACCCACTGTCGAGGGCTCACAACGAGAAGCAGACATATCCTACAACACAAAATCCTTAGGGAAGGGGGCATGCAAGTCACCCACACAACTGGGTGTGTGGAGGGCAATGGATCCACATAAAGGAGAGCCATTGGAGGACACAATAGAGACATTTTTCAAAATCACCATTTGAGCGAGAGAAGCAGTGATAGTTGATATTATAAAAAAAAACAACTCATAGAGGAGAGCCATTGAAGGCCATAACAGAGGCATTTTTCAAAATCACCATTTGCGTGGGAGAAGCAATGACAGTCTTAAGAATATTATGTTTATTTTTTGTTGTGGTCATTTGGTTAAAACTCTTCGATTTTGGGGGCTTGCTCTTCAAACCTTTTTTTATTAAATTTTGTAAATGTTAAATTGTATGGATTGGGACCTTCCCCACTTAACTTAATAAAAAAATTAAAAAACCCTGCTCAATGAATAGTCACCTAATTTTTTGGGAAAATAAAGATTTTTCAAGGTAGACTATTTAAGGTAATGTTCTTCAATAGTGTGTCAAAATATTTCCTCCCATCTTTGTGTTTAGAAAGATATGCTCAAACCATGCAACCAATTTGCTATCAACTGTAAGTGTAATCAAATTATCATTAATATTTGATGAGGTTTGTTAATTTGAAAAAAAGAGGTTATCTTCTAAATTCATCTTAAAGAATCACAAAAAAAACATAGTCATTTCAAAGATTCATGAACAAAGGTGAAATGAAAATACCTTGTAAGGAAAGAAAACAATAGTCTCTCATATCAACAATTTAGAAAGGGAAAATCAGAATTGGTTTGCTTGCAATATTATATTAATGTGCCAAAAGGTGAAGACTATTTCAGATTATTTCTTAAGTTCTTTTTTAAAGTTCTAACGGTGGTCTAAAAGTTAAGACCAATAGCTAGTAAATGTAGTATTGTGATTTTCAGATTGCTTTTTCAAAAGTGAAGACTAGTGCAACCAAATGTGTCTTATAAGAGTTGTTGAATACTAACCACATAGCTCAAAAAATGGCAAAGACCTACAAATGAAATTGCTAGTCTGTAAACACAAATAGATAAAAAATTCACAAACTAATAGGAATCCTTACGAATTTGTAGGCTATCGGAACAAATTTCATAAACCTTGAAATTATTATGTGAACCTATAACTAAGTTAATTGACATAAATTTGTAGTGGAGAACATGGCACATGATTCATACCAGCCAACAAACAATAAAAGAAAGGAACATGATATTTTCTTTTAAAGTTTCACAATCTACTTGCAAGTTGCAACGTAATAGATTCTTTTTAATACATTTCAAGACAGAGGGGGTTAAGGCTGGAGTTCTAGGGAAGGGGACTTCCTAAAAAATAGAGTTGGAGCTGCTAATATTTTTTAGGAATATTTTAAGGTTGACGATCCCATGAATTTTGTATTTTATTTCAGCTTAAAAATTTATGCTCCTAAATTTAAGGATGTTGACAGTTTCATCTTATGTTTAAACTCTTAAATTTAAGCAAGGTGTTTGTAAATAAATTTAATTTTCTTTCTAAAAATTTAGATGATTGACAAGTGGCATAAAATATTCCTAAGATGGTGGAGCAATTTCTAGCCCCACCTTATTTTCACCTGCTTAAAATTTTCGTTTCAATACTCTTCTCAGATGTTATTGACTACTATATTGTTACTTTTGTTGGTTTTTATTTCAAGTTGTTTGGTTGTCTTCTATATAGTTATTTTTCTATTACTTGATTCAAAACTTTTAAAAAAAATTGTAATAAAAATTTTTAGTCCATGGCAGAATAATCAACATTATAAAATTAAATAGTGAATAAGAAAGATAAATCAAAACATTTTTAATATATATCACATAAATACATATACCAATTAATTTAAGGTCATCATATATGTACTTATGATTAATAGAAATATTTCATAAGAATTCATAAAACTATCATAATCATCACCTGTATTGTTTCCTCACAAAGATTAAAAATATTATAAAGTTTACAAGAAATGAAATAACAATAAACTAATATATATTATCATTAAGATTCAAAATCATCCAAAGAATAGGTAGTCAAATAATATCTATAAAATCTTTCACCATCATACATAAAAGAATATACCATATTAAAGAAACATGGCTCTATGAAGTAATAATGCCTTACATAAATAAAATGAAAAAGGTAATCAAAATAATGTGCAACATTGGGATGGTTAGCATAACAGGACAATATAAAACTAAAAATAAGATCATTATAATATTTGATAAAAGGATAATCATGAAATCTAAAATGTGATGAGTAGTTGTGTGTGTGCATGTGTGTGATAATTTAATAACATAATAATAATATATTTATTAATTTATTACCTAATTTATAATATTATTATCTAGTCGTGAACACAAAATATATTTTTATTAATAATTTGTATAATATTTTATATATTAAATATATATTTTTTATTTATTAACTAATTTATAACTATATAATATGCTATTATATTTTAAATACACAATTCATTTTTTATTAACTAGTAATCTTCTCTCTTCAAAGTGGAGTTTGGTTAAGTGAGAGATAGTTTGTAGGCCAAAGCAAGATAGAGGCCTTAGGCTTAGGATTGCAGGGATGATGGGTCAAGCTCTAGTTGCCAAGCTATATTCGAGATGGTGTACTAGCCAAGACCAAGAGTGGGCTAAAATTATTACTGTTGAGTACCCTTGAGGGTGGACAACACTAAAGTCCCTTTCTATAGCGTTTTGGGGAAGGGAGCTATGATTTTGAATATTTTTAGGAGAGGGTCTAAGCTTATCAAAGATGGTCTTTTTTGGATTTTCAATAAGGGATATGATTCTCTTTTTTGGTATGATTCTTGGGATGGTCACCCTCTATTATATTAACTTTTCCCTACCTTCAGCCACTATGCAACAATATGCAAGACTATGGTTGGCACAAAGTGATAGAATTCAAAATTGCTGAAAATTTGGTTTAAGTTGAGTTTGTTTGATGGAAGGATCCACATGAGTGGTTATCAAGAGGTATTGAGGCTTGCTAGGAGATAGCTAAGATATTAGCAGGCAAATTGTGCAATACCCTTAAAGTCCTAATCTGAAAGGAAAATTCTCTATGGCCTTGGTCTATTTTGAGTTGGATACATTTTTTTGGGAAAATTATTTTTCCTTGGTGGAAATAGGTGCAAAACAATTTCTCTTGGACCAAACGTAATTTTTTCATTTGGTTGGTGGCCTAGAATAAGTGTCCTACTTGAGATAATTTGTGGAAGTGATGTTTCTAGGCTCCTTCTTTCTATGTTCTTTGTAATAAAAGTGAAGAAGACACTTCTCATCTCTTCTTCTAATGTCCCTTTTCTAGGGAGATTTGACTTTACTAGTGGGGTGCATGGAATCACACCTATATTCATGCTACTTCTTTGGTTGAGTTCTCAAAAAGTTAGGAGAGGCCTCCAAATAAGTTCATTTTTATCTAGGTGGCTTGGGCTATTGGTCTGACTTTCATTATCTAGCATCCTTGGTTGGAAAGGAATCAAAGGATTTTTTTAGGATACAAAAATGGTGGTGACTTAGTTATGGTGAATGATTATTAGCAATCTAGGAGACTATTTTAGCAAAGTGTGATCTTTCAACTTTGGTGAATCTAAGTTATTTGATGATCATAAGGAATTTGAATATCGTGGATGAGGGCCTTGGCTCCTCTATGGGTAAAAGAACTCGATAGGTCAAAAAGAAGGTTGATCATGTAGGAAGGTGCCTCCCCCCTCATCTTTGAATTTTGAAGGTGATTGACCCTCTTGAGTAAATCCTAAACATCCAAGGATTGGTGGCATTGGCAAGAATACTCTTGGTGATGTTATGTTCTTCTTTTCCATATATAAAGTGTGGTTCACTAATAACCCCATGGAGGCCCTTTCTATTTTGTACATGGTTGAAGGCGATTGGTTCCTTGGATGGAAAATGATTATTTATGAATTTGACTCAAAAATCATAGTGGATATATTGAATGAGAAATGGTGGAAAGGGGCTAACTAGCAACTGGCCTTAGTTGTTAGACACATTTTGAGTTTAAACTACTCTCTGGAATTTGTTTCCTTTCACCATATTCCTCAAGAGTGGAATAGAGTAGCTGATTGTTTAGCCAAATGGTCTTTTGAGTATTTGGAGGGGTGGGATGTTAGAGATTGAGGAGATTTGTCTCCAAAGTGTTCCCTTATTCTAGAGAAGTTAGTTGCAGAGGATAGTAATTAGTAGCTGGTTTCTTCTTTTGTCTTTTCTTGGTGCTTTGCCTTGCTGGTTTGTGGGATGAGGCTTTCTTTGTAATATTTCTTTGATTTAAATAGATTTTAACCCTCTTATATATATATATATATATATAGCCCCAGTTTGATTAAAAATCTATGCAATTTTAAGTTTAATAATGAAATTAATCTTAAACTTAACTGTTAAGTTGTATTACTTTAATTATAACTAATCTTAATAAAATAACTATCAATAATTATAAAATTCTATAATATTAACATTCGAGTGAAAATAGGCTTTTTCAAATGACTATATAATTTTTTTTACATTTATGACTAAAAGTTATTAGATTATTTAATATATATTAAAATGATAAAAAAATTATAATTTTATAAAAAAAAATATATAATATTATTATTATAAAAAATACATACAATAATAGGGTTTTTTTTTGTAGAAATATTCATTATGTGATGGTTATAATGACATAGTTTAATTTTTTATTTAATTCAATTTAAAAAGTGAATCAAAGCCCTATAAAATAGTTGATATTTTATTACATATATATAGATAAATAAAATAAATATTAAAATTTATATATCTATATAAAAAATTATAAATTAAAAATTGAAAAAAAAAGAAAGAAAGAAAACAAAATGGTATTGCTAGATGGAAATGGAACTCCTTGGTTCCCCTAAACTTGGATCAGCATCAGAAAGACTTGTTTGCTGATATTCTCAGCAAAAGGACCATTTTCCCTTCCCATGATAAGGACATTATTAGGTGGTTTGGTTCCTCTGATGGCAAATACAAAGTATGTTTTGGTTACAAATTGAAATAAGTGGCTATAGATAAAAAAGATTGGCTGATTAATCTTTTTTGGCACCAACACCTCCTTCCCAAAGTGGGCTCCTTTGCCTAGTTGGCCTGTTAGAGAAAAATCTTAACTAAAGAAAGATGCCATTAAATGGGTATCAATGGACCCAACAAATGTATCTTATGTCTATAATAGGAAGAGACTGTGGATCATCTTCTTCTCCTCTGCAAATTCTCCAGCCAGTATTGGTGGCATTTCATGGGAAAATTAAGAATCTTTGGCCCCTTCCCATTAGGGTTGGATAAGTGGTTTTTGCAATGGCCTAAACCAACAAGTAAGGTTGTTTTTGCTAATTTTCTTTTTATCCTTCCATCACTTCTGAATTAAGAAATTTGGAAAGAAAGGAACCGTAGAATCTTCCAGGGCAAAGAAATTAGCCTTTTGGCTCTTTGTGGGAAAATTGAGAACCACCTGACTGAGCTTCTGAATGAGGTTTCACAATCCAAATCATTAAAGAAAAATTTGTACATGAACTGGGATTGTAAGACTAAGTTGGCTCTTCCAAATCTACTCATTCCATTGCTTTTTGGCTTGGGTACCTAGGGTATTGAGCTTGTGGGATACTTTTATAATAGTGATAACATTACACACCAATTTCCATCAACAAGGTCAAAGTGACTGTCAGGTCAATCCAAGACTGGAGGTGAAATGGGAGGCGCCAGAGGCTAGTGGAGCAAGGTAAACTTTGATGGTGCTTCGGTAGGAAATCCAGGTCAAAGTGGTATTGGTTGTATCTTGAGGGACTTTGATGGTCTCTGCATAAAATAAATATCTGAAAAGATTGGAGTGGCCACTAATAATGAAGTAGAATTCAGAGCGCCTTTAAGAGGTCTTCAGTTAGGGAAGGAGCTTGGGGTGCAGAGAATTCATCTGGAGGGAGACTCATTAAATGTGATTAATGCTATCTGCTGTAATAACATCCCTAGTTGGCACCTTAACCAATGGCTTCAATCAATCCTAGCGCTACTAGCCACCTTTGATGAATTTTGGGTTAGCCACATCTACAAGGAAGGTAATGGTGAAGCTGATAGACTTTCTAAATTGGCTATAGCCATTAGTGACCCCACCTGAACATTCACCGATGATGGATTTCTACTGGACCGATTGACGATGTGCTATTGTTTCCACCAGTTGACATGTTATCCTCACTTTTTCATTTGGGGGGGTGGGGGGTTCTCTCCGGTTGGGTCTTGATGGTGTGTGCTTTCCAATTTACTTTCTTTCTGTAGCTACTGGTTGTGGTTCAAACTGGTGCTTTGCTCCTCGGTAGCTGCTTTACCCCCTCTCAACTTCATGGTCGTGGTTTCTGGTGGGTAGATCGACTGTCTGTCCTATTAATCTGTCAAGGTTTTTTCTTGTCAACGAGACGTGATGCACTACCGACGTCATTGATAAGTGTCGGTTTGGACAGTGTGACAATTAAATATAAGTGTACTTTAATTAATACCTAGTTATGACTAGATCCTCTCAAGATTTTCTTATGATCACTTGATGCTTAAAGTCGGTCGACACCAAGTTGATGAGCTTCGACACAGATGATTTTTTGGACACTGGCATCTCACGTGTGTGGGTATTTAATGGACATAAATTACTTGCAGGGTGTCGTATTGTCTGGTTTGATGTCTAGCTATTTAACAATGGAATACCATTTCTTTCCATCAAACAATTGCTTTCCTTTCTCGGTGACCCGCTATGGAGACCCCAATCCTCCTTGAAGCTACTTGTCGCCAGATGGCTTTCTTGGGCGAAATCACAGATAGACGTCTGCAAGAGGTCTTCTTCTCTCGACATCCTCTTATTCTCCATAGCCTTAAGAGGATTCTGGGAAAGGAATTCCTTAGGGCTTACCACAAGTATAGAGCTAATGTCGATATCGCAACCTTTTTTCTTGCAATGATAATTTACATGGGTACTAGTAAGCAGAAAGCAAAACTATTAACTCAAATGATGTTTAGGCATAGCCTGCTGGGGGAAATTGATGTTGTATTGGATAATATCTATGCCAATCTTTGAATTCTGCTTCCCCAAAATTACTATGTGTCCCTAAGCAAAGGAGCAGAGGTGAGGAAGCTTGTGATTGTTAACTCCCTAGATTTTGAGTCTCTTCAAACAACCTGGCTAGTTATTTCCAGAAACATTGATTTCCTGCTTAAAGTGGTTGGCATACAAAGCGGCTTCACGATGGAATGGAGGGCAAAATTTTCTTCGCGATGAAGATCTAATGGGTGCTGATGACCTTGGGATTTTGGAGAGTGGAGAGTTGGTGGATGCAAATGACTGGGGGTTTGGTTTGGGCGAGGAGTGGTTCCCTAATGACTATCGACTCCCTAAGGAGAAGGCAGAATCGACATCTCATTCGAACTGTGGCATAGAATGTCCTATTGTCTTGGATGCGGCTAATGCACTTATGGATGATGCTTCTGAAGAATCCTCTTGACTCTGGTTGATTATTATGCCCTCCGGTTTCTCTGTTTTTGTCTTAAAACCTTTGTATCTCTAAGAGGTTGGTATCTGTTTGTACTCATCCAACCTTCAGGGCTGGTCTTTCTTGTCTGAGGAATAGAGCTAAGGTAGGGGGTTTTCTTCATGATTCTTTCCCCCTACCGCTCTTATTGAATTAGGTCTTGTATTCTCTTTTTTGCTTAATACAAGGGTGCTGCCCCTCTGCAGCTATTTACTTATTGAAAAAAATATAAAATAAAATAAAATAAAATAAAAATTGAAAAAATATATTTAAAATAGACATTTATTTTTTAAATATATAGAAATCTTAAAATTCTAAAAAAATAATAATTTTAGGAAACATACTCTTTGAAATATAGATATTAACTTCATAAAAATCAAATTTATTCAAAAACCAAAAATAATAATTATTTTGATTGGTGCAAAACAAATCATTAATTAAAAACTTTAGTGAATACAATAGTATTGCCCTAAGACAAATACTAATAATAAATATAAATTATTTAAATATTAAATTAATTATATATATAAACAATAATTATTTTATTTTTATAATTAGTGTGTTTTCATTCATTTTTAAACTAGTTTACTGGATTAAATGGCCAACAATATTTATTTCAACGGTTGGGATCACTGTCATATTTGGAGTTTTGAAATTTTAATTTAAAAAAATATTGTGATTCATCTTGACTTCCACGTTCTGTATGTTGGTGGACTCATTAACAAATTTATTAATGGTGTTTTCACTATGATAACTATTGGGGGGTCAACATGACAATAAAGTGACGGTTATTAGGACTATGTTATCTATTGGTACTCTTCTCCTATTGGTGAGTGCAACGTTACAATAAATAACCATAAAAAGACAGGAAAATGCAAAGGTTAAAAAAAGATGATTAAAAAAAAAGTGAAAGTAACATTTAGAAAGAGAAAGTGAAAATCAACGAAAAATTAACAAATTTCTTCTGCACAAATCGGAAACAATGATAGGTAGCTTGCCGGAGAAGAAACCACAAACTAAAAGGGTTTATAATGAAAGATTCATAGGACAAATAATGCGCTAGTTGTGCTTTTGGCATTACGGCGCATGCGAAAATGGTGGGGATGGGAAAAAAGGAAACAAATGGCCAAAAGAAAGAAGAAAATCGATGACCGACGGTTAAAGACATTCCAATCGTCTTACATGATTATTGGGATGCGTGGACCATTGACTGGTCGCTCAAATAAGAATTAGAAAAATCAAATGCAATGGGTAAAGTTTGTAGTAGAATTATGTTGCAATCAGATCAAACAGATGCGTGACAGAATGCTCAAAAGTCGTGTAACATGCAAGACTTGGGCAGTGCGAATGATATAAGATATTGTATATGCAAAAACTTTGTCAAACCTCTCATTCTCTCTCTTCGCACTCAACGCATAGCATGCGTTTATTATTGATTTGTTTGCTCAAAAGTTAAAATTAACCGTGATTTGTGTGGCATGCAACGTTCCTCTCACTGGCTGGGACAGTATGACAGCAGCCTTAAGAGAGAACAGCTTTCATGCAGTATTAAAAAAATATAAAGAAAGAAAAAGGTTATACAATTATGGGAAAATACCAAACGACTTTTATAAAGGGGGAAGATATCAATAAAGCAATATTTCTGGAGGTACGAGGTGGTGTATGGTATCATGATTTTTAAAATAGACAATTGAAAAGATGAGCCAGGATTGTCACTGGTTTGTGATTCAATTATTTTCTTTCGTACAGCTTTTCAAAATAAAATTAAAAACAATAGTCAGTTGATTTTTAGTTACATTTAAATTCTTGAAATCGCCACTAAAGTAGAAACACCACTATGATTACCCTCTCGCTACAACTTAATGAAATGTTTATCAACATATTTTAATATTAGAAATACTTGCATGATACGATTATGCCTAGGTCAAGTGGCATTCTTGTTGGAGGTAACATCGAGGAAGGTGGATTTTACCCCAGCATGATCAATGTACAAGTGGTGACTCAGGCATTAATGCTTAAGAGATATTTTTGTAAGCATAAAGTGCATTGGGATACGCATCAGATTTTAATAAATAGAGAAAAAAAATGAGGAGGTGGTCAACCTCAAAACATGGACTGTACCAAAAAAGCTGCTATGCACTTAGTTCATAACATAAAAGTTACACAACACAGCTGGTTAAACAGCTACATAACTTTATGGACCTAATGATTCTTTTTCTTATAAAATTAGAGAGTTGCGAGGGTTTATACTCACAGTCAAAAGCTGAATTGCATGAGGGTTTATACTCACACAACCAAAAGTTTGAATTGCATTTGCTATTCAATCTATCAGTAAATCAAAGATGGCTGAAGGACTTGCTATTGGGTTTGCCAACGGCGTGCTTGGAAAGCTTGGGGAAATTGTGGCAAAGCGAGTATTGAATGAGGCATCGCTGTTGCTTAACTTCAGAAAGGACTTCCAATGGTTGCAGAAGAAGTTCAAAGATATATCTGGTTATCTTGAATATGCAGATGAACAAAGTGGGCTCAATGTTTCTGTGAAACGATGGCTGGTGGAAGTGAGCGATATTGCTCTTGATGCACAAGATATAATTGATGAGTGCGCTGTTGAGCCTTTGTATACAACGCCCACTCAATCCTATGTGTGCCGTTGGCGTGAATTAGTCTTTCGGTATAAGATGGGGAAGAGGATTAAAGATCTAAAAGATAGGACGAGCTCTACCATTCAAAAGGCACAAGAGCTCAATCTGGTTCATCAGATATTGCATTCAAGTCACCATTCAACAAGTTCTTCTGAAAGAGGAGCAGAGTTGAAGAGGTCGAGTACATTAGAGAGCGATTCAAGAGTAGTAGCTATGGATGACAAGGTGGAGGAAATAGAGAGATTGTTAGAGGAGCCTGAAATTGGTGTTGTTGCCGTCGTGGGAATCGGCGGGCTGGGTAAGACATTTCTTCTGCAGCATGTTTACAATAGAGCTAAACAAAGGTATGAGCACTCTGCCTGGATTTCTGTTTCACGGACTTGTTCTCTTAGAACTTTGCTATGTGACCTAGCCTCGCACATTAATTTGCAAATAGATAGTGGTGTAAGTGATGTGCGAGCAGCTGAGTTGATTCATAGGCAATTAGAGGGTAGGAGATGTTTGATTGTTCTTGATGATCTGTGGAGTAGTAGTGTACAAGGTGACTTGATACAAAGGCTTGGTCTTCCCACTAGCAGTAACAATCAGTGTAAAGTCATGGTTACCACCAGAAGTAGAGATGTTGCTGCAAAAATGGGAGCTCATATATATGAGATGCAACAACTGTCCAAGGTAGACAGTTGGAATCTGTTTTGCCTCTTTGCCTTCCCCGATAGTAAGGAAAATAGGCCGCCTCAGTACTTGGAGAGCTTGGCTCAACAAATTGTAGAAGAATGCGGGAGGCTGCCACTGGTTGTTAAGACAGTTGCGGCATCCATGGCAAGATCTTCGGCCTTAGGGGTTTGGGAGTCAAAAGTGAGGCAACTAAAAGATTTAGGAGGGGCAGACGACTGTACGATGCAAATCCTCAAGCTGAGTTACGACTCTCTTCCTTCCAATCTTAAATCTTGTTTTGCTTACTTTTCTTTCTTTCCGGAGGATACAGAGATATATTTTACTAGGGCTAAGGACACTGAAGATATTCACCAAGACTATTTGATATATTTGTGGATAGCTGAAGGCTTTATTCCACATGAAAATGGGAAAGAACTGTGGGAAATTGGGTTGAACTACTTACACCAACTTGTAGATCTATGTTTGGTGGAAGTAAACATAGCTTTATCCTGTTACACCTTGCATGACTTGTTGCATGATATGGTTATCAATATAAGTAGAGAACACAACTGTGAATTTCATCTTCCCTCACAGGATTCAAGCTGCCGCCGGTTACTGTTGGGTAAAAAAGGTATAAACAATGGTGAAATTTCAGAAAGTCCTCTTCATCGCCAACGGTTTCTTCGCACTATCTCACTCTCTCAAAATCCAGAGATTACAAGTATTCCAGAACACTTGTTTGATCGTCTGAGAGTGCTCCGGGTTCTGGACTTTAGCAGAACTGCCATCTCTGCATTGCCAAAATGTGTCGGGAATTTGAAGCTTCTTAAGGTTTTGAATTTGTCTCAAACAGAGATTAGGGAGGTGCCGGATTGTGTTAGAAGACTCAAGAGTCTTGAGTATCTTGATGTTTCTGGATGCACTAGCTTACAATGTCTACCTGATTGGATAGGTGAGCTCAAATCTCTTTCCTATATCGAAATAAGTTACTGCACAAAAAATCTTTACAGTAATATGCCCAAGGGTATATCAGGTCTCTCGAGTTTGAGGACATTGAGATCGCATCCCTTCCCATTGTTTACTGAAGAGAATGAATTATTAAATGTTGAAGACGTAGGAAATTTGATTAATTTGCAGGAAATAAGTTTTAGCTTAGAAGATGAACGTGCATTGAGAAGTATACAAGATAAATATGTCCTTGAGCATTTGAAAAAAATGAGAATTATGTATGTAGAGAATAATATTCCTCCAAGAGAGTGTGATATCAAAGAATCCAGTCTTCCAGCATTCCCAGAGAAAATGAATGTTATGAAAGATCTCCAACAACTTATGCTTGCTCGTTTCTCCGTGCCGAGTTGGATATGTGGTATGGTAAGTTTGACAGAGCTTACATTGTGGAAATGCAGTGATTATCCGTCGCTCCAGAACATTCCCAACTTACAATCATTGGTTTTAGGTAAGGATTCGAGATGCAGAGAATTGCCAGAGAAGTTTGGAGAGAGTGGGGGATTTCCTAAGTTGGTTAGGCTTCTTATTACAGACTTCTCTCGTTTGAAGGAGTTGCCAGTGTTGGAGGAGGGAGCGATGCAACGTCTTGAAGTGCTATCGATAGGGAATTGTCCACGGGTAAAGAAAGTTCCAAAAGGATTGGAGAGGCTGAGGAGACTAAAGAGGATAGAGGTTGAGGAGGTAAGTGGCGAGTTAGAGGAGAGGTTAAGGGAGGGTGGAGAAGATTGGAGTAAAATCAAAGTTAATAATCCCCGTATTCAGATAGATGTGGATTACTAAAAGTTTAATCTTATTATATTCATTTAAAGTCATAGATAGTTTCTATTCTGAACTGTTTTTTATGTTTTATTTTATGAAGCATCATGTAGTGTGATTTGAAATATTGGTGATGAAAAAATTGCAAACAGTTGAAATCAGAAATTTGTTACATATTATATTTTTCTATTATTTTGAAAATTGTAACTAACTATTTAGATTTATGTTTCTATTATCTAATAATTACAAGAAAAGAATTGATATTTCTTTTTTCAGTCTTATTTAAAAATGCTTATGTATAGTTGTTTAATGTAAAAAGGAAAGAATTGATATTTCTTTTTTCAGTCTTATTTAAAAATGCTTATGTATAGTTGTTTAATGTAAAAAGGAAAGAATTGATATTTCTTTTTTCAGTCTTATTTAAAAATGCTTATGTATAATTGTTGAATGTAAAAGGGGCTAGTCTGCTGTTTGTTTTTTCACAAAGAATAATCAATGAGGTTCAAAAAATATTTTATTTTATAAATTAATTAAAATATAATTAATTTTTTTATTAGTTTAATTTTAAAATATATTGTAATCAATTCGATAAATTAATATTGTAATTAGATTTTCATAATATTATGAATTAGAAATTATAATTAGTTTATATTGATTTGTTTTAAACAATTTAAAATAAAATTTAAATAGATAGATTATTAATGAACGATTCAAATTCAAAAGTTTAGTTTCTATGAATATGATTGTCAAAACACAACTTATATTTATTAAGTGAATTAGGCATTTACAAGATCTTTTTCCTAGTGAACTCAAGCATGAGAATGTGGTAGTTAGAAAAAGTAATGCATTTCCTTTATTTATTATACCTATTTTGTTTAACTTTTAGGGTATGATCATGTCACAATTTTAATTTTTTTGGTTTTATATTTTATTTCCCTTCAATATCTAGTTACAACACAAATACTTATACAAGATTAATAACCATCTACTAACATTTATATTTTTATAATTATTTTATATGAAACTTGGTTGACAAGGCTATAAATATTTGTGCCTGTGAATCATTAGATAAAACATCTAGGTACTACTACTACTTTTAGTAATTTGACAAATGTGGTATTTTAAGACAATTTTTTTACAATTATATAAAAAAAAAATTAAAAAAAAGAATTGTGGAAGCATTTTTAATTTATTAAATTAAGATCCTTTCTAGAAACACCTAAGATTGATATAAGAAAAACCAAGAAAAATTAAAGCTATATGCATTAGAAAGAACTCCAAATGATACAAGTAGAACTAAAAAGAGGATTAGATAGATGTGGATTAATGAAAGTTAATAATCCCTGTATTCAATAGATGTGGATTAGTAAAAGTTTAATGTCATTATATTCATTTAAAGTCATAGATAGTTTCTGTTCTGAACTGTTTTTTATGTTTTATTTTATGAAGCATCATGTAGTGTGATTTGAAATGTTAGTGATGAAAAAATTGCAAAAAAATTGAAATCAGAAATTTGTTACCTATTATATTCATTTATTATTTTGAAAATTGTAACTAACTATTTAGATTTAGGTTTCTATTATCTAATAATTATGAAGGAAATAATTGATTTTTTTTTTTTAGTCTTATTTAAAAATGCTTATGTATAATTGTTTGTTGTTTGTTTTTTGTTTTTTTCACAAAGAATAATCAATGACATTCAAAAAAAAATTATTTCATAAATAAATTAAAATATTTTTTTTTATTAGTTTAATTTTAAAATATATTGTAATCAATTTGATAAATTAATATTGTAATTACATTTTCATAGTATTATGAATTCAAAACTAGAAATAGTCTATATCGATATGTTTTAAGTAATTAAAAGTAAAATTTAAATAAATAGATTATTAATGAACAATTCAAATTCAAATTCAAAAGTTTAGTTCTAGTGGATATATTGTCAAAACACCACTTATGTTTATTAAGTGAAATAGGCATTTACAAGCTTGTATTCCTAGTGAACTCAAGCATGAGAAAATGGTAGTTAGAAAGAGTAATGCATTTCCTTTATTTATTATACTTATTTTGTTTTATTTTTTAGGGTATGATCATGTCTCAATTTTAATTTATTTTGTTTTGTATTTTAGTTTCTTCATTATTTAGTAACAACACTTAAAGATACTATTATTTGGTAGATAGACACAAATACTTATACAAGGTTAATAGCCAACTACTAACATTTATATTTAAATACAATTATTTTATATGAAATTTGATTGACAAGGCTATAAATATTTTTGCATAGCATATCTAGGGACTACTAATTTTAATAATTTGACAAATGTGATATTTTAAAACATTTTTTTTAGAATTCAAAAAAAAGGTAATTGTGGAATCATTTTTAATTTATAAAGTTAAGATCCTTTCTAAAGATATGTAAGGTTGATTTAAAAAAACCATTAAAACTAAAGTTATATACATTGAAAAGGACTCCAAATGATACAAGTAGAACTAAAAAGAGGATTAGTTAAAGACAACACAATATTCAAGGGATAGAAATTCTCTAAAGGAATACAAAAATAAAAATTAGCAAGATGTAGAAAATAGAAAATATATATTTTTAATATTTCTTAGGTTTAACCATGCAAATACCATCATATATCATAGATCTCTATTATATCATAAGGCATATTTAAATAGTTTGAATGTGTGAAATTCAATTACCAAATTAAGGAGTCAACTATGATACATTATAATAATTGTAAGAGAATCTTCTATTTCTAGCAAAGGGGAATGGGGCCAATGTGGGTCCTTTTAGAACAATTATGATAGCATTTTTTATCATTATTTTGATGCATAGTTTTAGTAAATCACTTGTGGTTTGTGATTTCTATTTTTCTTATCTATTATTACTTGAGGTTAGAATTTTACTTGGGTTGTAGGATTGAGTTACAAGTACTAGTCTGGTACAAAAAAATTTCAATTGAATATTGGAATATTTGTATTAAAGCATGGCCTGATATTTATATTGTAACTACTTAGTTGTGGAATGGTGTAATTGATTTTTTTTTAAGTATCTTTTCAATGTACAAATATTTTCATGGTGTAATTTTACTCGTTTGTTTTTTCTAATCAAAATTTAATCTATTGTTTTGTGTACATAAGGTTATTGTGTGAAGCATTTCCACAACATTCATTCTTCCAAAAAAATTTATGAGCATAAATCTAATTTATATCAAATATACAAATTCTTAATCAAGGACAATAGAGACAAAATACAACTATCTGAAAGAGAAAAGGAGTATGCATAATTTGAAACAAAGGAAAACAACCTATGTACAAGCATTTTAAATAAGAATCATCAAGAGAAAAGAAAAAAATTTGAAAGAAAAAAGAAATATTGGTTGATTAAAAAATATGGTTTTCATGCCATTATATCATGGTCGAGGGTAGAAAAAAATACAATCCACAAGACCAAAAGTACCACATGTGATACAACCTATAATATTTTACCAAACTAGTGTTCAAACACCTACTCTCTTAAACAAAATTATTGTGAGAAAAATAGATGTATTGGATAAAAGAAGAGAATAATAAGAGTATTGTGGGTAATAGATAAAGATCCAATGCATTCTAAAAGGGTTTCCATATTTATTTTCCTTCAAAGAAGGATAAAAGTATTAAACAAGATCAAAATCTAGCATTGGATGTGTTTTTAAGGAAATATAAACAAGTTTTATTTAATTCAAACTTATTAAATAAAATTCATCAAAATGAAAAATATGATATATAACATTAGTTGATGAATTACATCCATCTACCCTTATAATAACATCATTACTGATTCAAAACAATAATAAACTTAAATTATAACAAATAAAATGAGTGAGGGTGGGGGTGGGATCATTGGAGATCTAGGTGGCAAGATGTTATTGGCCTGTGCGGTTAACATGGGCAATCAAACTTCCAACATAGTGTAAGTAGAGATAGATTTCTATGGCATATATATTGCCAAGGACAAGGTTTACCATAAAATTATAATAAGAGATTATAAAAATGTCATCATGATGCTACAAGGAAAGGCTAGGAGAGTTTTGTGTTAGAATTTCTCAAGGTTAAGGTTATAGTGGCCTTGCTAAAACCCATTGTTAAGGTTGAGGGAGCCTGGAAAAACCCTATGCTCATGTTTGTTTGAGTTATCTTTTTTTCCAGTTGTGTCCTCATTGTCTTACAGTTGGTTCTTCAATGTCTAGTATTTGGCGATTGCTTGCAGTTGTGCTATTGGTTGTTGTTGTTTTACCTTGTTGCATATTTGATGCAAGAGCATCCCCAGTTCTTGGCAATCTCACATCAACCAAAATTTTTTTTTCTTTTTGTTTGCATTTTGTTTTGCAAGTTCAGCATTGCATTCTAGATTTTTTGGCATTGGCTCACTGGATCTTGTGGAGTTGGATTGTGCTTGAAGACTTCATAATCTTCCTTATTCCCAACCCACAGAGCATTTGGATCTTTTTTTGACAAGTTATCACTACCAATTTTTGAGATAGTTTTCTGGTACCGGTTTCCTGGACCTATTTGCATTAGTGATATATCGGATCCTTTTTGTAGCTTGCAGAGCCCTGAGCGTTGATTCCAATGTTCCTTGGAATGTGGCCAACCTTCCCTTTGATCTACACTTCATCCTTTGGATTTTATGGAGGAATATCGAGGCCGACTTTGTTGGTTTTACACATTTGGTCTTGTTCTTTGGCTTTTTATCCATTTTTCGGTTGAGCAGATTCCCTAGGATCGTATAAATTATTGTAATTAAGCATTAGAATGTAGTTAAAGGTGTAAGATAGAACATAGAAGATATATCTTTAGTTTTAAGGTCCTGGTTGTGACCTATTCTATATATGAGCATGTTTTAGCAAGCCTGTGAGCTAGTTATTATGACCCGAATGTTACCAACTATTTGTAATCGATTTTCATGAATTAAATCATTCAGTTCTGCTTTGCCTCCATCATACCCTTGAGTTTTTGTTGTGTTTACTCTTGCTGACTTGTTTGAACTGAACTCTTTGAGGTCCCTCCTAACTGGTGACTGCACCAAGTGGTATCAGAGTGAGCTTTCATTTTGAAGATTGCGTTGTCCTTAGAATTTTGTTGTGTGGTTGTGGTTTATGGATCCGACCTGCACTTGCAGAGGACTGGCGTGAATATGGCACGAGGAGGAAATAGGAATGGTGGAGCGCGTGGGAATGCAAAGCTGACTGTGATGGAGATGTTGAGAGGAATTGCAGCCCAATTGGAAGCAAATGAGACAATTCAAGGAAGAGGTTGACATATTGAAGATGTTTGTGAAGATGAAGCAGAAGAAGCACCAGCAGAACAAGTAAATCCACCGACAATTGATCTAGATGAAGAGAGGTTTTTGAGGGTTTTGAGTAGGGTGAATACTAAATGATATTTTACCCCATTGGAATATGATGGAAATTTGGATTCAGATGAATTGATGGATTGGATCTCGGAGATGGAGAAATATTTTGATTTTAAGAACACTGCAGAGGAAAGGAAGGAGAAGTATGCATGTAGCTGGTTGAAAGGTCATGCATCTCTCTGGTGTGAGCATTTGCAGGTAGATAGATAGAGGAGAGGTAAAGAGAAGATCAAAACATGGGATAGGATGGTTGCTAAGTTCAAATCAAAGTTTATGCCAGCTGATTATCAAGTAAATCTATTTTAGAAGTTGGAGAATTTGAAGCAAAAGGAATCTAGTATGAAGGAGTATACCGAAGCATTCTACAAATTGAATATCAGATCCGGACATGTCGATGATGAGGTTGAACTGTTGGAATCCAAGAACACTGAGAAGGGGGGGGTGAATCGGTGTTCTCTTGGTATGATTAATTTTAACCTTATTAGCACAACAACCTAGCAACTGATTTGCATAAAAGCAGATAACAACAAGTAATAATGCAACCACAAATATGAAAACCATAACATAGAGATTTATGCGTGGAAAACCTCAAAGAGGAAAAACCATGGTGGGATTGGAGACCCATAATATCTGTCCACTGATCAGCTAAATAAATATTACATATAATGACTTGCACGTGCAGGAAGGCCAACATCCTAGAGCATACTGCTCATCACAAAAGGAGCCTCACTGACTACAAGAAATCTTCGGACTACAATCTGGAAAGAAGATTGAGCTGCAAGTATAGCAACTCATGTGCCTAAGTACAGTTTCGATAAAGCTCAATGCCGAAGGTCTTAAACCTCTTACACAAACCCAATTCGATCACCTATGATTGACCAAAAACTCTGCATATGATTACAACTTTATTAGGACATAGATAATCCCATAACCCACGACCAATGATCTACAAAGAGATCTTACATCATATTTATACAAACTCAAGACCTAAACAATTAGGTCGGCCACCTAAAAGATAATACAATAAACCCATTACATAAACCCGCAAACAAATGATAACCCAAGTCGGCCTAAGACTGAAACAACATTAACCAAATAATAAATCCAACCAGTAATGCATCGGGAGAATCCACCAATACGTGTGTTACATAAATTGTTCCATAACCTAGGATAATAACACAGAATAACACCAGACCTAAAATAGGTCGCCATAAGCCAAATGCAACACCACTGATCAGCTAGAACATGGACATGATAACCATCAACATCTTGAGAACCTTCTAGAATCTGCACCAACACCACTTATCAAATTCATCAAAAGATCTTCAACAAAGCTCTGTCGGTAAAACCCTTACCAGTAACCAAAAGGCTTACTAGAACATATAATAGCTTCTGGATCACCAAATCTCAAACCAACTGAATGTGACATGCATCTAAACCACATTAATGACCGAACCAAACCAATTCCACCAAACTGAACATACCGGAGAATACCAGAGAGAGTCTCCAGATCAACATCACAATCCAACAACTCTACCGGAACTCGGTAGATAACTAAAGAAACTAGTGTTGACATCAATGACAAACATCAATGCAACACATAATCATTTCCTCCAAATTGCCAACATGAACAAGTTGCAAGATATTTGAATGGATTGTGGATATCTATACAAGATGAACTCAGTTTGATCAAGTTGCACAGTGTTGAAGAAGCTTACCAGTATTCCTTGAAAGTAGAAGAAAAGTTGAACAAAAGACACAAGAAGAGACAAAGAGGTAGAGGTGGAAGGTTTACCGGAGGAATATTTCAAGGAGGAAGAGGAAATATCGGAGGAAGAGGAAACTGTACAAATCAGAACAAAGACAAGGAAGTGAGCAAAGATGGTAATTCATACTGGAAGGAAGACAAAAATTTCTACCGAAGGGTAACTGGAATGAGAATTTTGGAAAAGATGACACAAGACAAGATAGGAGAGTGATTAGAGGTACTTTCTTTAAGTGTGGAGGAGAAGGACATCATGCTTTTGAATGTAAGAAGATAGAGAATATCGGAAGACAAGCAGTGGTGGAAGAAAACCGCACTGGATCAACAAACAAATCGGAAGATGGAGAACTGTTAATGATTAGGAGAGCTTTGTATACCAGAGGAGATGAAGAGCCATTGCAGAGGAGGAATCTATTCAAGACCAGATGTAAGGTATCTAGTAAGTGTTGTAAAGTTGTTATTGATAGAGGTAGTTAAGATAACCTTGTTTTAGAAGAGATGGTGACTAATTTGAATTTGGAAAGATTGAAACACCCTAAGCCTTATCAGATGGCATGGATTCAAGATGATCATAAGTTGGTAGTAAGTGAGAAATGTTTGGTGAAATTAAAAATTGAAAATTATCATGATGAAGTCTTGTGTGATATTATGCCTATGGATATTTGTCACCTTTTGTTGGGTAGACCTTGGAATTTTGATAGACAAGTTATACATGATGGGAGAAAGAACATATAAACTATTGTAGCAAATGGGATGAAGCAAACCTTGTTACCCTTGGAGGACCCTTTGAAGAGTGAAGTCTGTACGAATGTTAGAATTTGTTTGGTGGATGGAAGGAAATTCCTAGATGGGATGAGACATGAGAATGTGTATTTTTCCTTAGCTCCTAAGAAGACTGAGAATCTAGAGCATGAAGAAGAACAACCAGAAGAGATAAAGGAGTTGTTGACAGAGTATGAAGACATCATTTTAGACAATATTCCTGATGGATTACCATTGGTAAGAAGTATCAGACATTGAATGGACCTTATTCTCAGAGCTAGTTTGCCTAACAAAGCTGCACACCGGATGACACCGATTGAGAATGAAGAGTTAAATAGACAAGTGTAGGATTTGTTGAAGAAAGGTTTGATCAGAGAAAGTTTGAGTCCCGATGCAATATCGATAGTATTAGCACCTAAGAAGAATGGAGAATGGAGGATGTGTATAGATTCCAGAGCCATAAACAAGATCAGAGTGAAATACCAATTTCCTTTTCTTAGGATGGATGACATAAAGGACTGTTTGTTGGTTATTTTTGGAGGACACTTTGGAAGAAGATGAAGACAAATTTGGAATTCAGCTCTACTTTTCACCCATAGACCGATGGACAAACAAAGGTAATTAATTGGATCTTGGCAAATTTGTTAAGGTGCTTAGTTGGAGACAAAACTAGAAGTTGGGATTTGATTCTTGCACAAGCAGAGTTTGGCTACAATAAGTTAGTAAATAGGAGTACCAAAAGGACACCTTTTGAGATTGTTACGAGAGCACACCCTAGAGGTATATCAGAATTGAGAGATATCAGCAATGAAGACCGAACAAGTTCAGAAGCAGAAGAATTTGCATATCATATGAAGGCCTTGCATATTCAGGTTAAGCAAAATTTGGAGGATATGAACAACAAGTATAAGGAGAAGGCAGATGAGAAGAGGAGACATAAGGAGTTTGAAGTTGGAACATATAACAAGTTGTAGATGAAGAAGTTTGGACCTTGTAATATCTTGAGAAAGTTCAGTTCTAGAAATGCATATGAAGTAGAGTTACCAAATAGTTTGAGTATTTCACCTATATTCAACATTGCAGATCTACACCGGTATCATGAACTAGAATTCAGTGAAGACAGGATTGCCGACTTGGAGAAACAGTTGCCCCGGAAGGAACCAGAGAAGATTGAAGATAGTTTGGATAGTAGGATTATGCGTAGTACCCATAGAAATCAATATAAGGAGTATCTTGTGAAGTGGAAAGGAAGACCAGATGAAGATTCATCTTGGATTTCTCAGGAAGAGGTGGACGACCTTGGTTTTTCTTTGACCCCAGAAAAGTGTGTCACTTTGTCATCAACCCCAAATGTCTGATGTAGGAACATCCCTGGTTCTTAGCAATCTTGCATCAACCAAAAATATTTTTTCTTTATGTTTCCTTTCTATTTTATAGTTTCAACATTTTAGTCTGTATTATCTGGCATTGGATCACTGGATCCTATGGAGTTGTATTTTTCTTGAAGACTTGATCATCTTCCTTATTCCCAAACCATAAAGTATTTGGATCTTTTCCAGCAAGTTATTGCTACCAGTTTCTGAGACAATTTTTTGGTATCGATTACCTGGACCTATTTGAATTGGTGATCTACCAGATCCTTTCCATAGCTTGCGGAGCCCTTAGAATTGATTTCTATGTTCCTTGGCATCTCCCCGACCTTCCATTTGATCTACACTTGATCATTTTGATTTTCTAGAGGAATCTCTTTGGCAAAGGTCAACTTCATTCATCTTACATGTTTGGTATTGTTCTTCGGTTATTTACCCATTTTTGGGTCAATCAGTTTCTCTTGGATCGTATAAATCATTGTAATTAAGCATTAGAATGTAGTTAAAGGTGTAAGACATAACATAGAAGCTATATCTTTAGTTTTAAGGTCCTGGTTCTGTATGTGAGCAAGTTTTAGTAGGCCTGTGAGCTAGTTATTGTCACCTGAATATTTTTCATTAAAGAAAAAATAGGTTTTGAGGGGGACCTGAAACCCCAAATGATAGTTTTGAAGGGACCCAAAACCCTCACATTTTACCAGGATCTGGAACCTACAATGAAACTTCTGCCAAAAATGATAGGCAAATAAAATCAGCAGACCGCTTCAACAAATCTAGCTAGTGCCAGCCAAAAGCCAGCACAACCACAAGCAGAAATAAGCCAGCCAAACTAAGAGAAAATCATTACAAAACCTATTAGAAAGACAACCTAAGCCATTAGATTAATTCAATAGACTCCCACATCCAAACATCGAGGATTTCTTGGGTTCCCCTACCCATATACAAAAAAATTAGGCAGCAAAAGGCTAGCCTGACCCTTAACCAAAAACTATAACAATGAGTATGTGCACCAAGTTGTGGTACCAAAAGGGGGTCTTAAGATGCCACTTTTTTCTAAAATCAACAAAGTTCGAACTTCAATGACAAATTGAAGATAGTTAGACTCCAAATTTGAAGATGCAACAAGAAAAAGAGTCAGAGTGCTTCGAATCTACTTTCTAAACTATTTTTTTTTTTTTAAATGGTGGAGATTAAGGGCTTCAAAAAGGGAAAAAGTGGTCCTATTTTTATGCTAAAAACATAACATAGCGTCTGTTGTGGCCCCCCTAAAATGTTAACTTTTTTTTTTTTTTTTTAAATTGCTTCAGTAAGAAATTAGCTATCACCTTGTAGTTAATGCCAAATTTTTTAGCTAATTTTTTAGTGAGTATATGATTTTTTACTAATTTTTGAAGTGGACACAACCTGAAAAATAGAAATTTGAGTGTGCTCCCCCTTGAAATCATTAATAACTAATCAAAAATCAAAACTTTTTTTTTAAATTATGTAGAATGGAGTCTAGTTTCTAAAAATGTAAGTTTCTTCAAAATCCGATGAACGTGTAAAAAACTATACCCAAAATAGTGCATGGTGGTTTTTGACCAAAAACGAACACACTAACAAAATAAATTATAGATGAAAGCCTTAACGAAATCAAAATGTGAAAAGAATTACATGCTTGGATAGCTAAGAGAGAGATAGAGGTCTATATGGTATTTTTTTTAGTTTTATTGAAACATGTGCAAACTTGATGGAGAGCACAGCCAAAAATATGTGAAAATTTTCTAATCCTCTATTAAAAACATGTCTCGAGCCTAAAATGGTCATCCAACCCAAAGGGTTGGTAGTTCCCAATGCAGACCGTTTAGCGAGCGCCAAATATGGCACTCGCCAAATATGGCACTTGCCAAATATGGCACTCGCCAAATGAAAAAAATTGACTTTTCCCGTTTGGCGTGCGGAAAATTTGGCAAATGCCAAATGAGAAAAGTCAAATTTTTTCATTTGGCGAGTGCCAAATTTGGCGCGCGCCAAATTTCTTGCATTGCCCAATTTGAAGGTTTTGTGATGCAAATTTTTCAACTTGGGCACAAGTTATACCCATCATGAGAGGAGAATATATACATGAAATATAATATTTAAGTATAAGTCACTTTAAGTTATATTTCATGTATATAATGGTAGGATGTTTGAGAGTGGTTTCAACTCTAGAGGAGTTATAATGTAATTTCTTGTTTTTAGAGGATCATGATGACTTCAATACTTAGTCAAATTTCAGTAATCAACATTCTCTTATTAGCATTGTTTAGATCTGTATCTCACTATCTTTATCTTCCCTAAACTCTACACCTATCTCTCTCCCTCTCTTGTCTCTCTCAGTTCTCTCTCCCCTCTCTAGGTATATCCCACCCTCTCTACCTTTTATCCCTTCCTTGTACCATAATTTATATCCTTGACTCCCTTCCTCTCTCTTCTCTCTCACTCTCTTATTATTTCTCTCCCCTCCCACTCATTTCTCTTGTTCACTACCGATCCCTTCTATGCTCTCTCTCCCCATATCTAGGACTCTCCTTCCCTCCCTATATTATTACCTACCTCTCTCTCCCCCTCTAGGTTTCTCACTTATCTAATTGTCTACCCTCTAGTTATCTCCCTCCCTCTCCACCTTTCTCTCCCTTTCCCTTGCCCCTATATATTTATGAACATTCTCCCTCTCTTCTCTCTCTCCAAACCTAGATCCATCTCCTCATTCTCTAGGTCTCTCGCTCCCTCCATTTCTACATCTCCATCTATCCCCTCTTACTCATCTCTTTGTTCTTCTATCTCTTCTCTTCTCTCTCCCTTCCCTCTCTAGATCTCTCCCTTCCTTTCTTTCCCTCTCCATTTATAAAGTGTTGCCCCACTCTCTCATTATCTCTCTTCCTCTCTTATTCTCTCTCTTCATTGTCTAGTTCATTAACTCTCCAACCCACCCTCTCTCCCCTCTCTAGGTTTCTCCCTCCCTTCTGTTATCGCTATTTTAAAATTGGGTTCTTCTTTCCCATAATTGGCTGTGGTGTTTTAAAAAAAAAAAAATTTGAGTAACGTGTAGTCCCTGGTGCCTCGGCTTCTTTGTTCTTAACCTAGAGGGTTTAAGGGTTTTTTAAAAGTTTTAGACCTTATCTTTTTATGTTAAACCCTCTGGCTTCTATTCTGCCGTTACTTTATTTCACTTAGATTATGGGTCGCGGGGTCGTAGGAGGTGTCCCCCCCTTGTTATTTACCTAGGCGGTTACATTGATTATTTGAAAAAATTTCGCCTTATATTATTTCATTCTAAAGTGTCGGGCCTAGTAAATGCCGATCAACTTGAGGAAAGATCCGACGGTCGGCGCTATTTCGCAAGGGTTAAGTGCTCCCCCTTTAAAGCCGTGAAATAGCGAGAATGAATATCAGCCGTCCATGTGTCATGCGGAGGAAGTAAAGGATGTGGCCGTCAAAGAAGGTAGGCCCCCCCCCCCGTGGTTTTCTTCTAGCATATTAGAAGGCAGCACGTGGCACAAGTCGCCACGGTCAGCGGGTTAGGATTAAAAGTTCAAAAGTGGACCCCAAAGATGAGTCAGCTCATAGGTGGAGATGACCTGGCACAGACAGCTCTTACAATTTATTAAGACCCCGTGGCTCCTTCCAGCAAATGACAGAATGACAAGTCAGATCCGAAAGTGACGAGGTGCTAGGTGTCCATGACGTGTCCGCGGGCCCACCTCTTCTAGGAGCTTTTAACAGGGTTTAAATGCTGAGCAAGTTGAGATATGATCTAACGGTCCACGCTATTTCGCAAGGGTAAGATGCCCACTTATTAAGGCCGTGAAATAGCGAAAGTTAACGAGGACCGTCCACGTGTCTTGATGACACGCGGTCTAAAAAGAAACTGTGGGTCCATATGGTTCCTGCTTGACAAGTAAAGAATTGACAAGTCAGCTCCGAAAGTGACAAGGCACCAGGTGTCCATGACATGTCCGTGGGCCCACCATCTCTGAGAGCCTTCTCAAGGGGTTAAATACCGATCGACTGCAGAGATGATCTGACGGTTGGCGCTATTTCGCAAGGGTAAAGTGCTCACCACTTAAGGCCGCGAAATAGCGAGAATGAATATCAGCCGTCCACGTGTCTTGATGATGACGTAGGAGATAGACCTGTTGAGACGAAAGTGGGGCCCCCATGGTTCTTCTTCTAGCAAATGACAGAGTGACAAATTAGCATAGCGAGTGACTAGATGCCAGGTGTTAGTGACGACTCAGCGGGCCCACCATTCCTGAGGACCTTTTCGAAGGATTAAAAAGTGATCAACTTGAAGGATGATCCAATGGCCCGTGCTATTTCGCAAGGGTGAGGTGCTCACTTCTTAAGGCCGTGAAATAGCGAAAGTTAACGAGGGTCGTCCACGTGTAATGATGATGACATGGCAAAAAAGGAAAAATATGGGCCCGCCACAGTATAAAGGGAGACATTCGGCCAGTATCAAAATAGAATGCGAAGGGATTTTCTAAGCCAATCGTCGGATGCCGCGTGGTATTATGTAACCAATAGAAAGATGGGACCCAGACTAAAGACAAAGCCGTCAAAATGAAATTCATAGTGAGACACTTGCAGGAAGGTTGCGACTCGTTGGAGCTAAAATATGAATTCTCGTATGAATTCGATTTTGAAGGGACGGCCGAAGCATGCAGAATCAATGTTATAGTTAAGGCCCAGAGTACAAGCATTTGATTTCCTAACAACCAAGTATAGATATCTTTTAAAAGGATTTTGCAGAAGAGTAACGCAGAGTTATCTTTTGCAAATACAGAGAAGGTGAATCAGTTGCAGAGTGAATTCCTTCAAGCAAGCATTAGGTTCTTTCTTATTTTGCAGCTATTCTTGTGTGTTGTAATAAGTGGAATTATTCTCGTGTTACAGGAGTGTTTAAGAAGTGATATTTATCTTGTTGCATTTCAAATGGCTCCTAAAAGGGAATTTTCTGGTAAGGTTGATTATTTAGAAAGAAGTGTATGTGATGACTTTTTAGAACAGTTGATGCTATCAACTAACCAGGCATCTAAGGTCAAAGAGTTAGTACCCAGGGCTCCCCATCTGAAGATTGGAGAAGGATTATATGACAAGGGTAATTGGTTAAGAGACTCACAGGTTGGACTGTCTGGGTTGGGGTTATTTAGAGTCGGATTTGGGATGAGGAATTCTCCTGCTCCTCAAAATAGCATTTGGGAACTAGAAGTTGGGAAATTAGTAGTCCCAGGAGTGTTCATGGATACAGATTTGTTAACCCAAATGGCATTGAACTATGATTCAGTTACAAGGTGCATCCGGGATGTAAATGGGAAAACCCTCGTGGAGATCAATGTAGAAGAATTGAGAACGGCGTTTGGGCTCAGTGAGTTTACAAACTTCTTGGAACCCATAAACTTCACACAATTAGCCCAAGTGTACAGTGCACAGAGGAGTCATCTTAGGAATGGGCCTCTTAAAGAACTTTTTCTGAAAATAGGAGGGTTAGCAGTTGTAGGGCCTAACACACAAAAGCCTTTTTCATTGAGTATGTTTACCTTGAGGGCGAAAGGGATGTATTGGGCACCTTGCCAAGTTCTAGGAGAGGATGCTGAATCAAATATGCCAAACCATTATTTGTTAATGATTGTTCAAATTTTGAATCCTTCTCTTGCTATTACATTTGATTATGCTTCTTATATTGCCGATGCTATCCATGGAGGGTTGATAGGGATAAAGAATGGAAAGGTGGATAGGCCATTTGGGTGGTATTCACTCTTGATGCACCTCTTTCTCTTCAAAGGTGGTGATTATTTCGCCAGTGGAATGGACCTGGTAAAAGAAAAGGAGGGAGAGAAGATGCCAGTACAACTATGGAGTACTGTGTTGTCATGGGACAGAGAGGATGCTCGTTTTCTAAAATTCGATAAATATTTTGCATCCAAAATAAGGACTCTCCTTTGCTCTGACAACCCAAGAGTCCCCAAGGTTCTTCTGGAGTTCTTAAGACCAAAAGAATTCGCAGAGAATATCAAGATAGTTCATAACTGGGGTGATATGTACTTATATCCAGTCTCCACAGTTTTCAGAGTCTTTGGTTTCAGAGGCACCCCATTTTTGTTACCATACCAGGTCCCCCTCAAAGTGGGAATAGCTGAGATTCTTAGACAAATTGGTGGCCTACAAGAGGCAGAGCTAACAGGCAGAGCTAAAGGGACTATTTTCCCTGCAGCTACAATAGCCCACCAATTTGTAATCACCAAAGGAGGCTGGAATTGTTTTGAGGATTTCCTCAAACCCTACCATTTGTCCACTGCAGTGTCTAGATGTGCTGATCCAGAGGACTTCTACAATGGTGTGTTCCGGAAGAAGGTAGCATGCAGAGGTAGGCCTCATCAATTCCACTTTCCTGAAGACCTCATCAGGAATGAATTTGATTTAGATGAACAAGAGTTGAGGAAAGAAAAGTGGGTGGCTTACAAGAAGGCCCTGGATTTTGTGCATCAATTTGATGCTAGCTATGACCCATTGTCTAGCTTCTTCCCATTGGAAGAGAAGATAAATTTTTTGATTATTTGCTTTGAGGATGTGATGCAAACAATAAAGGAGAAGAGGGAAGCTGTAATTAAGAATAACCTTGAAAAGGCAAGAATGATTTTAGGAAAGTCAGCTTCCACTAAAGCAATCCCTCCTGGTGATTACACCCTGCATAAGAAAGCAGGTTACAGTGTGTTGGTGTCTACAGCAGGGGAACCCTCTTCATCCAAAGGAAAGAGGAAAGTACAAGATGTCATTGACATCTAGGACAGCCCAAAGAAGCAGAGGGTGGGGAAGGAAGTGCAATCAGATACACCACTATATTCCCCATCCCAATCCCCTCTCCATATAGGAGATGAGCAAGCAGCAACTGAATACCTCTCTCAGTTGGGCAGCTTAGGGGAGATTGCATATACCTATGATGAAGTGGAAGAAGGGATTCCAGAAGAGCCCACTGAAGCACAAATGGACATCACCTCGACTGAACTTAAAGACCAGGAATGGGATCCTGAGATAAAGAAGGCCACTAGTGCCTTTTTAGCTGATGATAGCTTTGTCACATCTGAAGCATTCATGCAATTTATCTGGAAGCAGCATATAGATAAATATAATGCTAGATGTGAAGCAAGAAAGGCAGAGCAGCCTAATAAAGATCCAGCCTCAGTGGAGGAAGAAATAAAACAGGAGATGATGGAAGAATTCAAAACCATCACTCCTGAACAGGGAAGGGATCTAGTAGCACAAGCTGGAGTGCTCATTTTACCAGAGTGGAATATTGCTGATGCTCTGGTGCTGGATGTAGTAAGAAAAGAGACCAAACCCATGGAAGGGGTTACATTCAGTAAGGACAATGCTGCACTAGTCATGTGGTCCCTTAAAAGAAATGAGGACAAGAAAGGTAAAGACACCTCAGGGACAAGTCACATTGGTGGACTGATGATTAAAAGAGTAGAGAGTACAGGGGTAGTAAAGGCTGCTAGCACTGTGTTAGAGACTGCCAAATTCAGTGTTGCAGTGGCAGAAAAGGAAGCCAAAGAAAAGGAGGCCCTTCAGCTTAAATTGGAAACAGTTCTGAAGGCTTATGATAGTGCTAAGGAGGAGATAAGAGGCAAAGATAGCATTATTGCCAAATTGCAGAGCCAGCTGGTAGGACAACGCCAACAAGGTGAGTCTTCAACATTAATGATCACCTCTTCTCCTGCAAGACCTCCACCTACTAGCCCCATCATTGAGCTCCCACCATCTCCTGTGCCTTCCAGCTCTCAAATGATTGAGATAACTCCCCAAGAATTGGAGAACCTAAAGCAGACTCAGGCCTATTATGCAGGGAAGTATGAGGAGAAAATAAAAGCCACAATCTTCAGTTTTGCAGACACTATAAATGCCTCACTGCTTCACAATAGTGTAGGAAAGGTCATGGAGATATGGAATGAATTAAGGAAAGATAAGGCCATTTTGACACCCATTTTTGACAGATGGAGGCCTAGGGAGCAAGATTTAGAGTTCATATGTGTTTCTTGTGATGAAGCAAGGGCCAATCCCATTATAAAATCTACCTCTAATGTTGCTAAAGTTTTGATGCAATTGGTTGCAGATGTAGACAATGTGGACAGGAAGGTCAATTTATGCAAGAAGGAATACACTGATCAGGTTTTTGAATTGCTCCCAGGAATTTTTGCCAATCCAGATCAGCTGAAAGATAAGCAAATATGGCTCAAAGAGATAGAAGCCAAGTTGTCAGCAAGGGTCAAGGGAATCATTAATCTGGATGATACCTCTTTCTTTGTTATAACCATACAGGAAATAGAAAGAATTAAATCACACTATAGTTTTCTTAACTCAGAAGTCAACAAACTGAGGAATTCTTGGAAAAGGTTGACTAAAGTTAAAAATGATGTGATTAGTTTTACATGGCCGACAGAGGAGACATATAGTGAGTGGGGAGTTAAATATTCTACTCATGATCCGGAGCAGTTGGAGAGCGTCCCTGAAGAGCCAGAAGAGGTTGCAACTGCACAACCCGTTGAACAGACTGCTGGGGAAGCTGAAAAGAGCACATAACTACTTTACGCAAAAATTGTAACCTCTTCAATTTTTGAAATAATTGTAACAAACTTTCCTCGAGAAGTCCAAAGCTTTGTGCATCCATATTGTTATAAATGGATATCAGGACTAGAGGGAAAAGGATCACAAAATTTTGTAAGAAAACGCTGCAGAAAAATTATCTGATCTTTTTCGAAGTTAATGGAGAAACAGAACCTTTTGTAAAATCTCTTTGAATGAATATCAATATACAGGCCATCAGTTTTTGAGTAAAACTCTGTGTTGTCTTCAAAGTTTATTCACAAATTTATTTACTATTTTCATTCTGAACAATCAAGGGTTTTTCTGTTTGAATGGAATTGCAAAGCAATCTCAGTATGAGTGTTTTTAGCTTTTCTCTTTAGGAGGGAAATTAAATATGCAAGACCACTTATACCAGTAAATCCTTTGGGAGGAACTTTGAATTTTGAGGACCATAGTTTATTGTGAAATGATAAAATTCTTGTATGTGTCAGGCAAATGTAAGGATTAACGGAAACCGAGTAGATGGGAGGCATATAGATATATTGTTTTAGGAGTTTTATTTGAGTTAGGTGACTCTGTAACCTTGGATAAGGCACTGGTATTAATGGAAGTTGTTTATTGCATGCTTTGTTGATCAAAATGCTGAAGTCAAGTATAGTTTTCATGCTTTGTTTTCAGTTGCTTTCAAGGTGAATAAATCCACTGGTTTTCTGGACTGGTTTGCTATGGGTTTGTTGTTTAAAAGTGTGAAGTTAATTCACAAAAGGTATACCCACCTGGGCTCCAAGAAAGCCCGAAGTGTAGAAGGTTCAATCAAACCTTGTCATATGTTGTCTCTGAGATTTCCTTGTCTTGTAATGTCTCTTTTGCACCCAGTATAACTCATGTTACTCTAAGGACATTGAAAGGAATCAGATTTTGAGGACAACAAAAGTGGCGACTCTGCTGGGGAACAGCTATCACAAAGATATAGACACAGAATCTGTGCTGAGACTTATGGAGAGTATTGTTGTATTAGTGGGTAAGACTGCCTGTTCTTTATCTTTCCCATAGTTTTGTGGGTGGTGACTCTGTTATTTTTTAACCAGTTCTTGTGAGATACAAACTTTCTAAAATAAAGACAAGCAAGATGCAAGGAAGTAAGCACACAAGATCATTCATGAAGAAACATCCTCGTGAAACCTTGCAAGAAGGTCTGCCAGAGCAGTCACGAAGAGGCCAGAAGAGATCTGTGATGCATGAGCCATCAAATGCTGCGTGGGTGCAGAAAAACAACAATACTGGTAAGATGCCTGACCGACCTGTTTATGCAAAGTCAAATTCATCTTCTAGAGATTCAGAGCATGATATTTTAGGTTTCCACTCAGGATTGTTTGGAAATATTGATGATGTGCCTATTTTAAGTCGAGACTTATCTCATGTTAGTGTTTCTGCAAAAGATAGAACCAGCTCAAATGCAATTAGGCACTCTGTTCCTAGGACAATAGATGGGAACATTAGTTTGATTGATATAGATCAAGTTAATGCATCAGATTCTGAAGAAAATTATCCTGATGAGGATAAAATGTCTCAAGAGATTGAAGAGTTAAATAAAAGAGTTCATCATTTAATATCCCTGAGAGCCCAAAAAGAGGCAAATAAAGAAAAGGAAGTTAAAGTCAAAATAATGGAGAGAGACAGGCTTCTTAGACAGATAGCTGATCTTTAAGTGCTTGCTAAGGAAAAAGAAAAGGATGATGAGGAAGGCCCAGTGATTAGGGAGATCTTAATCCCTAAGATTAGACCAGTTTCCAAGTCAGTAGCCCAGCCAAGTAAGGAAGTTTTTAATGACTCCCAGCTTCCTAAAGTTAATTTAGACAAAGGGAAACAAATATGGGTAGATGATGAAGTAGAATCTAAAACTGCAGAAGGGATTTCTCATAGGATCTTAGCACATGAGAGAGAGATGGAAAGGATGAGGAAGGAAAAGGAAGACCTCCAAATGGAATTGGAAAAGACTGAGTTAGAAGCTACAAATCAGGAAGTTAAAAGAAAGATTAACTACCTAAAAGCTCCCCCTATTACATTCCCATCGGAAGATCTTAGCAAGCCTAATCCCCAACATACGTCTTTTCCTCAGGTCAATACCCAACCAGCAGTACACACTAACATTGCCTCAGCAAGCTACATACCTTCAAATAAACAGTACACCCAAACATCTCAATCCCCAATCCCAAAAGCTAAAATGATCATGGCGAATAATAGTACTGTTTCCCCTTTTCAAAGAAGGCCAATTAATCTAGAACAATATAGGCAACTATTTTTTGATGGGATCCCAGGATATCCAAACCATGTTCCCACTGAGTTAAGAGACAAACTCCATAAATTTGCTGGGAACAATGTAGTCAGTGCTGAGGAACATCTCAAATCTTTTGGGGATTTGATAAATGATTATGAGATAGCCGATGAAGATGTTATTATGAAACTGTTTGTTCAATCCCTAGTTGATGATGCAAGAGATTGGTACAGAGGCCTCCCAGTAGCTAGCATAGGTTCATGGGAAGAGTTCAAAAATTGCTTTCAAGAACAGTACGGTGACAAGACTAATGTGAGTTTCATGCTGAATGAGTTCAATAACATTAGAAAGTCTGAAAATGAAATAGTCACTGATTTTAATGCTAGGTTCCAAAAAGCTATGCATAGATTGTATCAAGTAATGAGGCTAGATGACAATATGTGCCTTAATACATATTATAATGCATTTGATTCCAAGATGGCTTATATCCTGAGAGATAAAAATCCTCATAACCTAAGGGATGCCTTTAGAATTGCCATAAATGTTGAAAGTAACAGAAAGACATTTGGAAAATTAGGAAGGAGGACAGATGGAAGATTATGGCATGAAACCAAACAGCAACCTAACAAAGTTGCTAAAGAAGAGGATAAAATAGAAAAACTGGTCACAGCTATGAAAGATTTGACTGCTAAGGTTAACAAAAATGATAAACCTCATTACAACTGGCAAGATAGACCTCCTAGATTGCATGATATGCCATACAATACAAATTGGAAGGATGGTAAGCCCCAAGTTGAGAAGCCTAAAATCGCCCAAAGCCAAGACACACTAGATCCTTTGAAAGGGAAAACTGTTAATAATATAGAAAATACTCCCTGGTGTATTGCTTGTGATGGACCACATTCTCCTCATCAGTGTGCAGTGGCTCAAGCTCTGGAAGAATCCATGAGACCAGAAGTAGAGCTTGACATTAATATGTTTGAAACTATCATAGAAAGTGATGAGGAATCTATGCAAAGTGAATACAGTGATGTGCTAGATAATGAGAGGTTAGTGCAAGGACAGTTAGCCTTAGGTTGGCATTCTACATTGAATGTGGTAACAATTGAAGATGAAGAAGTTCATCTTAGGAGGCCTAGTGAAGAAGAAGTTAGAAATCTCACTAAGGCTGCAATTGCCAAAGCAAAACATAACTACAACCTGAGAAGCACCAAGAGAGATACTGATCAAGGTGAGCCAGGCTCCATGTTTGTAAAAGAAGTCACTAAGAAAGGGGCATCAAGCAGTGTTACTGCTACTGTTAAAGCTAGTCAAGAAAAAGAGGAACAAGTTAAAGACTTACCTAGAACCACAGATGCCAAAAATGTTGGTGATGTACAAAAGGTGGAAATAGTAAAAAAGGCCAATCAACTCAAAGTAGAAAAGGTCAAGGCTAATACTGAAAAATGTAATTATTCTACATTTGATATGGCCCAGGCTTTAACTCAAATGAAGGTCACCGTCCCATTAGTAGAGTTACTAAAGATTAAAGAACACAAGGATGCAGCTTTGTCTCTATTCTCTAGTATATCTGATGGTGACTCAGTATTACCCACTGGTTCGGATAGAGTTGGAAAGGATCAAGAGTTCCAAACCCCAGAGGTATATGTCGGAACCACTATCACTCAGGAGCCTTCTCAGGTGGACCCCTTCTATGTAACTTTGCTAGTCAATAATCGGTTAATTAAAAATTGCATGATAGATTCAGGAGCAGCTGCTAATGTGATGCCCTATGGTGTTATGAAAGAATTAGGATTGTCAGTGACTACTGTGTATGGGAAATGTTATGCCATGGATAACAGAGAAGTGCCTGTGATAGGTACAATGAAAGATGTAGAAGTAAAAATAGCTGCATTTCCTGAGGCTACTTATAAAATGGATGTCATTGTCACAGATACTAAACCCCACTATGGCATGTTACTTTCTAGGCAGTGGGCAGCAGCAGTGGGGGGAAATGTTCAATTGGACTTGTCTTATGCTACTATTCCTGTTGGTGGCAATAAGGTCAAACTATATAGGGAGCCACGAGCTCCTAAAGTAGTTGAAAATGTTGACCCTAGTATGCTAAATTGTATGATTGATGTGGATTTAGATAATGTTAGAATTCAACCAGTGTCACCTCAATTGAAGAACACTGACCCAATTGTAGTTGAGCTACAAGCACAGCAATATGGGTTATGGCAGATGTATTTTGATGGAGCTTGCTCCAAAGAAGGATCTGGAGCAAGGCTTCTTTTTGTATCCCCATCAGGTATAACCTTTAAATATTCATTCTTATTGGCATTCCAGTGCACAAATAATACTACAGAGTATGAAGCCCTGTTATTAGGACCTGAGGTTGCAAAAAGGCATGGAATCCGACTGTTGAAAGTGATGGGCGATTCAGAGCTGGTTGTCTCTCAAGTAAGATCTAAATATGCATCCAAAAATGATAAATTGAAGCAATATAAGCATGCTATTTGGGATGTTATTGAATATTTTGATGCCTTTTCTATCAACTGGATAGAGCGAACAAGAAATATTATGGCAGATTTCCTAGCTAATGTTGCTTTAAAAAATGATGATGCAACACTAACTGGTATTTCCATTGTGGAAATAAAAGCTAGGCCTGCTATCCCTGATAATGTATATAATTGGCAAGTTTTTGCTGATGATGAAGATATTCTTAGGTTCATCCAATGTGTTGATGATTATGATGGACAAAAAATTGATTGCAATGCATTGGTGGAAGTGGTGGATGACAGAGAGACAGTGTTTGGAAACGATATTGTCCAGTTGGAAACCAATGAGATACCTAAAGGGTTGGTGGAGTTAGAAAGTATGTTTAGTTATAATGACAGTCATTTACACCAGCAATCTACCACCAAGTTAGATGAGTTGGAAGAGGTCAACTTGGGGACAGAATCATCCCCCAAGTTGGTATATATTGGAAAGAAGCTACCCCCTCATGTTAGGACTAACCTTATCAGTTTACTGAAAAGGTATAAGCATGTTTTTTCTTGGTCTTATGAAGACTTGAAGGCGTATAGACAATATCTTTTTCAACATGAAGTTCCCTTACTTCCAGATGCTAAGCCTTTCAGACAGAAACAGAGACCTATCAACCCCTTATTAGAAACTAAAATGCAGTAGGAGTTGACTAAATTGAGAGAAGGGGGGATCATCAAACCAATAAGACATTCTTCATGGGTCTCTAATCTGGTCCCAGTAAGAAAGAAAAATGGAGACATCAGATTGTGTGTTGATTTTAGGAATCTTAATGTTGCTTCTTTAAAAGATAACTATTCGTCCCCAAATATGGAAGCAATGCTACAAAGAGTGACAGGATGTGATCTCTTATCCATGATGGATGGTTTCTCAGGATACAATCAAGTGTTAGTAAAGGAGTCAGAACAGTTTAAAACAGTTTTTACTACCCCATGGGGAACCTGTGTATATGTGAGAATGCCATTTGGATTAAAAAATGCAGGGGCTACATTTCAGAGAGCTATGGATGTGGCTTTTAAGGAATTCATAAATATTATTATGGTGGTTTACCAAGATGATCTAACTCGTTTCTCAAAGAAAGCTGATGATCACTGTGGACATTTAGAGAAGGTGTTTGATAAGGCCTTGGAATTTGGTGTATCACTGAATCCCAAGAAATGTCATTTTGGGGTCACTGAAGGAAAGTTATTGGGACACATAGTTTCCAAGGAAGGGATAAGAATAGACCCTGAGAGAATTGAAGCAATCAATAGGGTGTCTGAACCAAAGAATGTGAAAGGAATCCAGTCTTTTTTAGGCAAAGTGAATTTTGTCAGGAGATTCATTGCAAACATTGCTGAGATAGTGAAGCCTATTGTCAAGTTGCTTAAGAAGGACGCAAAGTTTCATTGGGATCAAGAAGCCTCAAAAGCTTTCAATGAGATTAAGAAGGCAATCCAGAAAGCACCAGTGTTGAAGTCCCCGGATTATGGTAAGCCTTTTTCTCTGTATTCTTTTGCTTCATATCACACAATGGCTGCAGTATTATTACAAAAGGATAATGAAGGATATGAACATCCCATGGCTTTCTATAGCAAATCTTTGCAAGCGGCAGAATTAAAATATGAAACCATGGAGAAACAAGCTTATGCTTTGGTTAAAGCGGTTAAAGATTTTAGGCCATATCTGGTGAATGCAAACATCATTGCATATGTTCCACATGCTGCAGTTAAAGATATTTTGTCTCAGTCTGAGGTTACTGGGAAGAGATGTAGGTGGATCAATAGAATTCAAGAATTCAATTTGGAGATAAAGATCACTAAATTGGTGAGAGGGTTAGGTTTGGCTAAGCTCATGACTGAGTCAAATCTCATGAATGTAGAAGTACACAATGTTGAGGTTAAAGATACTTTGGTTACTAGTATTGAGAGCCAACCATGGTACACAGAGATAATCCAAGTATTGAAAGGTAATATGTTGTCAGAGGGAATGACACACAACCAGAAGAGAACTTTAAAGCTCAAGTCCCAAAAGTATGTGCTCATTCAGGGTGATCTTTTTTGGAGAAAAAGAGATGGGGAGTTACTACTGTGTTTGGATGAATTTCAAGCTAAACAGATGTTGAATGAAATGCATGACGGAGTATGTGGAGGTCATTACTCTGCTAAGACTACTGCTGGTAAGATAATATGGGCTGGGTATTATTGGCCTACCTTGTTTAAAGATACCCCTGCATATGTTCGAAGATGTGATTCATGTCAGAGATTTTCTTCTAAGCTCAAGTATGAAGGAGCCTTACCACTAAATCCAGTCTCTGTAGAAGCTCCTTTTGTCCAATGGGGCATTGATTTTGTTGGAGAAATTGCTGAGAAATCAGGAAGAGGTCATGGATGGATTATAGTGGCCACAGATTATTTTACCAAATGGATAGAAGCTATTCCCACAAGAAGAGCTACTAGCAAGATTGTCATTGATTTCTTGATGGATAATATTGTGACTAGATTTGGAACACCTGCAAAATTGGTAATGGATAATGCTATGTGTTTTAGATCAGAAGAATTTGTAGGTTTTTGTAATAGTCATGGTATACTCATGTCATACTCATCACCTTATCACCCTCAGGGGAATGGACAAGCAGAATCTAGCAACAAAAGCTTGCTAAATATCATCAAGAAGATCCTAGAAGAAAACAAAAGGTCTTGGGATCAAAAGTTGAAATTAGCTCTGTGGGCGGATAGAATAACAGTTAAAAAATCCATTGGAATGTCACCTTTTGAGTTGGTTTATGGTACCCAAGCCAGATTACTGGTAAATAACCTTCTTCCAGTGTATAAGTTTTTGCAGGAAGAGAACATGGAAATATCTGAACCAATGGAGAACAGAATGATCCAAATTGTAGAAGTGGAGGAGCTTAGAACTTCTGCTCATAAGAAAAATCAGAAGCTCCAGTTATAGTCAAAATATCTTTTTGATAAAAGGGCATCGTTAAGGAAGTTTCAAATTGATGACATGGTTCTTCAGTGGAATGCAAAAGGGCAAGATAAGGGAAAGCATAAGAAATTTGAATCACTCTGGATTGGCCCTTTTGTAGTTTGTGACTTGAATGGTAAGGATTCATATTTTTTGAAGAATATGAATGATGAGATGCAGGAATTTCCAGTGCATGGACAGTTCCTAAAGCATTATTTCTCTTAATGTCCATGCATGGTAGGTCCTTTGTTTGTATATATTTTGTTTTCTTTCCTGTTTTCCTGGTTTTGGTTTGTGTTTTGGTCTGTTTCTCCAGAGTTTCTGAGTTTTCTTGTGTTGATCTCGCAATCAACCATCCCCAGTCAGAGCCGCTGTTATCACTGTTTTAAAATTGGGTTCTTCTTTCCCATAATTGGCTGTGGTGTTTTAAAAAAAACAAATTTTGAGTAAGGTGTAGTCCCTGGTGCCTCGGCTTCTTTGTTCTTAACCTAGAGGGTTTAAGGGTTTTTTTAAAGTTTTAGACCTTATCTTTTTATGTTAAACCCTCTGGCTTCTATTCTGCCGTTACTTTATTTCACTTAGATTATGGGTCATGGGGTCGTAGGAGGTGTCCCCCCCTTGTTATTTACCTAGGCGGTTATATTGATTATTTGAAAAAATTTTGCCTTATATTATTTCATTCTAAAGTGTCGGGCCTAGTAAATGTTGATCAACTTGAGGAAAGATCCGATGGTCGGCGCTATTTCGCAAGGGTTAAGTGCTCGCCCTTTAAAGCCGCGAAATAGCGAGAGTGAATATCAGCCGTCCATGTGTCATGCGGAGGAAGTAAAGGATGTGGCCGTCAAAGAAGGTAGGGCCCCCCCTGTGGTTTTCTTCTAGCATATTAGAAGGCAACACGTGGCACAAGTCACCACGGTCAGCGGGTTAGGATTAAAGGTTCAAAAGTGGGCCCCAAAGATGAGTCAGCTCACAGGTGGAGATGACTTGGCACGGACAGCTCTTACAATTTATTAAGACCCCGTGGCTCCTTCCAGCAAATCACAGAATGACAAGTCAGATCCGAAAGTGACGAGGTGTCAGGTGTCCATGACGTGTCCGTGGGCCAACCTCTTCTAGGAGCTTTTAACAGGGTTTAAATGCTGAGCAAGTTGAGATATGATCTAACGATCCGTGCTATTTCGCAAGGGTAAGATGCCCAATTCTTAAGGCCGTGAAATAGCGAAAGTTAATGAGGACCGTCCACGTGTCTTGATGACACGCGGTCTAAAAAGAAAATGTGGGTCCATATGGTTCCTGCTTGACAAGTAAAGAATTGACAAGTCAGCTCCGAAAGTGACAAGGCGCCAGGTGTCCATGACGTGTCCGTGGGCCCACCATCTCTGAGAGCCTTCTCAAGGGGTTAAATACCGATCGACTGCAGAGATGATCTGACGGTCGGCGCTATTTCGCAAGGGTAAAGTGCTCACCACTTAAGGCCACAAAATAGCGAGAATGAATATCAGCCGTCCACGTGTCTTGATGATGATGTGGGAGATAGACCTGTTGAGATGAAAGTGGGGCCCCCATGGTTCTTCTTCTAGCAAATGACAGAGTGACAAATTAGCACAGTGGGTGACTAGATGCCAGGTGTTAGTGACGACTCAGCGGGCCCACCATTCCTGAGGACCTTTTCGAAGGATTAAAAAGTGATCAACTTGAAGGATGATCCAACGGCCTGCGCTATTTCGCAAGGGTGAGGTGCTCACTTCTTAAGGCCGCAAAATAGAGAAAGTTAACGAGGGCCGTCCACGTGTAATGATGATGACATGGCAAAAAGGGACAAATATGGGCCCGCCACAGTATAAAGGGAGACATTCAGCCAGTATCAAAATAGAATGCGAAGGGATTTTCTAAGCCAATGGTCGGATGCCGCATGGTATTATGTAACCAATAGAAAGACGGGACCCAGACTAAAGACAAAGCCATCAAAATGAAATTCACAGTGAGACACTTGCAGGAAGGCTGCGACCCGTTGGAGCTAAAATATGAATTCTCGTATGAATTCGATTTTGAAGGGACGGCTGAAGCATGCGGAATCAATGTTATAGTTAAGGCCCAGAGTATAAGCATTTGATTTCCTAACAACCAAGTATAGATATCTTTTAAAAGGATTTTGCAGAAGAGTAACGCAGAGTTATCTTTTGCAAATACAGAGAAGGTGAATCAGTTGCAGAGCGAATTCCTTCAAGCAAGCATCAGGTTCTTTCTTATTTTGCAGCTATTCTTGTGTGTTGTAATAAGTGGAATTATTCTCGTGCTACAGGAGTGTTTAAGAAGTGATATTCATCTTGTTGCATTTCAAATGGCTCCTAAAAGGGAAGTTTCTGGTAAGGTTGATTATTTAGAAAGAAGTCTATGTGATGACTTTTTAGAACAGTTGACGCTGTCAACTAACCAGGCATCTAAGGTCAAAGAGTTAGTACCCAGGGCTCCCCGTCTGAAGATTGGAGAAGGATTATATGACAAGGGTAATTGGTTAAGAGACAGCGTTTGGGCTTAGTAAGTTTACAAACTTCTTGGAACCCATAAACTTCACACAATTAGCCCAAGTGTACAGTGCACAGAGGAGTCATCTTAGGAATGGGCCTCTTAAAGAACTTTTTCTAAAAATAGGAGGGTTAGCAGTTGTAGGGCCCAACACACAAGAGCCTTTTTCATTGAGTATGTTTACCTTGAGGGCGAAAGGGATGTATTGGGCACTTTGCCAAGTTCTAGGAGAGGATGTTGAATCAAATATGCCAAACCATTATTTGTTAATGATTGTTCAAATTTTGAATCCTTCTCTTGCTATTACATTTGATTATGCTTCTTATATTGCCGATGCTATCCATGGAGGGTTGATAGGGATAAAGAATGGAAAGGTGGATAGGCCATTTGGGTGGTATTCACTCTTGATGCACCTCTTTCTCTTCAAAGGTGGTGATTATTTCGCCAGTGGAATGGACCTGGTAAAAGAAAAGGAGGGAGAGAAGATGCCAGTACAACTATGGAGTACTGTGTTGTCATGGGACAGAGAGGATGCTAGTTTTCTAAAATTCGATAAATATTTTGCATCCAAAATAAGGACTCTCCTTTGCTCTGACAACCCAAGAGTCCCCAAGGTTCTTCTGGAGTTCTTAAGACCAAAAGAATTCGCAGAGAATATCAAGATAGTTCATAACTAGGGTGATATGTACTTATATCCAGTCTCCAAAATTTTTAGAGTCTTTGGTTTCAGAGGCACCCCATTTTTGTTACCATACCAGGTCCCCCTCAAAGTGGGAATAGCTGAGATTCTTAGACAAATTGGTGGCCTACAAGAGGCAGAGCTAATAGGCAGAGGTAAAGGGACTATTTTCCCTGCAGCTACAATAGCCCACCAATTTGTAATCACCAAAGGTGGCTGGAATTGTTTTGAGGATTTCCTCAAACCCTACCATTTGTCCACTGAAGTGTCTAGATGTGCTGATCTAGAGGACTTCTACAATGGTGTGTTCCGGAAGAAGGTAGCATGCAGAGGTAGGCCTCATCAATTCCACTTTCCTGAAGACCTCATCAGGAATGAATTTGATTTAGATGAACAGGAGTTGAGGAAAGAAAAGTGGGTGGCTTACAAGAAGGCCCTGGATTTTGTGCATCAATTTGATGCTAGCTATGACCCATTCTCTAGCTTCTTCCCATTGGAAGAGAAGATAAAATTTTTGATTATTTGCTTTGAGGATGTGATGCAAACAATAAAGGAGAAGAGGGAAGCTGTAATTAAGAATAACCCTGAAAAGGCAAGAATGATTTTAGAAAAGTCAGCTTCCACTAAAGCAATCCCTCCTGGTGATTACATCCTGCATAAGAAAGCAGGTTACAGTGTGTTGGTGTCTACAACAAGGGAACCCTCTTCATCCAAAGGAAAGAGGAAAGTACAAGATGTCATTGACATCCAGGACAGCCCAAAGAAGCAGAGGGTGGGGAAGGAAGTGCAATCAGATACACCCCTATATTCCCCATCCCAATCCCCTCTCCATATAGGAGATGAGCAAGCAGCAACTGAATACCTCTCTCAGTTGGGCAGCTTAGGGGAGATTGCATATACCTATGATGAAGTGGAAGAAGGGATGCCAGAAGAGCCCACTGAAGCACAAATGGACATCACCTCGACTGAACTTAAAGGCCAAGAATGGGATCCTGAGATAAAGAAGGCCACTAGTGCCTTTTTAGCTGATGATAGCTTTGTCACATCTGAAGCATTCATGCAATTTATCTGGAAGCAGCATATAGATAAATATAATGCTAGATGTGAAGCAAGAAAGGCAGAGCAGCCTAATAAAGATCCAGCCTCAGTGGAGGAAGAAATAAAATAGGAGATGATGGAAGAATTCAAAACCATCACTCCTGAACAGGGAAGGGATCTAGTAGCACAAGCTGGAGTGCTCATTTTACCAGAGTGGAATATTGTTGATGCTCTGGTGCTGGATGCAGTAAGAAAAGAGACCAAACCCATGGAAGGGGTTACATTCAGTAAGGACAATGCTGCACTAGTCATGTGGTCCCTTAAAAGAAATGAGGACAAGAAAGGTAAAGACACCTCAGGGACAAGTCACATTGGTGGACTGATGATTAAAAGAGTAGAAAGTACAGGGGTAGTAGAGGCTGCTAGCACTGTGTCAAAGACTGCCAAATTCAGTGTTGCAGTGGCAGAAAAGGAAGCCAAAGAAAAGGAGGCCCTTCAGCTTAAATTGGAAACAGTTCTGAAGGCTTATGATAGTGCTAAGGAGGAGATAAGAGGCAAAGATAGCATTATTGCCAAATTGCAGAGCCAGCTGGTAGGACAACGCCAACAAGGTGAGTCTTCAACATTAATGATCGCCTCTTCTCCTGCAAGACCTCCACCTACTAGCCCCATCATTGAGCTCCCACCATCTCCTGCGCCTTCCAGCTCTCAAATGATTGAGATAACTCCCCAAGAATTGGAGAACCTAAAGCAGACTCAGGCCTATTATGCAGGGAAGTATGAGGAGAAAATAAAAGCCACAATCTTCAGTTTTGCAGACACTATAAATGCCTCACTGCTTCACAATAGTGTAGGAAAGGTCATGGAGATATGGAATGAATTAAGGAAAGATAAGGCCATTTTGACACCCATTTTTGACAGATGGAGGCCTAGGGAGCAAGATTTAGAGTTCATGTGTGTTTCCTGTGATGAAGCAAGGGCCAATCCCATTATAAAGTCTACCTCTGATGTTGCTAAAGTTTTGATGCAATTGGCTGCAGATGTAGACAATGTGGACAGGAAGGTCAATTTATGCAAGAAGGAATACACTGATCAGGTTTTTGAATTGCTCCCAGGAATTTTTGCCAATCCAGATCAGCTGAAAGATAAGCAAATATGGCTCAAAGAGATAGAAGCCAAGTTGTCAGCAAGGGTCAAGGGAATCATTGATCTGGATGATACCTCTTTCTTTGTTATAACCATACAAGAAATAGAAAGAATTAAATCACACTATAGTTTTCTTAACTCAGAAGTCAACAAACTGAGGAATTCTTGGAAAAGGTTGACTAAAGTTAAAAATGATGTGATTAGTTTTGCATGGCCAACAGAGGAGACATATAGTGAGTGGGGAGTTAAATATTCCACTCGCGATCCGGAGCAGTTGGAGAGCGTCCCTAAAGAGCCAGAAGAGGTTGCAATTGAACAACCCGTTGAATAGACTACTGGGGAAGCTGAAAAGAGCACATAACTGCTTTACGCAAAAATTGTAACCTCTTCAATTTTTGAAATAATTGTAACAAACTTTCCTCGAGAAGTCTGAAGCTTTGTGCATCCATATTGTTATAAATGGATACTAGGACTAGAGGGAAAAGGATCACAAAATTTTGTAAGAAAACGCTGCAGAAAAATTTTCTGAGCTTTTTCGAAGTTAATGGAGAAACAGAACCTTTTGTAAAATCTCTTTGAATGAATATCAATATATAGGCCATCAGTTTTTGAGTAAAAGTCTGTGTTTTCTTCAAAGTTTATTCACAAATTTATTTACTGTTTTCATTCTGAACAATCAAGGGTTTTTCTGTTTGAATGGAATTGCAAAGCAATCTCAGTATGAGTGTTTTTAGCTTTTCTCTTTAGGAGGGAAATTAAATATGCAAGACTACTTATACCAGTAAATCCTTTGGGAGGAACTTTGAATTTTGAGGACCATAGTTTATTGTGAAATGATAAAATTCTTGTATGTGTCAGGCAAATGTAAGGATTAACGAAAACCGAGCAGATGGGAGGCATATAGATATATTGTTTTAGGAGTTTTATTTGAGTTAGGTGACTCTGTAACCTTGGATAAGGCACTGGTATTAATGGAAGTTGTTTATTGCATGCTTTGTTGATCAAAATGCTGAAGTCAAGTATAGTTTTCATGCTTTATTTTCAGTTGCTTTCAAGGTGAATAAATCCACTAGTTTTCTGGACTGGTTTGCTGTGGGTTTGTTGTTTAAAAGTGTGAAGTTAATTCACAAAAGGTATACCCACCTGGGCTCCAAGAAAGCCCAAAGTGTAGAAGGTTCAATCAAACCTTGTCATATGTTGTCTCTGAGATTTCCTTGTCTTTTAATGTCTCTTCTGCACCCAGTATAACTCATGTTACTCTAAGGACATTTAAAGGAATCAGATTTTGAGGACAACACCTTCCTCTCAACCTATCTACCTTTGCATATAGGTCTCATTACCCACCTCTCTTTATCCCCCTCTATCTATCTCACTCCTCTCTCAAAATCTAGGTCTCTTGCCTATCTATATGTCCCCTCTATAGTTTTCTCTCTCCCTCTCTATCTCTCTCCCCCTCCTCCTTAACATACGACCCACAACAACACCAAGTGGTGTCCTAAGGGGTCACAAGACACCATATGACCCCTTAGGACATAATATGACCCCTAACAATACTTAAGGAGTCATATGGTGCCCTAAGGGCACACCATATGACACCTTAGGACACAGTACAACCCATAACAACAACATATGATGTCCTCAAGGGTCATATGGTGTCCTAAATGGTCATAGGACACCATATGGCCCCTTAGGATAAAATATGACCCCTAATGACACCTAATGGGTCATATGGTGTCCTAAGGGGTCATATGACACCATATGACCCCTTAGGACATAATATGACCCTTAAAGACATCTAAGGGGTCATAGGACACCATATGACCTCTTAGGACACCACACAACCCATAACGATACCATATGGCATCCTAAAGTGTTATAGGACACCACATGACCCCTTAGGACACCATACGACCCATAACAACACCATATGGTGTCCTAAGGGGTCACAAGACACCAAATGACCCCTAAGGACACCATATGACCCATATTGACACTATATGGTGTGCTCAGGGGTCATATGGTGTCCTAAGGGGTCATAGCACACCATATGACCCTTTAGAACACAATATGACCCCTAACGACACCTAAGCAATCATATGGTGTCCTAACAGATCATAGGACACCATATGACTCCTTAGGACACAATATAAACCCTAACGACATGTAAGGGGTTATATGGTGTCCTAAGGGGTCATAGAACACTATATGACCCCTTAGGACACCATATAACCCATAACAACACTATATGATGTCCTAAGGGGTCACATGGTGTCTTAAGGGATCATAAGACACCATATGACCCCTTAGGACACCATACAACCCATAACGACACCATATGGTGTCCTAAGGGGTCATAGGATACCATATGACCCATTATTACACAATATGATCCCTAATGACACCTAAGGGGTTATATGGTGTCCTATGGGGTCATAGGGCACCATATGACCCCTTAGGACACAATATGATACATAACAACACCATATTGTGTCATAAGGGGTCATATGGTGTCATAAGGGGTCATAGGACACAATATGACTCCTTAGGACACAATATGACCCCTAACAACCCCTTAGGAGGTTATATGACACCATTGACCCCTTAGCACACTATATGACCTATAATGACACCATATGGTGTCCTAAGGGGTTATATGGTGTCCTAATGGGTCATATAACACCATATGACCCCTTAGCACACCATAAGACCTATAATGACACCATATGGTGTCATAAGGGGTAATAGAACACCATATGACCCTTTAGGACACCATACGACCCATAACAACACCATATGAGGGCTCATATGGTGTCCTCCACCATATGACCCCTTAGGACACCCTATGACCCATAACGACACCATATTGTATCCTAAGGGGTCATATTGTGTCCTAAGTGGTCATCAGACACCATATGACCCCTCAGGACACCATACAACTCATAATGACACCAAATTGTATCCTAAGGGGTCATATGGTGTCCTAAAGGGTCATAGGACATAATATGACCTCCAACGACCCCTTAAAACACCATATAGCCCATAGAAAACACAATATGGTGTCCTAAGGGGTCATACAACACCATATGACCCCTTAGCACACCATAAAACCCATAAAGGACACCATATGGTATCCTTAATCTGACACCATACGACTCCTTAAGACACCATATGACCCATAAAGACACCATATGGTGTCCTATGGGATCATATGGTGTCCTAAGGGGTCATAGGACACCCTATGACCCCTTAGGACACAATATGATCCCTAAAAACACCTAAGGGGTCATATGGTGTCCTAGGGGTTCATAGGACACCATATAACCCCTTAGGATACAATATGACCCCTAACGACACCTAAGGGGTTATATGGTGTCCTAGGGGGCCATAAGACACCTAATGACCGCTTAGGATACCATACAAACCATAATGACACCTTATGGTGTCCTAAGGGGTCATATGACACCATATGACCCCTTAAGAAGAGAGAGAGAGATGGTGACCTTGAGAATGGAGAGAGATAATAAGAGAGTAAGGAATATATATGAGAGAGTCATATGGTGTTTTATGACCCCTTAGAACACCATATGACCCCTAACAACACCATATGGTGCCTAAAGGGGTCATATGGTTTCCTAAGGGGTCATATGATGTCCTAAGGGGTCATATGATGGTATATTACCCCTTAGGACACCACATGACCCCACTTGACACCATATGACCCCTAATGACACCATATGGTGTCCTAAGGGGTCATATGGTGTTGTTAGAGGTTATATGGTGTCCCATGGGGTCATATGGTGTTCTATAACCCCTTAGGACACCATATGACCCCTAACAACACGAAATGGTGTCCTAAGGGGTTAGATGGTGTCCTATAGGGTCATATGGTGTTCTATGACCCCTTAAGACACCATATGACCCCTAACATCACCATATGGTGTCCTAAGGGGTCATATGGTTTCCTAAGGGGTCATATGGTGTTCTATGACCCCTTAGGATACCATATGACCCCATACAACACCATATAATCCCTAACAACAACATATGGTGTTCTAAGGGGTCATATGATGTTCTATGACCCCTTAGGACACCATATGACCCCTAATGACAACATATGGTGTCCTAAGGGGTCATATGGTGCTCTATGGCCCCTTGGTACACTATATGATCCCTCAAGACACCATATGACCCCTAAAAACACCATATGGTTTCCTAAGGGGTCATATGGTGTTTTATGTCCCCTTAGAACACCATATGACCCCATACAAAACCATATGACCCCTCACGACACCATATGGTGTCCTAAGGGATCATAGAACACCATATGATCCCTAACGATATTAGATGGCCCCTTAGGACACCATATGGTGTTGTGAGGGGTCATATGGTGTCCTAAGGGGTCATATAACACCATATGATCCCTAACGACACCATATGACCCCTAACGACACCATATGACCTCTTAGGATACCATATGACCCCTAATGACACCATATGGTGTCATTAGGGATCATATGGTGTCATAAGAGATCATATGGTGTCCTAATGGGTAATAGAATATCATGTGACCCCTTAGGATGCCATATGATTCCTAACAACACCATATGACCCCTTGGGACATCATATGACCCCTAACAACACCATATTATATCTTGAGGGGTCATATGGTCTCACAAGTGGTCATGTCATGTACTAGGATGTTAAAATGGGTTATATATTGTCTTAGGGCATGATAGAACACTATATGAACCTCAGGACACCATATGACCCTTTAGGACACCATATGGTGTTGTTAGGGGTCATATGGTGTCTTAAGGAGTCATATGTTGTCATTAGCAATCATATGGTGTCCTAAGGGGTCATATGGTATTCTATGACCCATTAGGATGCCATATGACCCCTTAGGACAGCATATGACCCCTAACGGCTCCATATGGTGTCGTTAGGGGTCATATGGTGTCTTAAGGGGTCATATGGTGTTCTAAGGGATCATATGGTATTTTATGACCACTTAGGACAGCATACGTCCCCTAAGACCACCATATGGTGTCCTAAGGGGTCATATGGTATCGTTAGGGGTCATATGGCGTCATTAGGGGTCATATTGTGTCCTGAGGGGTCATATGGTGTTCAATGACCCCTTCAGACACCATATGACCCCTAACGACACCATATGGTGTTCTAAGGGGTCATATGGTGTCCTTAGGGGTCATATTGTGTTCTATGACCCCTAAAATCACCATATGATGTCGTATGGGGTCATATGGTATTCTATGTCCCCTTAGGACACCATATGATCCCATACAAAACTATATGACCCCTCACGACACCATATGGTGTCCTAAGGGGTCATAAAACACCATATGACCCCTAACGACATCAGATGACCCCTTAGGACACCATATGGTGTTGTTAGGGGTCATATGGTGTCCTAAGGGGTCATATAACACCATATGACCCCTAACGACACCATATGACCCCTTAGGACACCATATGACCCCTAATGACACCATATGGTGTCGTTAGGGGTCATATGGTGTCATAAGGGATCATATGGTATCCTAATGGGTAATAGAATATCATATGACCCCTTAGGACACCATATGATTCCTAACGACACCATATGACCACTTAGGACACCATATGACCCCTAACAACACCATATTGTGTCTTGAGGGGTCATATTGTGTCACAAGTGGTCATGTCATTTACTAGGATGTTAAAATGGGTTATATAGTGTCCTAGGGCATGATAGAACACCATATGACCCTTTAGGACACCATATGGTGTCGTTAGGGGTCATATGGTGTCCTAAGGGGTCATATGGTGTCATTAGCAGTCATACAGTGTCCTAAGGGGTCATATGGTGTCATTTATGGTCATATGGTGTCCTAAGTGGTCATATGGTATTCTATGACCCTTTAGGATGCCATATGACCCCTTAGGACACTATATGACCCCTAACAACACCATATGGCATCGTTAGGGGTCATATGGTGTCTTAAGGGGTCATAGGATGTCATAAGGGGTCATATGGTGTTCTATGACCCCTTAGGACACCATATGTACCCTAAGATAATCATATGGTTTCCTAAGAGGTCATATGGTGTTGTTAGGGGTCATATGGTGTCATTAGGGGTCATATTGTGTCCTAAGGGGTCATATGGTGTTCAATGACCCCTTAGGACACCATATGACCCCTAAAGACACCATATGGTGTCCTAAGGGGTCATATGGTTTCCTTAGGGGTCATATGGTGTCTTGTGGGATCATATGGTGTTCTATGACCCCTTAAGACACCATATGACCCCTTAGTGCATGTCATATGGTGTCGTTAGGGGCATATGGTGTCCTAAGGGGTCATATGGTATTCTATGACCCATTAGGACACCATATGACCCCTAACAATACCATATGGTGTCGTTAAGGGTCATATGGTGTCCTAAGGGATCATATAGTGTCCTAAGGGGTTATATGATGTTCTATGACCCCTTAGGACACTATCTAACCCCTTGGACATCATACGACCTCTAAGAACACTATATGGTGTCCTAAGGGGTCATATGGTGTTCTATGACCCCTTAGGACACCATATGACCCCTAACGACACCAAATGATGGTTTAAGGGGTCATCTGACATAGTTAGGGGTCATATGGTGTCCTAAGGAGTCATATGGTGTTCTATGACCCCTTAGGACATAATATGACCCCCTAGGACACAATATGGTGTCGTGAGTGGTCATATGGTGTCGTATGGGGTCATATGGTGTCTTGAGGGCTCATATGGCATCCCAATTGGTTATAGAACACCATATGACTCCTTAGGACACCATATGTTGTCATTAGGGGTCATATGGTGTCCCAAGGGGTCATAGAACACCATATGACCCCTTAGGACACTATATGGTGGCGTTAGGAATTATATAGTGTATGGGGTTATATGGTGTCCTAAGGGGTCATATAATACCATATGACCCCTTAGGACACCATATGACCCCTTAGGAAATCATATGACCCCTTAGGACACCATATGGTGACGTTAGGGGTTATATGGTGTCCTAAGGGGTCATAGAATACCATATGACCCCTTAGGACACTATATGACCCCTTAGCACACCATATGACATATCCTAAGGGTTCATATGGTGCCTCAAGGGGTCATAGAACACCATATGACCCCTAAGGACACCATATGACCCCTTAGGACACAATATGGTGTTTTTAGGGGTCATATGGTGTCCTTAGGGGTCATAGAACATCATATGACCCCTTAGGACACAATATGACCCCTAATGACACCATATGATCCCTAACAACACCATATGACCCCTTAGGACACCATATGACCCCTAACAACATGATATGGTGTGTTAAGATGTCATATGGTGTCTTGAGGGGTCATATGGTGTTCTATGACCCCTTTTAACATCCTAGTACATGACATGACCACTTGTGACACCATATGACCCCTCAAGACACAATATGGTGTCGTTAGGGGTCATATGGTGTCCTAAGGGTTCATATGGTGTAGTTAGGGATCATATGATGTCTTAAGGGGTCATATGGTATTCTATGACCCATTTGGGCACCATATGACCCCTTAGGACATCATATGACCCCTAACAATACCATGTGACCCCTTAGGCACCATATGACCCCTAATGACACTATATGGTGTCGTTATGGGGTATATGGTGTCATAAGGGGTCATAGAATACCATATGACCCCTTAATACACTATATGGTGTTGTTAGGGGTCATATGGTGTCATTAGGGGTCATATGGTGTCCTAACGGGTCATATGATGTCCTTAGGGGTCATAAAACACCAAATGACCCCTTAGGACACCATATGACCCCTTAGGAAACCATATGGCATCGTTGGGGCTCATATGGTGTTCTAAGAGATCATATGGTATCCTAACGGGTCATAGAACACCATATGACCCCTTAGGAAACCATATGGCATCGTTGGGGCTCATATGGTGTTCTAAGAGATCATATGGTATCCTAAGGGGTCATAGAACACCATATGACCCCTTAGGACACCATATGACCCGTAGTGGCACCATATGACCCCTTAGGACACCATATGACTTGTAACAACACCATATGTTGTCCTAAGAGGTCATATGGTTTCCTAAGATAGATAGTAATGGTTTCCTAAGGGGTTATATGGCCCACCATGCTCCTGGACATACCTAGATGGGTTAGGCACAAATACAGACATGCTTGGCATAAACACAGACACGCCTAGCTAACCCTGACATGCCTGGCACTAGCACAGACACGCCTTAGTATTTTTTTGACCTTGTTTGACATATTCTAAAAATGCATTTATTGCGCTACCTAGAATGCATAAATGACAACATTTATTGCGACAAAGTACAAGGAGGTTTTGTGGTACTCACTGGCTCTCTTGCATCTGCAGGACTCTAAAATCGGCGAACACGATTGAATCTATGCACCAATGCCATCGCTGCTGACTTTTATTTCTCTATCCTCTCTCTACACTCTAATCTCTTGGATGTATGGATGAGAATGAGGATGTGTTCCCTTGTGGTCTATCTTATAGACTACCCTAGCCCTAGTCTCCCGAGCCAGTCCTCTTTATCCCGTGACTCTGTCACTCCATCCGGTCAGTCCATTCTAGCCTCTCTTTCTTATCAAGAGATTGTCTGTGATCTTTTCTGACATTTTCATCCAATCTCTCGAGGGGGCATATCATTCCCATCTTTGGGCAACTCTGTATCAGTTCATATTATCTTCTTTGAAACAACATGACAAGCTACATTATCTCAAAGAGGGACAAAATGTAGACACCTAAAATTGTCCAGTCTAATTAAATAAATATCTTTATTTATTTAATTAATTCATTTATCCTCTTCTAGCCCTATTTCTCATTTAAATAAATACATTTATTTATTTAAATTATCCTTTTCCTTAATTAAATAAATATCTTATTTATTTAATTGATCCCACTTCCTCTATTAATTAAATAAATCTTTATTTATTTAATTAATTCATTAGCCTTTTCTACCCATGACACATGTCATTCATCTCTTAATTCATACACTACCTACCCTCTCATTATTTTCATATTTTCTCTACGTACCCTTTAATCATAACCGACCATTTATCTTTTACACCTCTCAATCTTATCCCTCCATCTCATATAGTGTCTTCTATATAAGGAGATGTTTCCTTCATTATCAACCCCCTAGACATATACATTCTAATCAAGCATCCTAGCATTCAAACTTTCATATGCGATCCTACTTGCAACCATATTTTTGTTCTTTATTGAGCTCTTGTGCACACATAAAATCTGAGAGCAAATATATCAAGCAAGATCAATGGAGATAGGAAGAATGGAGATTCAAACCCTATTGGACATGTGATGGTATAATCTTTGTGATTTCATTTGATTTGCATTGTCTTAGGTAATATTCATAGGTTATGGTGGATCTTTGTTGTTGTTAGGCTAGGGTTTTGTGGTTGAATTCATTTAGTCTTTCAATATTGTTGTTATCCATTTTCATCATAAACACTAACCAATGGAAGCCCAAAGCCATTCCAATGTAAAACCCCATCAGATAGTTTGGAAATGGAAATCTTAGGATTCTTGGCACAAAAGAGGGAAAATCAAATAAGGAGGGACTCAATGAAGGTATTGCAACTAGAAGCAAGAATAAGAAAAAGGCAGATATTGGAAGCCAAAACAAAAATTAGGGGAGACCATCTCTAAAACATCAGATGGAATAGGAAAGTTGGAAGAACCATGCTGATGGAACACAGTGTTTCATTGAGTCAGCCCTATCTCTGGTTAATTTATGAAGATAATTTCCCAAAATATAAGAGGGTTGAATGCCCCTCACAAGAAGGATGTGTTATGTAACATTATAAGAGATCATAAACTGGATGTGGTTCTTGTTCAGGAAACCAAGATGTGTAAGGATAAAGTTGAAAAGATCATAATTTTCAAAAATAATGGAGTTATAGGATCTAGCTCGGAGGGAGCCTCTAGAGGAACTGTGATTTTTTGGAACCAAAAAACTATAAAAGGTAAGGAAATCATCTTTGAATTTAATAGGATCTCTGTGCAGCTTGAGCATATCAAGGATAACTTTGTCTAGGTTTTATCCAATGTCTATGCGCCTAATACCAAAACTAGGAGAGCTAAATATTGGAGAAGCCTTGCTGAAGATAGACTTAATTTTGTTGATCAAAGCTAGATTATAATGGGAGATTTCAATACTCCTTTAAAAGAGGAAGAGAAGATGGGAGACCTTCCCTTGCAACTTGATGGTAAACAAGATAGATTATTGATTTCATTAATGATCAAGCTCATATGGATGTGGATCTCCAAGGGATTAACTATACCTGGACTAATAGAAGAACTGGAGTTGATCTTATTCAAGTTAAGTTAGACAGACATTAATTTCTCTTGAGTGGTTATCTAAGTATAGTTGTTCTCTGACATCTGTTATCAAGATTGGTTTCGATCATTACCCTATTTCTTTTACTGCCAATTCTTTTTCTGCTAAGAGAAACTTCCCTTTTAGATTTGAAAAAGTTTGGTTATCCCATCCTTCCCTGGAAGCTTGTGTTGTTGATTGGTGGAATTCTGAGGTTGAGGGAACAACTCTTTTCAGAATAGCTAAAAAGCTCAATATTATAAAGGCTAAAATCAAAATGTGGAACAAAGAGATTTTTGGGGATATCTTCAAGAGTAAAATTCAAATAAAATCTGAAATAAAAGAAGTTCAAGATAAAATCCAAGAGGATGGTGCTTTCTGAAGAGATGAGATCTGTGGAAAATGGTTTGTTATCTAAATACCACACTATTATTTCCAATGAAGAGACGTTCTAGAGACAAACATCAAGAGCCTTGTACTTGAAGGAAGGTGATAAAAATACCCAGTTTTTCCACTTAACTGCTCTTAAGCATAGGGCGGCTTGTAAGAGGATAATGATATAAGAAAGGAAGCTCTAGATTATTTTGGTACCCTTCTGGGAGAAGTTGATAACCTTGATGCCAGTAACTAGAATCTCCTGTTGCAAGCTATTTCTCCCACCTTGACTGAGGAAGACAATAAACATCTATCCAGAATTCCTACTAATTAGGAAATAAAAAAGGCGGTGTTCTATTTTCAAGGAGATAAGTCTCTTGGACCAGATGGTTTTTCTATGTTCTTTTTCCAATCTTTTTGGCATATTGTGGAGACTCATATTTGTAAAGGTGTTAAAGAATTCTTTGGTCTAGAAGGCTTCTCAAAGAATTGAATGCTACCTTCATTATCCTTATTTCAAAGATCCCTGGAGTTGATTCTCTTAATAAGTTTAGACCCATTAGTCTCTGTCACTCTGTTTACAAGATTTTATCTAAGGTTCTTACCTCCAGACTGCTAGATATTCTTCCAAGAATTATCTCAGCCCAGTAGAATGGTTTTGTCCCTGGTAGACAGATTCTGGATTCCATCATTTCAGTTCATGAAAATATTCATTGTCTAAAGGTGGCTAACAATCAGGGTTTCTTTTTGAAGTTATATATGGCAAAATCTTATGATAGAGTGAACTGGCAGTTTCTCTTAAGGATTATGAAAGTGTTTGGATTTGGAGAAAAAGTTATTCAACTTTGCTCTCAATTGATGGAAACTTCCTCTTCTATTGTTATTGTCAATGGATCACCTTCAAGTTTCTTCAAAAGTACCAGAGGTCTTAGACAGGGGGATCCCATTTCCCCTATCTTGTTTACCATTTTAGCTGAAAGTTTGGGTAGATTCATTTTTTTAAATGTGAAAGAAGGCAATCTCAGAGGACTAAAACCTTCCTCTGCCAATTTTACCTGTACCCATGAATAGTTTGTTGATGATTCAATTACTATGGGGGAAGCTATCATTAGGGAAGCTAAAAATATGAAGAATGTTTTGAATATTTATAAATCCGCCTCTGGTCAAAAAATTAATTGGGATAAAAGCTCTGTGTTCTTCATCAGTACCCCTGTTCAAAGACAATTAAGGATTGAAAGAATTCTTGGCTGTAAAATTGATGAGCTTCCCTCTACTTTTTTGGGGCTCCCCCTTTGTTTCAAGCCTATGGATAATTTTTGGATTAAGTTGGTTGACAGATTCAACTCCAAAATAGCTTGTTAGAAAGGGGTTGTCCTTAGCCAAGCAGGCAAAGTTACTTTGCTCAAAGCTTCTCTCCAAAACCTCCCTGTTTATGCCCTTAGATTGTCTAAAATTCCTAGAAAGTTTGTGGAAGCAATTGAAAGAATCCAAAAAAAAATTCTTTGGTCAGGAGTGGAAGTCAAGAACAGAATTCCCCTTATTTCCTGGAATAAAATATGTTATCCTAAGGCCTCTAGAGGGCTAGGTTTAAGGAATATTAGTTCTATGAACAATGCCTTATTAGCTAAAAAAATTTGGAGAATGAAAGGGGAGGAAGGAGAGTGGAATTTAATCTGGAGAAACAAATATCTTCACATGCAACCCTCTGAGGAATAATTCTTAGATAAATCCTTTATTGTTGAAGGTTCTGCAATATGGAATGCAGTTCAATCGGCAAAAAGTTGGGCTATAGCTAGTAGAATGTGGAATCTGGGAAGTGGTCGACTTATAAGATTTTGGGAAGATAGATGGATAATGGATAAACCTCTGGAGGAAATTCCAATCCTTTATGATTGGAAAGATTGGTTCAAAAGTAGGTTTGGGGCCCTGGTCAGAGATTATTGGAGAAATGGGAAATGGATTGATTTTAGCCAACAGAGTCCAGAGTTAAAGTTTCTCGAGGTTGTGCTTTCTTCTAAAATTCTTAGAGACAACAAAGAGGATAGCTTAATATGGAAGGAAACCTCGGATGGGAAGTATTTTGTGTCCTCGGTCGTGGCTATCCAAAATAAAGTGGAAGAAACTCCTATTTGGGCTAAATTTTGGAACAAAAAGTTAGTTCCTAAAGTTAATATTTTTTTTGGATCTTTATCCAAAACAAGGTATTAACTTTGGACAACCTTCAAAAGCGAGGATTTGTTTTTTCTAATAGGTGTTCTCTTTGTTGCAGGGAAGAAGAGTCTGCTTGCCATATCCTCCATCAATGTACCTTTAGCCTGGAAATTTGGAAAATTATTTTAAGTAGGTGGAAGCTGAGTTGGGTCTTTCTGAACTCTCTTGGGGAATCCTGGCAGTAATGGCAATGCCCTAATTCCAACCCAAAGATAGTGGATCTTTGGAAACTTATCTTCCCGAATGTTATCTGGAATATCTGGAAAGAGTGTAATAATAGGATCTTTAGGGATAAAAGTGCTATCCCATAAGTGGTGGTGGATAAAATTTGCAAGAGTATCTTTGAATGCATCAATGGTATTGATGACGGACCAGTTGCTAAAGAAGACTTCAATGACAGGTGGAACCTCTCAACTACCAAACCTAGTAAGGAGAAGGGCAGAGAAAGTCTTGTTTGGTGCTTTCCACCTCAGGGATGCCTAAAGGCCAACTTTGATGGGGCTTCTAAGGGGAATGTGGGTAAAGCTGGTTATGGGCGCATTGTCAGGAATTTTGCTGGAAGTTGCCTAGTGGCGGTTGTTGGTCCTTTGGGGAGTCAAACCAGTCATTTTGTTGAAGCCTCAGCTGCACTGAACACTCTTATTATAGCTAAGGACCTAAATCATGATAAATTATGTCTTGAGGGAGACTCACTTAATATCATTAAGTGTTTTAAGGGGGAAACCGAGCCATTGTGGTGCATTGAAAACATTATTTTTAAAGCTAGGGAAATCATTGCTAGTTTTAAAGATATTATCATTGAATATGCCTTTAGAGAGAAATATATGGTGGCAGACTGTCTAGTGAACCTAGGTGTTAACTTCGATTCTCAAATAATTTGGCACGAGGAAGATATTAATATGAGTATTAAAGAGCTCCTCAGAAAGGATAGATTTACGAGGAAAGAAGGACTACATAATCATGATAGCTTCTATGAGTAATTTATGCTTTGATGGAAAGGTTATGATTACCTGGCAAAGTGGCAAAATCCCAATCAAATATAATATCACTTCGTACACTTTGTGGGTCATCTTTTTCAAAATATTGAGCGATAATGGGAAGAAAGGTTTGAGTTTGCAAAAGAACAGAGGTGAAAGTCGGAAATTAAATATGGGAGCAGATTTAAGGAGGGAGGAACCGGACAACACATTCAGATGGAAGGACATGCCGAAAGTTTGGGCGAAGCTGGAAAAAGGTTCCCTTACTAGTTTCATGGAGAAGCTGGTTGATTATGACAAAGGTAGGGTTAATCTCACTGTCCAAAATCTCTGAAAATTGGTGTAATGGGTCCTTTAAAATCTATGGTGTTAGGTTTTGTAGACGTATAAAAATGACCATATTCCTAAATGAATATTTTATGTTCATTTCTCTATTTGATTAAATCCAATTTAATTAAATTATCCACATTCTTCTATTTTATTAAGTAAATTACTCAATTTATTTAAATTAAATTCACTATACCCATTTAATGAATAAATCATTTTATTCAATTAAATCCCCCTATCCACTTTTAATTAAATTCAAATTTAATTAAATAGTTATCCTAAAATTGAATAAATCTAATTTATTTAATTTCCCCAAATTGCAACCAAATTGAATAAATCATTTAATTCAATTAAATCCTATTATCCCTCCATCCACTTGCAAAATCCTAAACCCCTTTCTAAACCCTTCTAGAATCTTCTAATCGCTTCTAATTAGCCTAACCCATCATTCTAAACTTTGTCACATCCCTAAGCAAAGGGAAGTCACTTCTCAAAAACCTCAAAGTCTTTGATAACCATTAAAGGCTTCAAACCTTCAACCACTTAAATCCTCAAAGTCTTTGATAGCCATTAAAGGCTTCCAACCTTCAACCACTTAATCCCCCAAAGTCTTTAATAACCATTAATGGTTAACTCAAACCCTCTTACATGGTTAAAGAATTTGTTTTAACTCAACCTTCACCCAACCCAAGGGTCTCATCAGGCCTTTAATGCTTTGACCATGATTATCTCTTAATCATTTGCACAAAGGTTTATCCTTGGATTAAATCTTAATCCATTGGGTAATCCTAACTTAAGCTTGACCTTTACCCTCTAGATAACCATGAGGTCTTCTCAGACATTTAATGCCTCCAACCCCTTCTCTCAACCCAACCCTATGTTGACACTTGTCACCATTTCATTGGCGCAAATTTGCAAACATGGATCCCCAACTTTTAAACTCATCCCTTGATTAACTCTTTCAATCCTGACCATCCATTGCCCTGTTTTTGCTATAAATAGAGCTCTCATTCCTCCATTTGAAATCATTCTTCAAATTTATAGTATCACACCTATGCTCAAATACATTCAAGCTTTCATATCATTTTTATGTTCATCATTTTAGCCTCTCTTTAACTAGGAATTAGTCTAAAGATGCATGTTTAGAATAATTTCTTTATCATTTTAGTTCAATCATAGACTAATATATCATGTTAGGATAGTATTCATACTAATCTTGTCATCTTATCATTTAGTTTATTGCATTTTAAGATCATGCATAGCTTAGGATGCATTTCATTCTAAAATCTATCAAAGCATCCCTTGTTCTTGCATTTGCCATCCCTAAACCATTTTGTTCAGTGATCTGAGAGCAAAAACATTGGTTTGAGGGACATTGTAAGATAGAGAACCATGGGACCAACCTTGGGAAGCTGAGTAATACTCCATTACTCCATAGCTTGCACCAAGAAGTCTTGTGTGTGTGTGTGGACAAGTCATTTTCCAATATTTTTACATATTGAGTTTTATCAGCCCACTTTTCCTGCATACAAGAACATGCCGAAAGTTTGGGCGAAGCTGGAAAAAGGTTCCCTTACTAGTTTCATGGAGAAGTTGGTTGATTATGACAAAGGTAGGGTTAATCTCGCTGTCTCCAAAATCTCTGAAAATTGGTGTAATGGGTCCTTTAAAATCTATGGTGTTAGGTTCAAATTGGATGCGAGCCTCATCACAACTGTGACAGGTATGCCCCACTCGAGGCTTAATTTCTTTAGAGATCTCAAGGTTTCCAATAATGCGGTAAATTTGTTCCCACGTAAGGAAAAGGAGAGGGCTAAAATTGGAAAAGCCATAGGGGGTTATTACGAAGCCTCCAACATCAAGAAAATCTAGGGCTGGATTTTGAATGCCATAATGGAATATATAACTGTTGAGGGCCACTTTTCCAAGGCCCATACTTATCACTTTGTGTTATTAAACCACTTTAGACATGAGAAACAGGTATCCCTGCCCTACTATCTCTTCAGGTCCCTTTCTAGATCTCTCAATAAACACAACAAAAATCCCTCGAATCCAGTTCTCCATTGTGGGCTTTTGCTGCTCATTTATGAGCACTATAAAACCCTTGTCATGCTGGAAAACAAGAGGTTATCTGCTTCACTAGGGAAAGGTAAGAGAATGTTAGAGGAAGGGGAACCTAGCAAAGAGGAGGCTACCTCCAAGAAAAAAAGCAAGAGTGCCATTGGGATGAAAATGTTAGAGTTATCTTGTATTAGCTAATAATTATTTATTTAATTATTAGTTTATTAAACTCTACGTTTAAGGTAAACTTAGGCATTTAATAAATATTGTAGGTATTTAATAATTATTCTAATTATTAAATACACATTATCCCTTTAGGGTTTATCTAGGGTTGCACACCTTTAGGGTTGCTATTATCCTTTTATAAGGATTGTATTGTACTTTTTCTTTAATTGATTCCCTTTCTGAATGATAATCTTCTTCTTTAGAGCATTTATGTTATTTTTCTTTATGTGCCTCCATTCTTCTCTTGTGACAGGTATTTGCATGCAGTTATTCTTGGGATCTCTGAAGTTGTATTTTCTCAACCTCTTCATGGTATCAGAGCCTACATCTGCTACTGCTTGTTCCTAATTTTTTAGAAATTTTTTGGAGGAGGGTTTCAAGTTTTTTCAAAGTTTTTTTTATTGGATATGGGATAGTTGTTTTGTTTATGATAATTTTGGGCTCAAACAGACCTCGTCGTTGAGCTCATAATTCCCCCAAACCCCCATTTTCATATAAAATTCATCAAAAAATTCGTCAGGTTTTGCCTTTTTGGCACGAATTTCAAGAAATTTGTCAAAAAAAATCATAAAAACAAAAATTAGAGCAGTTTGGGCCAAGAAAAGACCTCACCATTGGCTTTCAAAGGATGTTTCCAGTCATTTTGATATATAATTCAACCTATTTCGGTGACAAGTGCATCTGGGCCATGATTTTTTCATTGGCATACTTTACGAGGCACAAAAATCCATACGACTGTCCCTGCAAATGCCTTTGAAAATTTTCATCAAAAAAATAAATAAATAAATAATTTTTTTTTTAACCTTTTTTATGCCCTAAAATAGGGGTTTTTTCTTTTGGCCATATCTTGGGCATACAAAGTCATTTTTTTTAAAACAAATAGGCATCGAAAAGCTGGTTCCAAGCCGGACCTCGTGATGTTGGATTTTTTTTCCAATTTTTCTGTTTGACTATGTTTTTCTCCAATCAAAGTGGGGTCTCTTTTTTGTACTCTGGGAGCCATAGAATGAGCATCCGAACTCCATTTTTCAAAAGCTTTATATGGTTGGAAAGCTTGTTCTGTGCAATTTCTAGCCATATGATTTTTCTTTCTTGATTCTGCTCCAAGAATATTTCATTTAGTTTTTTGTTTTTTGTAAAGCGGAAAATTGCGAGCGAACCCTAAGTGTTCCCTCCACCACTCCCAAGGGGAAAGGGGGGGTCACTTAGGATTCTCGGTTTTCACTTAGGGGAGACTTTACATTCAAAAGAGGGGTTGAAACCCACAAGATCCAATCCCACACAATGCAAGATTGGATTCTAAATGAGTTTCAAGGGTTAAGATAGCAAGGCTACCCTCTTTTGTAAAGAATGTGGACAGAATGATTAAGCTAGGAATGCATAGAAAGTGAGAAAGATTCGCTTATAAACTGAGATAGGGATATAGGATGAAGTTGCGGACCTGGAATTAGCAGTAAAATGTCGAGACGACGCTGTCCTGCAAATTTGAGCAAAATTTGACGGGACGATGGCACCCGGCATGCACACGGTCCTCCGAAAAATCCGCGAAATGAAGGAGGATCTGTTCGTCTCTGCACAAGGATTCCAAATCTTCAATTTCAGCCGCGTACCTGCAACCTACACACAGAAAAGTGAAGACGATTGGGGGGTTAGGGATTAGGGGTTTGCCCTTAGGTCAAACCCCGATTTTGGAATTAACCAAGATTTGAGAAATGTTGTAAATGTAAATGATTGTAATGTAAAACAAGTACTAGTACCTTGTTGTAAGAATGTTTGTATTCTTGCATGCGAAGGTGTAGATGTTGTTGTATGTTGTATGTTGTATGTTGTAGTATGTGATCTCCTCTTCAATGGTTGAATCCTTGTCTTGAATGCAACACTTAGCCTTGAATGGAGACTTAGAATGATTAATTGCTTGAAGGAATGCTTGAATGCTTGAATGCTAGAATATTTGAGTATCGTTTCCACGTCTTGTACACATATGTCCTTTTTTCCTTCATCCACCCCCAACATGGGAGAGGAAATGTAGTTTATATACTTGCCAATTAGGGTTGATAGACTGATTTTTCTGACCTTGGGCCGACAAGGAAAGAGTTTTTTCTAATTTGCAAACAAAAAGACCCGAAGCCCCATAGGAGACCGGGCCCAAAAATAGGGCCAGGGACTAGGGCGCTGGGCGCCATGGTCCTGGGGGACCAGGGCACTGGGCGCCATGGTCCTGGGGGACCAGGGCGCTGGGCGCTCTAGTCCTGAAGGACCAGGGCACTGGGCGCTTTGGTCCCACCTCTCGGGACAGCAGGGTGCAAGGGGGGATCAAGCAGGGTGCTGGAAAAATGCAGTTTTTGATGTCGTGGACAAGTTTTGGGGTCTCCATTCAGGTTCCGTGTTGCATCACCATCGTGAAGATCGAAATGTAGTCGAAATTGCAAGTGTCACAATTTTAGGATGCTACATTTAGCCCCCACTTTAGCGGGAGTATAAGCATACGCTCATACTTCCAGTAAAGTACAAGGAAACAACATTGAAAGACTTTCACTACGTCAAGGAGGCAAGACACACCAAGCCCCCAGTGGACTAAGGATCTTATGACTTTGATTGACAAAGTAAAAGGGAAGATCACAAGGGAGAACCATGACTGTCAGTAGTAAGGTTCCCTCACTATGAGTCATGCAAGAAAAATACCAAAAATTTTCAAGGCAAAGCTAAGTTCACCAAGAAATTTTCAAGTATCCTGAAGGGATAGATGGGGTGTATGCCCCCCTATGTTAAAGCGATCACACATGCCTCAACGGGGGTGATTACTTTAAGGTAGTGATACACATAAGAAATGAGAAGGGAAGGGAGCACGTTATCACAAAGATTTAGCCCCCAAGTGTGAGATAAACCCAAGGATAATAGACACAAAACATGAAGCACGAGGTGACTTCGCTTTCCTCGGGGTCAGTATGCTATATGATAATTCATGTATATCATATGTATGTATGCATAATTGTTCTTCATTCCCCAATCAAGGAAGGTCACCTAGAAGAAGGGACCACACGTGTCTTTTGAGTCAACATGAGAGAGACCAAAAGAGATCTCAATGCTTTGCATCGTCCTCAAGTAGACAACACTAAGGACAACAAATAGAAGAATGAAAATAACACATAGAAGAAGTAACAAAAGGGAGGAGGAGAGAGTCTGCTATGCTAATGAAACTAGTCTAGCATGTCATCTACCCCCCGATCTTGCTGATCAATGTTTCGGGAAGGTAGGGAACACGCTAGAGGAGGAACATTTAACACAGCAGATGGAGCTATCACAAGATCCAAACAAGGGCTATGTTCATGTTCCAAGCCATGTTGTTCTTGTCTAGGAGCTAGGATAAGTGCTTTAGAAAATTTGTTAGATAAATGGTTATCAATATCAACAAGTTCATATTCACTGTTAGAAGCGAAAGGAGTAACATTTTCATCTATATCATCATCAAGATTTATAAAAATAGGATCTTTAACTCGCACAGGATCAAGACCATCATGCATCTTATGTTTAGGAGATTTTGGAGAAAATGGAATAATGCTTGTTGAAGGTGTTTTGGGAGATTGTAAAGTTTGAGAAGCAGTTGCTTGAGCCCTAAGACGACGCTTTCGTCGGCGTTCACGTGCAGAACGATTTCATCTAGTCTTAGTAGGAAGTTGAGGAGATTGAGGAGGAGGAATGTTCTCATCCTTATTACTTGGGTGTTTAGGTTGTGGTCTCTTAGGCTGGATAATAGGAGAAGAGGAAGGTCTCTTCTCTCTATAAAAAGGAGGAGGAGGAACTGCTCCATATAAAGGAGGAATATTTGGTTTAGGAAGGAGACCAAGTCCATCATGATGAGGAGGTATAGGTCTTCTTTTAGAAAGTTTATTAGGCATAGACATAGTTACATCCATGGGAACGGGTTGGGAATCTTCTTGAAGAAAGACATTAGTTTTATCTTTCAAAGGAAAAACTTCCTTCTCAAGAATGATAGGAATATCAAGTTTGGGTGTTCTAGGTTCACTTAGAGATAAGATCATATCTGTTTTCCACTTTTGATAAGATTTGAAAAGATGATCACTTCGCAGAGGAAGAGATTGGAATTGTTTAGGCCAAAAATAATCAATAGGAACGCTAGAAGTTCTTTCAGCTGGTTTAAAGAGACTATGATTGATAGTAACAACTTCACCATTATGGGGAAATTTCAAACATTTGTGAATAGGAGAAGCAATAGCTTTCATGGAAGATAGCCAAGGATAGCCAAGCTTCACACGGAATTGTTCGGATGAAGGAATAATAGCAAAGTTTACATCAAGGGATTTGTTATGGACCTCAATAGGTAATGTAATAGAACCAATTGCAGGAGAAGAAAATGCATCAAATAATTTCACAACCACATCTATTTTGTCATAGATCACTTGATTCAATTGCAAAGTAAAAAGAAATTCTTCATTAATAACATTAACCATGCATGAAGGATCAATAAGCACTCCACGGCAAGGTGTATTCTTGACTTTTGCAACTATGTATAAAGGACCATCAGGTGCCCTGATAGTTTCACTAGAATCAAATGTGATGGAAGGTTCTTTAGGGTTTTCTTACTGCTCTACAAAGTTAATCACATTCCGAGTCATAGACACGAGACCATCAGATGAGAAAGAGGAATCATTAGTCTCAATCACATTAGAGGTATGAGAAGGTAATGGATCAGTAAAAATCTAAAGATTTTGGTTAGGAGGAGCTACAAATGTATTGCCTTTATCATTCACTCCAGAAACAGAGATAGTATTATTATCAATCAAATCTTGAATTTTACCCTTTAAAGCAAAACATTTTTCAGTATCATGCCCAGGTTGACGATGAAATTGACAAAAAGATTTGTTATCAAAATAGGGTGAATTAATCTTTGCAGGATCTATTTGCCTTATAGGAGGAAGAGTAAGCACATTTTGTTCCAATAACTTATTCATAATACTATGCAATGATTCATTCAAAGGAGTAAACTTTCTTTCTTTCTTGAAAAATTTAGAAATAGGAGGCACACCTGATGCTGCATTCACATTGTTGTTGATGATGTTTTCATTGAATTTGATGGAATCTCTGTTCGGTTTAAACTTCCCAAATGGTTGTTGACTACTATCACCCTTATCACTCGGAGCCATAGGATTTGCTTGTTCCATTTGACTCACAGTCAGTTGATAATTGTGAAGAGTTGCACACAACTGTTGGAAAGAAGTAAACTCAGAAAACAGAAGTTTATCTCGAATATCTTTTTGTAAATTAGAGATAAAGATTCTTTGAATATCATTGTTAGGCATTGGAAAAGAGATTTGAGCATACAAATGCTTATATCTACCAATGAAATCAGTCACTTTTTCTTTGACACCTTGTTTACAATGCATTAAATCAATCAAAGTAACTTTAGGACTTATATTGTTTTGAAATTGTTGAATGAAAGCATTTGCAAGTTGTTCAAAAGAAGTAATAGAATAAGAAGGCAACAAGCAATACCATTGTAGGGCTTTATCTCTTAATGTTCTAGTAAACAGTTTTGCAAGCAACCTTTGGTCATAAGCAAAATCAGTACATATTGTTTGAAAAGTCTTAACATGTGTTAGAGGATCACCTTTACCATTATAAAGCTCCAAATGTGGGATTTCAACATGTTTAGGAGGGATAGCTCAGAAAATGTCAAGAGAAAGTGGGCTCGCAACATCAAATGTGGGCACACTAAACTTAGACTGATTCATAGAGGCAAATTGTTGCTGTAAAGAAGAGACAGTTTGTGCAAGATTGTTAATGGTCGCTTCAGTTGAAGAATTCATATTAGACGTGTTAGATTGTGATGGAGGTGTTATGTTATTGAAAGAAGGTAAAGAGTAAGGTGGTGGTACATTATGATAGTTAGTCATAGGAGAGGATTGGAAAGGAGGAACACTACAAGGATGAATGGAATGGTTAAATGAATTGCCCCCTTGCGTCATGTTCATTTGTGGAGATGTAATAGGAACACTCATTGAAGGAATGAATGAAGAAGTTGGATTGAATGAAGGAAGAGGGTTAATTGAAGAGGAAGGATTGCCCCCATGACTGGTGATCATAGGTAGAATGTCTTGTATAGAAGTAGTCATTATGTTTGATGTAAAGGTAGGTATGCTAGCAATAGAATTTGTCAAAGGAATAGAATGATTGACTTGAGTGGGAGGTTGTGTATAACCTAAAGTTTCAGCACAACTCTTCATAGGCATTATATTCGAATCCACAATGTGTGCGATACCACGCAAAATATCAATTCCATTCTTATCACTTTGAAGCATATGTTTTAGACCCTCAATTAAGGGAAGAGCTTGACTATCGGGGTATTCTTGAGACATCCATTGTCGAAAATCGTCAAATTGGTTATCCAATTTCGAAAGTTGTTCTACAGAAACCTCATGGAGAGCTTCTTCATCATTAAGAGGATTAGAGGAATTACCCATGTCCTCGTTAAAAAGGCTATTCAAATTAGGTTCCATCTCCTCGGTAATTAAACCTTGGAAAGACTTAATTTTAAGGCTTCGTCTAACGGGAATAGTGTAAGTAGGGCTTATTGTTGTAAAACTCATGCACTAGAGAGAGAAGATTTTGAATTTTAGAGGTAGCAAATTTCAGTAAAATCAGCCAATCTCCTAGATTTAAGCTGTTAAATGCAATCACGACAATCTCCTGAAATTTCAGAAAAAATGTCAGGGACCGTGGCGCTCGGAGTGCACACGGTCCTTGCAACTTTTTTCGAAATTTGCAGGGATGAAAGTTATGATGATTTTAAAGTTAATCTGAAAAAATTGAGTGATTTTACAATCTGTAGATAGGCCAAATTAAAGTTGCAATCTCAAAATTGAACCCTACCAAGATTGTTGAAAAATGCAAAATTCGAATTTTGAAAAAGAGAGGGAAACTGAAATTTTGAATTTTATGATTTTAGAGGAAATACCAAAAGCAATGCAAGTTTTGAATTTTAAAAGTTGACTCGATTTCACGCAAAAATTCAATTTAGAAAGTGGAAATCAAAGTTGGTGCAATTGAACACTTGATTTCAAAAGTCACAAATTGCAAAAATTTGAATAAAGCACTGAAATTTCGAATGAATGCCAACACACTTTTCAGATTTAGGATAGTAAGAAACACAATTTTGACATGAATTTCAGTTTCAACAATTTTTGAATGATTAGAAGCCTTAATCCAAGCAATCACTAGACCAATTTTGACTTTAATTTTGAAAGTGTTGTAATTGATAAAATCAGCCAAAATTCTAGATTTTAGCAGAAAAATACAATAAGATCTAACTCCCGAAATTTTGGAAAAAATGTCGGGGATAATGGCGCTCGGGGTGCACATGGTCCTTGCAACTTTTTTCCAAATTTTCAGGGATGAAAGATATTATGATTTTGTTGTGGAATCCAAAGTTACAGCTGATTTGGAAATGTTTTGATCAATGAAATTATCAGCCAAAGGTTGAATCAAGAGGGTTATAAAAATTAGGGTTTTGACACTTAACCACTTAATTTTCAGAATTAAAGCATAGACATGATTTGATAATTTGCAGTAGAAGGGTAGATCTGAAACAAGCATTAATCATTAAACATTTCGCAAGCTCAATTACTAAAAAGAAAATTTAGGGTTTTTATGCAATTAACCTCTAAAATTTGCAAAAGATCAAACATGGAAATGTAATTAAGGAATCCAATTTTCAGATCTAACCATGAATAATCAGAAAGGATGTTCACGTCGGGTTCACCAAAATGTAAAGCGGAAAATCACGAGCGAACCCTAAGTGTTCCCTCCACCACTCCCAAGGGGAAAGGGGGGGTCACTTAGGATTGTCAGTTTTCACTTAGGGGAGACTTTACATTCAAAAGAGGGGTTGAAACCCACAAGATCCAATCCCACACAATGCAAGATTGGATTCTAAATGAGTTTCAAGGGTTAAGATAGCAAGGCTACCCTCTTTTGTAAAGAATGTGGATAGAATGATTAAGCTAGGAATGCATAGAAAGTGAGAAAGATTCACTTATAAACTGAGATAGGGATATAGGATGAAGCTGCGGACCTGGAATTAGCAATAAAATGTCGAGATGGAACTGTCCTGCAAATTTGAGCAAAAGTTGACGGGACGATGGTGCCCGACGTGCACACGGTCCTCCGAAAAATCCGCGAAACGAAGGGGGATCTGTTCGTCTCTGCACAAGGATTCCAGAGCTTCAATTTCAGCTGCATACCTGCAACCTACACACAGAAAAGCAAAGATGATTGGGGGGTTAGGGATTAGGGGTTTGCCCTTAGGTCAAACCCCGGTTTTGGAATTAACCAAGAATTGAGAAATGTTGTAAATGTAAATGATTGTAATGTAAAACAAGTACTAGTACCTTGTTGTAAGAATGTTTGTATTCTTGCATGTGAAGGTGTAGATGTTGTTGTATGTTGTATGTTGTATGTTGTAGTATGTGATCTCCTCTTCAATGGTTGAATCCTTGTCTTGAATGCAACAATTAGCCTTGAATGGAGACTTAGAATGATTAATTGCTTGAAGGAATGCTTGAATGCTTGAATGCTTGAATGCTAGAATATTTGAGTATCATTTCCACGTCTTGTACACATATGTCCTTTTTTCCTTCATCCACCCCCAACATGGGAGAGGAAATGTAGTTTATATACTTGCCAATTAGGGTTGATAGACTGATTTTTCCGACCTTGGGTTGACAAGGAAAGAGTTTTTTCCAATTTGCAAACAAAAAGACCCGAAGCCCCATAGGAGACCGGGCCCAAAAATAGGGCCAGGGACCAGGGCGCTGGGCGCCATGGTCCTGGGGGACCAGGGCGCTGGGTGCCCTAGTCCTGAAGGACCAGGGCGCTGGGCGCTCTGGTCCCACCTCCCGGGACAGCAGGGTGCTGGAAAAATGCAATTTTTGATGTCGTGGACAAGTTTCGGGGTCTCCATTCAGGTTCTGTGTTGCGTCGCCATCGTGAAGACCAAAATGCAGTCGAAATTGCAAGTGTCACAATTTTAGGACGCTACACTTTTCAACACTCTAGTGGATATCTTGGTTGTTTCAGGTCCTGGGATCTCTTCTCTAAGTAGGATGTCTCGGTTTTGGTTCTTCTTTTTATTTCTAGTCTTCTTATCATTGTAGCTTCATTTATGCAAACACACTGAGATAAAGTGCCATCATGCATTGTTTACTTGGGATCTTGCATATCTTGTGCCTTGTTGTACATGTACTACTTATAAAGTGCCATGAGGGGGTTGATGTTTGCCTTTTGTTTTCCATCTACCTTTGTCTAGTGGGTGTTCCTTCTATGACATTTTCCTCATAATATGTGTCAAATGAGTGTTCCTTCCATGACACTATGTACTTTCTCTGCACCTTCGATGTTCCTAGTTCTTTATCATGTAGTTCTTGTTGGCCATTATTTTCAGTGTACATGTCCCTCTCCCTCTTCAACATTATGGGGAGGTTTGTCCTGTTGGTTCTAATGCTTCTGTGGTTTGATTGATCAACTCTTCAGGCTTTGGTGTCTCATGCCATATGTATCTTTGAGTTCAATTGTTTGCCTTTGTTTGCCATCTGGTTCGAGTAGTGTCATTTGAGGGCACTCATGTAGATTACAGTCTTCTCTACCTGGTCATGTTCTATTTCAGTGGAGGCTCTTCAGATCAGCAGTTACTCTTCGACAATGTTTGCAGCTATTTCTTGCTTCAGTGGTGTTCTTCTTGCTTTTCCATCTCTTTTTGGAGTAGATTTTTTTCCCACATGGTTTTCTCTATTTCTCCAATTCATAGAGATTTGGTTGTGATTGGGTACCTCATCAGGCCTTTTTGTCGGGACCCAAATTTGCCTTCATCATGTAGTTGCATTTTTTGCTTCATACATTTAGTTTTTTAGCTACTCCCTAAGTTCATCTTAAGGGGGGGGGGTGTTAGAGTTATCTTGTATTAGCTAATAATTATTTATTTAATTATTAGTTTATTAAAATCTACTCTTAAGCTAAACTTAGGCATTTAATAAATATTGTAGGCATTTAATAATTATTCTAATTATTAAATACACATTATCCCTTTAGGGTTGCCATTATCCTTTTATAAGGATTGTATTGTACTTTTTCTTTAATTGATTCTCTTTCTAAATGATAATCTTCTTCTTTAGAGAATTTATGCTTTTTTGCTTTATGTGCCTCCATTCTTCTCTTGTGACAGGTATTTGCATGCAGTTGTTCTTGGGATCTCTGAAGTTGTATTTTCTCAACCTCTTCAGAAAACCCATGAAGATAAGACTGACACACAGGAAATTGGAAAAGAGGATAGTGAAATGGAAATGGACGAGTTAGAAGGTGAGGACAACTGGAAAGATGAGGACATGGGTGCAGAGGATGAAGAAGGTAAGAACGAGTCGGACAATGAGAGCCCAATTCATAGTGCTAGCCCTGACAATGACAACAACCAACCTATGGTGGATGTGGATGACAAGGATAATGAGGAAAAAGATTTGAATTCTGAGAGGGAGAACAACAAGGAACCTGAGAAGGATATGGCAAAAGATAGTTTGTGTGAGGAAAAGGAAATTGTTGGAGAAGGGTTATTCTTGGATAACCTTAAAAAACTCACTGAGGCCAGATTGGGTTATGATAGATGGACTTATGAACTATTGAAGAACTTGGAGAAAAATGGTAAATAGATGGATGACAAAAGGAAGGAAGATGACAGGGATCAGAGTTAGTGGAAGAAGGAAATGGAGGAGAAAGGTAATAAAATGCCTGCTCAGATTAACTTGTTGGAAGAAGGGAAAGTGGCGATGAAAAACCTGTTGGGTATTATTCCAAATATCTTGTTTGCTGTCACAAAAAACCTTGAGGATATTTTGAAGGTCCTTGATAATTCCAGCTCTCCCAAATCGATGGTGGACCTTGACATGGATGAAGATTCTATTGAGATTGGAAGTGGTGAAGCTACTCTGGGTGGAGCTGGAAAGAGAACCAGAGCGAGTGTTAAGAAAGTTGTTGCTGCTGCATCTGCTAAGGAGATCCCTAATCTTAGGGAAAATATCAAAGACCTATATGGGATTAGTAATAACTTGGCTAATGCCCTTAAAAAAAACTAATTAGTTTCTTTTGTCGGGTCTGGCCAGATTTTGCTGGTTTTTTGGGGCTTTAGCTGGTTTTCTCTAGTTATTTCGCTGGCTTTTCTTGGGTTTGTTCCTCCTGGTTGCTTAATTTTTTAATCTTGTAAGGTCCTTTTGTGAATGGTTTTGGGGTCCCTTCAAAACTTGTTTTTACCCTAATAAAAAACATTCATGCCATTAACACATGTTCAAAAGGAAAAACATCAAATGGAACCTAACAATGACCCTTTGGTTAACCCAACATGGAATATGAACTTGTCCACAAATCAACAAATACTGATTCGAAGACCCTCAACCTTATCAACAAACACAAACAGGATGCCTTCCATTGATGAAATACAACATAATCTGACAAAAGAAGAACTCGAAGCAGCCCAACAAGATCCTACAACACTTATGATTCTCAACACTCTTATCAACAATGATAGAGATAGATATCTCTCACTCCTAGTCCAAAATGGGGCCAAATTACCTCTATGGGTGGATATTTCGGGTATATTTTTGCTAGGTGTGAAATTGAATCAAAATGTTTCTCAAGTACCTTCTTTTACACAGACTCAAGTGACACTTGCCACATCAACCCAGGGTGTATCTCTAAATACTCAAATGACTACAACTTCAGCATCGTCAATAGTTGCATCAACAAATACTAATGTTGTACCTCAGACAATGCCTAGTGTAACAATGGAAGCTACAATAGCTCAAAACCCTACTTCAAAAATTATAACTCAACCCTAAGTTTTAGTTGGATCCACCTACAGTGGCCAAAATGTGAATCAAGGGATAACTAGCTCAACTCAGCCATATGTCAATACACAATTTGCATACTTTACAGCACCTAGTGGGACTTATGGTACACAACTACATGGTTAGTCCACATTTCAACAAGCTCCAAGAGACTCCAACACTATCCCTTTTGTGGAAAACAATCATCAAGTCAGTACACCATTGACGCAAACAAAGATCTTGAATCTACAAATGAAGAATCTTCAGAAGTAGATGACCAATATGCAAACAGTTAACAACAAAAAGAGCTATACAATGGAGGACCTTTGTCCATATCATTTTGAAAGAAAGTTATAAATGCCATCTTTTCCCCAGCATTTTGAAACTCCAAGGTTTGATAAGTATAGAGGGAAAGGTGATCCTCAAGATCATGTCAGAGAATTATTCACATGTATTGAGGTAGACCGTGATGATAAATACTTAATGAGGTTATTTTCCAAAAGTATTGGAGGGACAACATTGGAATGGTTTTCACACCTCCCACCTAAGATTGCTTTGTGGGGTGAACTGGATGAGTTATTCATATCAAACTTTGCATTCAATATAGATAATCCAGTTACCTTGATGGATTTATGTGCAACAAAGCAAAAGGAAGGAGAAAACTTCTCTACATTCTTGCAAAGATGGAGGGGCTTATACCATAGATGTCTTAATCACATCCCTAAAGCTAAGAAAGTGGACATTTTCAATGAAAATATTGTACCTCAAATTAAGTATCCATTGCAAATGCAATGCCTAAATAATTTTAAGACATCGCAAAAAAAGGGATCAAGTGTGAAAGAGGCTTATTAGAGCAAGGGAGACTGAAACACCACAAAGACAATGGACCAACCACAAGTATAAACAATTAAAGGCTAAAATTTTGGCGTAGGAACAAAAATCTTAGAAGTGATGGAGTTGTTGATGCTCGTGTTGTGAATATAGCTCAACCAGCAATATCTCTACAAGGACCAGTTGATTTGGCCAATAAGAATCAAACTCAGATAAGAAAAACTAATGCAATTCAGTCAACCAATCCAAGACCACCAAGGGTAGGTGCACTCACAAGAAACTTTCTACCCCTTGGTGAACCTATTGACTCAACACTCAAAAAGTTAATACAAAGTAATGTCATAACTCTACCAGAAGATAGACCATATTAACCAGGTCCATTCAATCCTACTTGGTGGAATGACAATGATTTCTATGAATACCACCACAATAAAGGTCACAAGACAACAAGTTGCTACAAACTGAAGAACCTCATTCAATATCTCATTGAATAAGGCAACTGTGGATACTAATAAGACACCAAGCATAGATCAAACCATCTTCAAGGATCCCTTTGTCAAGCATGACAAAGGAAAGGCATCTAGTTCCAATGTACAAAATAATACTGCCAATTATACTAATGTCGCATTTGATTATGCCATAAATGCACTTAGTGCAGGAGATTACATAGTGGCTACAATCACAATAAATCCCACAAGCACAAACTGTGTTGTCATCACTAGAAGATCAAAGGTCACATTGCAAGGGGTACCTTCAAATCTCCCTTCAACAACTAGAAAATACAATATGGTGGATCAGTTGAAGCGAACTCCAGCTCAAATTTTATTATTTGAGTTACTGCACATATCATCAGCTCATAAGGTAGTCCTTGACAAAGAATTACAAGATTCAGTTGTTGCCAGAGATATTGATGACAACACATTCCAGTCCATGGTTGGAAACTTGGCAGCTTCAAAGGTTGCATTCACTAAGTAGGATGCACCTATAGACCGACCCATGCATAATGATCCCTTACACTTGGAAGCTTTTATTCACCAAAAGAAAGTTCAAAGAGTACTTATAGATGGCAGAGTTGGCCTTAACATATGCACATTGTATTTGATTAAAGCTTTAGGATATTCCAAACATTATATTGATTCTACCAAGAGAATCAATATCAAAGCTTATGATGATGAGAAACACCCTTCTAAGGGTGTGGTGACTTTGCTAGTACAAGTGGGACCAGTTACAATAGATATCACCTTTCAGGTCCTAGACAGAGAGTTGGGATACAACATGTTGTTAGGCCTCCCATGGATACATTCCATGCAGGAAGTACCATCAACTTTCCATCAATTTGTTAAGTTCCCATACAATGGGATTGATATGATCGTTCATGGTGACCCAAACCCTTTTCACCACTGCAATTATTTAAGGCCAAGCACAAATAATCAAGTACCAAACAATCAGACAACTCGACTTCACTTACAAATGGAGTCATTAACAATCACAGAAAAATAGAATAATACATCTTCTTTACAGATTAAGGAGGTTGGTTGTGGGGAATATTCCATTTCAAGTACCTTGAATGGTAGGAAAGTATCTCTTTCTCCTAGGTCTTTTGGGAAGCCTCAGAACACAGTGATGAAACAAGACAAAGGAAAAGAGATAGTAAAGTATTCAGATTCATGCTCTTTCATTAGATGGGGAGAATTACAAGAAGAATCTCTAAATGAAGATGGAAATCACTGGATATATAGAGAAGAAGATGACATAACAATACCCAGGTTACCTTTAGACCAGTATGGCAACAGTTTCAAGATGCTACAAAAATATGGGTACGATGGTACCACAAGATTGGGAATATAGAAGTAAGGCAGATTAGAACCTATTTTACCTCATGAAAACCCAAAGAATCAAGGGCTAGGATATAAACATGTACCAAAGATAATAGAGGAAAGACAACGTACACTAGATATACTTAACAAACCTAGACTACCATCAGAGTACATACCTCAGAATTAGTTACCAACACTAGTACTTCCCCCTTCATCTCAGAGAAGCAAGAATGCACCAATATCTCCTAGTATGGAATCAGATGGTGAAGATATGAGGCAACTTCTACAAGAAACCAACATAGAATCATCTAGCAATAAAGTACCTAAAAAATCTGCACAAGCAAACATGGTAATAGGCACAGACTTAGCACCAGCAAATGAGCCTAATCCTTGGGTTTTACCAATGCTTTTTCCAAGGGAAACTATTGGTGTAAATAAATATTCATTATGGATATTATTACACTTTACTTAAGTTAACTTAGGGTAGCATAGGAAATAGGAAATCATCACAAGCATATAAATACTAATCATTAGCTCAATCACAAATGCATTCATTGCAATGATTTATCCTAAACAACACTCAATAGAGACATGAAATAAAAACATTCAAAAGCAAAGATTATGCAAACCAAAGATGTGATTTGAATGCTCCTTCATGCGGCTCCATTGTTCTTCTTTCCTCTTCAAATGGTTTGGTTGTGGATCTCACCTACAAATGCACACACACAATTGAAAGCAAGATGGACATTGATTATTGATCAAGAGTACTAGAAGCGTAAATTCGATAGTCTGATTACCAATTATTAGCCTTGATTGATGAAGATCATCCAATTTATAGATAAATTGGAGAAATGACAAGATTAGCATGATAGTGATTCAAATGGAAATTCAAATCAAGAATAGCAAAATTATGACATGTCTATGACAAATTGCTATGCAAGGGTTTATGACAATTTATGACAAATTCTATGTCAAGAATTTTATGACAATTTATGACAAATTCTATGTCAAGAATTTTATGACAATTTATGACAAATTTCTATGTCAAGAATTGATTGATTGTCAATTATGACAAATTATGACAAATTTCTATGTCATTCCCATGAATTTAGGAGAGAAATAGGAGGAAATTGAAATTAAGAATTTAGAAAATTAGAAAAAGAGGAAAAGAGGAATTAAGAAATTAGGAAATTGATGAAAATTAGAAATTAGGAATTAGTGAATTAATTAATAATTTTTCATTTATTAATCAATTCACAAAAAGAGGAATAATTAGCCAATTAAATGAACATTTAATTGTGACAAGAAGACTTAGGATAAATAAATAATTTATTAATCCTAAAGGAGGAAATGACACACAAGGTTAAATAATTAAATCACAAACCCTAGAAGATAAATTAGCAATGCGATAATGACAATTAGGTCTTGATTGAAGATAATTGATATCGATCATGATTCTGGTTAAATGATTTGATTGATAAATATGCCAATTGATGAGGAACAATGACAAATTGATCCAAATTGACATAATTGAGACAGACAACGATCGATGACAAATCGATCGCAAAATGACAAATATGACAAAAGGACAAGGATTGATGACAAAATAGATTGCAAGACGATAGGATTAAAAATGACCATGATCGATAACAAATCGATCGCAAAATGACAAGATCGAACATGACAACGACCGATGACAAATTGATCGCAAAACGACAAGATTGAAAATGATAAAGATTGATGACAAATCGATAAGATTGATAAGAGGACAACAATCAATGACAAATCGATCGCAAATCGACAAGATTGAAAATGATAAGGATTGATGACAAATCGACAAGATTGATAAGAGGACAAAACCCTAATTAGGATTGACGATGTCCAAAATGATGACAAATTAGCACGCATATTGATGCGACAAGATAAGTTCGATCAAAATCATGACTGGATAGCGTTGTCGACAAGACCAAATTTGAGAGCGAGATGAATGAAGAATGTAGAAGAATGACTCGATGCTCGCAAATGATACAGACCAAGTGCGAATCACAGGAGAAATGTTAATGTGACGCAAAAACCTAAAATGAGGCAATGCGCAAATGTTAAAGTATGACTCCGTAAGCATTGACCATTTTTAGGTGTCTACATTTTGCCCCTCTTTGAGACAATGCGATTTTAAGCATTGTTTCAAAGAACAATAATGAAAATGCCCCAGACAATGACAATGACATATGCATGCCCCCTCGAGGAATTGGCCGAAAACATCCAGAAAAGAGGCCAATTGATCGATAAGAATGAAAGGAGATGATAGGATCGAACAGACTGACAATCGGAGATCGGATGCAGGAAGGACAAGCAATTGAAGATGCAAAAGACCACGACCAACTTAAGATGGAGAGGGTGCACATCCATCTATGCACTGACAAAGAGCTATAAATGAGACCAAAAGGTTGAAAATTACTCATTTGCACTAGACAAAGAGGAGAATTTGTTGATCTGGACAAGGATAGTTGCAGAGAGATGGCGAACATTCCAATGGCAGATCACCTCGGGGAATGTGTATGCACATTCAGACAACCAGACGACGTAGGAGCAGCGGTATGGATCTCAAAAACCCATGTTTTCGATTTCATGACTTGTGATTGCTTTCGGGACATTGCGGGGCCCACAGAGGATGCAAAAACTGACTCCTGCGCTTGAGTAGGGCGAATCCTGCGCTTGTGTAGGAAAACACAAGCACAGGTTACCTGACACAGGCGCAATTGTGCAAGGCAAACCCTAATTTTGGTCAAAATAACATGCAAATGATCCAAAAAAAGGGGATAAGGGTAGGATAGGTCAGATTAGATGAAAAACACCTTGATTTGAACATGAAAATGAGGAAATGCAACCCGTAGGAGCAAACCCTAAAACTGACAAAAATGTGCCCCAATTGTGATGTAGAGTCGATAGTATTCGTTGATCATGCGGGAGAACCAACCAGATTGCTTCATGCTACGACACAGACTTAGGAGCACAGAGAGAGATACTTTAGCAGGACTGGGGATATACTATGTCACATTCATGCCCGAGATTAGGGCAAACATAGGACTTCTTACCGCATTGGCCGAGCGATGGCATTCAGAGACTTCCTCTTTCCATCTAGCAACTGGAGAGGCGACGGTGACACTGGAGGACATATGGCGTATCCTCCACATTTTGATTCATGGAGAGATGATAGAGTATGACCCAGTGATAGGGAGAGACACATTGTGTAGACTGTTTGAGTGCGACGCAGATGATCTGGATATCATGGAGAGAGAGATTGGCTGGGAGACCATGGCATCGGAGTACGATCGACGATATGTGGTGATAGCGGTGGTGATAGCATGTCTACTAGTAGGGGACAGACGAGGACATGGATTCCCTATTGGATGGGGAAGAGTGCTAGAGTGGATGGCGACAAAGGGGACAGTGTATGCATGGGGACCATGTGTACTTGCTATGCTATATTTCCAGCTGCATCAGATAGCATATCAGGGAGTTTAGACTTTGAGCTGTGGAGTCACATTGCTGCAGGTATGGGCATTTGAGCACATAGGTATATGTCGATTGATGACAGAGAGACAGATAGTACCACACCAACCATATGTGTATTACTATGGTGGAGCACTGAGACAGGGTCCTTTTGGATACATATTATATTGGCGACATGAGCTAGACAGACTGAGAGAGTTCATATGGAGGCCATATCATGATTGCCCGGGATGGTCAGATGATAGTGATGAGCTACTGTATTGTAGATAGGAGAGGTACTTGATTGGGTGACCAGTGAATCACCAGAGAGTGATTGAGTTGTACCTGCCAGAGAGAGTCAGACGACAGTTTGGAGAGAGGCAAGATGTACCTAGGAGGACTGCACACTTTGCCCGATCTCACAGAGAGACGAGTCGGTGGGGTAGTATGATTCAGCCACACATAGCATATGCTGACTTCTCACAGCTACAGCAGAGACCATAGGATTGGAGATCAGATGTGGTGGATGTCAGGACGACAGATGAGTATGATAGATGGTTTGCACAATGGCGGCCAGTGCCATTGACAGATCTGGACATTCCAGTACCTAGGCGACAGCAGGACTTCCCACTCATAGGAGAGGAGGAGGGAGATGATGAGGACGAGGAGCATGAGGGCAGGGATGAGGATGATGGGGATGATGAGGACAGAGAGCAGGGTGGTGGGGATGATGAGGATGAAGATGAGGATGATGGCGAGGATGGAGATGAGGATGATGATGAGGACGGAGATGAGGATGGGGAGAAGGACGCATTACAGGACATACCCATAGAGCCAGAGACAACTAGGATAGAGGAGATGGAGATGTGCCAGGCTATCATAGCGAGTCAGCAGGATCACATTGCAACTTTAGAGAGAGAGCATGAGCAGTTCAGAGTGGAGATAGCTAGACTCATAGTGGCTCGAGATACAGCAGTAGTGCAGGCACAGTGAGAAGAACAGAGAGTCACTGAGTATATTGGGTCGATTCGGGATGCCAGTGTACGGGAGCTAGGATAGATGTTGGTAGAGATTGGAGAGGAGATACGCCATTGGAGGACACTATATGAGAGTGCAGCTCCACCAGAGCAGAGAGCACCTTCATATCGAGCACGCTCTTGGAGGTCATTGAGCAGCATGGGGGTGAGTGGACCTATGAGACCACCATAGCTAGGACCAAGAGGGACATCATCCGTGAGACATGGCAGGGATGAGGAGGATAGAGGGAGCACCCAGTGACAGAGGCACGTGCTCCTTAGGACAGACAGTGGACATGATGTAGTTTGACATTTTGTAGTCAGCCTGCGGGCCATACTTAGGATAGACAGTCCAATTTTGTACTCCGATATTATGTGGATATATGATATGATATGCATCGATATGATGGGATGCAATGTGTTATGACTGATGTTATTTTTCATGTATGGATGACTTATGCACTATTTATGTACCATTGTAAAACATGTATGGATGTATATATGTTATGTGTTTTTGATGCATTTATAATATGAAATGGATAAAATGCTTGATATGATGCTTGATATAATGCAAATGTACTAACCAAATGGATGCAGGATGCAGTATGTATGTTTGGATATCGGAGCACTAGACCAAACTGACTATCCAACCGGATGGAAGAAGTGTTAGTAAGAAGAACATGAGACAGAGGACAATTGAAGAAAAACTTGCTTTCAGTAATGCACTTTGTAGGTGAGAACCTTTATTTTTATGTAGCAAAATGGATGTGTAGCATCATGGCATTGAAGGCCAAAGCTGAAATGCAACCCTATTTGCAAAAGATAGACACATCATAGACAAGCAACAATCACAATCAAAAAAAAGAAAAAGGATCATGAACCATCCCGGTCACTCTACATCACTCAGTGACATCATTGAGCAACATAGGAACATGATCGAAGCCAAAAATAAATCAGTAAAAAGATAAGATGCACAAATTCCAACAAATCAAACAAACATCTTGATCTTCATTGTCAAAAGTTGAAAGCGTTGGTAGGACGATCATGCTGTCTGGTTTCAGGGAATGCGGTACCCCGTCTAAGACAGGACATAGTCTGGTTTTGAGTATACCCAACCCGTATAAGACCCATGATAGTAGAGACAAGGACAAATGATATTGATGGTAACGTTCAATTGATATGATAATTGTGATCAGTTTGAATGTCTGGTTTGATGAAAAGAGTTTATCTGTTTAAGCGTGATTTCAGTAAAGCACAGCGTATGATTGATTGCGAATCGTTGGATGTATACTCAGTGATTTGTCTTATGCACAGAGGGATCATTTATTGCGAAATGCTTGTTTTTTGGATTTTAATGTTTTGAAATGTTTTCTTTTTTTTGATCATTTTTTCAGGACTTTCTTTGATTTTTAGGGATTTTTTTAGGACATTATTTGATTTTTAGAATTATTTCAGGACATTTTCAATTTTTTTGAATTTTTTCAGGACATTTTTAGATGTTTTTGAATTTTTTCAAGACATTTTGAAATTTTAAAGCTCCAGTGATCGATCATGACAAGGGGAACACACCCAATGCGCATCTGAAAGGCATACACAGACCGGGACCAAAACATATGTACAAGAAACCAGGGTATGCAAGACAATGATGTTGACCAATAACAGGCCTGGAATAGAACATTGGGTTAAGACTAAGATAGACATGATAAACCGGCTAAGAGAAAGCATAGCTTAGAGGTCATGACAGATGACAGAGCAACGATCTCATTTTACACATGGCGCCTGTTTGCCAGGTTTTCACCAAGGTACTTGCCCCAAGCGCCTGTTTACCGGGTTTTCACTAGAGGGCGAATCATTTTTTTTTCTTTACTTTTTTGTTTTCTCTCTTTTTTTTTTTGCTTTTTTGATTTTTTCAATTTTTTTGTATTTTTTGTTTTTTTCAATTTTTTTTTTGTATTTTTTCAGGATCATATTTGAAGAAATGCTGATAAAAAATTATGCCCAATACTTGTGAAGATGCATGCTATTGATAGGATCAGACAAAGGTTCACCTTCTGGAGTGGCAAGCTGATATGCCCCCGAGCCATAGGCTGCAGTTACTATGAAAGGCCCAACCCAATTAGGTTCAAATTTACCTTTGATGATGTTAGTAGACTGTACATTCTTAGGATTTACCTTTAAAACCAAGTCTCCCACTTCAAAGTGTCACCCTTTGACCTTTTTATTATAAGAGCGACAGAGACGGTTTTGATATGCTTGCAAATGTGTCAGGGCTGCCTGACGTTTCTCATCTAACATCTCAAGCTGGTGCAACCGAGAGACTCTGTGTGTCTCATCATCAATCAGATGTTGCAAGGAGACTCGCAAGGAAGGAATCTCCACCTCCAAAGGTAAAATAGCTTCCGCACCATACACCAAGGAATAAGGTGTTGCGCCAGTAGGAGTGCGGATAGAAGTGCGGTAGGCCCATAGTGCTGGATTCAATTGCACATGCCAATTTCGACCAGCGTCATTGACAACCTTCTTCAGGATCTTGATAATGGTTTTATTTGATGCTTTGGCTTGACCATTCCCCTGTGGATAATATGGACTGGAGAAACGGTGTTGAATATGAAATTTTTCACAAAGCTCTTTAACATCTTTATTCTTGAAGGGACGACCATTATCTGTGACTATGGAAAGAGGAACCCCATATCTGCATATGATATAATTTAGTAAGAATTTTGAAATTTGGACACCAGTGATATAGGTCATGGGGATAGCCTCGATCCATTTTGTAAAATACTCTATGGCTGTAATGATGAACTTGTGTCCATTTGCAGATGTCGGGTGAATCTTGCCAATAAGATCCAATCCCCATTGAGAAAAGGGCCACAAGGATATGACAGAATGAAGCTCTTGAGCTGGTGCATGAATATAATTTCCATGGATCTGGCATTTGTAGTACTTCTTAACAAAATCATGAACATCTTTTTCTAGAGTAGGCCAATAATACCCAGCACAAGTCAACTTCTTGGCTAAGCTTAGACCATTGAAATGGCCCCCACATATACCATCATGAACCTCGTGTAAAGTCATTTGTGCTTCGTCAGAATCCAAACACCTGAGGAGGGTATGGTCAAAGGAATGGCGGTAAAGGGTGTTGGCGATGATGACATATTTAGCTGTATGTTGGATAAAGGCCCGGCATTGGTTAGCAGAAAGGTTGGGTGGTAAGGTTTGGGATTTCAAATATTGATATACGTCATTGTACCATGGGGAGTTGGGACCAACAAGAACGCACATCACATCCGCTGTCAGAATGTCAAAAGAAGGAACCAGCAATTGTTCAACTAAAAATTCACATTTGTCCATATTGTTTGGCATATTTAACATGGAGGCAATTGTAGCCATTGCATCTGCCGACTTATTTTGCATTCTTGGAACTTGACTGAAATGAATAGCCATGAATTTGGTCTTGAAGAAATCCACCATGTGCTTATAGGGAATAAGATTTTCATCTTTTGTTTCGTAGTCATCATTCACTTGTTGGATGACTAATTGAGAATCTCCATAAACATGCAAATGCTTGATGTTCCAGTGGACTGCTACTCGGATTCCTATGACCAGTGCTTCATACTTTGCAATGTTATTGGTATAGTGGAAAGTTATCCTGTAGGATTTTGGAATAGCATCACCTTGAGGGGTGACAAATAAGATGCCAGCTCCGGACCTGAACTTGGTGTGGGATCCATCAAAGTATAACTTCCATTCATTAAAGGATGTGAGAGTAAAGACTGATTCATCTGGAAAATCAGTCAACATGGGATGATCATCAGAAATAGGAGCCTCTGCAAGTTGATCTGCTATGACTTGTCCTTTTATCGCCTTTCGCTCCATATACTCAATATCAAATTCACTGAGAATCATGACCCATTTTGCTAGGCGACTTGTCAAAGCTGCTCGGCTAATCAAATATTTTAAGGGATCAATTTTGGTGACCAACAATGTTTGGTGGCTCAGCATATAATGTTGGAGTTTCTGCATTGCAAATACCACTGCTAAGCATGCCCTTTCAATAGTTGAATAATTTAGCTCATAGCCTACTAGGGTCCGGCTGATATAGTAAATGGCTCACTCTTTGCCGTCCTCATCTTGTTGGGCCAATAGAACTCCTAATGTCATTTCAGTTGCAGAAATATACAATAAAAATGGCTTTTCTTCTATTGGAGGCATTAGAATAGGCGGTGACAGCAAATATTATTTGAGAGCTTGAAAGGCTGATTGAAACTGCTCAGTCCATTTGAAAGCGACACCTTTGTGCAGTAGATGTTGGAATGGATGACATTTATTGGCCAACTAAGCTATGAAGCAACAAACTGACTGGAGCTTTCCTTGTAGACTTCTTAATTGCTGGAGATTTGAAGGTGGAGGCATATCCATTATTGCTTTGACTTTGGCAGGGTCGACCTCAATGCCTCGGTGAGAAACAATGTATCCTAGTAATTTGCCAGCTGTAACACCAAAGACACACTTCTTTGGATTGAGCCTGAGTTTGTAGGTCTCCATTCGGTCAAAGATTGGGCCCAGGATGGCTAGATGACTATCTCTGGTGACAGATTTGCATAACAAGTCATCAACATAGTCCTCCATCAAAGTATGCATGAAATCATGAAAAATTGTCATCATTGCTCTTTGATATGTTGAGCTTGCATTTTTAAGACCGAAGGGAATCACATTCCAACAGTAGGTATCCCAAGCACAGGTGAATGCTATCTTATGCTGATCTTCAGGAGCAATGCAAATTTGGTTATAGCCAGAGAAACCATCCATCAATGAAAGCATCTCATATCCAGCCGTCATGTCCACTATGATGTCTATATTTGGCAATGGAAAATCATCTTTAGGGCATGCTTTATTGAGATCCCTAAAATCTGTGTAGATTCTGATGCCCCCAGTTACTTTGCTAACTGGTACTAAATTTGAAATCCAGTCTGCATAATCAATGGGTCTAATGAAGCCCACATCTAGTAATTTTTTTAATTCCACTTTAACCAAAAGAGCCACCTAAGGATGCATCTTTCTAAGTTTTTGTTTGACCGGTTTGGCATCTGCTTTCAATGGCAAATGATGAAGGACTAATTTTGGATTGAGGCCAAGCATATCTGCATAGGACCATGCAAAGCTAATCTTCTTCTCAAGAAAGAAATTGACAAAATCTATCTTTTCCTATTGTGATAGAGAAGCAGCAAAATGAATGATCTTAGGGTTGTCAAGTGTACCCAAATTGATTTCCTCGGTCATTTCCGCAAGCAATGTTGATTTGTCCTGACTTGATAGGGGTATGTCCACTCTTCCACCTTTGAGCACCTCAGAGAGGTTTTCACCCGCAGGTACGTCTTTTATTGTTACTTTTGTATGATCAGAGAGTGCCTTACGGTTTTCACTCAAAGATCTATTCTTTTGATTTTTTACCGTTTCTTTTCTTTTTTTATTTTGATGACTGGAAGAGGGAGTTGACTCCCCAAAATATGTTGTGGAATCCAGGTCAATAGCAAATCCTACCTTATGATCACCTTGTGGCATGCCTTCCCGGAGTCCAAGGAATTCTGTAATTGCTTCGTCATTTTGAAAACAGTCCAATGTGAGCGGTTCTTGTTGGTCATATTGGATAAGCTGGGGATAGATGAGGGGCATGTCATCATCGGTTGTAAGGAGAGAGAGGGATGATATGGTAAAAATGTGAACATCTGTGGTGTCACTATCCAAACTGCTTGTGTCGGATTCGGAGCTTGGATCCTAGAATGATTCTATCCAAGCATGAGGACATGTTTTAGGAAGAGGAGTTATTTCATGTTTGTCCTCCATAGGAAAATTATCAGGGTCAATGAAGATATTATCGAGGGCATAGGAACTAGAAGAAAAGGAACTCCATTCCCATTCATTAGAATCAGTTTTGGGTCGGGTATCCTCAGGTGTTATTTCATTGTCAGAATCACGCCCTTTTTGACACGTGGGCACTTTGGTAGATGTGGATCCAATTTGTAATGGTACAAAACCTAACCCTAAAGTTGGAGGTCGCCTCTTGGGTATAACAGGTTCTAGCCTTCCATTGTTATTCAGGCCTAAGCCACTGCAGCCATCATATCCTTTCTTTTGCAGCATAGTAAATCCTTTGCCGTAGCATTCCACTAGCAACCTGACAGGTGGGGTCTCAATTGGATCTTTGCAAAGCCAATCTATGACATCATCATCTACAGTTTCTTTGTCAAGTTCTCCCCATCTTGTAAATGTAGTGGGAGGCTGATATTGAATAATGACCTTAGGTTCTTTTTGTAATAAATGCAGTTTTCCATATGATTTTGGCAATATTGGTAAATTCCCGATGAGGAATGTTTGATCCATTGAATATTCTCCACATCCTTGGTCCTGTATCTTCAATTTCCCTTTGACAGCATCTAACAATTCATTAGGATCCACATAGCTATGTGACTTGGCCTCTCTATTAACTGGGACTTGCTGCTGAGGGGTATCCCTTAGAGTAGCACAAAATTGAAATGGATTAGGATCTCCCAGAATGGTTATCTCAGTTCCATTGTAAGGATATTTTAAACATTGATGATAGGTGGATGGAACTGCTTTCATTGCATGGATCCATGGACGACCAGGAATCATATTATAAGGAAGATCAAGGTCTAGGACTTGCAGGAAAGTGTTTTCTGTCACTGGACCAACTCTAATAGGCAATGTAATTATCTCTTTGGATGGGCGCTCAGCATCATCATATGCTTTAATTGTTATCCTTTTGGAAGCATCAATGTCATTTTCTGTATATCCAAGGCCAATGACCACTCTCAAGGTACAAATATTAAGGCCTGCTCTGCCATCTATCAAGACTCGTCGAATTTTGCAATTATGGACAAAGACTTCAAGGTGCAAGGGATCATTATGAGGGAGTTTATCAGGTGAAATATCATTATCAAAAAATGCAACATTTTGGGAAATAGCTAGATGTCCAATCCGGGCTTGAAACTGGTCAACATCAATATCTGTTGGGACAGTGGACTCAATCAAAGCTTTATCCAGAACTACACGATGCATGGGAGACATTTTCAACAACTCAAGGATTGATATTTGTGCAGGTGTTTTTCCTAGATGATCCAAAAGATTGTACTGACTTGCCAGAGTTGGTTTGGAAGGAGCTGCAGGAGCTCCTTTCAAGACTATCTTGGATCGACGAGTGGTGACCGCGCAAGAAGGATCTTGCTCCTTTATTTTCAGGGTGGAAACATACTCATTTGACACATGAAAACAATTAATGACATTGTTATAACCGGTATTGGCATAATTGGCCATTTGAGCAGAGTTGGAAGAAGACGCTTTACCCTTGTCATGATCCAGCAAAGGAGTTTTGAAAATAGTATGATCAGTGTTAGAGGTTGGATGGGGTGGATCTACCTCAATTACTCCTTGCTCTAATAAATCTTGAATCATATGTTTTAATTGAAAACATGATGCAATTTTATGTCCTTTGGATCGATGATATTCACAATACGTATTATCATTCCACCAATGCAGTTTTACCACTAGTTCTGCCTTGATATCTGGTAGCTTAATAAATTTTGCTTGTATCAATTATCTTATTACTGATTCAATAGGCTCTTCCAATGGCGTAAATTGTCGAGGAGGCCCATCCCGCGATCGGAAGGGTTTGCGTTGTTGGTTTTGTTGTTGGCCTTGTTGTTGATTATATTGTTGAGTATGCTGTTGTTGAGTATGTTGTTGGTATTGCGGTTGTTGAGTAACATTGTTCATTGGCGCTTGATTTTGTTCCATAGTTGACATATTAGGAACACTCAATTTCTTGATCGTGAATGGGGGTTGATTTGCATTCACCACTCTTGCATCAACAACTCCATCATTAGTGACATTCTTGTTCTTATACCAAAATCTGTTTCTGTCCCCTGAATAATTTGTGTTGTCATTGTCTTTATTGAGCTTGATAATTCCTTTAGCTACCAAAGCCATTTCAATGCTCATTCCTTTCTTAATGAGTTTCTCTATAGTACTGGGACTTTTTAATTTTAACTCATACATCATTTCTGGGACCAGATTTTGGATAAACAAATTCACTTGTTGTTCTTCAGGTATATCGAGAGAAGAACGACTATACAAGCTTCACCATCGTTGCAAAAAAGTCACTAATGGTTCACCTTGCTTTTGCTTGGTATTGCATAAATCTGACATGTTCACGTCACTGTCGATATTGAACGCGAAATGAGATAAAAAAATTTGAGCCAATTCCGACCAAGTCCTTATATTTCCTGGCAGATGTGAATACCAATCCATGGCTTGTCCCATGAGACTTCAGGTAAATAATCACATTAGATATGTCTCCTCATAGCTTACTTCAGTACATGCCGTGAAAAATGCTCGAATGTGATCTTTTGGATTGCCATTCCCTTTATATTTCTCAAAATTAGGTGCTTCAAAATGTTTAGGGAATGGAGGTATGTATACACTTTTGTCAAATGGATTAGGACATAAATCTTGATCTGTATACAACTTCTTTGTTCCTTTAGTTTCTAATGCGTCAACTTTTCGTTGCAACTGCTCAAGTTGTTGCGCAATTGTATCAGATTTTAGAGGTCCATCATTAATCCCAGTGGGTATTCTTTGTCGATACATCATGTTTCCAATCGGTTGTTGGTATTCTGAAATGGCCATTTTTGGTGTCTCCGGCATATAAACTTCTTGGTACATTTCTTGTTGTTGCGGTTGTGCTATGCCTTGATATCGACCTTGTTGTTGTGCTTCTTGCAGCCTAGGCTGATATTGCAATTGAGTATGTTGTGGATATTGCACAACTGCCAATTACGGTTGTGAAGTAGGATAGCTTGCTTGCCTTGGCACATATTGAGGCACATGTTGTTGATGTTGACGAATCAGAATTTGTTGACTTTGTGCCAATTGTTGTCACGGTGTATATCCCATCATTTGTAAAAAACTTTGTTTAGGTGGTTTTCGTTGCTTCTCCTTAGGATGGGGTATGGCACTTGCATTAACTTGTTGTGTTGTTTGTCCAATCCATTGTGATGGTTGCAAGTTTGCATTAACTTGTGATGGTACTGAAGGCACTGCAATTTGTTGTCGAATGTGAAATTGTTGTTGCTGCACATTGCTAGTTTGCACATTCGATTGCACATTTTGTGTATTACTCAATTGTTGCAATAATTGTTGTTGGTGCAAACCACTATCCGTAGCTCTTTGTGTCACCATTATTGAAGGATTTGTCGCAATAGTGTTTGGCATAGATATTGAACTCAACGGGACATAAGAACTTTGTTGCATTGTGGAATTATTTTGGACATTAGTGATATTAGGCATTCCAGTTGTGAAGCTTTCCTGCATCTTAGATTTTGATCCAACTTTATGCATGTAAGGAACCACTTCTTGTTGAGGGATAGCTATGAATACTTGGGTGTTCTTCATTTGATCTTGTGTTACAGGTGTTGTGTTAAATAATGGATTATTTATTGTCTCAAATGGTGACTTTTGAGGAATAGTCACTGTCAATGCCTTTGAAGCACATTTGCTCATCAAGGTAGGTTGAGTTGCTGGTTGTGCATTTTCTTCATTTGGATGCGGAGAGAAACTTAACAACTCAGTGCCTTGTTGTTCTTGCACATTGATTTGTTCACTTGAAGAGGTCACATTACTCATCATGTTAAGATACTTTTGTGGAAACATCTTAAAGACCTTGTTCAAGAACTTATCCATCTTTTTTGTTATCTTTGGATCTTGAAGGAACATGTCAACATCATCAGAAGCGTCAGAATCGGATGAAGAATATGGTTGGACATTTGGATTCGCTTCTTGTTGGATTCCTTGATCTGAACCAAATCCTTGTGAAAGAGTTTGTTCTTCATATAATGTTTGAGTTTGAATGTCATGTTGCAAGTTTGGTTGATTCCAATTGAAAGGTGGACTTCCTTTTGGAGTAGGTGGAACACTCCCATGTCCTGGTTTCATAGGTACAAACACTGGTTCATATAATGGAGGTGGTCCAAGTTGAACCATTCCATATGGTGGTAAAGATGTATTTGATGAACCTTTGATTTGCACTGTTTGACCAATTTGAAACTGCGAATTTGCTATGTTGTCCATGGGTTGATACATTGGTTCGCCCATCTTTTTAGATTTTGATCTTGTCTCAACAGGCATGTCACTTATGCAAAATGTAATGTTTTTGGAATTTTTCAAAGACAGTATATGATATGCAACTAAATGCCAACTAGATAAATGAAGATGCAATCTATGTTTTTGGTTATTTTTTTTCCAAGATTTTGACAAACTTTTTGGAATGCAAATCTAAAAGAGACCCTTAGAAAATTGGAATGATGTCTAGACCTCGAAGGACAAAAGGACTAAGTGACAAAGGACAAGATGACAATGTCTCCCCTATATGCTTGGATACTAAGCTAGGTTTGACGAAATGACATTGATGACAAAAGGACAAAAGGTTTGATAAGGTCTAGACTTCTTAACAATGACTTAGGGTTTATCAAAGATTTGGATTACTCAAGGATGACAAAACCTAGTTTTGACACTATATGCAAAGGGACAATTAATATGCAAATGACCCTAATATAATATGACAATGACTTAAGCTTAATGAAGAGACTTAGGATATGCAAATATGAATGTATGACAATGGAATGACTTTAATGCAAGAGGACATATGCAAATGGATGACCTTTATTGATATGCAAAGGAGTATGACTTAGGTGAAACCTAACCTTGGTACTTGACAAATGACTTTGCAAAATGCAACCTAGGATGAACCTAAATGTAAGTGACATGCATGTTAAGACAAGATTTTAAACAATATTTGACAACCATGTTTGAAGATGAGTTTTTGAATCTTGTTGAACCTTTGTTGGATGAATGTCTCTTGTGTTTAACCTTGTTTTTAATCAATTTGCCTTGTTCTTGAAATGAGATAAAATTCAACTTTTGACAATCAAAGAATACAAGATATTGCAACTTAGACTCAAGACAATCATGCTCATTCCCACATTTCTTATGGTAGGCAACGACATTAGGTACTTGAGAGGTAGACTCATTATGGGATTCAAGGAGAATACATAGATTCTTGACCCCATGGGCTCCCCTCCACGGCACTCACTTCTTAGGGCAGCCAAGCATCAATCCCCATGGAAATCTCCCCATGGCGAACTTAGTATCTCTTCCAAGTATCCGAACTTGTCCTTCTCAAGCAACTAGAAGGGTTTTTTGGCCTCTAAAAACAAGGTGTTTAGTAAGGATTTCTGTTAAGCATTACTCCTTGATGTCACGCAAGCATGATTGAGACATTAAGCCCATCAAGATACCAAACAAATGTAGTCACGCAAGCATGATTTAGACCAAGAGGCCCTACTTAGATGTTGATATGAGAAAGAGTTCAAGGGTCATCACTTCCCAAGTAACTGCAATTCCCACGTAGCACTTCCTTCAAAGCTTTCGCCCATCAGGTATTTTTTTATAGTGAGTTAGAATGCCAAGGTATTCTAGGCGTACTCACTTTGGGTCATTCCCTTCTCACAATTATCACTTGCTTGCAAAAGCAAAGTGGTCGGGAAGGCAGGCCCTCTAAAGGAGACACACAATCAAAGACACGAGCATGGTATCGAAGATCTGGATTTCTGATCACCCTAAGAAGGATGAGAGCATACTCTCCTACTCCAATGTCACACTCAACAATCAAAGCACAAACACGTTTATTCCAACCTATTTAGAAATCACTAAGTGCCTAATTAAAAATCTCAAACACAAAGTTTGGTTGTTTCTCCAAGGCAACCTGCAAAACCCAAGTTAGAGGTTTGATTTGTTGTCTTTGACTATCGATTCTGCATAACACATGTTAGTAGTTTGATTTATTGTCTTTGCCATGCGTATGCCAAGATTCTGCATAGATAATTAGTACCAAAATCCAAAGCACAGAAAACATAATGCAAAAACTAAACAAATTTCAAGTAAAACACTGCATTTTTACCCTTGTTCTGGACTTTACACAGGTGCAGAAGTCATGACACAGGTGCAGAAGTCATGACACAGGCGTAGAATGTCTTCAACACAGGTGCAGAATGCTCAACACAGGCGCAAGTTGCTTCAGACAGGCGTAGAAGTCTCCAGAAAACCCTGCACGACCCTATTTTTGGGTTTTTGGCCTGCAAAATCAACTTGAAAGCACTCAAAAACACCATAAAGTGGTTAGATGGTTAGTGTTCATGTTGGGTTCATCAATTAATGTAGCATAGGAAATAGGAAATCATCACAAGCATATAAATACTAATCATTAGCTCAATCACAAATGCATTCATTGCAATGATTTATCCTAAACAACACTCAATAGAGACATGAAATAAAAACATTCAAAAGCAAAGATTATGCAAACCAAAGATGTGATTTGAATGCTCCTTCATGCGGCTCCATTGTTCTTCTTTCCTCTTCAAATGGTTTGGTTGTGGATCTCACCTACAAGTGCACACACACAATTGAAAGCAAGATTGACATTGATTATTGATCAAGAGTACTAGAAGCGTAAATTCAATAGTCTGATTACCAATTATTAGCCTTGATTGATGAAGATCATCCAATTTATAGATAAATTGGAGAAATGACAAGATTAGCATGATATAGAAGCATAAATTCGATAGTCTGATTACCAATTATTAGCCTTGATTGATGAAGATCATCCAATTTATAGATAAATTGGAGAAATGACAAGATTAGCATGATAGTGATTCGAATGGAAATTCAAATCAAGAATAGCAAAATTATGACATGTCTATGACAAATTGCTATGCAAGGGTTTATGACAATTTATGACAAATTCTATGTCAAGAATTTTATGACAATTTATGACAAATTTCTATGTCAAGAATTGATTGATTGTCAATTATGACAAATTATGACAAATTTCTATGTCATTCCCATGAATTTAGGAGAGAAATAGGAGGAAATTGAAATTAAGAATTTAGAAAATTAGAAAAAGAGGAAAAGAGGAATTAAGAAATTAGGAAATTGATGAAAATTAGAAATTAGGAATTAGTGAATTAATTAATAATTTTTCATTTATTAATCAATTCACAAAAAGAGGAATAATTAGCCAATTAAATGAACATTTAATTGTGACAAGAAGACTTAGGATAAATAAATAATTTATTAATCCTAAAGGAGGAAATGACACACAAGGTTAAATGATTAAATCACAAAACCCTAGAAGATAAATTAGCAATGCGATAATGACAATTAGGTCTTGATTGAAGATAATTGATATCGATCATGATTCTGATTAAATGATTTGATTTATAAATATGCCAATTGACAAGGAACAATGACAAATTGATCCAAATTGACATAATTGAGACAGACAACGATCGATGACAAATTGATCGCAAAATGACAAATATGACAAAAGGACAAGGATTGATGACAAAATAGATTGCAAGATGACAAGATTAAAAATGACCATGATCAATAACAAATCGATCACAAAATGACAAGATCGAACATGACAACGACCGATGACAAATTGATCGCAAAACGACAAGATTGAAAATGATAAAGATTGATGACAAATCGATAAGATTGATAAGAGGACAACGATCAATGACAAATCGATCGCAAATCGACAAGATTGAAAATGATAAGGATTGATGACAAATCAACAAGATTGATAAGAGGACAAAACCCTAATTAGGATTGACGATGTCCAAAATGATGACAAATTAGCATGCATATTGATGCGACAAGATAAATTCAATCAAAATCATGACAAGATAGCGTTGTCGACAAGACCAAATTTGAGAGCGAGATGAATGAAGAATGTAGAAGAATGACTCAATGCTCGCAAATGATACAGACCAAGTGCGAATCATAGGAGAAATGTTAATGTGACGTAAAAACCTAAAATGAGGCAATGCGCAAATGTTAAAATATGACTCCGCAAGCGTTGACCATTTTTAGGTGTCTACACTTAGGATAATGCATGTCTTCGTAGTTTGGATTTGAGACACTTAGAGAAGTGTGCACATAGGGATAGAGCTTATAGGAGAAATTCCACCTTTTGTGGTCTTATTTTGTTGTTACACTCCACATTCGGTGGGTCATCCACCTCTTGTGGAATATTATATTATTTCTCCTACCTACCCCTAGTATTTCTTACCTACCCTTGTTTCTCATTGAGCCACATGTCATGATTGTGTGCTCATACATCCATATGGCCTTGCCTATATAAGAAGGCTTATATTCATTGTATTGGTATGAATCCAGTTGATCATTTTCATATTGATGAGAATACAGTTTATTCTTGTCATTCTTTTGTCTCTATTTTAATACTTTTCATTGTGCCCTTGATATTGGCAAAATCTCACATGGTATCAGAGCCATTGGGGCTTCATTGATTGGTTTTTGGAGACATCATGGAAGGCTTCTATTTTTAGATCTGAGGAATTGCACTTTTTGGAGGCATCTTGGAGCATTTTCGACCTCACCATTGTGTCCGAGAGGCCGTTTCCATAAAAATCAAGTATAAATTTGACCTATTTTGGCGACAATCGATTTTTGGGTGTGGAGAAAATTTTTTGCCCAATTCAGGTGGTACAGTATGGAATTTTTGGATTTTTTTTTTTTTTTAATTATTTTTTTTCTGAAAATTATTTTTCAATTTAAAAAGATTTTCTGAAAAAAAAAAATTAAAAAAAAAAATTGAAAATTATTTTTGGGATCCATACCTTCTGCCCAGTCAGCAGTGCACAATCAGCGCTTAGTCAGTAGCACCCAATCAACACCCAGTCAACATTTTCTTTGGAAAGTTTTAGACCCCTCTCCATTGAGCAATTTGGATTTTTGGGTCAACTTTGGAGGCCCATAACTTGCTCAATTTTGCTCCTTTTTGGGTGCAATTTTTTTTGTTTTGGGCTAATTTTTCGTGCTCTTCACGGTGGTGTGGTTATTTTCTAGTTTTGGTGCACAAGGTTTTCATAATTTTTAGATTTTCTTAGCTGTACCTGTCCAATCCTCAATTCTGCAACTTCAAAGGCCTCGTTTGAGCTCATACGACCTTCTTTTCAGGTACCATTTTTTTTAAAAGTGCATGTTTTTTTGTCTACTTTCATAATCTATGATCAGATTTTAGATATTTTGAGTGGAAGTTGTACTTTCAGATATTGGTCTTATTTAACCTATTAGGTACTTGTAAAGTGCTTGGATCTTGGTTTAGATCTCTTGCATTATTAGTTTGAGTCTCTTTTGACCTTATTAAGGTAGTTGTAAAATTGAAATCAGAAGTCCACTTTGCCATTTTTTGCAAGTGGCCCATTGTACATGCACTAAGTATAAAGTGCCAAATCATCACTTTTGGGGGGGGTCTTTGATTGAGTGAATTTGGGGGGGTGTCTTGTGTGATTGTGCCTCTCTTTCCTTGTTCTCTTTCATTTTTGTTGCAATGAGTCCTCATAAATTTCCACCTTTAACTCCACATAATTATGCATCATGGAAAATTAAAGTATGTAGCAAATTAATGGAAAAAGGTCTCACGCATTACATAGATGGAACAATAGTAGCACCACCTGATCCTAAGGCTGATCCTAATGCTCAGTTAGAATGGCTCACTAAGAATTGCATGGCTCTTGGAACTTTGCGCAAGTATGTATCAAATGACCTCATCTTTCATATTGAGAAGTGTACTACAATCAAAGATGCTTGGGATATGTTTCAGAAATTGTATGGTCAAGTTGATGAAATCAGAGGTTATAAGATTGACAATGAGCTCACCAACTTGGATCCCAAGAGTTTTGATACAATCCAAGATTATGTCACCAAAGCAAATGAGCTAAGAGCAAAGCTTAAGGATTGTGGAATTGACAAAAAGGATGCTCAGTTGATATTCAACTTGTTGGACAAGCTTGCACCAGAATATGCAACATTTGTGTCTAGCTTCCAAACTCATTGTTTGACAGTGGGGAGTTCCTATGTTATGCCTTCATTTGATGCTTTCACAAAAATGTCGATATTGGAACAATCTAAGTTGTTGAACATGGGGTTTCTCAAGTCTTCAAAGTCCAAGGCTTTGGTGGCTAATCAAGGGAATCAAGGAAGTCAAGGTAAAGATTCCAACAAGAAAAAGAAGCAATCTAAGTCACAGCCACAATAGGAAAAAGGACAGTCATCCTCTTCATCTCAAGGCAATTTTTCATCCTCTTCCAAGAAGGGGACACCACCTAAGAAGGATAAACCAACTTGTGCATGTTGCAAGAAGTATGGTCATGATGAGTTAACTAGTCTTCTTAAGAAAAACAACATCAACTTGCCATCCACCTAAACAAAGAAGGATTCAACTCCTTCCTCTTCCTCACAGTCTAAGGGAAAAGGGCAAGCATTTGTGGCTACTACATGTTCTTCATAGCAGTGGATACTTGACTTAGGTGCCTCTTATCACATGGGTTATACAAAGGAGCAATTTTCTTCATTGGAGCCATCTAAGGTACCTCACATTTACATAGGTGATGATATACAGGTAGAGGTTGAAGGGAAAGGTTCAGTTGATATGGATGATGGAAAATTTGAGAATGTTCTCTATGTTCCTAACTTGTCTACCAACCTTCTCTCTATCTACCAAATCACTCACTATGGGAATGGGAAAAAGGTTGAGTTTACACGAGATTCAGTTGTGGTAAAGGAACTTGATGATGATGCCTTGGTAGTAGTGGGACAAGTCAATGACAACTCAAGGCTTTATTCATTCTCCCACTTTGTGCCAAGTTCACCTTCTAGGGCCTTGCTTACTCATTCAAATTCAGAAAGTAAGCTATGGCATGAGCGGTTTGGTCACCTCAACTACCGCTATCTTCAGCAGCTCAGCACTAAAGACATGGTCATAGGTCTACCTCGAATCAGTTTTTCAAAGGGTGTATGTTCAGGTTGTTCCATGGGCAAGCATCCCGAGGAAAATTTTGATAAAGGGAAAGCTTGGAGAGCTTTGGAAGTTCTTCAACTTGTTCACAGCGATGTAGCAGGTCCATTTCCAGCACCTTCATTTAGCAAGGCCCGCTATGTCCTCACCTTCATTGACGACTACTCCCGCTTCACTAGGGTCTACTTTCTCATTCATAAGAGTGAAGTATTTGACAGATTTCAGGATTTCAAGACTTGTGAAGAGAAGCAATCCGGGAAAGTGGTCAAGATTCTTCGCACAGATAATGGAAGGGAATATGTGAACAAAAGACTTGAGGATTTTTGTACATTTGAGGGGATTGATCTTCAACATTCTGTAGCATACACTCCATAGCAGAACGGAGTTGCAGAACGCAAGAATAGAACTCTCAAAGAAATGGCTAGTTGTATGATACATGCACGTTCTCTTGATCCTACCTTTTAGGCAGAGGCTATCAGTTGTGCCACACACATCTAGAATCAGGTTCCTCACAAAGCTTTGCAAGGTATTACTCCTTTTGAAGCTTGGGCTGGTAGGAAACCGATTGTGAGACATTTCAGAGTCTTTGGGTGTCCAGCATGGGCTCGCATACCTCCACAAAAATGCAAAGCATTGGAAACTCAGAGTTGGCCTTGCATATTTGTTGGATATCCTAAGGGTGTTAAGGCATATAGATTGATGGATCTTGAGACACATGAGGTGTTCATTGAAAGGAGTGTTCACTTTAAGGAAAGCTCTCCTAGCTTAGCCTCTCTACCTCCTCCATCTTACTCCATTGTGGATAGTGATGCTAGTGATTCAAATGATGAGATTCCTTCAACTCTAACTTGTAGGGTTGCACCTCCACAGGGTCCACTTGCAATTGATAAGCCTCATTCTCCACCTCCACCTAGACCTCGTTGGGCTCGACAGACACTTGAGTTTGCGAGTTCTCTTGTTGGGGATCCTTCAGATACACGGAGAACTCGATCACAACATCAGGATCTTCCACATGCATTTATTGCTACCGCTTCTGATCCATAGACATTTAGGGAAGCATCAGGGGTTCCTGAATGGGACCAAGCTATGGAGGAAGAGTATGGTTCTTTGATGAGGAACAACACTTGGGATTTAGTCCATCTCCCTAAGGGGAGAAAGATGGTTTGATGTAAGTGGATCTATCAGACCAAGTATGCTGCGGATGGTAGTGTGGATAAGTATAAGGCTCGGCTTGTTGCGAAAGGTTTCTCTCAGGTTGCAGGTGTTGGCTATACTAAGACCTTTGCACCCATAGCCAAGATGAACTCCATTCGCTTGACACTTGCTATTGCTGCAACTCATGGTTGGGTTGTACATCAGATGGATGTGAAGAGTGTTTTTCTTCATGGTGATCTTGATGAGGAGATTTATATGGAGTAGCCATAGGGTTTCATCCAGGATACTTCTTTGGTTTATAGACTAAGGAAATCTCTCTATGGCCTTAAGCAGGCCCCCAGGGCTTGGTATGCCAAAATGGATTCCTTTCTTCTCTCTACAGGGTTCATCAGGTGTCATTCTGATCCGAATGTCTACATTTTGCGACGGGATGACTCTCACTTGATCCCTGTGCTCTATGTTGATGATTTGATCATTACAGGGAGTACCACATCCATCATTAGCAGGGTCAAATCTGCTTTGCATGACAGATTTGCTATGACTGACTTGGGTCTTTTGCACTACTTTCTTGGGATAGAGATTTCATAGTCACCTTCTAGGATTACACTATCGCAACCCAAGTATGCTCTTGATCTACTTGCATGCTTTCATATGGCTGATTGTAAGCCTGCACCAACTCCCTTTCTTTCTGGAGTCAAGCTTGAGGCTCAGTGTTCTTCTCCACCAGTTGATGCCACTTTGTATCATCAACTTGTGGGTAGTCTCACCTACTTGACCCATAAACGCCCTGATATTTCATTTGCAGTTGATATGGTTTCCTGCTTCATGCAGGAACCACATGAGCTTCATTGGAAAGCCGCCAAATGCATCCTTCATTGCATCTAGGGTACACATCACTATGGGATTCACTATGCAGTAGGCACAGGACTTTGCTTGGTTGGTTACACAGGCTCTGATTGGGCTGGTAATCTTGATGATCGTAAGTCTACTTCCGGTTACAGTTTTCACCTTGGTTCAGGCCCCATTTGTTGGTAGAGAAAGAAGCAACATGCTATTGCTCTCTCTTCGACTGAGGCTAAGTATCGAGGCATTGTTAACATAGCGACTAAGACCATTTGGCTCCAGCAGATTCTCACAGAGTTTGGATTCACCACTCCATGACCGATAGTTCTACATTGTGACAATCAAAGTGCTATTGCTATCTCGAAGAACCCGGTCCAACATCAATAGACCAAACACATCGAGATTCATATGCACTATATCCGAGAACTCATTCAGGAGCAGGTCATTGATTTGCAATATTGTCCTACAGTGGAGCAGGTTGCTAACATATTCACCAAACCTTTCACTAAAAGTAAGTTCTAGCAGTTGCGAGCTCTCTTGGGGGTGCAAGATGTGTCATTATGGGGGGTCAGCTAACTTCTCCTTCCTCTCTTATGGGGGGACTTTTTCCTCTTTGAGGTTTTGTCCTTCTTCTTTGAGAGTCTTTTGTACATTCATCTCTCTTTTGGGGGGGAGTTTTTTCCCACTGGGTTTTCTCCCTTTCTCCGTTTGTGAGAGATTGCTTTGCATATTTTTGCTTGCATTTGCATATAGTACATGGGTACCTATCATGGCCTAGTAGCCGGGACCCATCTTGCATTATTGACTTGAGTCTTCATTCCCCTAAGTTGCACTTAAGGGGGGGTGTTGGTGTAAATAAATATTCATTATGGATATTATTACACTTTACTTAAGTTAACTTAGGATAATGCATCTCTTCATAGTTTGGATTTGAGACACTCAGGGAAGTGTACACATAGGGATAGAGCTTGTAGGAGAAATTCCACCTTTTGTGGTCTTATTTTATTGTTACACTCCACATTTGGTGGGTCATCCACCTCTTGTGGAATATTATATTTTTTCTCCTACCTAGCCCTAGTATTTCTTACCTACCCCTGTTTCTCATTGAGCCACATGTCATGATTATGTGCTCGTACATCCATATGGCCTTGCCTATAAAAGAAGGCTTATATTCATTGTATTGGTAGGAATCCAGTTGATCATTTTCATATTGATGAGAATACAGTTTGTTCTTGTCATTATTTTGTCTCTATTTTAATACTTTTCATTGTGCCCTTGATCTTGGCAAAATCTCACAGAAACAAATCAAGATCCTTCATTTGAGTCAGATGGAGAAAGACTGCAATGACTGATATCAAGCTTAAGAAGGGTATCCACCACAAATCTACAACATACTTAGTTATAAGAACAAGAGGAAATAAGTGACACAACCTTAGAAAGTGAAACATACATAGAAAGTGTGATAGATTCTCATGAATTTCAATTCCTATCTAATCATGATGACAACCCACAAGCAATTGATGATGAAGATATATCAAATCAACCAAATAACCAAGTATGCATGTTATCAGGATCTTTTACAATAGAAGGGAACAATGAATTACCCCTTATACATTCATATTTCATTGATTGGGGGAAAGAAGGGAAACCAACTCTAGACTGAGTTCAAAATGATGAATCCATAGTTGAATTCTTGGGTGTAAGGAATGGATTCCCTTATGATGATCACAAGGTTGGTTTTGTGATAGATCTGGATAGAACTACATATTTTGGAGAAGCAAGTTCCTCTTCAATTCAAGATAATGACAATGAAGTAGAGCACACTTCTCATAAAAGAGCGGACACTCTTCCTAGATAAAGAATAATCAACATTATTGGTAGAAGAGACAGAAGAAATCAACATCAGTGATGATGAAATTTTTTGTAACATACATCTAGCAAAGTCCTTGAATCAAATAGAAAAAGAGAAGTTTATCCAATTCTTTAAACAAAGACCAATCAATTTTGCATGGTCTTATGAAGATATGTCAGGGTTAGATCCTGAGCTAGTCTTACGTCATTTGCCATTACTTCCAGGAATAAAACCATATAAACAGAAACTCAAAAAGATGCACCCTCACATAGCTTTGTTGGTCAAAATTGAGCTAATAAAATTGTTGAAAGTGGGTTTCATTAGACCCATAGACTATGTTGAGTGGATTCCAAATCTAATCCCAATAACCAAGCATACTGGAGGTATCAGGATCTATACTTCTTTCTATCACTACCTATCTTAAATTAGGGTAGGACAGAGGCGTGGTGCCCCTATCCTTGCCCTATTTTGGGCCTCCTTTCAGCTAATCTTGCATTGGCCTTGTCAATTGTGAGCGGGAAATTTTTTCCTATGTCAATCTAAGATGAAAAATCAACTAAATACCCCTAATTAGCAAGTATATAAGGAGTGCTTCCCCTCCTATTTTTGCAAGTTAGTCAATGATAAGAGAAATTGATCACAAGCAAAATCAAGTGCAAGCATTCAAGCATTCAAGTATTCATTCAAAGATTGAGCATTTCAAGTCTCCTTCAAGGCTAGGTGTTGCATTCAATTCAAGGATTCAACCATTGAAGAGGAGATCTCTATCAATATTCAATACATTCTATTCCACATATCCTTTCAAGAAATTTCATCAGAATTTCAATTGCATCCTCTATTGAGGTGAATTTTACTTCAGATATTTCCTTTCATTTACTTGCAAGTATTTTTAATCACTTGGTTAATTCCAAAACAGGGTTTGACCTGAAGGCAAATCCTCAATCCCAACAACATTTCCTCTCTTTTTTGTGTGTAGGTTGCAAGTACGGAGCTATAATTGTAGGTTTTAGCTTCATTTTTAGAGACGGAAAAACCCTTTTCGATGCACGGATTTTTTGGAGGACCAAGTGCAACTTCACCCCAGTCCCAACAAATTTTGTTCAAATTTGCAGGGAAGCTTCATCTTGAAATTTAACTACTAATTCAAGGTACACAGCTTCATCCTGTGTCTCTATCTCAAGATATAATTGCTTCTTTGTCATATTTACACTTAGTTTCAACTCATTTAATTCAACTTCTATTTTAAAAGAGGGTTACTTTAGTTTCCAAATTTATTATAAATTCCCTACAATTCACTTAGCATTCAATCTCTTTCCATTGGGATTGGATCTAGTGAATTCAACCCCCTCTTTTAAATGTAATGTGCATGAGAAGTGAAGGGGATGGTTTATGAAACTTTCACTCCTTTCTTGAGGAGGGTAAAGCTTTCCACTTGATCTCCCCCCATCACTTGTCACCCCATTACATTTTGGTGAACCTGGCATGTTACATGCTTGACATTCAAAATTATTGCATATTTTTCACTTACAATTTTAATTTCCTTACAATCTATAAAACTTAGTGGTTAATTCAATCAAAACCTAGTTGTTAAAATTAAAATTGAACTTGTGTTTTGCAAAAATTTCTATCTATTATCTTGGATCATAAAATTGCATAGCTTGTCAAATTCAATTTCTTCATTGTCTTATTTGCAAATTAAATTTACAAAATTAAGTGGTTAATTGTCAAAACCCTAATTTTTAAAAATTAACTTGAGCGTGTGCAAAAATTGGATTTACATTTAATTTTTGGATTCAGAACTATTTTTAGATTTGTCTTCTTGCCTAAAATTCAAATTTTCAATTCCCCTCCTTTTTCCAAAATTCAAATTTTCAAAATTTCGTCGTTAGGTCCTAAAACCCTAATTTTAAAATTTATTTGGATTTTGTGTAAATTTCAATCAATTTCAACCAATTTCAGTTTTATAAATATTATTCAAGGTGGCCCTATCCACTAGATTTGACCTTTTTCAAATTTGCAAGTCAATTTCTTATCTTTTTCAAAACCCTAATAGGGTCCTATTTTGACATTCAAACCTTAATTTTTCCTATCTAAAGTTCATAAAATCAATCAATTTTTTGGGTTTATCTCTCAAATCATCATAGATTTCATCTCTAAAAAATTTCAAAAAAGTTGGGTGGACCAAGTACACTTTCAACCTAGTCCCCGATTTTTTTCCCAAAATTTCAGGAGACTGTTATCACTATTTTTAATTAGTTGAATCCAAAAAATTAGTTGATTTTGTCGAATTTTGATCCCTCTACAATAAAAAATACTTCCCAAGTTCAACATTACAACTTTCAAGGAAACATTTAAAATTAAATGGTTAATTATAATATGCCCTTATTTTAACATCTTAATTTTGTCAATTTTAATTTTGAAATTAAGTGGTATCCCATTGGCCCTAATTTTAAGTTTCAATCTCTTTTTATCATAAATTTTCTTGGAGATTGTGTCATTCTCATTTCCACAAAGTTCAAATTGAATAATCATTATTTTCTTGAATTTTACATTATTCAATTTTGCAACCTTTGTTCCCAAAATTCAAAATTCAAATGTTTCCATCTAGTGAATGAGTTTTACAACTATTAGTCCTACCTATATTATCCCCATTATATGAAAAATTACAATTAAGGCTTCCCAAGGTTCAATTCCCAAGGAGATGGAACCTAATTTGGGTGACTTCTTCAATGGGCATATTGCTAATTCTTCCCATCCTAATAACATCCTTATCTACCCAATTGATGATTCCAATGATGAAGAAGAAGCTTTGACTAGAGTTTCCATAGATCAACTTTCAAAATTGGACAATCAATTTGACAAGTTCCAAAAATGGATGTCCCAAGAATATCCTAATAGTGAAGCTCTTCCATTTATTGAAGGTCCAAAATGTATGATTCAGAGTGATAAGAATATAATTGATATATTGTGTGCTATTTCTCATATTATTGATTATAATGTCATGCCTACAAAGAGTTGTACTGAGAACTTAGGTTATTCACAACCTTCTACAAACATCAATCATTATATTCCTTTGACCATTTCAATGACTAGCATTCCTACTTTCACTTTAAACATCATGGCTACATCAACTCAAAATGTCATACCTACAACCATTAGTCATGGGGGAAATCCCTCTTCTTCATTCAATCCTCCATCTTTATCTATGCCTTCAATGAGTATTCCTATTGTCTCTCAACAAATCACTGTGACACAAGGGGGCAACTCATTCAATAATTATATCCCTCCTTTCAATGTCCCATTTCCTACTCAATCATCGCCTATGCCTAATTACCATAGTGTTCCACCACCCTATTCTCAATCAATGCTTCAATAACATCACACCACCTTCTCAATCAAACATGTCTAACATAAATTCCTTAATTGAAGCAACCATTAATAACCTTGCTCAAACTGTGTCTTCATTGCAACAACAATTTACTTCTATGAATTAATCCAAGTTTAGAGGGCCCACATTTGATGTTACGAGCCCACTTTCTCTTAATATTTTTAGAGGCATCCCTCATAAAAATGTTGAAGTCCCTCAATTGGAACTCTATAATGGAAAAGGTCATCCTTTAACACATGTCAAAATATTCCAAATCTTGTGTACTGACTTTGCTCAAGATTAAAGATTCCTTGCCAAATTGTTTACTAGAACATTAAGAGATAAGGCTTTACAATGGTATTTCTCTTTGTCTACTTATTCTATCACTTCTTTTCAACAATTAGCAAGTTCCTTTATTCAACAATTTCAAAATAACATAGGTCCCAAGATCACTTTGGCAGATTTGATGCATTGTAAACAATGTGTTAAAGAAAAAGTGACTTATTTCATTGGTAGATATAAGAATTTGTGTTCTCAAATTTATTTTTCAGTGCCTGGTAATGATATTCAAAGAATTTTCATTTCTAATTTGCAAAAAGATATTAGGGAAAAACTTCTCCTTTCTGAGTTTACTTCCTTTTCATAGTTGGACGCAAAACTTCACAATTATCAATTGTCTGTGAGTCAACTAGAGGAATCTACTCCTATGCCTCCAAGTGATAAGGGTGAGAGTGCTCAACAACAATTTGTGAAGTTCAAACTGAATAATGGCTTCATCAAATTCAATGACACCATCAACAACAACAATGTGAATGTTGCAACAGGTGTGCCTCCTATCTCTAAATTTTTCAAAAGAGAAAGATAATTTTGCTCCTTTGAATGAATCTTTGCATCACATCATGTCTCATTTCTTACAAAGAAATGTTATCAAACTTCCTCCAATAAAACTAGTTGACCCTTCTAAGGCAGCCTCACCTTACTTTGATAATAATTTTGTCAATTTCATCGTCAACCTGGTCATGATACTGAGAAATGTTTTGCATTAAAAAGTAATATTCAAGACTTGATTGAAAATAATGCTATATTTATGGTAGGTGTGAATTATAAGGGAAACAAATCAGTAGCTCCTCCTAATCAAAATCTTAATATTTTTACTGATCCTTTACCCTCTCATACCTCTAACGTGATTGAGACTAAACATACCTCATTCTCTCCCTCTGATTTTACTACCAAGGCTCCAAACTTGGTGAATATGGTAGAGAAATAAGAAACACCTAAGGATCCATGTATCACATTTGACCCTAGTGAGACCATTAGAGCAATTGATGGCCCTTTATACATAGTTGCAAAAATCCAAGGCAAACCTTGTCGTGGTGTGCTTATTGATCCCTCTTGCATGGTTAATGTCATCACTGAAGAATATCTTTATACTTTATATTTGCATAAACCAATCTATGATGACACTAATATGGTCACTAAATTATTTGATGGTTTTTCTTGTCCTACCATTGGTTCTATCATACTCCCTATTGAGGTTCATACTAAATCTATAGATGTCAACTGTGTTATCATTCCTTCATCTGAACAATTTTGTGTGAAGTTAGGCTACCCTTGGCTATCTTCCATGAAGGCTATTGTGTGTCCAATTCATAAGTGTTTAAAATTTTCCCACAATGGAGAAATCATAATTGTTAACCATAGCTTATTTCGACCAACCAAAACAAGCCCAAGTGTTCCTATTGATTACTTTTGGCCTCAACAATTTCAATATCTTCTACCAACAAGTGATGCTTTCTTTTAATCTTATCAAAAATGGAAGAAAGATATGATCTTATCCTTAAGCCAACCTAAGAATCCAACACTTGATGCTCCCATCATTCTTGAAAATGAAGTTCTTCCTCTAACTGATAGGACTAATCTTCCTCATAAGGAAGATTCTCAACCTATTCCTATGGATGAAACCATGCCTTCTCCTAAGAAGAACAATAATATTCCTCCTAAGGTCAAACCTATACCTCTTCCTCATGATGGACCTATTCTCCTTCCTACACCAAACATTCCTCCTTTATATGGTGCAGTCTCACCTCCTTGCTCCTATAGAGATAAGAGACCTACCTCTCCTCTTGTTCAGCCTAAAAGACGTCAACCTAAACCCCCAACTACTAAAGAGGAGAATATTCCTCCTTCAACAAACATTCCTCCTTCAACAAATATTCCTCCATCTCCATAGCATTCCGCTAAGACTTGATAGAATTATTGTGCGAGAGAATGCTGACCAAAAATGTCTTGCTAGATCTCATGAAGTTGTTCCTCAAACTATTCAATCTCACCAAACACCAACAGTTGATATCATTCCCTTTTCTCCTAAGCAAGATGTTGAACCTAAATCTCCAAATCATAAGTTACAAAAAACATGTGATGGTTTTACTTCTATTCCTATTAGAGCTCCACATTTTATAAATCTTGATGAAGAAATAGGTGAAAATGTTATTCATGATAGCAATACAACTCCTAATTCTTCTGATAGTGAATATAAATATGTTAATGTTGAAAGACATTTATTTGCAGAATTTTTGAAAGCCTTAATCCTAGCTCCTCGAAATGAACAAAGTGACTTAGCACATGAGCATATTCCTTGTTTGGATCTTGTGATAGCTCCATCTACTATGCTAGATGTCGCTCCTCTAGATTGTTTCCCACCTTCCTCAAATAGTGATCAAAAACATCGAGAGGTGGATGTCGTGCTAGACTAGCTACATTAGCACTGTAGATCCTCTACTTCTCTCTCTTTTATTTCTCTTTTGTGACCATTCTTCTATGTGTATCCCTATTCTTCTATTTTTTGTCCCTAGTGATGTCTACTTGAGGATGATGCAAAGCATTGAGATCTCTTTTGGTCTCTTTCCTGTTGACTCAAAAGACACATGCGTTCCATTTCTTCCAAGGTTATTTCCTTTCTTTGGGGAATGAGGACTATTTTATGCATATATATACATGATATATGTGAGTTATCATACAACATATTGACCCTGAGGAAAGAAAATCCACCTCATAATTTGGGTTGTGTGTTCATTATCCTTGGGTTTATTCCTCAATTGGGGGTTAAATCCTTGCAATAACATGCTCCTTCTCTTTCTCTCTTGGGTGTCTCCTACCTTAAAGCTATTGCTACTGATAAGGCATGTGCGATCGTTTTAACGTAGGGACATATGCTACACTCATATTTTCCTTCTTGATACTTAAAGTTACTTAGTGAACTTGGCTTTTCTTTGTAATTTTTGGTATCCTTTCTTTTCATGACTCATAGTGAGGGGAACCTTGCTACTTGTTGTCATGGTTCTCCCCCTCTTGATCTTCCCTTTTACTTTGTCAATTGAAGTCGCAAGATCCTTAGTCCACTGGGGCTTTGGTGTATATTTCCTCCTTGACGTGGTGAAAGTATTTCAGTCTTGTTTCCTTGTACTTTACCAATAGTATTAGCATACACTTATACTCCCGCTAAAGTCGGGGCTAAATGTAGCGTCATAAAATTGGAAATTTGCAATTTTCGACCGCATTTGGGTCTTTGTGTTGGCGGATGAATCCCTAAGCCTGATTGGTCACCTGAGAATGCTCAAAACACATGAAACTCATGCCCTCCACTGCTTTCTGTTACTACCTATCCTAAATTAGGGTAGGACATAGGTGTGGCACCCCTATCCCTCCCCTATTTTGGGCCTCCTTTGAGCCAACCTTGCATTGGGCTTGTCAATTGTGAGCGGGAAATTTTTTTCCTATGTCGGCCTAAGATGGAAAATTAGCTAAATAACCCTAATTGGAAAGTATATAAGGAGCTCTTCCCCTCCTATTTGCACAAGTTTATCGATGATAAGAGAAGTTGATCACAAAAAAAATCAAGCGCAAGCATTCAAGTATTCATTCAAACATTGAGCATTTCAAGTATCCTTCAAGGCTAGGTGTTGCATTCAAGTCAAGGATTCAACCATTGAAGAGGAGATATGTATCAACATTCAATACATTCTATTCCACATATCTTTTCAAACTATTTCATCAATATTTCAATTGCATCCTCTCTTGAGGTGAATTTTACTTCAGATATTTCCTTTCATTTACTTGCAAGTATTTTCAATCACTTGGTTAATTCCAAAATGGAGTTTGACCTTAAGGTAAATCCCCAATCCCAACAACATTTCCTCTCTTTTCTGTGTGTAGGTTGAAGGTGCGCAGCTATAATTGTAGGTTCTAGCTTCATTTTTCAGAGAAGGAAAAACCCTTTTTGGCACGCAGATTTTTTGGAGGACCAAGTGCAACTTCAACCTAGTCTCAAAAACTTCTGCTCAAATTTGCAGGGAAGCTTCGTATCGACATTTTACTACTAATTCCAAGTGCAAAACTTCATCCTGTGTCTCTATCTCAAGATATAATTGCTTCTTTGCCATCTTTACACTTAGTTTCAATTCACTTGATTCAACTTGTCTATTTTAAAACAGGGTTACTTTACTTTCCAAATTCATTATAAATTCCCTACAATTCACTTATCATTCAATCTCTTTCCATTGGGATTGTATCTAGTGAATTCAACCCTTTCTTTTAAATGTAATGTGCATGAGAAGTTGAAGGGGATCCCTTGTGAAACTTTCACTCCTTTCTTGAGGAGGGTAAAGCTTCCCACTTGATCTCGCCCCATCACTTTTCACCCCATTAAATCCTTAAATTAATTAAATATTATTTGTTTATTTAATTTTGAATCAATATCTTTAACTAAATAATCTTTATTATTTAATTAAATTCAATTTCTAAATAATTAAATAGTTTCTTTAAATTGTTTAATTAGCTAACTTGTTCTTTTCAAATTTCATCTAATTTCAATTAAATTTGCATGTGCATTTCATATTTTTGAAAATTCAAATTTAAATAAAATGTAATTCAAATGCAATTTCACTTCAATTTCTTGCAACACATGCTAAATTTCTAACTAACACTGACTTCTAATCACCTTTTTCTGGCTAAGCAATCAATTCATTTATTAGGTCAATCTGTTCAGTTAACTTCTCAATCTATTCAGTCATATCCTCAATTAACTCAGTTAACTCCTCAATCACCTTTTTAACTCCCTAGTCAGCCTTTTGGAATAGATTCATATATCCAGTCATTTGATCAATCTATCCAGTTGACTCATCAATCAATTAAATTCAACTCCCAATTAGTCATGTCTCACTCAATCTCAACTGTGATCGATTATGTTCCAAAATGCATCTTAACCGTCCAATTTCTTCATTTGAAATCTATAAATTTGTAGCATCATAAAATTGTTACCTTACAATTTTTTACTACATTTAGGTCTTCGCATTGGCGGATGAAACCTTAAGCCTGACTGGATACCCGAGACATTCTCAAAACACCTAAAACTTTCACCCCTCATTTCTTTCTATCACAAGCTATCCTAAATTAGGCTAGGACAGGGGTGTGGCACCCTTGTCCCTACCCTATTTTGGGCCTCCCTTGACCTAATCTTGCATTGGGCTTGTCAATTGTGAGCAGGAAAATATTTTCCTATGTCATCCTAAGATGAAAAATTAGTTAAAAATGCCTGATTGGGAAGTATATAAGGAGCATTTTTCCCTCCTATTTGCATAAGTTCAATGATAAGAGAAGTTGATCATAAGAAAAATCAAGTACAAGCATTCAGGCATCCGTTGAGCATTTCAAATCTCCTTTCAAGTCTAGATGTTGCATTCAAGTCAAGGATTCAACCATTGAAGAGGAGATCTCTACCAACATTCAAGACATTCTATTCTACATATGCTCTTATACAATTTTATCAACATTTCAATTGCATCTTCTCTTGAGGTTAATTTTACTTCAAAGATTTCTTTCATCATTTGGTTAGTTCCAAAACAGGGTTTAACTTGAAGACAAACCCCCAATCCCAACACAATTTCCTCTCTTTTCTATGTGTTGGTTGCAAGTGTGCAACTATAATTGCGGGTTTAGGATTCATTTTGAGAGATGGAAAAACCCTTTTCAGCACACGTATTTTTCAGAGGACCAAGTACACTTTCAACCCGGTCCTGACAACTTTTGCTCAAATTTGTAGGAGAGCTTGTCTCGACATTTTACGGCTAATTCCAGGTGCACAACTTCATCTCGCATCTCTATCTCAAGATATAATAATTTATTTGTCATCTTCATACTTGGTCTCAATTTGCTTAATTCAACTTGTTTATTTTAAAAGAGGGTTACTTTACTTTCCAGATTCATTGGCAATTCACTTAGCATTTAATCTCTTTTCATTGAGATCGTATCTAGTGAATTCAACCCCTCTTTTAAATGTAATGTGTGTGAGAAGTTGAAGGGAATCCTTTGTGAAACTTTCATTCCTGTTTTGAGGGGAGTAAAGCTTTCCACTAGACGTCCTCTCATCACCTTTTCACCCTATTACATTTTGGTGAACCTGACATCTTACATGCTTGACATTGAAAATTATTGCATATTTTTCATTTACAATTTTAATTTTCTTGCAAAACTTAGTGGTTAATTCATTCAAAACCCTAGTTGTTAAAATTGAAATTGAACTTGTGTTTTGCAAAAATTGTCATCTATTGTTTTAGATATGAAAATTACATTACTCGTCAAATTCAATTCCTTCATTGTCTTGTTCAATTTTCAAATCATATTTACAAAATTAAGTGGTTGATTGTTAGAACCCTAATTTTTAAAAATCAACTTGAATTTGTACAAACATTGGATTTACATTTAATTTTCAGATTTGTGGCTATTTTTCAGATTTGTCTTCTACCTAAAATTCAAATTTTCAATTTCCCTCGTTTTTCCAAAATTCAATGGTTAGGTCCCAAACCCCTAATTTTCAAATTTACTTGTATTTTGTGCAAATTTCAATCAATTTCAATCAATTTTAGTTTTCTAAATATTATTTAAGGTGGTCCTATCCATTAGGTTTGACCTTTTTCAAATTTGCAATTCAATTTCTTATCTTTTTCAAAACCCTAATAGGGTCCTATTTTGACATTCAAACCTTAATTTAGCCTATCTAAAGGTCATAAAATCAGCCAATTTTGGGGGGTTATCTCTAAAATCGTCGTAGCTTTCATCCCTAAAAATTTCCAAAAAAGTTGGGCAAACTAGGTACACTTTCAACCAAGTCCTCGGCGTTTTTCCTGAAAATTTGGGAGACTATTATGACTGCATTTAACTACTTAAATCCAAAAAAATTGCTAATTTTGTCAAATTTTGATCCCTCTAAAATAAAAAATACTTCCCAATTTTAACATTACAACTTTCAAGGAAACATTTAAAATTAAGTGGTTAATTATAATCTACCCTGATTTTAAAATCTCATCAATTTTAATTTTGAAATGAGGTAGATTCCATTGGCCCAAGTTTTAAATTTCAATTTATTTTATTCGCCATAAATTTTCTTGGAAATTGTGTTATTTCTTCCTTCCACAAAGTTCAAATTGAATAATCATTAGTTTTCTTGATTTTTGCATTATTCAATTTTGGAAACTTGGTTCCCAAATTCAAAATTCAAATTTTTTGTCTAGTGCATGAGTTTTACCACTATTAGTCCTACCTATACTATCCCCATTAGATGAAGCATTAGAATTAAGGCTTTCCAAGGTTTAATTCCCAAAGAACTAGAGCCTAATTTGGGTGACTTCAATGAGGATAATTCTAATTCTTCCCATCCTAATAACATCCCTATCTACCCAATTAATGATTCCAATGATGAAGAAGAAGCTTTGACTAGAGTTTCCATAGATCAACTTTCAAAATTGGACAATCAATTCGACAGCTTCCAACAATGGATGTCCCAATAATATCCTAATAGTGAAGCTCTTCCATTAATTGAAGGTTTAAAACACATGATTCAAAGTGATAAGAACGGACTTGATATATTGTGTGGTATATCTCATATTGTTGATTCTAATGTCATGCCTATAAAGAGTTGTGTTGAGAACTTAGGTTATTCACAACCTTCTACAAACATAAATCATTTTATTCCTTTGACCACTTCAATGACTAGAATTCCTACTTTCAATTCAAACATCATGGCTACATCAAGTCAAAATGACATACCTGCAACCATTAGTCATGGGGGCAATCCCTCTTCTTCGATAAATCCTCCATCTTTATCTATGTCTTCAATGAGTATTCCTATTGTTTCCAAACCAATAAATGTGACACAAGTGGGCAATTAATATCCAATCATTCTATCCCTACTATTAGTGTCCCATTTCCTACTCAATCATCACCTATGCCTAATTACCATAGTGTTCCACCACCTTATTCTCAATCAATGCATTCTTTCAATAACATCACACCACTTTCTCAATCAAACATGTCTAACTTAAATTCCTCAAATGAAGAAACTATTAACAATCTTTATCAAACTGTGTCATCAGTGCAACAACAAATCACTTCTATGAATCAATCCAATTTTAGTGTGCCCACATTTGATGTTGCGAGCCGAATTTCTCTTGATATTGTTAGAGTTGTCCCTCCTAAACATGTTGAAGTCCCTCAATTGGAACTCTATAATGGAAAAGGTGATCCTTTAACAAATTTCAAAACATTTCAAACTTTGTGTACTGACTTTTCTTATGATCAAAGATTGCTTGCCAAATTGTTTACTAGAACATTGAGAGATGAGGCTTTACAATGGGATTTCTCTTTTCCTTCCTATTCTATTACTTCTTTTCAACAATTAGCAAATGCTTTTATTCAACAATTTCAAAACAATATAGGTCCTAAAATCACTTTGACCTATTTAATGCATTGCAAACAAGGTGTTCAAGAAAAAGTGACCGATTTCATTGGTAGATATAAGCATTTGTGTAATCAAATTTCTTTTCTAGTGTCTGATAATGATATTCAAAGAATTTTCATTTCTAATTTGCAAAAAGACATTAGAGAAAAACTTCTCCTTTTCCGAGTTTACTTCCTTTCTACAGTTGTGTGCAACACTTCACAATTATCAATTGATTCTGAGTCAAATGGAGCAATCTACTACTATGACTCCAAATGATAACAGTGAGAGTTCTCAACAACCATTTGCGAAGTTCAAATAGAATAAAGGCTTCATCAAATTCAATGGCACCATCAACAACAATAATGTGAATGCTACAATAGGTGTGCCTCCTATTTCTAATTTTTTCAAAAGAGAAAGACAATTCAATCCTTTGAATAGATATTTGCATAGCATCATGTCTCGGTTGTTACAAAGAAATGTTATCAAACTTCCTCCAATAAAACCAGTTGACCCTTCTAAGGCAGCCTCACCTTACTTTGATAATAATTCTTTTTGTCAACTTCATCATCAACATTGTCATGATACTAAGAAATTTTTTGCATTAAAATGTAAGATTCAAGACCTAATTGATAATAAAAATATATATGTGGCAGGTGTGAATGATAAGGAAAACAAATCAGTAGCTCTTCCAAATCAAAATCTTAAGATTTCACTGATCCTTTACCCTCTCATACCTCTAACGTGATTGAGACTGAACATGCCTCTTTCTCTCCCTCTAATTTCAATACCTTAGCTCAAAATTTGATGAATATGGTAGAGAAACAAAAAACACCTAAGGACTCATGTATCACATTTGACCCTAGTGAGACCATTAGAGAACCTGATGGCCCTTTATACATAGTTGCAAAAATCCATGTCAAACCTTGTCATGGTGTGCTTATTGATCCCTCTTGCATGGTTAATGTCATCATTGAAGAATATCTTTATACTTTACATATGTATCAACCAATCTATGATGACACTAATGTGGTCATTAAATTATTTGATGGTTTTTCTTGTCCTACTATTGGTTCTATCACACTTCTTATTGAGGTTCACACTAAATTTATAGATGTCAATTTTGTTATCGTTCCTTCATTTGAACAATTTCATGTGAAGTTAGCCTACCCTTGGCCATCTTCCATGAAGTCCATTGCCTCTCCAATCCATAAGTGTTTGAAATTTCCCCACAATAGAGAAATCATAACTGTTAATCATAGCTTGTTTTGACCAACCGAAAGAATCCTAAGTGTTCCTATTGATTATTTTTGGCCTCAACAATTTAAATCTCTTCCACCAAGAAGAGATGATCTCTTTCAATCTTATCAAAAATGGAAGAAAGATATGATCTTATCGTTAAGCCAACCTCGCACTCCAAAACTTGTTATTTCCATCATTCTTGAAGATGAAGTTCTTCCCTTGACAGATAGAACTAATCTTCCTCCTAAGGAAGATTCTCAACCTATTCTTATGGATAAAACTATGCCTTGTCCAAAGAAAAACAATAATATTTTGCCTAAGGTTAGACCTATACCTCTTCCTCATGATAGACCTAGTCTCCTTCCTACACCAAATATTTCTCCTTTATATGGTGTAGTTCCACCTCCTTGCTCTTATAAAGAGAAGAGACTTGCCTCTCCTCTTGTCCAGCCTAAAAGACCTCAACGTAAACCTCCAACAACCAAAGATAAGAATATTCCTCCTTCAACAAATATTTCTCCTTCAACAAATATTACTCCATCTTCTCAGCCTTTCGCTAAGAGTTGACAGAATCGTTGTGCAAGAGAACGTCAATGAAATCATCATGCTCGAGCTCGTGAAGTTGTTTCTCAAACTATTCAATCTCCCAAAAAACCAATAGCTGATATCATTCCCTTTTCTCCTCAGAAAAATGTTGAACTTAAATCTCCAAATCATAAGTTACAAAAAACATGTGATGGTTTTACTTCTATTCATGTTTGAGCTCCTCTTTCTATAAATATTGATGAAGAGATACGTAAAAATGTTATTCATGATAGCAATAAAACTCCTCATGCTTCTGATAGTGGCTATGAATATGTTGATGTTGTCAAACATTTATCTGTAAAAAAATCCTTAATCCTAGCTCCTAGAATCAAACAAAGTGACTTATTACATCAACATAGTCCTTGTTTGGATCTTGTGATAGATCCATATACTATGCTCGATTTCTCTCCTCTAGTGTGTTTTCCACCTTCCCAAAATAGTAATCAACAAGATCGAGAGGTGGATGTCATGCTAGACAAGCCACATTAGCACTATAGATCCTCTACCTCTCTCTCTTTTCTTTCTCTTTTGTGACCATTCTTCTATTTTGTGTCCCTAGTGATGTCTACTTGAGGATGATGGAAAGCATTGAGATCTCTTTTGGTCTCTTTCATTTTGAAACAAAAGACACACGTGTTCCATTTCTTACATGGTTGTTTCCTTTCTTTGGGGGATGAGGACTATTCTATGCATATATATACATGATATACATGAGTTATCATACAACATACTGACCCCAAGGAAAGTGAAGCCACCTTATGCTTTGTGTTTTGTGTTCATTATCCTTGGTTGGGGGCTAAATCCTTGCGATAGCATGCTCTCTCTCTTTCTCTCTCTTTGGTGTATCCTACCTTAAAACAATCTCTCCTGATAAGGTGTGCACAACTGCTTTAACGTGGGGGTATACATTCCACTCATATTTTCCTTCTTCATACTTGAAGTTACTTAGAAAACTTTGGCTTTGCTTTGTAATTTTTGGTATCCTTTCTTTTCATGCCTCATGATGAGCGGAACTTTACTATTGGCAGTCATGGTTCTCCCTCTTGATCTTCCCTTTTACTTTGTCAATCGAAGTCATAAGATCCTTACTGTATTGGGGGTTTGGTGTATCTTGCCTCCTTGACATGGTGAAATTCTTTCAATATTTTTTCCTTGTACTTTACTGGCAGTATTGGCATACGCTTATACTCTCGCTAAAGTTGGGGCTAAATGTGGAATCATAAAATTGCAACCTTGTAATTTTTTACCACATTTGGGTCTTTGCATTGGTGGATGAATCCCTAAGCCTAACTAGAGACTTGAGACATTCTCAAAACACCTAAAACGTGCACCTCGCATTGCTTTCTATCACTGTCTATCCTAAATTACAGCAAGACAGGGGTGTGGCACCCCTATCCCCTCTAGGATAGGGGTATGACACCCCTATTCCTGCCCTATTTTGGGCCTCCCTTGACCTAATCCTACATTGGGCTTGTCAATTGTGAGAAGGAAAAAATTTTCCCATGTCGACCTAAGACAAAAAATCAGTTAAAAATCCCTAATTATCAAATATATAAGAAGCATTTTCCCCTCCTATTTGCATAAGTTCAATGATAAGTGAAGTTGATCACAATAAAAATCAAGTGTAAGCATTCTAGCATTCAAGCATCCAAGCATCCAAGCATCCACTGAGCATTTCAAATCTCCTTTCAAGGCTAGGTGTTGCATTCAAGTCAAGGATTGAAAGATTGAAGAGGAGATCTCTACCAACATTCAAGACATTCTATTCTGCATATCCTTTTAAACAATTTCATCAACATTTCAATTGCATCCTCTCTTGACATTAATTCTACTTCAGACATTTCCTTTCATTTACTTGCAAGTATTTTTCATCGTTTGATTAATTCTAAAACGGGGTTTGACCTGAAGGAAAACCCCCAATCCCAACAACATTTCCTCTTTTTTTTGTGTGTAGGTTGCAGGTGCGTAGCTGTAATTGCAACTTTAGGCTTCATTTTCAGAGACAAAAACTATTTTCAGCATGTAGATTTTTTGGAGGACCAAGTACACTTTCAACTTAGTCCCGATAACTTTTGCTCAAATTTGCATGGGAGCTTCGTCTCAACATTTTACTTCTAATTCCTGGTGCACAACTTCATTTCACGTCTCTATCTCAAAATATAATCATTTCTTTTTCATCTCCATACATAGTCTCAATTCGCTTAATTCAACTTGTCTATTTTAAAAGAGGGTTACTTTACTTTCCAAATTCATTGTCAATTCACTTAGTATTCAATATTTTTCCATTTAGATTGGATCTAGTGATTTCAACCCCCCTCTTTTAAATGTAATGTGTGTGAGAAGTTAAAGGGAATCCTTTGTGAAATTCTCATTCCTCTTTTGAGGGGATTAAAGATTTCCAAGTGATCTCCTCTCATTACCTTTTCACCCTATCACAAAATTGAGCATCCATTTCTCAATTTTGGTAACCACTATTTTCAAATTTATTGTGCCAATCTCATATAGGAAACAATGCAACATTGAGAGCTATGCAACCTGATAATGCATAAGAACAATGGATGCTATGCATCAAATCAACAAAGGGGTTTTTGAGATCAAATTTATAGTTTTGTTGATTTTGATCTTTTATTTCATTATGTTTATGGTTTTCTTAGTTAGATTTGAGTATTAGTGGTTCACTCATTTGAGTTAGCTTAATTATGCCTGGAAAATCTCGTAGAAACAATGGTCAAAATCCCATCATAGTCCTTTATGTGGATGATATGTTGTTTATTGGAAATGGTAAAAGAATGGTTTCAAATTTGAAGTCTCAGTTAATGACATAGTTTAAGACGAAAGATCTAGGTGCAATGAGGTATATTGTTGGGATTGAGGTCATCAAAGATAGATCTAATAGAATTTTTTGGATGATTCAAGGTAATTATGTGAACTCTATGTTGGAGAGATTTAACATGACATCTTGTAGATAGTTAGGTGTTCCAGTGTTATAGGGGATGAAACTTTCTATGGAGGATTGTGTAAAATCTCCTACTGAGATGGAGGACATGACCAGAGTTCCTTATGTATTTTTTGTTGGTAGCTTAATTTATGTTATGGTTTGTACTAGACCAAACATTGCCCAAGTAATGGGATTCCTTAGTCAGTTTATGACTAATCCTAGGTGGGTACATTAGGATGTGATAGAGAGTGTTTGGGTATTTATAGGGTAAATCTTCAATATTTATTATGTTTTAATAGTTATCCTACTAGACCTCAAAACTCGGTTTGCATTCATGGATATTTGGATTTAGATTGGGCGATGACATAATAGAAGATCGACCAATGGATATGTTTTCACAATGTTTGTTGGTGCTATCAATCGGATAAGTAGGCAAAAAGATGTAGTCACTATTTCTATAACAAAATTAGAGTACATGGAAGCTACTCATGCTTGTAAGGAAACTATTTGACTTAAGATATTATGTTCAAACATTGGTTTTGATGCAATACAAATTACTTTTTGTTGTGACAATCAGAGTGTCATTTCTTAGCAAAGAATCTTACCTTTCATGCCAAAACAAAGAATATTGGTGTAAAATTTCATTTTATTCATGATATAGTAGAATATGCAAATGTGAAGATGGAAAAGGTTGATACTTTGGTGAATGGTGTAGATGCATTGACAAAGGCAGTGAGCATAGAGAAGTTAATGTGGTGTATCAATTCTATGAGCTTTGGCATCCTGAGTAGATGATGGATTTTTCCTCTTAGCAAACCTTTTCCAAGGGAAAAAAATGTTGGGATTAAGGTGTTTCAACCATAGAGTCTCACATGGATTAATATTTTATTATTTTATTATGATTTTCCTAAGTGTTAACTTACTATGTTTCTATATTACTTTGTGGGACCCGATTGCGAGTTGGATTTCTACATGTGAAGTGAGAAGATTGAAATTATGCCACATCTCACTTGGGAACTCATCTTGGGAAAATGAATTTGTAAAATTCCTAGAACATACACTTTGGTGAGATGTGTCTTTGTATGTTAAGTTTACACTTAGCAAGATTTAAAAATTGAGATGCTAAGACTAAAGAGTTATGAGGAGTCAATGTTGGGTAGTTTATATTTATATTTTTCTCCTTTTTAGAAGTTTTCTATGTGCATGAAGTACGCCTAATTATGATTTTGTAAATTTCTATTAGTAGGTGTTGTGCATATGAAAAGTTATCATTATGGAAGGATAATTGTTAGTACTTTGGAAAGTTTTATTTATAACATGTCAAGGATACGAAAAGTTTTTGTTTTAAACACCACTTAACTATCTAGGAAATGAAATCATGGGTTCCTACCTTTCATATGTGAGCTCTATAAATATGTTGGTGCCTTAGTTGTGTTGTGTGTGACACTTTGTTTATTTCTTGAGAAATTGTTATGTTGTTAAAACTACTCTAGATCTCTCTATTATTGTATCAACTCCTAAAGAGAATTAGCTTTGTGAATTGTATTGTAATCTTTGTTACTATAATACAATTGAGTTGTGTCCAAGGATTTTACTATATGGGTTTTCCCATGTAAATCTAGTGTTATATGTTTATTTGCTTGAAACTAGTATTTCTTTTAAGCATCTAATATGTAACTAATTTAAGGGTTTGTAAACTAATTTTTTGCATTCACTCTCCTATTAGATTTAGCTTTGGAATCATTATTCTTCATTTAGCTTCCTTTCACTAATAAGGTTCAAGAAAGGTAAAAAATTGTGGTATAAAAGGCAAAAATGAAATAAAACAAGTTTCAAAATGTGGAAAGGGTGCCAAAAAGGTATTTATATTCTTGTTTCACTATTCCACCTTCCCTCACCCATATTCACATGTTTAAAACCAGTAGGAGCAATGGTTTGCTACTTTCTAGGGATTTCTTGAATTTGTTTTGGATATTTTCTCATAGTAGGCACTTAAGATTCAATCACCAATACATTTAAAGGCCTCATAAGAACATTATTAAATTCCTACATGTACTAAAAGGCACATATAGGGTTCATTTTAGAGCATAATTGAATAAAAATAACTCGTTATATTTGGGATTACAGTAGCAATTCATTTTCTTGGATATACTATTTTCTAGACCATTTGGGAAAAACAAAAAACCAGCACAAATATCTAAGAAAGTGAACCAAAGACAATGAACATTTAAAATCCCAACCACCAAATCAAATCAATCTCTTGGACCATCTAGGAAAAGCACCAACACAAATATCCAATAAAGGTGAAAATTTAAACCCATTGAACCTATAAAAAGGTTCAAGAAAGGTGAAAAGATTTGGTAATAAATGTAAAAATGAACCCAAATTTAATTAATAAAAATATATTTAAACCAATTATAAAATGTTTAGTGTTGAAAAATTATTTTAAAATATTGGTCAATCTTTGTTCTACTCTCAAAATGTCGAGTCATGTCGCATTACCAAAACCCTTTACCTACACAACCTTTTCTCAACTATTTTCTCACTCAATGGTGGATAATTCTCCTGATGTTGCGTCTTTCTCAAGTTCTCTTTTCTTAGATGTAGGTGTTATTTCTTCTAGTCATACAAGCTATAATTGTGGCATTGTGAAAAAAGCTTCTATATGCTCTAATCTCACTCAGTGGTCACCAACCCCTCTTCACCCTGCACACTCTTCTCCTAGGTTTATTTTGGGTTGTAACAGTGCCTCATTTCACCCTCCAATCTCATCTAATGGTTTATTTAGCATGGTGGTGCCTATTGTTACACAAGCCTCCTCCTTTAAGGACATCATTGCCCACAAGGTCTTGAACACTATGGTGAGGCCTTTCCATTAAGATGCATGACCAAAACAAAGTGGGATTTCCTTTGAATTATAGGTGATCTCTAAGGTATACTTAAAAACCACTCTCAAATAGACTTCTTCACCCTCAATTTTAATTTTCTCTTTAGATGTAAAGAAGGATGTTTTCAAAGGTGAGCAATTTTACATCACGAATAGTTTAATTCACCAATTCAATTTATTATGGCCAAAACTTCCAAAATTGCACAAATATCTCATAATTACTTGGCAACCTATACTCAAATGTAATGTGGAAGTTTACCCTTATTCATAATGGCTTTTTATTGTGGTGTTTGATTGTAAATAGGATTGGGATGCCATCCTCCATGAATGATGGTGTTTGAAGCAAAATTTCCTCCTTCTCAAACCCTTTTATCCAAAATTAAACCCTCTTACTGAATCATTCTTGCTAACACCTATTTGGGTCTACCTCCTAAATGTTCTATTAAAATTCTTATTTAAGGCTTGATTCAAACCTATTGGAGACTCTTTGGGTGATTTTTTAGCTATAGACATAAGCACCTCCAAATTTTCCCACATAATATTTTCTGAGATCCTTGTTGACATGGACATCTCAAGAGATCCCCCTATCAATGCCACTTTCAAGGTTGTTGATCACAACTAGTCACAACCTTTAGACTACTAAGGATTTTCATTCATGTATTAAAGATTCTTTGAAACAAGAGACTTGCCCAACAATTACTCCAAAACCAAAAATAAATTTGACCACCAATCCTAGTGGATTGATTTCATTCCACATCAATATTATGTTGATGCTTCAACAAAGAATCTTGAGAAGGAACCTAAACCCGCTTGGGCCATGGAGGATCTTTACTCATAGGATATAGATGTGCAAAATGAGAGCAACATGTAAAAAAAAATTGAGCTTGTCTAAATTTAGACTCCAATAGCTACAAAATCTCAAAAATGAATGACAACTCTACAAAGGGAGACAACATTGCAAACTCTTTTGGGCCCTTGAATCTTCTTGTGAATTTTAGCTATAAGGAAATTATTTCTAATACAAGTGGAATGGTAGAACAATTATATTAAACACTTCCGCATTCTAACCAAGATTGGAGGGAAGTCAAGAGGAATAAAATTAAATGGGCTACAGTACTTTTAATGATATTTGTTTGGATACTTATGTGCCCTTATGTGTAGGGCATGCACTTCATCTTTCATTATTCAATTTTTTACATGACGTATAGCTCCCTTATACCTAGATTATGAATCCAAAAATATATAATTGAACCCATTGAAACTCTAATAAGGTTCAAGAAAAGTAAATTTTTGGTATAAAAAGGTAAAAATGAAATAAAATTAGTTTCAAATTGTGGAAAAGTGCTAAAAAGGTATTCACTCAATTTTTTCATGACTGGCATGTGGAAGCTTATAAATTGCATCCTCTAAAAAAATGTCTAATATGAACATTTAAAAATAGATAGAAAGTTGAATACAAAATGTCATAGTGAACAAATTAAATTTCTGTAAAAATAGACTTTTCCAAGATTTAATGCAGCCTGGTCAAATGAATTCCATGTGCACAAGTAGAAATTAATGTATATTAATTAAATAAGTTGTGAATATAGTAGCAATTAAAATATTTTTTTATAAAAGTATATGTCAAATGGATAGGGATATTCAGTCAATTTAATATATATTAATTAAATAAATTGTGGATATAGATAATATAGTAATTAAAATTCTCTTAAAAAAGTATATGTGAAATAGATAGGTATATTTAGTTTGATGGTTAAAAGTATGTGATTTTTATGAAGATTTTGAATTTAATGATAAAATTAAAAGTTTAAAGTTAATAATAATATTATTTATGCTATGATAATTTTATTAATTATTTTGTGATAAAAAATCTACATTCTAAGTTTAATGTTATTTGAAATGATTATAAAAATGACTTTTTCTTTATTTCTATTGTAATGGTGATAATTTTGTTTATAAAGTGATTGGTTCATTCAAAATACATGAATCTTAGAGAAAATGTTAATGGAATCATATGATTTTCGGTTTTCTACCTTCCAATTTTTTTATTCATTGACAAAGCTTCTAAGATATATAGTGATATCATAACTCAATCAACATATTATATTAATTTTGTAATAATTTTTTCATTTTAGTTGAATTATAGATAAAATATTAAGTTATTCAAAATTTATAGTGATTTCTAATCTTAAACTAATATTCATATATATAATATGTGTTTGAATAAACAAAATATCTTCATTTTAGTAAGGGATGTGATATTTGAATTTTGCACAATTCATGGGATTATTGACAAGTTAGGACTTCATGCTACCACAAATAAAGAACATGTAATTTGACTTCAACATGATTTTGTCAAATTTTCTTTAGCAAGTGAAGATCTATGTTGCTATTTATGAGAATGGGGAAATTTAATATCATTATAATAAATAGGGCTCAATAAGATTACGCATGATAAGTTTATTCTACAATATTTTTGGTAACACTCTTGATTAATGCAAAACCAAAAGATTACATATCAAAATTCTTTTGGTAACATTCATTTTTTATTCATTCACAACAATATTTATTTATAGTCTAGTAACACTTATTTTCAACAATTAAAAATAAATGTTTTCAACATTTTAGTTAAAATTTGGTAATATTCATTTTCAAATATTAAAAAAGAATTTCAATTCATCTTCAATACCTTAAATTAAATTAAATGATAATACTAATTTCTCTTATATCCCCCTCTTCTCTCTCTACCCACCTCTCTCACTCAACCTCTCCCCATCTTTATCTCCTTATATCTTTGTATCTCTATTTCTCTATCATAGTGCTACATACATCTCTATTCACCATTTTCCCTCTCCTTTTATATTTATATATCTCTTCCTCTCTTTCTCTCGCTCTCCCTCTATATCTCTTTATCTCCATCTCTCTTTCCTGTGTATTCTTCTCATAATTCTGTCATAAGAGATTTGTAATGATGAAGATACTTCTCTCTCTATCTATTTCTCTCCCACTTCCTATCGCCCTCTATATTCACCTCTAATTTTGTCTACTCTAAACTGATTATGCTAATGGTAAGAACATGATACTTTGTGCCCTTTGTTTGATGAGTCCTTACATTATTTTGTAGAAGACTGATATTGGCACTAAAACCTTTGTTATATAATCTTATCTGAGATTTGTTATAGGTGTTCTAAAATTTAAATTCAGATTTTGTCATGAAACTATTTCAAGTTCATTCAAATACTATGATGGTCACCATTACCTTATTTGATTATATATTATTAAAATTAGTATGAACCAAATGTGACTTAAAATATCTACTTTGACTTAGGGTTGGAAAGAAATGACTTTAGCCTATGAAACCAAATGGACTCAAACCATATTTTTGATCACCTGTTGCATACCTTGTTTAGCTTTAATCGTCATTAAAATTAATCATAAGAAAACTGCTAATAACTTGAGTTCATGAAGCTCTAGAAGTAAGACCTTAAATGTATTCATATTAAATTTCATTGAACACACCCTCCTAATATCATCTCCCTGTTTTTAGTTTACAATTGCAATCTCTTTTGCTAGTTAAAATCATATGGACTATCGATCTAGAGTTATTGCTTAAAAAAAATCTTGGTAGCTTTCCTTACTTCCTACCTCTCTGTCTCTTTTTTTCTATTTAAGTTCTTCAATGACAGTTAAGAATGGTCAAGTTAAGCAGTGGGGATAAAATGGTGGAGGAGAGGATATTCAATCATATCAGATCTTTTAAAAATGGTATTGTTGCGTAAAGTAAAGTTTTAGAAGACAAACAATTAGTCACATAAAGTATAATGTCTATACCTCATTTATGCACCAGTGTCTAAATAGCACCCAGACTGTACCATTGACCATGTTTTTTAATTAATTAATAATTAAATTATAATGTGTTTATTTTTCAATTAATTATCAAACAAAACCAATATTACAATCTGGGTGTTGGATAGACTTTGCCCATTCATGCACCCTTAACGCATTAGAAGGGCGGCAAGGCATGCAAACTATGTTGCATTACACTGCACTACATGAACCAGACATGCTAGGGTTTCTCAATAAAAATATTATAAAAATATTTTTCTCTAATCTTTAGAGTTTGTATAAACAAAAATAAACTTGTTGGTTTTTGGTTGGCAAAGAAAATTTGTTTTAATCACATGTTAATCACTGCCCCTTGGCTATAGTTCCATGCCATGGCTGGTAGGAACTAATAACCTAGACAAAGGGGCGAACACACTGATAATACTTCTAGGCTTCAAAATATGACTTAGATAACTTGAACTGCTCTAGCAAGTCATCGATCGGAAAGAAAATCACAGCTACACCATGAAGTGACTTGTGCAACAAGTGTTTGAGTTTTTAAATAAACCCTTCAAGATGTAGCCATTAAAATCCTAAGGATTAAAGATTTCAAGATTTTGGAACACTTCCAACATCATTAATTGACCTAAATTGAAATATTAGGAATCCTTACGGCAAACTTCAACACAACTGGGTCTATACCAAGCTTTAGATTCTTATATAAGGTGAATAATTTCTTTTAAAAGATTCTCATTTACATCACATCAATAAGCCCAACCCTTAATTCAAGCACTTGTATTTTACTATTAGGTCTAAGGATGAAAAACCTTGGATTTGGAGATAAGAGGATGATTTTTATTTATTTTTTAAGTTAATTTCGTACATAAGTTGTATTGACACTTCATTTGGGAAGTCTACAACATATAGGTATTCCAATCTAGCTAGGTAATTTTATAATATCTTTGTAATATTTTCAATATCAATTACCAATAAATAGTTTGTAGTAGTAGATCTAGGTGACATTTAAATGAAATTTGATAATAGAATACTCCACTCTAGAGCTAGTTATATGTGTATATGTGTTTATTTTATGTGCACATTTCAAATATTGCTTTTTGTGAGCATTTTTATGAATTTTCATTGCAATATTCCATGTGAGTAATTTTTATGAATGTTTTAGTTAGGGGTCATTACCACATTCTTGTCTATTTTTGTCTGATTTATGTCAAACATTTACATTGTATTTTCTTTCTTTGTCATAGCTTTCCATTTATAGATCTCTTCTCTACAAGATATTTCATTTTCAATATTTGCAACTCATATGAGAGTCATTGAACTTGTTAATATTTTATTATGATGCTCTTACCTTGACTTCTTCAATCACAATTAGATTTGTAAAACCACCAAAACAATACTCCTAATACAACAAAAAAATTCCAAGAAGCCTACAAGAAAGAACCCCCTTCTATAATGAACCTATGGATTTGATACTGGATGCTAAAATAATAAGGTAAATGATATACTAGAAATATTATCATAGTGATTTAATAGAATTAAGACATGATAATCACTAATCCCTTTGATAATAGTCCAACAACATAATTGTACATGTAAAAGAACCTTACAATCCACTGTCGTATGCTTCAACATATAAAAAAATATAAATGAGAAACTATTATTTGCTATATAAAGCCACGAGTCAAAATCATGAGGTGGAAAAAATTCAATGCCCCTAGGGTCATGATCAAGCATCTTAGAATAGTATGTCCTCTTGCACCTCTTACACCCTTCTTATGCATCATGGATGTCATAGATTTTGTCATAATAGTTAAATTGACCAAGATTCCAATTGTAGATGCTTCATGAGGAAATAAATGATGTGTCATAAACACAAAATCAAGTAGATACTTTGAAACTCTCAATTTTCTCTCACAATATTTGAACGAGGTGTGAATTATAGAATTTTCTTTTCTTATATAGCAATTAAGGGGTAGTGAAATTTTCTTTATGGTATCCCCAAGACTCAAAATTTACTACTACTAATAGTATGATGAATTTTATAGCTTTTTCCCCCACATAGATAAATTGTAATATCTCTTTTCAAAATTTTAATGAAATAACATATTTAAAACACGGGCAACAATATATACCAAGTAACATACACAAAAATTATATCCTACAATAGAAAATGAGTTAAATATAATATATTATTGATATTACTGTAGTAAATGAGATTGTTTACAATCATTACAACAACAACAACAACAACACACCACATGACAAAAATGTTCATACTAACTCACTAAACTCTCCTATAAATCTTTGAAGCTCCAATGCACTCCCTAAGTGAGAATACCCTCCAAGAACCAAAAGATTTTTATATTTTAATTCTAGAAGCCAATGGATTTTTGTGCATTAATTGCAACCTCCTATAGGTTTTCATCCACAAAATGACTTGAACATAAAGTGTCTAGTAGATAGAATAATGTAACATGGATGACCTTTAAAATCGTATTTTTTCTAGATTTATATGGGTAAGTGCACCAAGATGGTGTACAAAATGGGGGTATAAGTGGACTCCTTTTTTTTGAAATAGCTAAACTTGAACTTGGAGGAGCAATTTGAGACTCGTCCACCCAAAATATGAAGATACTCAAAGAACAAAGATTGTAGTGCTCTGAATCTAGTTTCCAAACTACTAAATGTTTTCAAAATTTGATATAATTAAGGGGGTCAAATCCTTCATGTATGAAAAAAAGATCCTGTCTTTTTCTCAAAAACATAACATAGTGTCTGGTGTGCGCATCAAAAAAGTCATAGTTAGATTTAGTATTTTGACAAATCCTTTGGTAGAAAGATGGTTAAGAGTGAGCACAAGAAGTTGTGTATTTTTTTGTAATTTTTTGTTGAGTTTTTTTTAATAATTTTTCAAAATGGTCACATCTTGAAAACTTATTGGAGTTAAGGAAAAATTAACTCTACAACTCCCAAAGATCACCTGCATGCAAACCTCTCACAGAAAGAGAGAAGCAAAATAGCTATGGAGGCCAGAATTCAGAGCTCTAGAAAAGATGAGTCATATTGATTCTACAACAAGAATGCAATTTAGTAATTACAGTTGTTTATGAAAATACAAAGAGAGAATCTATATAAGAGGATACTCGAAACCCTAAAGAATTATAAGATTCCTAAGTTTAGCTTAAGCATAGAGTATAATAGACTAATAATTAAATAAATAATTATTAGCTAATAAAAGATTATTGTAACAAAAATCAGGTACCTATTCATGTGTGAAGCATAGCTTGCATCAAAATAATTGAAAATGTAATTTTTTTTTAAGTGTAAAGAATCAAATGTAATACAATAATATATAATTTTTTAAAAATTTGGTTAAGTAGATCAAAAGTTATTAAAAAAATGGTACACATATGTCTCTGAGAACTATGGAGACACTGGTAAAATAGATTCAAGATTAATATGTTAATGTTGTTCAAATTTAAAAAATATATATGGTTAGAAATCTCAGAAGATGGGTGAAATTTTGGTGGCAATTTTAGAAATATCCACTTGATAACATGTAAACCTGATAATGATGAAGTTGAGAATCCAGACTAGAAGAAGAAAACACATAAAGAGGGAAAAGGCTCATGAGCCTCAGCCTTGTTATCCAAGCCTAAGTACAAGGAAAAATGCATATGGGTTATTTAAACTAAAAACACATAAATGTTTTTTAAAATAAAAATGTGATCAAGTTTTTAAAAAAAAAAAAAAAATGTGTGCGGGTTTTTAAAAATACAAAACGTGTACGTATTATGTTTAGTAAGAAAAACATGTACCCCTTTTTATTAAATAAAGTGAGAGTAGTAACATGGAATTGTATGCAATTCATTTAGTATTCCATTAGTTTTTTTTGGCAAGATATATACAATAGACCTATCTATTTTCCTATTTATCTCCTTCTCTCTTCACCCCTCTCTATCTAACTCTCTCCTCTCTCCCCATGAGGGTCAGTGCAAGAAGTCGATTCCACTTTTTGGCCAAAAAGTGGAAGTGTTTTCCCTGATTTTCAGGTTTTGTCTCATTTGAGCTTAAATTTTGAAACACTTGGAGATTGGATCTTGGAAAAAGTCAGTAATATAAAAGATAACCCTTTGAGTCTACTTTCCAAATATGTAATTTATTTTAATACCCACATAATAAAAAATAACTTTTTCAATGGAGTTCTAAAAACTATGTTTTAAAAATGTTTGTTTCAGGACCATACCATGCATGTGTACGACCCACACTTTTTGACACAATTAAAATTATTTTATCAAACCATTTTGGGAAATGGTTTGTAACACACTGAAGATTGATGAGCATATTTTTTTGTACTTATTTTTTAAATATTTGTTTTTTAATTAATATTTTAATGACTGTAATTATCCTTTTAAAAATTTGATGTGTACAACCCACATAATTTGACGTAAATAACATTTTTTGATTTAATTTTTTTTAAATAGAAAATAATTTTGTGTAGATTGATGACATATAGTTTTTTTTTCAAAAATGATTAAATTAACAAAATTAGTTAATATTTCAAGTTTATAGACCTGATTTAGTATAAATTAAACGAAAAATAGTTAAAATAATGAATTTTTAAATAAATTTACATATTTAGAATCTAGACAGTATAATCTAAAATTGGTTTTAATTTTGTATAAAAATTCTCTAATTAGTGGCACGTAAACTATTTTAGAAGTTCATATTTGTGCTTTCGTTCATGGAGATTTGAATTTGTAGGTCCATGTCTCAGGTGTGGCCATCCCAGGCCTATCCCAGACCTAATCCTGAAGCAAGTGGTGGGTTGTCGAATCAAATTCCATAGAACGGGCCCCCGTTTTGAAAATGGGGCCCCATTTATGAAACGGGGGCGCATTCCTTTTTTTAATCGTTGGTTTTAGGAATGGGCCCCCATTTCAAAAATGAGGGCCCATTATTTAAATAATGGACCCCCACTTTTAAAACGGGGGCCCGTTCCTAAATTACTATTACTGTCAAAAAAAGGACAGATTGCATCAATTTACCAGATTATCACTGGAGTCCATACTGACAAACATTTTTTACAGCATTTGGCACTACATTTTAATCTTTTTTACACAAATTTCAGAAGAACTTGGTAAAAAGAAATATTATTTTTGAAGAGGAGTTTGTAAAGATGGGTTCAAAGAAACGTCAAAAGAAACAAAGTAATACAATGACAGGTGACCAAACTCAAGCACAAAGAGAGAATGAGGCAAAATGCCAAAGAGATTGAAGATCACAACAACGACAATTGAAGAACACTAAAGCATCTAGTTCAGTGCCCGTTTTAGATGAGACCATTGAAGAAATCATGATTGATGCAAGAAATGTAGAACCAAACACGGGTATGACTGTTGATGCAAATGTTCATGTGGATGTGAATCCTGGTATGATTTTAAATCCCCAAGACTATGATGCCAATCTAATTGCCGATTTAAATGAAGATGGATATAAATTTAATACACCAATACGAAAAGAAATAAAAATTGAAAATATTACACCACCCTCTGAAAGAAAATGAATGTAATTTGTTTACTATTGATAGCAATGTGCTAGATAATCTTAATGGGTTAGTTTCTTGGAGACATATCAGAACACATGCGAACAGATTATATAAATAATTTTTCTATAATAAAAAGTTAGGATTCCAATGTCAATTAATGCTAAAATTAATAAAAATGTTAAAAATGCATAAAGTCATGAAAAAAATAGGTATTTATGCAAAATCAAAAAGAAAAGATGAATCATATAAGCAAGTTGTATCTACTATTGCCAGTGTCATCGATTCTATTGGAAAAACAAATCGATCTAAAGATAAGAATGTGGAACATACAGTTATAACAATTGTTATAGTTGACAAAACAATTGTTAGTAAAAGAATGTTAAGTGATATAAGTGGCTATTTAAACTTACATCGCAAAACCTTGTCAAGAGTGGCCAAAAGAAGAGAAAATTGAAATTGATCCACTAAACCATTGTTGGAGTTTTAGTGGTAGACTTCAAAGGTCGGACATGAAATTAAATGATGAAACTAAACAATTAATCACAAAATTTTGGCATGATAACACTAGAGTTTCATCAAATGCTAGAGATGTTTTGAAGTTAAGGGTGGGATCAAAAATTTGTGATCCTCATCCAAAACATCTCCTTGACATGACTCAAACTAAATTCTTTAAAAAATTTAGTGATGAATCTGAGTTAATGAATTTACGAATTAGTCAAAGATCATTTGAAAAATGCAAACCCTAGTATGTTAAAATCAATAAACAAAGAATATCTTGTTGTTGTAAAACTCAGGTTCAGTTTCATTACTATTATGATATTTTTTGATATATACGTTGTGTATTGCATGGTAATGATCTTGTGTAGGATTGTGGTGTTTATGTTCCACCTGAAACTATAAAAGATTTTATTGCAAGTTTATTTTGTAAACCACCTAATGAGCAATTATTTCTTTCCAATTCATGCATTTATGGCCTTTGCAATTTATGTGGGAACTATTCTTTGATAGGTGAATGTTTGCATGAACATGTTTCATCTAAGTTTGGACAAAAAATGGTTGATGTTAGGAGATTTAAAAATATAGAACCCTCTAAAGGATGGAAAGATGGGGAAACATTTAGAATTGATTATAGAACAGAATAGTGTGAATGCATTTATCAGTGAGTTTAAAAGTAATATTGTTCCAAAATATGTGAAACATGCCCGATGGCTTGATGGACAGTTTCGCATATGCAAGAACATATTTCCAGTTGGAACAATAGTATCAGTTATGGATTTCACTATGGATTTCATGAATTCATTGACTATCTTGCATGTAGATGGTGGTGTGATTGGTGAGAAAACTAACATATCTTAATGGAAAGATATTGATAGTTCTAGTATGTTTTTTATGTCAGGATTACATTTTGAGACAACATGGTGCAACATGCAACATTTTGTATAATTGCATAATAGGTCCTATTATTCCATGACATGGCATAGTAGGTCCATAATTGGTCCTATCATAACATGGCATGGCATAATATGACCAGAATAGGACCTTTATGCCATGACATGGCATAAACAGTCCTATTATGGAATGATGGCATAATAGGACCTATTATGCCATGATGGCATAATAGGTCCTATTATGCCATGTCATGGTATGACATGACCAACTATGGACCTATTATGCAATGTCATGGCATAATAGGACATATTATGCCATCATGACATAATGTGTCCTATTATGCCATGGCGTGGCATAATAGGTCCATAGTTGGTCCTATCATATCATGACATGGTATAATAGGAACATAATTTTCCATCATGGCATAATATGTCCTATTATGGCATGTCATGACATAATAGGACCTACTATATTCCTATTATGCCATGGCATGCCTTAATATGACATTATGGCATAATATGTCCTATTATGCCATGACATGCCATAATAGGTCCATAATTGGTCCTATTATGTCATGTCATGGAATAATAGGAAAATAGTTATCAAATCTATAATAATTTGACTATGTCAATGGCTAATTCTTAATGAATATTTCATTTTGGTTTTGGTTTTGATACATCCATTTAGTTTTTATTTGGTTTCAATTTCCATTTAGTTTTAGTTTTGTTTCGATTTGGTTTTGGTTTTGATTTCCATTTACTTTCGGTTTTGTTTCAATTTGGTTTTAGTTTCGATGTTTGTGAGATATCTTGTATCTTGTCAATTTGATATTTTGTTTTGTTAATTGTCTAGATTTGGTTTTGATTTGTAAATTTGTTGATTTTGGTTTAGGGTTTAGGGTTAACTATTGAAGAATATTTCAGATCAAACTTAAGAATTTACAAATGTAAAAACAAATGTATTTATAGGCTACTTTAAAAAAAACTTAAATAATACTCAAAAAATGGGAAAATATACAAGAAAATTAAAAAATGTGAAAATGGATAATCAAATGTATACCTGGGATAGTGGTGGAGGCTTGAAATGGAGTCCACAACATAGGGGCCCATTTTTAATCTCCTTTTCTCACTTTAGTTGCAAGTGAAAATGACAAAATGCGCCCGAAAAAAATGGGTAAAATCAGATTTAGAAATGGGGGCCCATTTTTTAAAAATGATCCCCTGTTTTGTTTTCAAGCAGGCTCCCGTTTGAGAACAAAACGGGGGCCCGTTTAGTTTCACCTTGGGACCCCATTACTTTTTGCCTCGATGGCCCGAAGAAAAAATGGGCCCCATTTTTTAAAAACGGGCCCCTGTTTCTAAGAGCACGTTTTCCAACGCATGGACTTCTGCCAATTTGTGACCCATTACTTTGCACTTACCCATGATTTAGATTTTATAATTTCTTAGACATAATCAAATTTCAGTAATCACTAAGCTCTCTCTCTCTCTCTCTTTAAGACTAGATTCTAAACCCACTAATTCTAAACCTGTTGGAACTCCTATGGTGTCTAGATGAAAATTGTCTAAGAATGATGAATCTAAGAAAGGGAATCAAACCTTGTATAGATCTATGGTTGGTGGATTGTTGAACCTGACTCAGACTAGACCGGATATTATGCATGTTGTGTATCTTTGTGACAGATTTCAAGCTGATCCTAAAGAGACTCATGTTATTGTTGTTAAAAGAATTTTCAAATACTTGAAGGCAACAATTGACTATGGGTTGTGGTATCCAAAGAATGATGATTTTATGTTTTGTGCCTACACTGATGCTAATTGGGCAAGTGATATAGATGACTGCAAGACCACTATTGGTGGAGCATTCTTTTTGGGGAAGAAGTTTTTGTCATGGGCTAGCAAGAAATAAGATGCTATATCTTTGTCTATTATTGAAGCTGAATACATTGCTGCTACTACAAATTGTACTCAGGTAGTTTGGATGAAAAAGATGTTGAAAGACATTAGACTTGTGTATAATGAGCCTACTATTATCTACTATGACAATTCAAGTGCTATTAATATTTTTAAGATTCTAAAATGGAGCATATATCAATTAAGTATCATTTCTTGAGGGAGAAATTTAGTGATGAGGAATTAAAACTAGAGTATGTGTCTACAAAATATCAGATTGCATATATTTTCACTAAGCCCTTGCCTGCAGATACATTTGTGCATTTGAGACAAATGTTAGGGGTCTCTACCCCTCCTGATGAGAACTAGGTGCATTGAGATGAATCAATCTAGTAGACTTTTGCATTCTTATATCTTTATCTAGGTTGATGAGTTGATGTTGCTACTCAACCAGAGTAGTTAGTGAGTTGTTTTAGAGTTGTGACTTTGTTGTTTAAGAGACAAGTTTAATCATTTTATATCTTTGGAATTGTTGTTGAAGGGGGAGAGAAGCATGTGAAAAATTGTTTTATCTTTGGAGCTTTGTGTGCATGATCTTAGGGGAAGCCTTTTGTATTTTTGTTAATCTTGATTCATTCCTTTGCATTGATTATTTTTCACATTCATATGTTGCCATCAGTGCCAAAGGGAGAGATTGTTGAACATTGTTGTTGGTAGGATATGTTATTTGTCATTGATGTCAACATATTCCTATGTTTTGGTGTTGTAGATAATTGGTTTCAGTGATCCATAAGTCTTCTTATTTATATCACTTGATCCGGTGATTACATTTGAGGTTTTTGGTTTTTCTGCTAAATGGATAGAAGAGTATGGTTTTTGATCTGGTAAGCTATGGTATGATGACATCTTGTCCTACAGATTTGGGATAATGTTTTGGATGTTCGTGTGTATCTACATGTCAATTAGTTCATGATTTGGTGCTCTAGAAGATATCTTTCTTATCCGAGTTGATGTTGTTGAGTATTCTTGGATGTTAGCATGTTGATCGATGAAGATTTGTATAAGTGGTGATGGTGCAACTATTACATATGGTTCTAATGTTATTTTTGGTGTTTCCTAATCATGTCCTATTTGTATTGGTGATTGGAATTCATTATTGTGCGATTTTTTGGTAATTTTCATGATCTGGTGATGTTCTTCGTGTTATGCGGTATTTTGGTGGTGTAACGTGTTACGGTTGGTCTTGGCATGATTTATGGCGGCAATGAGAGTTTTGAGATTTGATTTAGGTCCATGTTATGCTATCAATGTCCTTATATGTGGTTGATTTATGTATCATGTGATGTAATTTTGTAATTAGGTGTTATGGGTTTGGGCGACCTTGTAGTCAAGGTTGATGAGTTATATAAATGGGTGTATATTCATGTAATTTTTGTGTCAAGGAGTTGAGTTTGCATTATTAGAGAGTGGTGTATGTGCGATCAAGAGAAGATATCCTTCGATGTGGTGTGTTGAGAAAAGATTGTTGAAGAGTAGAAATTTGTGCCTAACCAGAACTATCATCAGGAATTAGTAGATGCCATTATTGCAGATTATTCTTTCTGGATTGTAGTTTGAATCTTATTATGAGGTAGTAAACCTTCCCTGAGGGTTGGATCCTTCTAAGTCATTGTATTTTGAGAAATGAGCTCTAGGAAGTGTGTCTGAATGCATGTGCATTCCCCATTGTTATATTTACACATACTACTATAGGATATTATCTCATTGTGGGTAGGTTCCCACCATGGTTTTTTTCTTAACCAGATTTTCCATGTCAAAAATACTGGTGTTATGTGTGTTGTTGTTATTATTGTTATCTTTCCTTTTGTTGTAGTTGATCTGATTTGAGATTGTGCTTAATTGTTTTAATCTAGTGAAAATTGATTCACCCCCCTCTCAATTTTCCTTCTTGGTGCTGCCAATAGTTTCCTCACAATGGAGTCGAAGTGACAATCAAAGGTGACCTCATGTATTGCAATAATCTTCGACCAAGACTAGAGACAATAGTTCCCATCAATCAAGAGGCTACTCCATCTTTGGCATACATTGATCCAACATCTTTAAAAGCTTCCATGTCAAATAAAGTAGAGCTAAGAGGAAAATTCAAGGTTAAAAACATGGGATGTGGGGTATATGCACAAAGTTATGGTACCAAAAAGGTGCCACACTTAAAGAAAAATAAAAAATGGTCATAAGGTGCGCGCACTATAGGGAGTGCACCCTATAGTGTGCATGCCTTATAAGGCGCATGCCTTATGACTTTGTAAACTTTTAAAAAAACCCCAAGTTCACATTTTGGATGCATTCTGCATTCCTGAACCTGCATTTTGGCAATTTGGGGTTCCATTTTCTTGCGCTCGCACTTTGTAGAAGCTTGATATTGGGCACTAAGTTGTCCATCTCTCATCAAAATGCCACCACGCCATCGAAGAGATCGAAGAGGTATGTATTTTTGTTTTCTTATTGTCATTTTTTTACTAATTTGAAGATTAAACTAGGTTTATTGATTTAAATTTATTTTCATTATCAGGAAATGAGATTAGACAAGAAAATGTTGAAAACACTCAATCACCTCCTCATGAAGACCATATTGAAGAAGAAGCACATCAAGAACCTCCTACAATCCCTAGACATCCCATAGGTACACAAGAAAACCTATTAGGTCAAATAGAAAATAGTCAAAAAGAGCTTGAAGGTTTAGCCAAAAGGCTAAAAGATCCCACTGTAAAAAACTCCCATAGGACAAACCTTGCCAGTTCTTTGCAATATATTGTATCTCACATGCAATCTGTGAGTGGGCAAATAAATTTTTGGTCTAGTAAGAAGGAAGAACAAAAGCAATTTTATGCTAACAAATTATCATATGTGGCAGTGAAGAAAAAGAAAATTAATAAATTTGACTTGTGTGCTCTTTTTACGGACCTTCGAATGAATCAACCTTTACACCCTAGATGTAGGAGATTCCCTATTCATTGGTGTCATCATGGAGTAGGTGGTGGATGGTATTTGATCAGCTCCCATGCAATAATCATGAGGTACCCCAATACTTTTTGAGAAAATAGTACTGTGAGTTTGTCCTTAATGAGATCCCAAACTATTTTGATTTTCTAGATTTCCAAGGTAGAGGTGGGGGTTCCTCACATGATAGAGAGGGTGCACAGCGTGACCCAAATCTCCCACCAAGACCCTTGGCTAGACCTATGGTGGAGCATGTTATTATTCCTGCCATTGTGAAGGAGAGTATTGAGGTCAAAACTCTAGACTCCATTAGCTCACTCACTCAAACCCTTATACAGCATGCTAGGCCTCTAGTAGAGGGTGATGCAAGTGATGATGGTGATTCTTCTAGGCATCGAGTTCTAGCTCATTTTTGTCAATTTTGTGGTTCTCTTTGTACTTATGATCCTAATAGTTCCGAGAACATGCACGTGCACGAGCGGAGTTTTCTACAGAGAACATTGTCATGACAGAATCCTTGTTGAACGAAACATTTGGCATTGATACCCAGGTGAATTTCATTACAAGTTCATTTCATTCTTTTTATTAAATCTTATATGGAAATTTGAGAATATATATAAATAAGTAAATTATTATGATAAAAAATCAGGGTCAAAGTGTTCACAATACTAGCAACATTCCTGCAGCACCCTTTTTCATGACTTTGTCGACTCCATAGGTATACAATGAGTGAAGAAATATATTTATTATATATAGATAGTTGAACCTTATGTGAATGATTTTCTAATTACTCATTTTGGATGTCAAATAGTTTGATGCTAGAGCTTCAACATCAACACCTTGCAGTGTATTTCATTGACAATCTTTCACCCAAGTAAACAATTTATCTTTAATGTTGTTATTAAATAATATAGATAGTTTGGTGATTAATCAATATACTTTGTTTAATTTTCAGATGTTGACATCAAAGACTCCTCCTGCTGTTTGCACATCAATGGAGCACAGTGTTGCTGCAATAGTAGCAAGTTCAACTACTTTGACAAAAGTATGAGACATGTTTGTAAATTTAGTAAATTTAGCATGTTACATTTGTTATCTTAATTATATGTTATTGAAAATTTCAACGACACTTGTATTTAGTTTAATTTATATTGTGATGCTTACAAGAGAGGCTTGTCACTCCAGATCATGAACGTGCACCTGTTGTGGATGAAAATCATGATTATTTGTATGTGGTAAGTGACTCTTCTATTATATGTCATTCTAAAATTCAATTTTTGTATATGCTAACATCATTATTTTCATTGTATCAGGTGGAGTTACAAAAAAGTCTGGAGAGGAGGTCGAGTGGACGTACTTGAAAGAGACTTGCATCATATACATCTCCATCCCCTCAATAGGCAAAGATATCTCATGATCTGTTTCCTTCCCCTAGAGGGAAATGAATAGAATAGGGTCCTATGTTGTATGCCTATATGGCAATTTTGAACATATGTTTTGTATTATGAATATGTGACATTCTATGTCCATATGGCTTTTGGCAAGCTCCTATTTGACTTTATTGGATACAATGTTTTATGCCTATATGGCAATTTTGAACATATGTTTTGTATTACAAATATGTGTCTTTCTATGTCCATATGGCTTTTGGCAAGCCCCTATTTGACTTTATTGGATATCGTGTTGTATTCCTTTATAGCAATTTTGAACATATGTTTTGTTTTATGAATACATGAAATTCTATGTCCATATGGCTTTTGGCAAGCCTATTTATCTGTATTGGATATATTTGATAGTTTTAACAGTATACAATGTTGTATGGATTTGTAGCTTTTTTATTAATGCAAAACATTTATCATGGTTATCCATAATTGCAGTACAAATGATTAAATGAATAATTGCACAAATTTTATTGTTACTTAATCTTTGAACCTAAATATGTGTTTGTAATCCAAGACACAAGCTTATGGAGATCAACACAAATTCACTAGTTATAGTCGAAATAAGACTATATAAAGGAAACATGGAAAGAACCAAAATTAGACAATGTAAAACACCATTGTACCAATACCCATTCTAAAAATTTGCATAGCCCATACACTTCTATTCATCTAATGCATGCACTTAAGCGATTTCGCTGCTAGGGTGTGGCCCACAATGATCGGACAAGTTGGAGAGAAACATAAAGGCATTCCTAGCGTAAACCCAGCCACCTCGATGCGTATGAGCTGACGGTTCGGTGCCGTGAGGAGCGGATTGAAAGATGGGGCATTGTGCAAATTTTCATTGAACTCATCTGACGCTTTTGTCACAACCAAGAAAGTGTCACCACGAGCAAGTGGATCCGAGTCTACCTAAATCGAGAGAGGATTTTTTAGAGTGCCATAACATGCCCCTATAAGATAAGATGGCTCATTCTTATGATTAACGGGCACCAAGAAACGTGATGCCAAATATTGACAACTTTGAGCAACTTGAGCACTTAGGCGATTTCGTTGCTAGGGTGTGACCAACAACGATTGGTAGAGTTGGAAAGAAAAAAGAAGGAAATCCTAGCATAAACCCAGCCACCCTGATGCATACAAGCTAACGGTTCAGTGCCATGACGAGCAGATTGAAAGATGGGGCATTATGCAACTTTTCATTGAACTCATCTGACACTTTTTTTCGCAACCAAGAAAGTGTCACCACGAGCAATTGGATCCGAGTCTACCTAAACTGAGAGAGTAACTTTTAGAGTGCCATAACAAGACCTCATAAGATCAGATGGCTCATTCTTATTATTAATGGAGGTCGAGAAACATGATGCTGAATATTGACAACTTTGAGCAACTTGAGCACTTAAGCGATTTTTTTGCCTAGGTGTGGCCCACATTGATCGGGCAAGTTGGAGAGAAAAATGAAGGCATTCCTAGCGTAAAATTGGCCACTCCAATGCATATGAGCTGACAGTTCGGTGTCACGATGAGCGGATTGAAATATGGGGCATTGTGCAACTTTTCATTGAACTCATCTGATGCTTTTTGTCGCAACTGAGAAAGTGTCACCACAAGCAACTGGATCTGAGTCTACCGAAATTGAGAGAGGATTTTTTAGAGTACCATAACATGACTCCATAGGATCAGATGGCTCATTCTTATGATTAATGGGCACTGAGAAACACGATCCCGAATATTGACAACTTTGAGCAACCTGAGCACTTAAGTGATTTCGCTGCTAGGGTGTGGCCCGCAATGATCGAGTGAGTTGGAGAGAAAAATGAAGGCATTCCTAGTGTAAACCTAGCCACCCCAATGCGTATGAGCTAATGGTTTGGTTTCACGACGAACGGATTGAAAGATGGCGCATTGTGCAACTTTTTATTGAACTCAGCTGACACTTTTTGTTGCAATCGAGAAAGTGTCGCCACGAGCAATTGGATCTGAGTCTACCTAAACCGAGAGAGGCTTTTTTAGAGTGCCATAACATGACCCCGTAGGATTAGATGAATTTTTCTAAAATGTCACTAACATCGATAAAAATGATGCCGAATTTTGACAATTTTTCACACTTTGAGTGATTGACAACAAATGAGCAATTTTTACATCTTTTACCATATTAGCCTAAAACTTCACAAAATGATCCCATGTGATCTTTAATGGTCCAAAATGACATTATTAACATTAAATCACACAAAACAAGACAAAAACACAATTTTTTATATTACAATGCCTCGAGTAGTCAAAAATACAAGTCATGTACATATATCCAAATATGATTGATATTGCAATTTTTTACATTTACATTTAATCCAATGAACCATCTAGATCTACTCTACTCTTTATCATGTCTAGTATGGCCTCATGGTCAGACTCATGAACCTTCCATAGGCTCTTGTTTAGTGGTCTACCCCCATATCTGATCAAATGAAGATTTGAAGCTACAACAAGGTTAGAATAATGAAGAACCTTCCTATGTATCTCAAAGTCCTCGGACAACCACAAGTTAGACTTCTTCACTGGGTACCTTCTAAGCCATGTACCAATAACAACTATTAATCTTGTGGGGTACTCAATATTTTCTCCATCTACCATAGGGCCATCCAATTTATTTTTTGCATCCACACAACGACACAGGTAATAATTCATTCCTTCTTCATTGTCTTCAGCTACAAAAACTACATAAACATGCCCTACAATGATAAAGTCGGAAGAATTTAGCAAACAACTAAGGTAAAATATTGAAGTAAAAAAAATTCTATGTGGATAATTTACCTAGTTGGACTAAATCTCACACATGGTCAAAGTCAACTGATGCTTCCATCTATGTTAGTTGTAGTGCACTCAGAGGTCGATATGTCTCAAGTGGGATTAGAGGCCTCATACACCATTCGTCCACCCACTCCTTTGCCTCATGCTCATTATAGGCACCATGTCTACATGAAGAACAATAACATGTCATCCATTGTGTATGGATAGTCCATGAACCTGCATTAGAGCTTTTGAAAGAGTGTAGCTCACTTGATCCTATCCATGTACAACAATCTTCTAATTTTGCAATGTTAGTATCATCTACAACCAAATAAATTTGTGAACTGAAGACTTGCCTTGATTACCTAGACCAATTGTACCATTGCACCACTAAACAATTGATTTTGCATCTTTCAAGTTTCCATTCCCTTTGTACTTTAACTCTTCTCGTGCTAAAGCTCTTTTAATAAATGCTCCAGCACCATCATGCTCCCATTTTCCATGCCCAACCTCAGAGAAATTTCACATATGTTGAATAGAAATCAACTTATGCATCTTAATAAACCAATAAAATATCTGAGAGTTCTTAAATTGCAATGCACAATTATTTGAGTATATGATATGTTGATGGAATGATATGCCTCGGCTAGCCAAATCATCGTAGAATATCTGAAAACAATGTTGCACAAACTCTGTAGAGTTTGAGCGATCATCATTGATGTAAAAATGATACTCCCTCAATATCTTCCTATCCTCTTCCATACTATCATGTGCATGAATGAATTCTATATGCACAAATATAGCAACTTGTATGGAGTTTCAATATTACGATTGCACCTCGTTCTGCAGTTGTAGTGTGTAGTTCTCTACAAAGTCAACAATTGAAACGATTGTATGAAGTGGAAATGTGTCCTTGCATAACTTAAATTGTGAGTCCAACCAATGAGCTCAATGGTTATGCCTTGCATACTCATACACTTTATTCTCATGAAAGATGCCCAAAAACTGATGCATTGGAATCTTCTCACTAACCAATTCACACCTTTTTGTTTCTTTTCCATCTTTTAGCATGTAGGCCACTATCTTATATTTTCCAAATTCCACTAATTCATTACCAATTTCTTGTCCAATATCCATATGTTGACAAATTTGTAAATATCACAATCCACCACTATGAACACATGTGCCATCCAAGTAACACTTATTATAATATACTTGACCATCTACTCTTTCACATAAGATGCTAGATATGAATTCCCTTGAAGATGTCGGTGGACCATTTATGTTGGATTCCTACAAAACTTTGTTAGCATGCAAATCTATACATATGTGTTGATAAACATCATAATGGTTAGAAAATTCGATATGTACTCTACAACAACAAGTTGTGTGTGTGTGACTTATTTTGACATAAAAAGGATTTACCATTTCAAAGAATCTTTGACTAATCTTAATTTGAGGATAGATACGTTGAAAATTCCCAAAAAATTGTGTTTGAGTCATATCCAAAAAATGTTTCAGATGTGGATCATAGATTTTACTACCAATCCTCCTTCTTACAACATCTCTTTGATTTGGAGAGACTCTTGTGTTATTCTTCCAAAAATGTTCAATTAGGGATCTCAAGGCTTCAACGATTGCTTTATCTTTCTGTGGTAATCTACTAGAAAATGCCCATAACTCATTGTTATATGGATCCTCTACTCTTTGTCATCTTCCCATAGCTCTCATTAGAGTTTGTCTACTTATCTTCAATTGTTTACTTGTCTTTATAATGAGGTGAGCTTTCTTAGTTTGAGTGCTTACAATTGTTGATGTAATGACATGTCGTGTGATATTACTATCTTTTGTGTGTGAGTTAGAACCAACAATATCATATGCATTCATCAAATTCTTTACAATAGATTTGTCGCTTGATTCAATCGATGTTCTTAGCCCAAGAATCTTCATTATGGGCCTAAATTTAAGATTTCTCATCATTTCAACAAATAGTTGACATCTTCATATCTCATTTAAAGGCTCAAAAAATATTTTCCATATCCGGTTAGCATGTCTTTGACAAGTATGCTTCAGAATCTTGTCAACCATTGGTTTCAAAACATTAGCATCAATATAAATCAAATACTTAGGCTTTCTATGCAAAACTCTAGGAGGTGTTCTCAAACTTTGAGTTACCTCAAGATTAGGAATGTCAACAACATTACGGATAGGTGGCATATCTTCAAGCGGAGATGAAAATGATGACATACCTTGAAATTGAGGTGTACAAGATGGTGTAGCTCCAATACTTGATATCAATCATGAAGTACTTGCAATGTCAAATGTCATAGAGGGAGTGCATTCAATATGAGATTTTGTAGACGCCAACGGTGTGCCAATAAGAGATGGTGTGCCTTCAACTTGAGATGTAAGAGGTGGGGTGCCTTCAACTTGAATTGTGGTAGAAATGCTCTCAACCTCGGGATTCAATTGTCTCATTGCACGAAGGTTTTGCATCTGTTGCCTTTGTGTGGCTGTTTATGGTGAAAATGGATAACAATAATAACAAAATTGAAAGGCTAAATGAATCCAACCACAAAAACCCTAGCCTAACAATAACAAAGATCCACCATAACATATGAAGATTACCTAAGACAATGCAAATCAAATGAAATCACAAAGATTATACTATCACATGTCCAATAGGGTTTTGATCTCCATTCTTCCTATCTCCATTGATCTTGCTTGATATATTTGCTCTCAGATTTTATATGCACAAGAGCTCAACAAAGAATGGAATGTGGTTGCAAGTAGGATCGTAGTGTAGCCAATTGATCAAGTTGTTAGGGTTTGATAATGAAGGAAGCATCTCCTTAAATAGAAGACACAATATGAAATGGAGGGATAAGATTGAGAGGTGTAAAAAGGAGGTCGGCTAGGATTAGAGGGTAGGTAGAAGAAATAATAAAATAATGAAAGAGGTAGGTAGTGTAGGAATTAAGAGATGAATGACATGTGTCATGTGTAGAAAAAGATAATGAATTAATTAAATAAATAAAGATTTATTTAATTAATAGAAGAAATAGGATCAATTAAATAAATAAGATATTTATTTAATTTGGGAAAAGGATAATTTAAATAAATAAATGTATTTATTTAAATGAGAAATAAGGCTAGAAGAGGATAAATGAATTAATTAAATAAATAAAGATTTATTTAATTAATAGAAGAATTAGGCTTAGATAATTAAATAAATAAAATATTTATTTAATTAGACTGGACAATTTTGGGTGTCTACATTTTGCCCCTCTTTGAGACAATGCGGCTTGTCGCGTTGTTTCAAAGAAGATAAGATGAACTGATACAGAGTTGCCCCAGAATGGGAATGATATGCCCCCCTCGAGAGATTGGATGAAAATGTCTGAAAAGATTGCAGACAATCTCTCGATAAGAAAGATAAGATAGAATGGATTGACCAGATAAAGTGACAGAGTCATAGGATAACGAAGACTGACTCGGGAAATGAAGACTAAGGCTAGGATAGGCTATAAGATAGACCACGTGCAAAAGACATCCTCATTGTCATCTACACCTTCACGAGATCACAGTGCAGAGCGAGAAAAGAGCAGCACTAGTCAGCAGTGATGGCTTTCGTACACAGATTCGACCGCGTTCGCCAATTTCAGAGGCCAGCAGAGGCAGGAGAGCCGGTAAGTACCACCAAACCGCCTCGTAATTTGATGCATTTGCTTTTGTCGTTAATGCATGCCGAATAGAGCAATAAATGCACTTAGAAGTAGGGTACAAAAAATGCAAAAACTGAGAAACCGCGTCTGCATCGGTGTCAGGCGTGTCTGTGTCCGACAGGCGCGTCTGTGTCGGTGCCAGGCATGTCTGTGTCTGTAACCGCGTTTGTGTCAAATTCGGGGGCGTCTACGTCCTTCAGGGGCGTTTATGTTGCAAAGTCGCGTTTGTGAACAATATAGGCACGTTTATGCCAAACAGGCGTGTCTATGTTGTTTAGGCGTGCTTGTGCAGTCAATAGGCACGTTTGTGAGTTAGAAACATGTTTATGTCTGAAAAATGCAAGGTTTTGTCTTCTAGGTCAAATCGCCAATTCTGTGATGAACATACACTGTCGATTGGATAAGCTGCTGAGAGGATACACTCAAGCAGGTCCTCTAGGAAGACTAGGATAGATCAAGGCACTTTGTGATGAATAGGGAGCACCAAGATAGAGTACTTTGTGATGAACAGGGAGTACCCAAAGTATGAGCAGCACTTTGTGATGAACAGGGAGTGCAAAATGTGAGTAACACTTTGTGATAAACAGGGAGTGTCACACACGTAGTACTTTGTGATGAACAGGGAGCACTACTAGGATAGAAGCAACACTTTGTGATGAACAGTGAGTGTCACTAAGATAGATAACCATATGCATTTAGATAAAAGGTAGCATTTTGTGATAAACAGTGAATGCCACGATGATTGACATGATTGATTTGCTTGACTGCAGGAGTATTTGCCTATGTTAGAGTCACGGGAGAGATTCCCGTCAACACAGAGGTTGCGACCAGAGTTGTCATTTCAGGATAGGGCTACGATCGAGGAGATGGGTTTGAGACACGTGCTATATGTGCCTGAGTTTTGGGCAAACATGGGTTTGCTGACTACGCTGGCCGAGAGATGGCATTCAGAGACTTGCACATTCCATTTGCCGATGGGTGAGATGACAGTCACCCTTGAGGATGTTTACAGGATTCTGCATATACCGATTGATGGAGATCTGATTCCATATGATTGTGACGGAGACAGAGAGGCTTTGAGATGGGTGTTTTAGGATCCCGACCTAGAGATGAGAGTAGGACATGTGGCATGGGACACCATGACCGGGACAGGGTTAGCCTTGCCAGCTGTTATCGGAGGAGCTATCAGTGGGTTCCTATGTCCGGACAGGGCGACATGAGGGTTGGCAGTGGGTTGGGGAGGAGCACTAGAGATACTGGTGATGCAGCACACCAGATATGCGTGGGGTCCATGTGTGTTGGCCCACATATATTATGAGCTTCACCAGTTTGTATACCATGGATCAGTGGGACTAGGCTGTGGAGTGACACTACTACAGGTTTGGGCATACGAGCATCTACCTATTACGCGACCGATACATTTCAGAGGGAGAGGTCAGGGACGGAGTTTTGTTCATCTGTATGACATGATCACTTCGCAGCCACGGATTGGCAGGTTAGAGCATTGACAGCGAGTGATAGATGACATTGACGTAGTCATTTGGAGGCCGTATCTGGGATGCGAGGAGTGGGAGGATGATGCAGTGGAGCTGCCTTACACCTTCCGGAGTAGGTATCTGATTGGGCGGATGCCCTATATACTGGAGAGACAGCTGGTGGACAGGGTATGTAGGCAGTATGGCAGGATCCAGAGGATGCCACGAGGCTCAGGCATGTATGCCCGTACAGTTAGGGATCAGGCGCAGTTCGGGCCTTTATTGTCATATGATCAGGCACTGACACAGCTGGTAGAGATGGTGCCCCTATCCTGGGATATGTGGCCAGAGATCGAGGACGCCGGGATGGATGCAGAGTATGCAGCATATTGGGCAGAGCATCCATTCCCTCGATTGACAGATCCAGGAGAGCTACTGGAGGGAGATGGAGGAGGAGATGATGATGATGATGGTGGGGGTGATGGAGGCCAAGGCCGACAGAGGCGGAGGGGAGTAGTTGGGGAGAGGAGGGTGGACAAGAGGGACAGGCCCAGGTGGTGAGGGGTCGCGGTGGATTGCCCCTACAGGTACCAGCAACACAGGGTCCTAGAGCACAGGGACAGAGATAGGGACAGGTACAGGGACAAGTGCTAGTACAGGCACAGGAGCAGGGACGGAGACAGGCACAGGTACCTAGGCATGTATCGAGACAGGTACCTATACAGGCACCAGCACAGGTATAGGGACAGGTACAGGGGCAGGCACCCACAGAGGGAGAGCCACAGGCAAAGGCAGAGGGTGGGGATCCAAAGGAGGATGAGCTGATTGAGCTTAGGGAGATCTGCCAGGGCCAGGCAGATGAGATCTAGGATCTGGAGAGGGAGAGGGACCGACTCAGGACTAGGCTCAGGGATACCAAGCGGGAGAGGGATCAGGCGATTCAGCGCTACACGGAGGCTGAGACAGCGCTGAGGGCAAGGAGGCAGGCGGTGGAGGACGCAGGAGCAAGCTACGCATATGTCCTGCAAGCCAGAGAGGAGATTGCCTACTGGAGGGACCTTTATTATGGTGTCGTGCCAGCAAATCAGCGGGCGAGGAGCTTCCATAGACCATCGCGGACAGCGACAACTACGGGAGGGAGCCGGAGGAGATAGGCATCAAGTGGTGGGGTCATGGGTCCTCCACCACCACCAGATAGAGGGGACAGGCAGGGTGATCCTGGGGCAGGTCCTTCGAAGGCTCAGATTCTGTCAAGGCCAGGTGGCTTCGAGGGAGGGAGTTCATCATAGCCATAGAGGGCTCCCTTGTATCAGTATTTGTACCATTTTTGTATTGTAGACACCTGCGGGTGATTTTGTAGCCATATGATTTTTTTGACATCATTGTACCATGACATTTTATATATATATATATGAGATGATTCATTTTTTTGCGGCAGCTATATGCATGTGTACCTATGTGATGTATGTTTCTATGATGTATGTTTATGATATGGATGCAAATATGTATATGATGCAATGCCATATTTTTGTTCTTTTATGTTTAATATGTGTATGCATGATGCAAATGTGAATGTATGTGATGCAGATGAATATGATAATATAAGTGTAAATTGTGCTAACAGGTGTTGTGTGCAGGATGTGATGCAATTTGTGATATCTATATGTATGTATGAAATGCTTATATGTGGTAATGCAGGTGCAAACTATATGAAATGCAAATATTTTTGGTGTGTCATTATACTCAGTCATGTGATAGCAAGCTACGTGGACTCAAGAAGGATGATGGAAGTCAATCAAGAAAGGGGGATGAAAGACAGAAGATATGAATGTGAAAGAGCTTCTTGTGTGTTATCATCATTAAGCTTATTATGGCAAGTAGGTTATGACAATCGAGGCATATGTTCGACCCGAAAAGTCATTGTACCTATTTGCATGGAGATAAGACAGTCACAAACAAGGAATGCCCCAGTTCATACTAGACTCATAGTGTCCTCATATCCTTGGACAAGTCATAGCATTACTAAAAGACAATCCACAGACAGCAAATGCAAATAGGTGACTATCCCCCATCCTCGCCTTTCTAGTCAAAGACATCCTGGAGATAGATTCTCTAGTCAGAGACATCCCGGAAAAGCTAAAAGACATGTCACCAAAAAGATAAAATCAAAAGAAAACCAAGACTTGACACCAACATCCACTGTAGTCCTCAAGTTTAGTGTCTCTTGTCACTTGTATAAGTCTTATTTGATTGTGGTCGCAATGTTCACTTTCATAGAATGGATAGATAGCACTGAACCATATGTTGTTTGAGTTTGCTAAAAGATTTGATTTGTTGAAGCCCATTGTTGCTACTGTCTCATCTGAAACTGACTGAATCCATGAAGCTGATACTTTATTGCGGAGAAGACGAAACTTTATTGTGGATCTGTGATGCAAATGTTGCTTTATTGCGGATTGTGCGTGGATAGACTAAAGAAAGCTGGAAGAAACTGTACTCCTCGAAACATGTGGTGTTCTCAGTTCCACACCCATCACTAGACGTAGGAATTGCCTTAGCCACAGATAAGATCTAACTTATTATGGATGGAAAGGGAGGTTTATTATGAATGGCTAACCAATCTTGGGTAGATCAATAACAAGCCATGATGGGAATGGGTAAGTTTATTGTGAGTGAATAGGTTGTGAGTGTGTGCAATGTGAAGTGATGAAAATGAATCCTGAAGGAGGGAGGAGCAATGTCTCTACGCATGGCGCTGGTGACCCAGTTTTCACCATGGTACTTGCCCAGGGCGCCACCGAAGTGATTTTCACCATTGGATGAAATTATTTCTCTTTACTTTTTTCGATTTTTCAAAATTTTTTTTTTTGTGTCACAAGGCGCCTGTTTGCCAGGTTTTCACCAAGTAACGATTTTTTTGTTTTTATAATTTTTTTGTATTTTTGAATTTTTTGATTTTTTTTGTATTTTTGAAATTAGGATATTCCGAAGAGCTATGTGTAGAACCTGCGAAGGTGCATGCTGTTGATAGGATCTTCCAAAGGTTCACCTTCGATAGTTGAGAGCTGATATGCCCCAGATCCATATGCTGCTGTAATGATGTAAGGACCAAGCCAATTTGGTTCGAACTTGCCCTTCTTCTCTTTGTCTTGCTGATTCTTGGGGTTTTCTTTGAGAACCAAGTCACCTACCTCAAATGTGCGAGGCTTGACTTTGTGATTGTAGCTGCGACTCATTCATTGTTGGTAAGCCTTGAGATGATTAAAAGCAGTTTGTCTCCGTTCATCTAGCAGTTCTAGTTCTTGTAAGCGAGAGACCCTGTAATCTTCATCATTGATGATGTTTTGCAAAGAGACCCGTAAAGAAGGTAACTCGACCTCAATAGGCAAGATGGCTTCAGCGCCGTAGACAAGTGAGTAGGGTGTAGCTCCTATAGGTGTGTGGACACTTGTGCAGTAGGCCCAAAGTGTAGGATTGAGTTGGATATGCCAGTTACGGCCAGCGTCGTCAACTGTCTTTTTAAGGATTTTAAGAATTGTTTTATTAGACGCCTCAGCTTGGCCATTACCTTGGGGGTAATATGGTGTGGAGAAATGATGGGAAATATGGAAGTGGTCACAGAGTTCACGAACATCCTAATTTTTGAAGGGACGCCCGTTATCAGTAATAATGGAATCAGAAATACCATATCGGCAAATGATATAGTTAAGGATGAAGGTAGCAATTTGTTTTCCAGTGACTTGTGTAAGAGGCACGGCTTCAATCCACTTTGTGAAATACTCTATGGCTATGATAATGAATTTATGACCATTGGAAGGAGGGTGAATCTTGCCTATGAGATCGAGTCCCCACTGACAAAAGGGCCAAGGAGACGCGAGTGGTCGTAGTTCTTGTGTTGGTGCATGTATGAGGTCTCCATGAATTTGACATTGCTTACATTTCTTGACAAACTGATATGAGTTTTTTTCCATATTGGGCCAGTAATACCCAGTCCTAATGAGTTTCTTGGCCAAGGTAGGACCACTAGCATGCGGACCACATATCCCTTCATGCACTTCACGTAACGCAATCTAAACTTCGTCGCTTTCTAAACATCTAAGAAGAGTGCCATCCAGACCTCGTCGGTATAGGATATCAGCTAGAATGACATATCGAGAGGATTGGCGAATGAAAGTGCGACGTTGGTTATTTGATAGATCAGGAGGTAGGATATTGTCATGAAGATATGTGAATATGGAACCATATAACTGGGATTCGGGACCAACAATGCATATCATTTCAGTAGGAGTGCTCTCATATGAAGGAACCAATAGGTTGTCTAACAGGAACTCATAGCAGGTTTCATTTTGAGGTAGATCAATTAGTGAAGCAATTGTAGCCATGGCATCTGCAGCACGATTCTGCTCTCTTGGTATCTGCTCAAAATCTATCTTTGTGAAGTGTTGTTTCAAATCATCAACCATTTGTTTGTAAGGCATTAATTTTTCATCTTTTGTTTGGTAATCATCAGTTGCTTGATGGATGACAAGTTGAGAATCCCCAAAAACATGAAGTTCTTGGATCTTCCACTGAACTGCAATTCGTAATCCAGTTGTTAATGCCTCATATTCCGCTATATTGTTAGTGCAAGGAAATGATAAGCAGTATGATTTTGGTATAGAATCACCTTGAGGAGTTATAAAGAGAATACCAGCACCTGCCCCATGCTGTGTGTATGAGCCGTCAAAGTATAGTTGCCATGGCCTTGCATGTGATGTTGTTAAAATGGATTCATCTGGAAATTATGAATTTAGAGGAACATCATCAATCATGGGGGCATCTGCTAATTGATCCATGATGGCTTGTCCTTTTATTGCTTTTCTGTCTACATACTCGATGGTTTCAATATGTGATCTCAGGTTATTGCAATATATGAACGGATTAGGATAACCGTTAACTGTTACCTCGACTCCATTATGAGGAAACTTAATGCATTGATGATATGTTGATGGGATTGCCCTCATCTCATGAATCCAAGGACATCTTAGCAATATATTATAAGTGAGATCCAGATCTAGGACTTGACAAACCACATCTTTTGTGACTGGCCCAATTCTTAGAGGTAGGGTGACTGTGCCCTTGGATGAGCGCTCTTCATCATCATATGCCTTGATGGTGATTTGATTTGTTGAATTCACAGCTTTATCAGAATATCCCAATTGTTTAATGGTGCTCAATGTACAAATGTTTAGACCAGCTCCTCCATCTATCAGGACTCGCTTTATTCGATGTTTGTGTATGAAGGCTTCAACATGTAAGGGTACATTATGTGGCTGACTTACGGAGGCGTCATCGGCTTCTGTGAATGTAAGGGAATGTGGAATGGAAAGGTATCCCACCATGGCTTGAAACTGGTCCACGTTCAAATCAGTAGGAACTGCAGTGTCTCTCAAGATTTTGTCAAGAATAGCTTTATGAGCGGGGGATATACGTAAGAGTTCAAGTATGGAGATGAGTGCGGGTGTCTTCCCTAACTATTCTACAAGGTCATACTCAGGTTTGGTTGATGAAGAAGCAGTGTTTTTAGTGGAGGCACCTGGCAAAGTAATTTTACCTCGACGAGTTGTAACATGACATTCAGAGGTATGTTCGGAAGAAGATCCAACACCTCTTAGGACAATACTAGGTCTCTGAGGAGGATTCTCAAGATTTTTGTTCTTGATGGTAATAGTAGAGATATGATTGTCCATCGAGATATGATTAATAGTTGAATCATAGTTGTAAGGTGCTCTAGTATAATTGGCCTGATCATCTGTGACTTTAGCTTTTCCCTTGTCATGCTTTGGGAATGGTTCCTTAAACATCTCATGCTCTTGATTAGATGAGTGTCCCTCAATCTCAATGTCACCTCTATCAATGAGATCTTGTACGATGTTCTTCAGTCGATGACAATTTCCTATCTTGTGACCCTTGCTCTTATGAAATTCACAATACTCGTCATCATTCCACCAATTTGGTTTGACCTTTGGTTCATATGGAGGAAAATCTGGAACTGTGATCACCTTGTTTGCCACAAGATTTTTGAAGACTGATTCAAGTGGTTCTCCCAATGGGGTGTACTTCCTTCATGATCTAGAAGTTGTTTGAGTATTCACTTGATTGTTTGTCGAACTTGATCCCAAAAAGATGAATTTGGGTCACACTGTGTTGGCATCAACAACACCATCATTGACTGTGTTCTTGTTTTTATTCCAAAATCTTGGCTTGTCTTTTCCTTTAAAGTCATCTTTGTTTTCCTTGAATATCTTAATGACTCCTTGTTCAATTAGGACCTTTTCTATTGCTAAGCCCTTTTCAATGACATCCTTGAAGGTGGACAAACAAGCTTTCCTTAGATCATAGCCAATGTCCTTGTTAACGTTTTGAGTGAACATTTCTACCATTTGTTTCTGTGGAATTTCACAAGAGCATCTGCTAGCTAGATTTCTCCATCTTTGCAAAAATGATGCAAAAGACTCTCCTTCTTTTTGCTTAGTATTGCACAAAGTAGTGACTGAGATATCTGTCTCTATATTGTAGGAGAAATGTTGAATAAATGCCTCTGCTAAGTCACCCCATGACTTAATACCAGGTGGTAGTTGAGAGAACCATTCCATAGCTTGATCGCCTAAGCTTTGTGGGAACAATCTCATCAAATATGTTTCTTCTGCCGCTACCTCAATGCAAGCTGTGAAAAATTGTCTTATGTGTGCCTTGGGGTCCCCTTTTCCTCTATACTTGTCAAATTTTGGTGTCACAAAGTGTGCAGGAAATGGAGGCATTGGAATGCTCTTGTCAAATGGATAAGGACATGTGTCTCTCATAGTGTATGTTGGTTTTGGTGTATTCATGTCCTCAATTTTCTTTTGTAAATCTCTGATTTGTTGCTCCAAATTGCTCTTAGGTGGAGATCGACTTCTTGTAGCATACCCCGTGTTTGAGACACCAATTTGAGGAGGAGCTTGTTGCATGTATGGATGATATTGATCATACACATGTTCATATGGAGGAGGTCTATATTGATGCGGTATATGTGGAGCACTTGGTATAGCTTCATGTTGAGGAACCCCATATCTATTTTGCACATGTATACCATATTCTACAGGCATGTCATGTTCTATTGTGTTGCCCCCAAATTTGACATGAGGTTTCCTTGTGTCCAAATTTTGAGCATGCCTTTGAATGTCCAATTGTTTTGGTTGATCCATAGCTTGAGCATATCTATCTGCATAAGGCTTCCATAATGGTCCTCGAAGGTAAGTATCATATGGTTGACCATGTGTATGTGGGACTTCTGGTTTTTGAAGCAAAGCTAATGGTGATTCAGGTACCATATGTGGTCCTCTATTTCCTCCACTAGTAGGTCTCCTTTGATCCATATTGGAGTGAGGTTGTTGCAAAGGTCTATGTTCCATTATTTGAGACATGTCAAAATCATGAGGTATTTTGGCTCCACTTTGTGCCATCATGTGTAAAAAGTATTGTCTATCCCTCCTCATTATTTCTTCAACCAATCTATTGAAACGGGGATTCATAATGGATTCTTCTACATCTGCTGAATGTATTGAAAAGTTTTCCACATTGTCATTGTGTGTAGCATTGTTGTTTGTAGTGTCTGCGTTTTCCACATTTGGAATGTTTCTATAAACATCCATGTCAGGTAATGTAATGTGCTCAGGATTGAAAAATAAATCATTGTCATACTCATAAGAACTCATGTTTGCGGATTCTTGAGCCTCTTTAGCTTTTCTCCTAGATTTTTGAAGACGAGTTTCAACCATGAACTAGGTATTGACCAAGATGTGAGAGACTAGATGAAAATGGAAAGAGTATGGAAGACCAAGAGTTGTATGGAGTGTAAATGAATCTGAGGTGTACTTGCAATGTCCAAAATGTAAGACCAAGTATGTATGTAGCAGAGTAGGTGTGACTTCCAAAGAGAGGATAGTTTCTCTTGATTAGGTAAGTTGACCTTGACTCTAAGTAAGACCAAATGAGACCCAAAGGTAAGAAACCTTGATGAGGGACCACTTAGCAAAGTGTTGTTGTATGTAGTGTGTTGACAAAGTATGATGAGGACTAGCAAGTTACCTTTTGACTCAAGTTTAGACAAGTATGAATGTAAAATGAGATGTGAAGCAATGATGGACTGTATGAGACCCAAAGATAGGTTGAATGCTAGATGAAACCTGAAGAAACAACCTAGGAAGCTCAAGTATTCCGAAACTGATTTCTTTTGTTTGCTGGACTGTAAAAAATTTCAATTCTGGACACAGACGCTTCTGTATACTTCACAGACACGATTCCCAGACACAGACGTGTCTCTGTTCAACACAGACGCTTCTAGACACACAGACGCTATTATGCCCTTCGCAGACGCACTTAGATGACTCAGATGCAGTTAAAACAGACACAGACACGTTTCTATAAATTTCGTGCAATTTTTCCAATCTGTGAAGTTGTTTTGTTGTGACCAAAGCTGACTATTTGACTGTTTTTCGTGACAAGAGGACACAATGTTGATGAGGACTCAATGTTTGCAAGTGCTTAGACTCCAAAAGTGTGTTGTTTGATGTAAAATGTTTTGCATACACTTGAAGACACAAAAGACACAATGTTTTGTTGTTTGGTCTTGAATGTTTTGAATGTTTAAAATAAGTCAAGTACAATTCTTATGGCTGGCCAAGACAATAGTTGTTGATCCCACATAGGGTTTTACCCCCAAGGCTACGCTATTCAGAGCGGATACTTAGATGCTTGACCTCACTGGCTCCACCCTCGGCACTCACTTCTCAGGTCAGCCAAGCATCAGTCCCCATGAAAACTCCCCATGGCGAACTTTGTATCTCTACTAAGAACCGTATGTGTGTGGGCCACTACCAGAGGTCCGACCTCCTACCCCAACAACTAGAAGGATTTGGGCTTCTAAAACAAAAAGGTGCTAGTAAGGGCATCCACTCGTGTGGCCATACATGCGGCACTTTCAGCTCTATAAATACAGAAGGCTCCCAGCCGGTAGGGGTTACGCCCTACAAATGATCAAATAAATTTGATCAAACGGGTTTATGGGGAGACATAGTGTCGGTATGAACTAATCAGCACACGTTATTCATAGTTTTCACCATGAATACATTTGATTATAGTGGTTCGGAAGAGGTGGGTTTTCCTCGCTACCACTTGGGTCGTTCTCTTCTCACTAGTAGTCCTAATGACCACACGGGAAGACAGGCCCTCTAAAGATTAAATAAAAAGAGCCTATTGCTCAAGACACAAAAGACAATGATTCAATTTTAGTGCACCAATGGAAGTGTTTGCTAATCTATGAAAACAAGGCACACAACAAAATTTCAAAACCCTAGCCAAGGACCTGCAACAAAATTTGTTAGTAGTTTGGGTTGTTTCAAATGATCACCCCTTCCTGCAAGCACACAAGTTAGGTAAATTTTAGAAACCCAAAAGACTTTGTGAAAGAGGGGCCTTCAACAAAAACATTTTTTTGCTTCCAAAACAAGCTGCACAAACTTAGTTAGCTAGATCTGAAAGTGTTAGTCCAAAAATAAACCAGATCTGAAACCCTAAGTGCGAAATCCAAAAATTGAATCAATGAAAATTTGAAAATTTCGAAACAGTAAATACACAGACGCTGTTACTTTCAACACAGACGCGTCTGGATGACACAGACGCGGTTCTGTGATTCACAGACGCACTTTAAAATCACAGATGCCCTTCTCCACCACAGACGCGTGTAGAAGCAACATAGACGCATTTCTGAAACACAAACGCTCCTATCTGAAACCTGCAAAATAACACTTGTCGAAAACACAGACGCGATTACAAATTCTGCAGATGCGCCTGAAAATCAAAGATGCGATCCGAAAGTTCACAAACGCGGAAAAACCTAAAATGTCGTCGAAAAATGTCCAATCTGCAACTTCAAAAATGCAAAATCTGCAACAAAAAGGTTAAATGCAAAGGGACAAGAGTCCCACCGGGCGTGCCAAAATGTTTATGGTGAAAATGGATAACAATAATAACAAAATTGAAAGGCTAAATGAATCCAACCACAAAACCCTAGCCTAACAATAACAAAGATCCACCATAACATATGAAGATTACCTAAGACAATGCAAATCAAATGAAATCACAAAGATTATACCATCACATGTCCAATAGGGTTTTGATCTCCATTCTTCCTATCTCCATTGATCTTGCTTGATATATTTGCTCTCAGATTTTATATGCACAAGAGCTCAACAAAGAACGGAATGTGGTTGCAAGTAGGATCATAGTGTAGCCAATTGATCAAGTTGTTAGGGTTTGATAATGAAGGAAGCATCTCCTTAAATAGAAGACACAATATGAAATGGAGGGATAAGATTGAGAGGTGTAAAAAGGAGGTCGGCTAGGATTAGAGGGTAGGTAGAAGAAATAATAAAATAATGAAAGAGGTAGGTAGTGTAGGAATTAAGAGATGAATGACATGTGTCATGTGTAGAAAAAGATAATGAATTAATTAAATAAATAAAGATTTATTTAATTAATAGAAGAAATGGGATCAATTAAATAAATAAGATATTTATTTAATTTGGGAAAAGGATAATTTAAATAAATAAATGTATTTATTTAAATGAGAAATAAGGCTAGAAGAGGATAAATGAATTAATTAAATAAATAAAGATTTATTTAATTAATAGAAGAATTAGGCTTAGATAATTAAATAAATAAAATATTTATTTAATTAGACATGACAATTTTGGGTGTCTACAGTGGCCAATTCTGTCTCTCTCTTAGATTGGATGGATATTTCATGTTCCTCTTCAATTGGCACCTCTTCTTCTATGGTATTCAATTTCCTTTCTTCACGAAGTTGCTTCATTCCTTCTCTTTTTTATGCATTCTTAGCTTCACGCTCTTCCGATGTTACATTTTTTGGTCGTTTCCTCAGCATGATGATGATTTCTACATGTACATGCACATAAAAGAGAATAAAGTTAATTCATAAAGAGATTTCAAGAGGAGTAAGGGGCACTCCTAATGGATCTATGACTATCCTAATTATGTTAGGACAGTCCTAATGCATCTATGACTGTCCTAATTATGCATATGTTAAAAAGGATATATGAAATTGGAATTATTTCATGTATTCTTTTTTTAAATTATTTCATAAGGTCTTAAAAAGGATGTATGAAATTGCAAATTTTGTTTTAAACCACTAAACAAATAATTTTCTTATGCAACTTCCTTCAAATGCATTGTTAAATCTAATGTAAATCTAATAGGATTATAATCAATTTTGACTCACACTTTTATTCTAACATATAAACAAAATAACACTTAATAAGTATTTGAATTCTAAAAACAAGAAAATATTACCTCAATTATTCAAATTTGATAAAAAAAAACTATGTTCTTCCTCTTCGACGTTGCCAAATGAAAAAAAAGGTGGTGGAGAGTTGATGGAATGTATAAAATAACCTTGCATAAAATGTCAACACCATGCAAAAAGATTTTTTTTGTCTGATCATGCACAAAAAGCAGACAAAATGAGAGAATGTGGGCTTGGATCATGGGTCAAGGGTCCCATATAATCATTTTTTAGTGCAGCTCATTTGGCTAGTGCCAAATGACTTCCATTGAAATTTTTTACCCTTTGATAAATTTATACTTTATACCCTATAATCTATACTCTATACCCTATAGTTTGATAGCCACAACCATAAAAATTAAACCATTTCAAACCTATAACAAATACCCTAGATCGTATGACCCAATATGCTAAATCCTCGACCCTATACAATAACCATAAACCCTATAACCCAATATTCTCAACCATGTGAGGTAAGGATGGAGGGTGAGATATGGAGGGAGGGGGGGAATATGGTATCTTAAGGGGTCATAGGATACTATCTGATCTATTAGGACACCATATGACCCATAACAACACTATATGGTCTTCTAAGGGGTCACATGGTGTCCTAAGGGGTCATATTGTGTCTTATGACCCCTTAGGACACCATATGACCCCTTAGAACACAATATGGTATTGTTATCGATTGTATGGTGTCCTAAGGGGTCATATGGTGTCGTATGGGATCATAAGACACCATATGACCCCTTACAACAGAATATGGTGTTGTTATGGGTCGTATGGTGTGCTAAGGGGTCATATGGTGTCATAAGACCCCTTCGAACACCATATGACCCCTTAGGTGTTGTTCCAGATCATATTGTGTCTTAATGGGTCATATGGTGTGTTATGACCACTTAAGACACAATATGACCCCTTAGGACACCTTATGTTGTCATTATCGATCATATGGTGTCCTAAGGGGTCATATGGTGTCCTACGAGATCATAAGACACCTGATGACCACTTAGGACACCATAGGACCCATAATGACACCATATGGTGTCCTAAGGAGTCATATAGTGTCCTAAGGGCCCTTAAGACACAATGTGAACCCTAACGACACGTAAGGGGTTATATGGTGTCATAAGGGGTCATATGACACTATATGACACGTTAGGACACCATATGACCCCTTAGGACACCATATGACCCATAATGAGGCTATATGGTGTTCTAAGGGGTCACATGGTGTCCTAAGGGGTCATCTAGTGTCCTATGACCCCTTACGACACCATATGACCCCTTAGGACACAATATGGGGTTGTTAAGAGTCATAGTGTCGTGAGGGGTCATATTCTGTCTTATGACTCCTTAGGAGACCATATGACCCCTTAGAATATAATATGGTTTCGTTATGGGTTGTATGGTGTCTTAAACGGTCATATGATGTCCAATGAACCCTTAGGACACCATATGACCCCTTAGGTGTCGTTAGGGATCATATTGTGTCTTAACGGGTCATATGGTATGTTACGACCCCTTAAGAGACAATATGACCCCTTAGGACACCTTATGTTATCATTATGGTTCATATGGTGTCCTGAGGGGTCATATGGTGTCCGATGGGATCATAAGACACCTAATGACCGCTTAGGACACCAAACAACCCATAATGACACCATATGGTGTCCTAAGGGGTCATATAGTGTCCTAAGGGGTCATAGGACACCGTATGACCCCTTAGGACACAATGTGAGCCCTAACATCACGTAAGGGGTTATATGGTATCCTAAGGGGTCATAGGACACTATATGACCCATTAGGATACCATATGACCCTTTAGGACACCATATGACCCCTTAGGACACCATATGACCCATAACCACATTATATGGTGTTCTAACGGGTCACATGGTGTCCTAAAGGGTCATATGGTGTCCTATGACCCCTTAAGACACCATATGACCCCTTAGGACACCATATGTCCCCTTAGGACACAATATGGTGTCGTTATGGGTTTTATGGTGTCGTAAGGGGTCATATGGTGTCCTATGACCCCTTAGGACACCATATGACCCCTAAGGACACATTATAGACACAATATGGTGTTGTTGTTAAGGGTCATAGTGTTGTGAGGGGTCATATTATGTCCAATGACCCCTTAGGACACCATATGAACCCTTAGAACACAATATTGTTTTGTTATGGATTGTATGTTGTCCTAAGGGGTCATATGGTGTCCTATGAACCCTTAGAACACCATATGACCCCTTAGGTATCGTTAGGGATCATATTGTATCTTAATGGGTCATATGGTGTGTTATGACCCCTTAAGACACAATATGACCCATTACAACACCTTATGATGTCATTATGGGTCATATAGTGTCCTAAAGGATCATATAGTGTCCTATGGGATCATAAGACAACTAATGACTGCTTAGGACACCATAGACCCATAATGACACCATATTATATCCTAAGGGGTCATATAGTGTCCTAAGGGGTCATAGGACACCATATGGCCCTTAGGACACAATTTGAACCCTAACGACACATAAGGGGTTATATGGTGTCCTAAAGGGTTATATGACACTATATGACCCGTTAGGACACCATTTGACCCCTTAGGACACCATAAGACCCATAACGACACTATATGGTGTTCTAAGGGGTCACATGGTGTCCTAAGGGGTCATCTGGTGTCCTATGACCCCTTAGGAACCCATTTAACCCCTTAGGACACAATATGGGGTTCTTAAGGGTCATAGTATCGTGAGGGGTCATATTGTGTGCTATGAGCCCTTAAGACACCATATGACCCCTTAGAACACAATATGGTTTTGTTATGGGTCGTATGGTGTTCTAAGGGGTCATATGGTGTCCTATGAACCCTTACAACACCATATGATCCCTTAGGTGTCGTTAGGGATCATATTGTGTCCTAACGGGTCATATGGTATGTTATGACCCCTTAAGACACAATATGACCCCTTAGGACACCTTATGTTGTCATTATGCATCATATGGTGTCCTATGCGATCATAAGACACCTAATGACTGCTTAGGACACCATACGACCCATAATGACACCATATGGTGTCCTAAGGGGTCATATAGTGTCCTAAGGGGTCATAGGACACCATATAACCACTTAGGATACAATGTGAACCCTAATGACACGTAAGGGATTATATTGTATCCTAAGGGGTCATAGGATAATATATGACCTGTTAGGACACCATATGACCCATTAGGACACCATATGACCCTTTACAACACTATATGGAGTTCTAAGGGGTCACATTGTGTCCTAAGGGGTCATATGGTGTCCTATGACCCCTTAGGACACCATATGACCCCTTATGACACAATATGGTGTCCTTATGGGTTGTATGGTGTCGTAAGGGGTCATATGGTCTCCTATGACCTCTTAGGACACCATATGACCCCTTAGTACACAATATGGTGTCAATATGGGTCGTATGGTGTCCTAAGGGATCATATGGTGTCCTATGGGGTCTTAGGATGCCATATGACCCCTTAGAATATAATATGGTGTTGTTATGGGTCGTGTGGTTTTCTAAGGTGGCATATGTTGTCTTGTGAACCCTTAGGACACCATATCACCGCTTAGGTGTTGTTAGGGATTATATTGTGTCTTAATCGGTCATATGGTGTGTTATGACCCCTTAAAATGCAATATGACCCCTTAGAACACCTTATGTTGTCATTACGGGTCATATGGTGTCCTAAGGGGTCATATGGTGTCCTAAGGGATCATAAGACACCTAATGACCGCTTAGGACACTATACAATCCATAATGACACCATATGGTGTCCTAAGGGGTCATATAGTGTCCCAAGGGGTCATAGGGCACCATATGATCCCTTAGGACACAATGTGAACCCTAACGACACCTAAGGGGTTATATGGTGTCCTAAGGGGTCATATGACACTATACGACCCGTTACGACACCATATGACTCCTTAGGACACCATATGACCCATAACGACACTATATGGTGTTCTAGGGGGTCACATGGTGTCCTAAGGGGTCATCTGGTCTCTTGTGACCCCTTAGGACACCATATGACCCCTTAGAATACAATATGGGGTTGTTAAGGGTCATAGTATTATGAGGGGTCATATTGTGTCTTCTGACCCCTTAGGACACCATATGACCCCTCAGAATCCAATATGGTTTTGTTATGGGTCATATGGTGTCCTAAGGGGTCATATGGTGTCCTATGAATGCTTAGGACACCATATGACCCCTTAGGTATCATTGGGGATCATATTGTGTCTTAATGGGTCATATGGTGTGTTGTGACCCCTTAAGACACAATATGATCCCTTAGGACACCTTATGTTGTCATTATGGGTCATATTGTGTCCTAAGGAGTCATATGGTGTCATATGGGATCGTAAGACACCTAATGACCGCTTATGACATAGTACTATAATGATACCATTTGGTGTCCTAAGGGCTCATATAGTGTCGTAAGGGGTCATAGGACACCATATGGTGTCCTAAGGGGTCATAGGACACCATATGACCCCTTAGGAAACAATGTGAACCCTAATGACACGTAACAGATTATATGGTGTCCTAAGGGGTCATATGACACTATATGACCCGTTAGGACACCATATGACCCCTTAGGACACCATATGACCCATAACTACACTATATGGTGTTCTAAGGGGTCATATGGTGTCCTAAAGGGTCATAGTAAGGGGTCATATAGTGTCATAAGGGGTCATAGGACACCATATGGTGTCCTAAGGGGTCATATAGTGTCCTAAGGGGTCATAAGACACCATATGACCCCTTAGGACACAATCTAAACCCTAACGACACGTAACGGGTTATATAGTGTCCTAAGGGGTCATATGACACTATATGACTACTTAGGACATCATATGACCCCTTAGGACACCATATGACCCCTTAGGACACCATATGACCCATAACTACACTACATGGTGTTCTAAGGGGTCACATGGTGTCCTAAGAGGTCATCTGGTGTCCTATGACCCCTTAGGACACCATATGCCCCCTTAGGACACCATATGACCCCTTACAACACAACATGGCATTGTTAAGGGTCATAGTGTTGTGAAGGGTCATATTGTGTCCTATGACCCCTTAGAACACAATATGGTTTCGTTATGGGTAGTATGGTGTCCTAAGGGGTCATATGGTATCCTATGAACCCTTAGGACACCATATGACCCCTTAGGTGATGTTAGGGATCATATTGTGTCTTAACGGGTCGTATGATGTGTTATGACCCCTTAAGCCACAATATGACCCCTTAGGACAAATTATGTTGTCATTATGGGTCATATGGTGTCCTATGGGATCACAAAACACCTAATGACTGCTTAGGAAACCATATGACCCATAATGACACCATATGGTGTCCTAAGGGGTCATATAGTTTCCTAAGGGGTCATAGGATAGCATATGACCCCTAAGGACACAATGTGAACCCTAAAGACACGTAAGGGGTTATATGGTATCCTAAGGGGTCATAGGACACTATATGACCCGTTAGGACACCATATGACCCCTTAGGACACCATATGACCCATAACGACACCATATGGTGTTCTAAGGGGTCACATGGTGTCCTAAGGGATCATCTAGTCTCCTATGACCCCTTAGGACACAATATGGTGTCGTTCTGGGTTGTATGGTGTTGTAAGGGGTCATATGGTGTCCTATGACCCCTTAGGACACCATATGACCCCATAGGACACAATATGGTGTTGTTATGGGTTGTATGGTGTCCTAAGGGGTCATATGGTGTCCTATGGGGTCAAAGGACACCATATGACCCTTTAGAACACAATAGGGTGTCGTTATATCCTATGACCCCTTAGGACACCATATGCCCCCTTAGGTTTCATTGGGATCATATTGTGTTTTAACTAGTCATATGGTGTGTTATGACCCCTTAAGACACAATATGACCCCTTAGGACACCTTATGTTGTCATTATGGGTCATGTGGTGTCCTAAGGGGTCATATAGTGTGCTAAGGGATCATAAGACACCTAATGACCGCTTAGGACACCAAATGACCCCTAATGACATAATATGTTGTTCTAGGGCGTCATATAGTCTCCTAATGGGTCATGGGACACCATATGATCCCTTAGGACACAATGTGAACCCTAACAACACATAAGGGGTTATATGGTGTCCTATGGGGTCATGTGACACTATATGACCCGCTACGACACCATATGACTCCTTAGGACACCATATGACCCATAATGACACTATATGGTGTTCTAAGGGGTCACATGGTGTCTTAAGGGGTCATATGGTGTCCTATGACCCCTTAGGACACAATATGGCATTGTGAAGGGTCATGTTGTCGTGAGGGGTCATATCGTGTCCTATGACCCCATAGGACACCATATGACCCCTTAGAACACAATATGGTTTCCTTATGGGTCGTACAGTGTCCTAAGGGGTCATATGGTGTCCTATGAACCCTTAGGACACCATATGACCCCTTAAGTATCGTTAGTGATCAGATTGTATCTTAATGGGTCATATGGTGTGTTATAACCCCTTAAGACACAATATGACCCCTTAGGACAGCTTATTTTGTCATTATAGGTCATATGGTGTCCTAAGAGGTCATATAGTGTCCTATGGGATCATAAGACACCTAATGACCGCTTAGGACACCATACAAGCCATAATGACACCATGTGGTGTCCTAAGGGGTCATACAGTGTCCTAAGGGGTCATAAGACACCATATGACCCCTTAGGACACATTGTGAACCCTAACGACATGTAAGGGGTTATATGGTGTCCTAAGGGGTCATATGACACTATATGGCCCGTTAGGACACCATATGACTTCTTACGACACCGTATGACCCATAACGATACTATATGGTGTTCTAAGGGGTCACATGGTATCCTAAGGGGTCATCTGGTATCCTATGACCCCTTAGGACACCATATGACACCTTAGGACACAATATGGGGTTGTTAAGGGTCATAGTGTCGTGAGGGGTCATATTGTGTGATGTGACCCCCTAGGACACCATATGACCCTTTAGAATAGAATATGGTTTCGTTATGGGTCGTATGATGTCCTAAGGGGTCATATGGTGTCCTATGAACCCTTAGGACACTATATGACCCCTTAGATGTCTTTAGGGATCATATTGTGTCTTAACGGTTCATATGTTGTGTTATGACCCCTTAAGACATAATATGACCCCTTAGGACACCTTATGTTGTCATTATGGCTCATATGGTGTTCTAAGGGGTCATATGGTGTTCTATGGGATCATAAGACACCTAATGACTGCTTCAGACACCATACGACCCATAATGAAACCATATGTTGTCCTAAGGGGTCATATAGTGTCCTAAGGGGTCATAGGACACCATGTTACCCCTTAGGACACAATGTGAATGCTAACAACATGAAAGGGGTTATATAGTATCCTAAGGGGTCATAGGACACTATATGACCCATTAGGACATGATATGACCCCTTAGGACACCATATGACCCATAACGACACTATATAGTCTTCTAAGGGTTCACATGGTGTCCTAAGGGGTCATCTGGTGTGCTATGATCCCTTAGGACACCATATGACCCCTTAGGACATAATATGGTGTCTTTATGAGTTGTATGGTGTCGTAAGGGGTCATATGGTCTCCTATGACCCCTCAAGAAACAATATGGTGTTGTTATGGGTTGTATGGTGTCTTAAGGGGTCATATGGTGCCCTATGGGGTCATAGGACACCATATGACCCCTTAGAACAAAATATGGTGTTGTTATGGGTCGTATGGTCTGCTAAGGGGTCATATGGTGTCATATGATCCCTTCGGACACCATATGACCCCTTAGATGTCGTTAGGGATCATATTGTGTCTTAACGGGTCATATGGTGTGTTATGACCCCTTAAGACACAATATGACCCTTTACGACACCTTATGTTGTCATTATGGTTCATATGGTGTCCTAATGGGTCATATGGTGTCCTATGGGATCATAAGACACCTAATGACTGCTTAGGACACCAAATGACCCATAATGACACCATATGGTGTCCTAAGGGGTCATATAGTGTCCTAAGGGGTCATAGGACACCATATGACCCCTTAGGACACAATGTGAGCCCTAACATCACATAAGGGGTTATATGGTATCCTAAGGGGTCATAGGACACCATATGACCCCTTAGGACACCATATGATCCATAACCACATTATATGGTGTTCTAACGGGTCACATGGTGTCCTAAGGGGTCATATGGTGTCCTATGACCCCTTAGGACACCATATGTCCCCTTAGGACACCTTATGTTGTCATTATAGGTCATATGGTGTCCTAAGGAGTCATATGGTGTCCTAAGGGGTCATATGGTGTCCTAAGGAATTATAAGACACATAATGACCACTTCGGACACCATACAACCCATAATGACACCATATGGTGTCCTAAGGGGTCATATAGTGTCCTAAGGGGTCATAGGATACCATATGATCCCTTAGGATACAATGTGAACCCTAACAACACGTAAGGGGTTATATGGTGTTCTAAGGGGTCATATGACACTATATGACCCCTTAGGACACCATATGACCCATAATGACACTACATGGTGTTCTAACGGGTCACATAGTGTCCTAAGGTGTCATCTGGTGTCCTATGACCCCTTAGGACACAATATGGAGTTGTTAAGGGTCATAGTGTCACGAGTATAACCCCTTAGGACACCATATGACCCCTTAGAACACAATATGGTTTCGTTATGGGTCGTATGGTGTCCTAAGGGATCATATGGTGTCCTATGAACCCTTAGGACACCATATGACCCCTTAGGTGTCGTTAATGATCATATTGTGTCGTAACGGATCATATGGTTTGTTATGATCCCTTAACACACAATATGACCCCTTAGAACACCTTATGTTGTCATTATGGGTCATATGGTGTCCTAAGGGGTCATATGGTGTCCTATGGGATCATAAGACATGTAATGACTGCTTAGGACACCAGATGACCCATAATGACACCATATGGTGTTCTAAGGGGTCATATAGTGTCCTAAGGGGTCATAGGACACCATATGACCCCTTAGGACATAATGTGAACCCTAATGACATGTAAGGGGTTATATGGTATCATAAGGGGTCATAGGACACTATATGACCTGTTAGGACACCATATAACCCCTTATGACATCATATGATTCATAACAACACTATATGGTGTTCTAAGGGGTCACATGGTGTTGTAAGGGGTCATCTGGTCTCCTATGACCCCTTGGGACACCATATGACCCCTTAGGATACCATATTACCCCTTAGGACACAATATGGTGTTGTTATGGGTTGTATGGTGTCGTAAGGGGTCATATGGTGTCGTATGACTGCTTAGGACACCATATGACCCCTTAGAACACAATATGGTGTCATTATAGGTCGTATGGTGTCCTAAGGGGTCATATGGTGTCCTATGGGGTCATAGGACACCATATGACCCCTTAGAGGTCATTAGGGATCATATTGTGTCTTAACGGGTCATGTTTTGTGTTATGACCCCTTAAGACACCTCATGACCCCTTAGGACACCTTATGTTGTCATTGTGGGTCGTATGGTGTCCTAAGGGGTCATATGGTTTCCTAAGGGATTATCGAACACCATAAGACCCTACTAACACTATATGGTGTACTACGGGGTCATATGTCATCCTAAGGGGTCATAGGACACCATACGAACCATACTGACACCATATGGTGTACTAAGGGGTCATATGGTGTCCTAAGGGGTCATATGGTGTCCTAAGGGGTCATAGGACACCATATGACCCCTTAGGACACAATATGACCCCTAATGACACCTAAGGGGTCATATGGTGTCCTATGACCCATTAAGACACCATGTGGTGTCGTTATGGGTTGTATGGTGTCCTAAGGGGTCATATGGTGTCCTATGACCACTTAGGACAACACATTGTGTCATTATGGGTGCTATGGTAACCTAAGAGATCATAAGGTGTCCTATGAGCCCTTAGGACACCATATGACCGCTTAGATGTCGTCATGGGTCATATTGTGTCCTAAGGGGTCATATGGTGTCCTATGACCCTTTAAAACCTAGAGAGAGGAGGGAATGAGGAAGAAATTGAGGGAAAGAGGTGAGAGAGGGAATTAGATGGGTATTAGGATGGAGAGGGAGATAGCTCAAGGGATAGGGGAATAAGGGAATTGTGAGAGCTAGAGAGGGGAGGGACAAAGAAGAGTATGTATCTATAAGAATTAAGAGCTCGAGAAGAGGTAAGGGAAGAGAGAGAATATGAGAGCTAGTTCATAGAGAGAGACAGAACTATGAGGGAAGGGAGAGGTGAGATGGGGATTTCTATGTACACATTTGGCGATCTCCCTATTTGGCGTGCACCAAATGTGGAATATGGAGCACACTTGGCGTGCGCCAAATGGGAAAACCCATTCATCACAATTGGTGCACGCCAAATAGGCCGAGTGCCATATTTGGCACACACTAAATGACCTGCTTTGGGAAACATCAAACCTATGGGTTGGATTTGCCTTGGGAATCCAACCCAAAGGTTTGGATGACCATTTCAAGCTAGAGACGTGTTTTTATCAGAACATTGAAAATTTTGACATATTTTTGGTCGTGCTCTCTGTTAGGTTTGCATGTGTTTCAATGAAGTTAAAAAAAAATACCGTGGTAAACTTGAGATCCCTCTTAGCTATCCAAAAATGTAATTTATTTCAAATTTTGATTTTGTTAAGTCTTCCATCTATAATTTCTTTTGTCAATGTGTCTATGTTTTTGTCAAAAACCAACATGCACTATCTTGGGTATAGATTTTTACACGTTCATCAGATTTTGAAAAAACTTACATTTTTAGAAACTAAACTCCATTATACACAATTTAAAAAAAAATTTGTTTGAATTTTTATTAGTTTTCAATGATTTTAGGGTGGAGCACACTCAAATTTCTATTTTTCAAGCTGTGTCCACTTCAAAAATTAGTAAAAAATCATATACTCATTAAAAAATTAGCTGAAAAATCTAGCATAAACTACAAGGTGTTAGCTAATTTCTCACCGAAGAGATTTTAAATTTTTTTAAAAAAAGTTAACATATTAGGGGGGCCACAACAGATGCTATGTTATGTTTTTTGCATAAAAATAGGACCACTTTTTGTGGCCCCCCTTTTTGAAGCCCTTAAACTCCACCATTTTCAAAACAAATTAGTAGCTTAGAAAATAAACTCGAAGCACTCCGACTCTTGTTCTTATTGCATCTTCAAATTTGGAGTGTAATTAGGTTCAATTTGTCATTGAAGTTCACACTTTGCTGATTTCAAGAAAAAAAAAGTGGCATCTTAAAACCCCTTTTTGGTACCACAACTTGGTGCACATACCCTATGCTGAGTATATCTTTCATGTTGATCAACTCCCATTATCTCCTAAGACATTTAGTCGACAAGATCAAGCCACTATGGATAACAGTACCATAGAGGAAGATATCAAGTATGAGAATGGTAAACACAAGACCAAGTTACAAATTATGGGCTATCAAGGAATAGATCTTGGTGTACATGGGCAAGGAACACTAGAGCTCTTACAACCTACAAATAATTTGCAATGTCAAATAATTGGGTATAAACCACCTAGTGTTGTAGCTACTAAGTCTGAATGCAAATCTCTTATACTGGTGCAAGTAGCTCTTGATATCAATAGTCTTAAGATTGGTTCCAACAAAGAATCTATTGAATATATCACCAATAATTTTGAGAACTCATATTTCCTTACCATTTCATTCACTCCTTCCATTTCAACTCCTCTCCTGGACTTTTGGATCAACAATAATCACAAAAGCCCTTACTCATTAGGGATAAAAAATCAAGCTTTGAAAAGAAAAATCTAAAATTCAAAAATAAAGAGAAGTCCTTTAGTCCAATTCAAAATCAAAAGCCACTATACTTTACAAAAATCAAATTCAAGGATAAAAATCCTATGAAGAAAAAAGAACCAGATTTGATCTCCCCTAACACCACATTAATTGGGGGCATAAATTTCAAAAGTTATAAGTCAAAAGGCATACTTGTTGATTCTAAGTATCCATCAAGTCATCCTAATTTCATTTCTTCCCACATTTATAAGCCTTCACCTCATAAGAATGTATTTCATACATCCATCTCCTTTGGTGGTATATCACATCGATGGACCTTTAATGAAACTTCCTTGAGGGGCTTTATTATCAAGGATGCCCAAACTTCTTTATGTAACATGCATATGGGCCAACATAGTCCCCACATTAGTAATTCTACCTTAGTTCCTTCATCAAGGAAGACAATAAATGAAGTAACACATCATTCTATCAAGGATGGAGTCTCTTTGCGCGATCTTATCAATGACAAAGACTATAGGGTCTCTCGCTTGCAAAATTTGGAATTGTTAGATGAGCATAGACAAACTGCATTCAACCATCTCAAAGCATATCAACAACGCATGAGTCGTAGTTATAATCACAAAGCGAAGCCTCGCTCATTTAGGTGGGTGACTTGGTCCTAGGAGAGAACCCCAAAAATCAACAAGACAAAGAAAAAAAGGGCAAGTATGAACCAAATTGGCTTGGACCTTATGTCATCACAATAGCTCATGGATTAGGTGCATATCAGTTATAAAAACCAAAAGGAGAACAATTGGATGACCCTATCAATTGCATGCACTTTCGTAGGTTTTACATGGATTTTCAGAGTATCCTAATAAATTTTAAAAACAAAAATTAATTATATAAAGAAAAATTGTCACTCAAGTGCAAACCTAGAAAACAGGTGCCTTGTGACACAAAATTTCATTTTTTTTTTTAAATCAAAAAATGTAAAGAGAAATAAATTCATCCAACGGTGAAAACCACTTCAGTGGTGTCCTAGGCAAGTACCATGGTGAAAACCAAGTTACTAGTTGTGATTTTGAAAAGTCAAATATGGAGACTGTGCATAGAGGTTGTGGGTTGTGAAATTCACAACTCACAACTAGTTGTAAAACTTGAACCAAAAAAATTGTGAAATGCAAATTCACAACTCACAACCAGATTAAGTTGTGAATTCGGTTAACTACTTTAAAAAACAAATTTTCGAAAAGATATTGGTGATTGCAAAGTTCATTTCTTCCACCCACATAATCTTTAGTAGACATGCCTGCAAAAGGGCACTTGAAGGGTTACTCGTATACTTCAAAGTATTACACTCTAAAAATGCAAAATGCAGAGCAATTGCAAAGCTTGACTCTTGTGCAGGACACGGCTAAACTGGCTCCAAAAAAGGGAATTCGTATTATTGACTTTTCCAAAAAAAATTGAAAAATCAAAACCGTCAACAATTTGTAATTTTTGAAAATATTTATATTATTGATTTTCGTATTATTAACGTACGGTTTTGGAGCCAGTTTAAGCCGCAACCCTCCCATACATGTGAATGTGGAAACATGCACAAGGCACAGAGATTAGTTGTAGAAATGCCTCTCGAAGCTTTAAAATGTAATGATTGCTCGGCAGGCAAGGAGTGAATCTGTTGAAAAAGCTTGTAGCAATATGCAATTACCAGGTGTAAAGCTCGAAGTGGATGGAGATTTTACCAGATGTTATAGCTGCAAATGCTCTCATAGTCATGAATGCAAAGTGTGGTATCATACACAGCGCAATTAAATTGTTTTACAGAATGCTTCAAAGAAATGTCATCCCAAGGAATAAAATGAAATAATTGTAGAATGCATGCAGAATGGATTTCACAAGGGAGCTCTCAAAAGTTTCGATTAAATGAAGCACTTTTGAACACATTCTAACATTGTAAGCTTTGCTTGCACATGTGCATGCAGTCATGCAGGTTTGATCGATTAGATCATTCTTCCATTGTTGGCCATCATGCTCACGGTAGCTATCTTTAGGACACCCTAAATCTTATTATTAAGATATCGGTTAAACCTTTGGTGGGTTGGGTTGATGCATACCGAGATCACATGAATTGTTTCACACACTGCTTCAAAGAAAGTAGTCACATGGATTGCAATTATTGCAGGATATGCACAAAATGTTTTTATCAGATGTTATGGTTTGAAATGATATAGCAAAACTATATGCAAAATGTGGAGACGTAAACAAGGCTGTGAACTGTTTGACAGAATACCTCTAACGGATATCATGGCATGGAATACGATGACTGCTGGAAATGTACATACAGAATGAATTTATTAAAAAGGCTTTAGAAACTTACAAGCGTCTGCAATTGCTAGATTGGAAAACCATAGGCGTTGGAAATGAACTGTTTGACAACATCTCTCCAAGAATATACACACATAAGGGGCAGAGACTTAACACTTGATGTGTTTGACAAAATGTTCAAGGAAATGTGGTCTCACGAGATTTCATGATTAGAGAAAATGTTTACTTTGAATTTACTGACGGAACTTTGAATCTCTTTCGGATAATGTGATTAGCAGGTATATAACCCGATTCCACGAATTTTCCCCAATTGCTCACGAGCTATATGATGAAAATACCAGGCTCGGGTGGCTGCATGTAGGATACATGGAAGCATATAGACATTGTACAAGAAGTGTTTGATTAAATATCATCTCAAGAATGAAGTGTTCCTCGATCTTAATGAGGGTGACGTGAATCTCTGGTGAGCTGAACACAAATTCAGGAAAATACAAAATAGAATACGAAGGGAATTTTCTGTAAGTTGAGTTCACTAGTCGAAGAGCCAATCTTAGGGAAGTTAGTGTCGTTCAAATCTGCATATGTTAAACTTATTCATTTCTGCAAATCAGAGAAACGTGGGAGCAGAAACAGGGCATGTAAAACATTTGGTGAGATGGCTAAAGGAAATATCATCATATTAAATGCAATGGTTGCTGAACTATACAGAAAATTGATTTGTTGATATGGTCTTAAGGAATATTTGTAGACACTGTTTTATTGACTTTAAAAAGTATTTGGAACTTCTAAACCAAACTTGGTGTTAGAGCGTGTCAAATGCTACAACCCGGAAACAAAGGAAATTAGAATTATGGATGACAATTTGATTGTCAAGTTAGACAGTGTGTCCTTCAGCATCATTCTCAGACTGCCAGCATAAATACTGTTTACCAATACTTTCTCAAGAATAAAGGTTAGTCTCTCAATACTATAGAGGGGCATTGGATAAACACTCCAAAGAGAGGAAAACTGTAGCTCCCTAGGCCATTACACAGAACTCTCTTTGTTGAAGAGATATCAAATATGATTGTTCTACTTCAACAGTTGATCTGGAGTGAGAAATCAAGTGAATTCAAACCATGGATGTACCTATATATATCTATCATAACCAAAGGAAGTCAATTTGTTGATTGGGGGATTATCATAAGTGACAATTTTCACAATCAAATGGTATACTTTAAAAAGAATCAATATTTCCACATGACTTCATGACTTCTTTCCTCTTCTATGCAATCGCCAGTATGAGGACATGGCCAAGACTTAGTACCAAGGGGGTTTATACTAATGTTTCATAGATATATGAGTTTTACCCACTCTATGAGTTTTACCCACAACTGAAACTAGAAGTGAGTTATAATCATTTCCTTAGAGTGAATGATTATTTTACAATGCTGACAACAAGATTATTCAAGGGAAATGTTGGACTCGGGATTTCTCTAGAAGTTGCAAACCTTATAATGCAATATGGAAGTTACTTCATTCAGTTGCAAAGATTCACTTATTTGTGGGTCGGTGGATTTAATGGCTATCTTTTCAAATTGTCGAGGTATATGTATCGTAAGCTCAATTTGATAGACCTTTGCAGACAACTTGTCGAGGTTCACAAAGATTGTAAGAACAAAAAGAAAGATGACATTTATTTTCCTACTGGCCAAAGTTACTACAGTTGCAAATATTTCTTAGATTCTCAAAATATTGAGTGTACTTTGGTGAAGCTCTACATTGGCACTATGAGGTATCCATATGATTGTAAGGCATTTTGTTAAAAAATATTTTGGATTTGGGCCCATGTTATTATCATCTTTCAAGAATTGAAGACTTTTGGGAAGACTATGAAGATGAGTATGAAGTAACAAAAAGGGATTCGATGTGCTTCACATTAGAGTGGGTCAAGCTATTTGAGATGAAATGTGATGTGAATGGGATTGAAGATGATCTCACAAATGTGATAGATCCTCTATACTTTGATAAAATCCAATCGCAACCCTTGCCACTTATTAAATAGTCTAATCACGAAGTAAGGGAATTGAATGAAAGAACTGCTTATATCATAAAAAGATCAGAAGAGTGGGTAAGAAAGAAAATGATTGAAGCTACTACAACCAGGCCTACAAACTGAAATAATCCTTCAAGGAAAAAAGACGATAATCAAGGAAGTACCTCTTCCTCCAATACTTCACAAATTTCAACCCCTACTTCTAATTTGCAATTAGGGGCTCGAGGTGGTGATGATGGTGAAGATCCAAATAGAAAATGTGCTTTCAAAGGCATTTGTAAGAGTTATTCAAGGATAACAAAGAGGTGATCCAAGATAAAAGATAAGTCATTAGATTCAATTGAAGAAGCAATTGAAGAAGAAGGAAATGAGAACCCTTAAAAGGATTTCAAATGCAAAGAATCAATTTCTATCATCTCTCCTTCCCTCTTACTTCATCCCATCCTCATGACATCCCAGCACCCCCTCCACAACCTTTCTCCATATTGATTCAAGATTCCATTCCAAATAAAAATTCTATCTTAAACATTCCAAATCTATCCAATTCTATGAAGTCGCCTAGCATTAAAATATTAAGTGATTCACATCTTGAAACCCTCTATTGGTTACAACAAAGATCTCTTGGGAAAAGAAAAGTCATTCAACTAGTTATTCCCAAATTTGATACAACGACTAATTTGATCCAAAAATCCAATAAAACCAAGACCATAACAACATCAAGGTTAGCTATTGAACCTTCATTTGGAAACATGTGCATGGAAGTGGCTTGACCTATATCAGAGAAGAATGTGGAAGAAGCCAATGTAGCTAAATTTGAGACTACCAGGGTAGATTTCGGTCCTTCATGATGTGAAGGTGATGTGTGTAATTTTGAGTATTTGTAGCTATGTAAAGGATAGAAAAGGAAAAGAAAGCTAAGCATCAAATGAAACAAGAAGTACAAGTTTTGACATCTGATCTTAAGGCAATTGTTGATTCATCTTATATGCCTATAGATATGGTTCCAACTTCTACAATCCCTCTTTCTGAAGCTATCATTAAAAAGAATGCTATGGTGAGTATTTATAGGACCCACTCATGTGGAAACACAACGAAAGAAGGGATAGATCAAATAAGAGCAAATGCCATATTTTTCATTGAAGAAGTTGGAGAAATTTATAAACAAGTAGTTGTTGAGGAAGAAAGGATTACAAAAGAGCTAAGAGATGCTAAAAAGGAAGAAAACACTTGGTAGGGAGTTGCATATGAACTTTATGAACTAGTCAAAATAGATAATGACATTTTAATTAGTCAAAACATCAAAATAGATAATGAGATGCTAAAAAGGAAGAATCCACTTAGGAGCCTTCTCTCATGGGAAGATGATTTAAGAGATATTTTATATAGTTGGAGCTATTTTGTTTAGTGTCTTTATTGTTTCTTAGGTTATTCTTAGTTTTAGTTGATCTTTTTTAGAGTGTGTCAAGATTGTTATGTTTATTTTTTATTGTGGTTATTTGGTTAAAACTTTTCGATTTGGGGGTTTGCTCTCCAAGCCTACTTTTTTATTAAAATTTTGTAAGTGTTAAATTGTATGGGTTGGGGCCCTTCCCCACTTAACAAGTAATCAAAAACATTTAAAAACCTTCCTCAATGGATAGTCACCAAATTTTTTGGTAAAATAAATATTTGTCAAGGTAGACTATTTAGGGTAATGATCTTCAATGGCGTGTCAGGATCTCTCTCTACTCCTCTCTTTGTGTTTAGTAAGATATGCCCAAACCATGTAGCCAAATTGCCATTAGTTGTAAGTGTAATCTGTTGATATTTTTTTTAGGCTCTTCAAACACAGAATAAAATACCAAGGTATCTTATCCTCTCTTGAACAAAATCCTCCCAAATGCTAAACTATGTGATCAATTGGAAGACTCCATGGTTTCTCCTATTAGGTCTTGACTCGTGGATAAGCTTAATGGTTGATACGATTTGCTAGTAATCCAAGGGGATGTACATTGATACTTGAATGTTGAACATCTGAATGTTGAAAGAACTTAGATTCTAACTACTTGATTGGAAAATAAAATGACAAAAGAGATAGGGTTTCAGGATTTTGACTTAATTCTACGAATTCAGGAACAATGAACAATTGGGTGAACTTCAACCAAGCTCTGCTTCACCATCAAAGATCAAATCCACAAAGCTAGTGCAATATTCTAGGGAGAGTGAAATTATGTTCAAATCACTATAAATAACAAGGATACCATCAAGGTGATGCATATCAAGGTAAGAATAGCAATTGAAGTTAAGCTCATTTAATGATTTCAGTTGACCATCCATGACAAACTTACAATCAGCAAATTAATAGTGGTACATGGATAAATGAATTTCACCATTAGTCATTCATAATTCCTTTCATTCATCTAATCAACATAAAAATAAATTGAATATGATATCTTTCTTCATGAGTGGGAGAGGCGAGAGTGTTGGTTCTACGGTTTCTTCAGGGGAGGAGGATGTTGACTCTAAAGATGATGGGGATGGCAAGATCTGGGTCTTTGCTTGGGGGGATTCTCTGGTTTCTCTTCTATCTGACACCTTTGGGTCATTTGTTTTTTTCCAGGCTCTCCTTTGTGGCATGTCGGTGGATGGGTGTGGTGCTTCCCTGGCTCTCTCGATGATGGCTAGGGTCCTTCTCGGTGGGTTTCGCTTCGTCCCCTGTGTTTTATTCTGCGTAGTTGGTAATATTTTGGCCGTTATTTTAGGCTCTGCCAGTCCTTTGTCGTCTTGCGTGGTTGCTACTGGGGGTGTGGCCCGTGCTGGCTGTGGCGAGTGGGAGGGCATGGTTTATGCTGGCTTTTTTGTGTCCGTGGGAGTTGGCATTGTTGGTTTTGTTTTGGGTGGTTCTTGCCCCCCTTTGCCTCCATCTTTGTCTTTCCATTCTATCTTTTGCTTCCTTTGGGGTCTTTCAGCTTTCTTGGGAGGCTTGGTGCATGGTTTGGCTCGGCCCCATGTTCTTTTGTTAGATTTGGTGGTTTCCCTTAGTTCTTTAAATTGTGCTTCTTCTTTTGTGAGGGTTTCCTATCCTTTCCATCCCTAGTGTTTTGTTGTTCTTTTGGAGATGGGTTGCTCTCTTTTTGAGGTGGAGAGGAAGATTTTGTGTTAGGCTATGAAATGTTATTCTGGGCTTTCAGACTACTCTCTTCTTAGACTTTTCTTGGTGACCCTTTCTCCTATGGAGGTGGAGACTAGGTGGGAGGGAGTGGTTCAGCTTCTGCTTGCAGCCAGAGAACTTTCGGGGTTGTCAATCTGCTTTCTTCTATGTTTTATGGAGGTAAAGATTTCTCTTATTGAGGTGAAGAGAGGGGATGAAGGGAATTTTCGACTGTTGTTCTTCATGTTGCTGGTGGGGGCGACCTATCATTTATTTCATTGGGTTCTTCACAGAAGGGTTTAGGCTTCCTATCTCTACACTGTTTCCCTATCTGTTTGGTTGGTTGATGGGGCCCGTAAAAACCCTCTTGGTTTCTCTTGTGCAAGGTTTTGGGTGCCTTTTCAAAACTATGTTTCCTAGATTGGGCCTTCAAGCTATTTTGTTGTGATCTGGGCTTTATCTGGTTGTGGGAGCCTTTCAAAACCCATTTTTTTGGTTGCTTGCAGGAGCCTCATAAAACCCACGTTCAAGTTTGAGGGAGCCTAGAAAAACCCTAAGTTCTATGTTCTTCTCAGGGACAGGATGGATGTTAGCAAATTTTAGGGGCCTTTGTTTGGCTAGTGTTTGGTTTTGGTTAGGTTCAGGTTTTGCTTTTGAGAGCCTAAAATACTAAATATAGGTTAAGGGAGCCTAGGAAAACCCTACTTGTTGGTTGAGGGTACCTATAAAGTTTGATGTCTTAGATCTGTTGTTTTTGCCAACTTGGGTTGTATTACTAACTATTGTTATCTGGTTGGTGTATGTTTTGTTGTAGCTACCTTGTTTGTGCAGTTTCTATTACCTCTGATGATGTAATGTTGGACTATTTTTAAGAGGTTGCAGTTGGGTTGCTTATTTTCTTTTATGTATCCTCTTGCAACATCTCTTTGTTGGTTCTGGATCTGTGAAAATTTTGAGGGTTTCAGGTCCCTTCAAAACCTATTGTACAGGGTTTCTGGTCCCCTCAAAACCTGTTTATCCTAATCAAAAACATAAAAAATGAATTGAGAAGTAGAGACCATGCAAGTTTTTGAAATAACACATCAATTCAGCATAGCTTCAATGAAATCATATTCTCTTTACAACAAGGTCTTGGCAACAATCTTTGCCTTCTCCTAATCTAGTTTCTATTCCAATTGCTAACTATTTTCTATTCTTATACTCTTGTTGTCTTTCTATTATTAACCTCCTATTATCCCTTTACAAATGAGAAAAATGAGCTTTATATAGGTAGTTGTTTACAATTAATGGCTCAAATTGATTCACAATCAATGACCGAGATTAAAAGATGAAAACCCTAATTAGGGTTTGTTCAAACAACTCCCTCTAACCAATGAGAAAATTATACTTAGGTTCAATAATGAATGTAAACCAATGAAATATAAGGGTAGGTAGCTTGAATTTTGTGCCTCCATAGGATGAGTCAGATACATTGTATGTGCACATGCTAATGTGGAATTCCTCTGATTGGTGGAATGATTACTAGAATGACACCCTAGTCTGCTAGTAGGCTTGATGTGTCATCATGAAGGAGTGTTAATCAATATCTCTTGATACTCAACATTATTCAAGTTTCTCAATGATGATGGTAAGTATTGTTATTATCCAACGAACTTTGATTAACTCTTCTGAAACTATCTACTTCCTTGATCATGTTTGATGTAAACTATGTGATGACCATAGTTGATCTTCCCTTATTCATGATTCTATCTTGATGAATGATACACGATTGTATGTTACTCCTTAATGTATTGACTTTGATTCTTGGATTTGCAGAGGGAATTCAATATTGTAAAACATTCTTTCATCATATAGGTTATCTTTCATCCATGCTTTGAGGCCTTGACTTTGATCTCTTCTTTGTATGACTCAAACTTGATCTTGATATTGAACTACCCCTTTGGAGCATTATTTTGATCTCCTACAATCAGACTTTTCCTTGATTTCTTCCTTAGTCATCTTGTAAAGAAAACAAAAGGGTGTCATATACATAAAATACATATTAAATTCACTTACCTTCCATTTCTATATGTCTAATTTTGTGCATGTTATAGGTTTGATGCAATGTGAATTCTCACACAATTCTACCCTTTTCTACCTTCAAAATGGATAAAATATTCTTTCAACTTGACCTTAAAACCTTCTCTTAATCAAAATTGCCCTCTTTAAGTGTATTTTGATTAAATACAATGATCAAAATCTGATTACAAAATCATTGCTTTGAGAGTTCACTATCTTGAAAGTTTGATGTCTTCTAAAGTGCAGATCTGTATTTGAGAAAGCTTGATTGCTTTGAATGATGTTTGAAATGAATCTGGAAACATCTCTTTATATAAGCGCTATATGCCCAAGTGTCACCACTTTTCACTTCAACCTCTTCTAGGTCAACTTGCATTTATATGAAAATAAATATTTTTAAATCGATGGGTGCTCTTATGCTTATGATAGCCGACATGAATCTCATGAATAAAATGTTCCTCTGATACTAAAAGGGGGTCAACAAATCTCCTTTGTGTTGTATTGCATTAGCTTGAGTGGTGAATTCATGTTCATTTGTATTAACCTTGCCTTGGTGGTGATTTATCTCTCCTTGTACTTCAGCATTTGCAATTTCATTTTGATAAATTCATAATTGTGATTTTGGTCAAGGCAATCAACCTTTTCCCTTTCATTTGTATCACAAAACCTTGGCAGTATTTAGACCTTCATTTGTAGCACAGAGTTAGCAAACTTGATTTGACCTTCATTTGTAGTTTAGTGTTTTGCAATTTGTTTGTATCTTGATTTTTGCGATTTCCTTCTCAATTGTAGTTTGGGATTTCTTATTTTAATTGCACCTTGATTTTGGCTTTTTCCTTTTCAATTGTAGTTCAAGATTTCTTATTTCAATTTCACCTTGATTTCGGCTTTTTCCTTTTCAATTGTAGTTCACAATGTTGCAATTCATTTGTAGTGTTCACGCTTTGCTAAAAGGTGGCATTGTTGTGATAGCATTTGAGGCTTTGTTTGTACCAAGGACATTTGGTGAAAAATATTTTTCATTTTTTCTTGAACAAAATCTTCATTGCTAAGTCGGCCATTTGGAGTTCATTTGTAGTAAATTGATTTGAGTGATCAAAGTTTAATTACTTTTCTCTATCAAAGTTGATCAAAACTTTTGTGTTCATTTGTACATCTTCTCTTTGTCAAATTCAAATTTGGTGTTAGCTTTTGCAAGGTCATTTGTAGTAGATGATCAAATTGATCGACTTTTGATTGCCTTTTTGCACTAAGGAAAAATCAGTTGCAAATGCTTCTTTTATATAAGTTGATCAGATCTGATCAAACATTGATTGTCTTGTAGCTCCTAGATGAATTGGCTTTAAGGGCTTGGTTTGCAAGATCTATTTAATTATATGTGATTGCCCTTCTTCACAAATACTGATCGAGATTTTGCTCTCCATTTGTACCATTTTCACCTTGCCAAATCTAAACTTGGAGTGTCATCTTTTGTAGGATCACTTGCACAAGACAATATTTGACAAACATATCACTTATCTTCTCTAACATCAATTCTCTCACATTGCCAATTGGTATTCTTTGCCCTCATTTGCACAAAGTTGGTGATTTGAAACCTTCTCACTATTTTGAAATTGTCCAATTTTGGCTTAAGGTGGTGGCACTTGGAGCTGGCTTTTTGAATCCTCCTTAATTTGTGTTTTCCTACATACTCCTCTAGTCTTTGGGGCTTCCATCTATCTCCTACAATTTCAACAAAAATAGAAACATAATTTGATAATTGAAAGCCTAGAAATAAATCATCCTAAGGCATCATAATGTTCAAAACTCCACATATATCTGATCTGAACCTGCACTAAAAGGAGTTAAAACCTAAGTCAAGTCTAAGGTTTAATGAAAATATCTTAGAAATTGGAAAAAAAAACAGAGCCTTTCTAAGTGAATTTCAAAATAGCAAATGTTGTTTCTAGGTTAGAGATTGCTCAAAAATTCACTCTAAGAGGTGGTTAAATTCACCTTAATGTTGTTTTCTTGAATTTGATATGGTTGATATTTCTCTTGTTGGCTTGTCAAATTTGTTGGTATTGCTTGAATTCCATCCTTAATGCTTTCTCAAACCTTTATCTCTGCTTTGATTTTAAATCTCCAGTGTTTTATTTATGTGACATGTTTTTATTCAAAGGACAACTTTCTATCTCCTTAGAGCCACACCTTGCCTTATGTTTGACCGTGGCATGTGTTGGGGATATTAGAGGTCAAAAGAAATGGTGAGGTGGATGCTCCTTTTTTCTTTAAAATTCCTTTAAAAACTTTTTATTCCATTTTAGTGTTCAGTGGGACCCAAGCTACAACATGGAAGAGAGGGAGAAGAATGTGAGGTGTTGCGGGAAAGAGAAGAGTGATAAGGAAAGGTGTCATGTGGTGAAGAGAAGTAGAGAATGTTGGGGGAAAGGGAGACACAAGGGATATGGATGTGGGGGATGTAGGGAAGGGTAGGACATACATGGTGTAAGGTAGATTTAGGATGTGGGAAGTCTAAGTGGTAATGAAAGGAGTTAGGATATGTTGGGGAGTAAAGTTGAGTGGGAGGCATAAGGGATAGGCTAAGATGGGATGGGGATTAGACTAAGGGGTGTGAGGTATAGGTCAAAAAATATAGGGAATGAAGGGTATGAGAGGTAGAAGAAAGGTAGGAAGTGGGGGTGATGGTTAGAGGAAGGTAGGGTGAATGGAAGGAGAGGTTTAGGGGAGGGAAGTTAGGAAATGGAAGGAGATGACAATGAAAGGTATGAATTAGAAGGTGAGGTGGTGAGGTGGAAAGGTAGATGGAGGATAGAAAGGTAGGTGGGTTAGAAGTTATGGTAAATGAAATTTGTGAGGTATAAGGGTTGGAATAAAAGTAGGTAGTGGGGTGAGATGGAAGGAAGGGTTTACAGATGGAATATTAGGAAGGTGAGGTGGAGAGGTTTATGGAAGAGATATGAAGGATGAAGGTATGAGGGATATGGATGAAAAGATAGAAGGAAGGGAGAAGGGAGATGGATGTTGGGTGGTGATGATAGGAAGGAAAAAAATGGATAAGTGAGGGGAAATGGAAGGGAAGCAATCGGGCTTGGGCATCTACTAGTAGTGTTGGGAGAGGCAAGTCAGAAGCTTTGTGGGGGAGAGGAAGTGTTGTACCTCACTCCATCCCAAAGAGAGACTTGATCAACTATTAAGAAACTACAAATAAAAAGCTAATAGCAAAGACTCAAAAACTACCAATGGCTAATCTAAGACAACTAACCTAGAAAGCTAAGAAGTAGGGGCCCCCATTTGCAATGGGGCGATGTGTGAAAGTGTCACAAAATAGTCCAATTATCATTTCAAACTATGGTTAATATTTAATGAAGTTTGTTAATTTGAAAAACATAGGTTATCTTTTAAGTTCGTCTTACATAATCACAAAAAACATGGTGGTTAAAAATAATGCCAAATATTCACAACAAAAGTGAAATGCAAGTGCTTGGCAAGCAAGAAAAACAACAATCCTCACAACAACAATTTAGAAAAGGAAAATTAAAGTTGATTTACTAACAATATTGTATCGAGGTGCCAAAAGTTGAAGATTATTTCAGATTTTTTTTTTAAGTTCTTTCTTAAAGTTCTATGGGTGGTCTACAAGTTAGGACCAATAGCTTGTAAATGTAGGAGAGTGATTTTCAGATTATTTTTTCAAATGTGAAGATTACTACAACCAAATGTTTCTTATAGGAGCAAGTGCATAGCGCACCAACAACCAAGCGCATGAGCCTTGGCTAAGACCTATAGGCCCTAACCCTCTTTGTGAACTCCTCTATGTTCACACACATTATCAAGATTCAAGTCCAATTGTTTTTCAAATTGTTCGTAGTCCGGTTGCATTCACATGGTAAGCTTTGAATTAATCAAGCCTAGCCCTAAAATTTATGCAAACAAAATGCAAGCCTACATAGCCCCCTATAATTTTGAATTATTGTTATTTTAATTATATTTATATAATACTAACTATACTTCTCATTTCAATAAAATAGTATTAATAATTAATATATATTATAAGCATTATATTGAAACTATCCACTTTTTTAAACATAACCCAAATTTAATTAAAAAATATATTGTTTAATATAAATATTTGAGTGAAAATAATGACTAAATGAAAAGTACTTAAATTTGTGAATAAAAATTATTAGATTATTTTGTATATGTTAAAATGATTAAAAAATGTATATTATTATAAAGAATATATACAATAATTGATTTTTTTCAATAAAATATTTGTTGTGTGATGCTTATAATGAAATACTTTAATTTTCTATTTAATTCAATTTAAATAGGCAATCAAAACGATATAAAATAGTTGATTGATTTTAAAACCATACTTTAAGAAATAAAAAAATATTAAAATTTTATATATCTATATAGAAAAATCATTTTATTTATAATATTATAAATTAAAAAAAGAAAAAAATTAAAATAGACATTTATTTTTTAAATATAAAGAAAACTTAAAAAATATAAAAAATTAATAGTTTCTAAAAACACAATCTTATACAAAAAAATTTAAACCAATCAGTAAATAAATAATTTTTACAATATATTAATTTTAAAAATATAAATTTTAACTTTATAAAAATCAAATTTATTTTAAAAAATAAAAAATATTTTGATTGATGCAAAACAAATCATTAATTAATTAAAACTTTGGTGAATACTAATAACAAATATAGATTACTTAAAAAGTTAAATTAATTATATATATAAATTATAATTATTTTATATATATTAGATTTTATAATTAGTGGGTTTTCACTAATTTTTAAACTAGTTTGGTGGGTTAAATGGCCAATAATTTTTATTAGTCCCTAATGCAATTAATTATTTCTAGGGAATAGTGCTAATATAAAAATAAATGCTTATTCTATCGTTTGGATACGCATTAATTTTAATTTTTAATTTTCATCATTTTTTTCCTTTTTCTGATTGATCATTCTTTATTTTGCTGGGTTATTTAACTTTTTCATTAAAAATGTACTAAAAAATCTTCTAAAAAAAATTTAAACCATTTTCTCATGTTTCTTTTAAAAAAAATGGACGACACTACAGATTTTAAATGGCTAGACAAAAATCATTTTCTTACGTCAATACAAAACTTTTTAATATGGTCTTTTTTTTAAGAGGTAAATTTTATTTTGTCCATTAAATCTGCAATTAATCTAGCCTCTCCATAGGCTAGATATTTGTACTAATTGAGGCGTTATTTTAATTAAATCTTTATGCTCCATTTTTTTCTTTTATTGTATATATCACAGGTGATGATATTTTTAAGTCCTTAATGGGAAATTAAATGCTTATTCTATAGTTTGTATGAGTATAAATTTAAAAAAAATAATTTTCATTATTTTCTTTTATTTTGATTGGTGACTTTTTAATTTGTTTTAATTTTTGTTTTTTTATTAAAAAATCCAGCCAAAAATCTTTTAACCAGGGAAAAATTGAAAACATTTCTTAATGTTTTTTTAAAAAAATTGATATCAATTTGTTTTGAAACTTTGTTACAAAATATAAAGAATTTATAAGTTTCACAGCCATCCAAAACTTTGGCTCTTTGCTGCATTAAAATTATTTTTTGGTACCTTTCATCATTTCCATGGTCCTGGCACAAATTCTATTAATTGTTTTGATTAACTTTTAGTACCTAAATGGACTATAGTTCTTGTTTAGTTGTTATAAGCTATTTGGTGTATAATGTAAATAATATAACCATGAAACCATTATATTCTTTAAGATAAGGAAAAATAAGATTATATTTTTTAGATCAAAATTGAATTATCCAATCCATACACAAAATTTAGGTCAAATCATCAATTGAACACAAATCAAATTTCTTATGAATCCCTACTACTTTTTGCATTAGACAGGGACTCTAACTGCAACACAGCTCTTGTTTTAACAGTTGGTATGAGTCATTTTTAATAATTGGAATTTTAATTTTAAAAAAAAATTGTGATTCATCTTGACTTCCACGTGTTGTATATTGGCGGATTCATTAATAAAAATAAAAACAATTGTAGACTAGGCCTATTGGCGAGTGCAACATCACAATAGATAACCATAAACCGACGGGAGAATGCAACAGGTTAAAAAAAGATGCTAGAAAACAGTGAAAGTAAAATTTTAAAAACAGTGCAAATCGATGAAAAAGTAACCTACCTATATCTTTTGCACATATTTGAAGTTGTTAATTTGAAAGGGTTTCTGACAATACCACAGTCACAACGGTGTGAAACCACAGATTCATACGACAAATACTCCCGATGCTTTTGACATTACGGCGGATGCGAAATGGCAAGCGAGAAAATGGTGGGGACGGGAAAAAAGGAAACAAATGGCCAAAAAGAAACAAATGGAAAGATGAGGCAGGATTGTCACTGGTTTGTGATTTGTACAGCTTTTCAAAATAAGATATTTAACAATTTGTAGTTATGATTAATGAAAACTATTCTTTAAATCACCACTGAAGTAGAAACACCACTATGATTACGGCCTCTGTCACTAAAACTTAATGAAATATTTATCAACATATTTTAATATTAGAAATACGTGCATGATATGATTATGCCTAGGTCAAGTGGCATTCTTGTTGGAGGTAACATCGAGGAAGGTGGATTTTACCCCAGCGTGATCAATGTACAAGTGGTGACTCAGCCCCTAATGTTTAAAAGATTTTATTGTAAGCATAAAGTGCATTGGGATACGCATCTCTCATATTGTAGAAACAACTGGATGTGTAGGACAATAGATTAAAATAAATATAGGAAAAAAATCAGGAGGTGGCATTTAGTTCATAACATAAAAGTTACACAATATAGTTGGTTAAGCTACATAAGGATGCAACTATTTTGGTTCTAAAATATTATATTCGTACGTCGTGTTATATGACATTCGTGAAATTTATAGTCGTTAATTGCATTATCGAGGGTCAATAAAACGTGAATGTCATATAACACGACGTACGAATATAACATTTTGGAGCCAGAATAGCTATAGCCCATAACCATGGCGTTATGGACATCCACTTGATTGTCGAGTACTACGATTAAACTTTAGTATGGACCAAATGATTCTTTTTCCTATAAATTTAAAGAGTTGTGAGGGTTTATATTCACACACCAAAAGTTTGAACTGCATTTGCTATTCAATATACCAGTAAATCAAAGATGGCTGAAGGACTTGCTATTGGGTTTGCCAACGGTGTGCTTGGAAAGCTTGGCGAAATTGTGGCAAAGCGAGTATTGAATGAGGCATCGTTGTTGCTCAACTTCAGAAAGGACTTCCAATGGTTGCAGACTGTTCATAACTGATGCTACTCGAGCATGCAGCTCCATGCAACTCATAACTGTTTTTAGCCTCCACTACCATACACCAGCATGCAGCTAGATTAATTTAGGATTGTATATTACTAGTTAATAGTTTTTTAATTTCTCATGCAAATAAAGCATGTTGTGCATGCAGTTAGACTATTCTTAGATTAGAGCTTTCTTTAGAACTGTTGGTTTCTTTTTCACCGAATATTGCATGCCATGTATATTCTATTTTTAGAGACTTTGAATTCTTTTGTTAGTGAAGCTGAAAAACTCTATTTATAGGAAATCTTTGTATTCTTTTTATTAAGCAATAATATAGAATGTGTGTGCTGTTCTAAAAACAAAGAACTTTGTTTTTTAAATTCTGAGTTTTGTTTTATTTTATCTCTGCAATTTTTTATTGTTGTTAGTTGTTTTTTCTGTTATTATATTTTCTTGATCAGCTGGCTATAAGAACAGGGGCAGTTTTAGATTCTACAAGTGGTATCAAAGCAGGTAAAATTGTTTTGGGTTAAAGTTTTATTGTTGGAATTTCGCCAAAGTTAATCATGTCAAATTCTAACCATCTGCCTGTTCTAGAATTTGATGGGAATGATTATGATTATCGGTGCATTAAGATGCTGACCTTTTTTATTGGAAAAAAATTGTGGGAGATTATTGAATCAGGTTATGAGGAGCCAGCTGATTGGAATGCACTTGTAGCCAATGAAAGAACAACAAGAAAGGAAGAAAGGAAAAAGAATGCTCAATATTTGTTTCACATTTAGATAGCTCTTGATAAGAGCTTATTTCCAAGAATATCAGGACCAACAACTGTCAAAGATGCCTGGAAGACTCTACAAGAAGCTTACGAGGGTAGTGATCAAGTTAAAGTGGTCAAGCTTCAAACTTTGAAGCAAGAATTTGAAGATGCAAGAAGCTGAAAGTATAATTGATTATTGTGTCAGAGTTAAAGACGTGGTCAATAAAATGGCTACACTTGGGGAAATTGTAAGCAATGAAGTTTTGATTAAAAAAGGTGTTGAGATCTTTGACACCCAGATGGAATCATGTTGCAATAATCATAGAAGAAAGCAAGGATTTGACAAAACTATAGTTTGATCAATTGGTTGGATCCTTGATGTTTCATGAAGAAAGATTGAAAGATTCTTTTGAAGGTGTAGAGAAAGCATTTTCCTCTAAATTACAAATCACAAAAAATGAAGATGCAAGCAGCAATACTGCCAAAATCAATCAAGGCTAAGGTAAAGGGCAAAGCCAAAATTCTTCAAGAGGTAGAGGTAGAGGTGGCTCAAGAGGAAGAGGTGGTTCCAGAGGAAGAGGTAGAGGCAGATTTGATAAGAGAAATGTTCAATGTTACCATTGTAACAAGTATGGCCACTTTGAAAGAGAATGCACATTGAAAGAAGGTAAAAGTGCTAACTATGCTTAAGAAAGTAGTGAGAATCCTGCTGATCACTTATTTTTATCTTATGCCAAGGGTGAAAATACTAGTAAAGATGTTTGGTACCTAGATTTTGGATGCTCTAACCATATGACAAGGAATGAGAAGTTGTTCTCAACAACGGATGGAAGTATCAAATCCAAGATCCAGCTTGGTGATGATTAATCATTGGAGGTTGTTGCCAAAGGAGCTATGGAGGTCCAAATAAAAGAAGCTATAAAGAGTATTCATGATATTTATTATACTCCACAACTGAAGCACAATTTGTTAAGTGTTGAGCAGCTATGTGAGAAAAATTATAAAGTAGTCTTTGAGAATAAGACATGTACTATCTATGATAAGAATAAGGGTAATAGGGTGATCACTGTTGTTCCTATGACAAGAAATAGGATGTTCCCCTTGAGGTTTGGTGAACATAACAACAATTTGGCAAATATGGCTTATGAGGATTCAATTTGGTTATGGCATCTCAGGTATGGGCATTTAAATTTTCATAGCTTGAAGTTTCTAAGCTCGCATGCATTAGTTTCTAGTTTGCCCAAGGTTGAGGAACACAAGGAGGTTTGTGAAGGTTGTGCTAAAGGAAAGCATGCAAGGGAAAAGTTTCCAAAGGGCAATGCATGGAGGGCCCATCACCCACTTCAGCTTGTTCATTCAGATATATGTGGTCCTATGCAGACTAAGAGTTTGGGTAAGTCATCATATTTCATCACTTTTATTGATGATTACTCACGAAATTGTTGGGTATATTTTGAAGGCCAAAGATGAAGCCTTGGATACATTCAAGAAGTTCAAAGCCCTCGTAGAAAATGAGAAAGGGTGCAAGATCAAATGTTTAAGGACTAATCATGGAGGAGAATTTTTCTCAAAGGCTTTCTAGAGTTATTGTGATCTTAATGGCATCAAGATGCAACTCATAACTACATACACACCTCAACAGAATGGGGTAGCTGAAAGAAAGAATCATACTATGGTAGAAATGGAAAGGTGCATGTTACAAACCAAAGGATTGAGCAATACTTATTGGAGAGATGCGATTGCTATAGAAGTGTACATCCTCAATCGTAGCCCCACCAATGCACTAGAAAATACGACTCCTTATGAAGCTTGGTATGGAAAAAGGCCTAATTTTAATCATTTCAAAGTTTTTGGTTGTTTGTCTTATGCGTATGTACCTGATCAGAATAGACAAAAGTTAGATCCAAAGAGTGATTCATGCATTTTTATTGGGTATAGTGAGAAAAGCAAGGCTTATAGATTGTATAATCCCCTCACTAACAAGCTTATTATCTCAAGAGATGTGATTTTTGATGAAGGGGGAGTTTATGGTCATCAAAAAGGCCATGTTGAGAAGCCAAATTTTGTTAAATTAAATGATGATATAATTATTGATATTGTTCATGAGAAGCCAACTAATGTTTCTGTATCCAGTGGTTTAACTCCACCAAGCAGCCCTTCATCAAGTTCTTCAGTACCAAGTTCAAGTCCAGATTCTTCTCCAAGTTCTACAAGGAAGGTAAGGAGATTGAGTGATATCTACCAGAGGAGTGGAAATCAAGTACATGAAGAAAACCCAATAAGTGAGACAGTGAATTTTGCTTTATTAGCCAAGGTTGATTGTGAACCATCATGTTTTGAAGATGCATGTACTAATGAGGTTTGGGTGCAAGCCATGGAAGAAGAGATTTATTCCATTCACAAGAATGACACTTGGGAGTTAATAGAACTTCCGCATGACAAGAAAAAGATTGGCACTAAATGGGTCTACAAGACCAAGTTTAATAGTGATGGGAGTGTTGAAAGACACAAAGCAAGATTAGCTGCTAAAGCCTTCAGACAAAAGTATGGAATTGATTATGAAGAGATATTTGCACCCATAGCAAGACAAGAGACCATAAGAATGTTGATTTCATTAGTAGCTCAGAAGAAGTGGAGCATACATCATATGGACATGAAAAGTGCCTTCTTGAATGGGTACTTCGAAGAGGAAGTATATGTGGAGAAGCCACGAGGTTTTGAAGTGGATGGAAAAGAGCATCTTGTATACAAGTTGAAGAAGGATTTGTATGGCCTCAAGCAAGCACCAAGAGCATGGTATGCCAGGATTGATGGATACTTTCAGGAGAATGGCTTCCAAAGAAGTAAGAGTGATCCTACACTTTACTACAAACAAGAAGGTACTAATATTCTCATCATAAGTTTGTATGTTGATGATCTTTTGTATATGGGTAGTCTAGTCACATAAATCTGTCCATTTTAATTAAATGAATATTTGATATTTATTTGATTAAAAATCTACTAGCCATCAGTTAATTAAATTAATATTTAATTAATCATTCTTCAAAATATTCTCCTATTAATTAAATAAATTATTCAATTTATTTTAATTAATTCATTAAACCAAAATTCACAATCAATTAAATGAATAAATCCTATTTATTCAATTTAATCCCCTTTCCTCCTTTAAATAAATTAAATAAAACATTTATTTAAATCGTTAAATCCCCCCCAACTTGCATTCTCCTAAAAATGCAACTTGCACCTATGTATTGAAATAAATAAATTTTATTTTAATAAAAATCCTATTTTCTCTCACCCACCAAACCCACTTGCAATCCTAACCCCCTTCTAGATTCTTCTACACCCTTCCTAATTAGCCTAATCCATCCCCTAAATATTGTCACATTCCTAAGCAACTTGAAGTCACTTCTCAAAGACTCCAAAGTTTTGAAAAGCATTAATTGCTTTGTGTGTTCAACAATTTAACCTCTAAAGTCTTTCAAACCACTAATGGCTCTTACATGACCATTTATGGTTAAATCCACTTGCACCCATGGTTAGGGACTTTGACCCCTAACTCAACTCTCATGTAACCCATGTGTCTCCTCAAGCATTTATTGCTTTGACCATGGTTATCCTCACTAACTCTTGCACAAGAGTTTATCCATTGGATAAAAGCATTATTCTTTGAATAATGAATTTATTCACTCAACCCAACCTTAACTTCACCTCCCAAGTTAACCTTCAGGTCATGTCAAGCATTTAATGCTTCTTCCCTCTCCTCTCAACCCATTTCATGTTGACACTTGTTATCCTGGGATTGGGTTGAAAGCCCTCACATGGATTGAATATCATTCAATCTTGACCCTTGTTGAGATTACTCAATCTCAACCATCCATTGCTTCATTTTTCCTATAAATAGAGCCCATTTCTTCATAATCCAAATCCTGAAAACTTGTATACATTTACATTATACTAAATTTTAGAGAAGAGCATTTAGCATAAATCACTAAATACATTGTCATTTTGGTCTAAAATTAATCATTCTCATTTCATAGCATCTAATTAGTTTGATTACACTTGCATAGCATTTAGATTAATCATTTGTCAATCTTGAACCTCCATAAGGCATCCATAGTGCAAAAAGCTGCTGAGAGTTACACTAATTTGGAACTTGGAGAGGAGAGGAACAAGGAAGGAAAAGCTACCAGCATGGTAGAGAGCATATGGAAATGTTTAGTTACTTTTTGTAGATTCCTTAAGCTTTCTATTGGTTTAGTAGTGTCTTTCTTGATATGCTTGCTTAGGATAGTATTCAATCTTTGATTTGCTAACACTAAATGACTAACTCTTGTCTCTTGTGTTTCCTTGTGTGTGTTTAGCTATCAAAACAGGTTTTTACTAATCCTTCCATTTTGCAGAGCATCATTTGGTGAACAAATGGATTAAAACAAACATTCACATCTTGCAATCTTGGCTAAAACGAACAAACATCTCTTGCAATATGGGCTAAAAGGAACAATCAACTTGTTATTTTTCGAGTTTAAACAGAACAATCAATTTGCAATCTTGGATAAAATGAACACTTCATTTTGCTATCTTGGCTAAAAAGAACACCATGGTTGTTGGAGCAACATCTCCAAGTAACAAATAGATCACATTGTGATGATGGGTTAAAAAGAACAAGTGTCTTTTGTGTTTGGCACGTTTGTGCAAAAATCTGTAGAGTGGTCCTACTTCTAACACACACTATCCTCTCCCTTGGCTTTCGTGGTCCTAGGTGCAAGAGAAAAGTGTTAGTAACACTCAAAATTTCATCTTTTTAAGAGAGGCCTGCCAAGAGACACATCACTCTTAGGAATGACCTCGCGTGGTAAATCCTTTGAGCGACTATAGAAATCAAGTGAGAGCGAAAGCTGTAGCCTTGGGTATAGCTGTTCCTACAGTGTAACTTGCCGAAAGGACATATGGGCCTCACCACAAGTTACAAGGCTCTTAAGTGAGTCACTGCAGAATGAACTTATGTCCAAAAACATCGAACATTACTAGACACCTTTTTATATAGAAGCCCACCCGTTCTATTGATTGAGGATATTTGTGAGAAGTTCAGTGCAAGAGCATAGATGGTTTTGCTCCCAAGATACTCACCATACATATTTCCTTGAGTAGAAACATAGCTTTTTGAAAGGCTACTTGTAGCTTGATGAAAGTGGTGACTCCCCCATCATAGGGATCATGTATTTGTTATGCTCACGCAAGACTTAGTATATCACATCCTTACCTGCCACGACGGGATTCATAAGGTATGTAGTACCAAAGTTGAAGAAATATCAAGATCTGGGTTGAAATTATCGCAACTGGCCAATTGACCTTAGGGATAAAAAGTGATTGAAGTGTCTTCATTTGTCAGACCAATACAATTGAGCCGACTTTAGGCTTTGGAAACACCTAAAATACATTTGTAAAAAGGGGTCAAAGAGTTCAAAGATTGGGTTGATTTAGACCCACACTTATTTGTGCCTTTTTGAGGCAACATTATTGTGTTTGTGCACTTGCTCTATTTTCTTGTCAAAGAAAATCAAAACCAATTCAAAAACAAGTATTCATCCAACACAAAATTTTCAACACCAACTTTTGGCAAAGCAATCAAAAAACAAAGTGACAAACAAGGTATCAAACTATATGACCATCCTTCACATTTTGAGAAGGAAGAATCTTCATCAACATATCAAATTGAAAAAAAGACCATTGAGCTCAAAGGCTTTCATCAAAAGAAGGAAATTTTTCTATCTCAATAGACAAATCTTTGTCTCACATAGAACCTTCTTACGTCACTTGCTTCTATATCTTCAAGGAAAATCAAACGAGTTTGATCAAGAGTCGTTAAAACACAAATCTTTTACTCAATATAGAGCTTTGAGTTATCATACAAAAAAGGGAGGCAAAATCAATCCTACCTTCTTTCCAGACGTTTGCATCACATATAACTAGCTAGGGAAGAACCACCAACCCCTGAAAGAGAAGAGGAAGAATATTTCCCACTTGTAACACAGAGTTTTTATTGAAGTTAACATTTCATCCATTCTCACATATCATCAATCCATTCCAACTCTCAAAACATAAAGAGGTCTTGTCCTAAGTTCTTTTTAGATATTGCTTGAAACAAACACAAACACATCACTTTTTAGAGTGTCTCTACATCTAGGATAAACTCATCCTACGAGGCATTTCTACATAGGTTAAAACTAGTCTTTGAGTGAATCCTCTCCTTACTAGGTAGTTTGGGTTTGTAACACATCTCAGATCTCTCTAAACCTTATCATATCAAACATTGGCAACCAAACACAACAAACAATTCACAAAAAGACTTTGGTAACATCTACCTTTAGTGCTAAGAGATCCATATGCAAAACACTCCATCACCCATTAATCTCTCATTTCATCACCAACTCATAATCATTTTCACCAAACTTCAACAAAAACTTGTAAACAAAATGGCTCAAACCAGATCAAGATCTAGACAACTCGAGATAGAAGAGGAAGAGGAGGAAAATCTCAATGAATTCCAAGAAGCTCTTGGAGGAAACACAAATGATGAAAACCCAAGTACTCCTACTCCTGCAGCAATAGAAAGGGCACAACACAACCTTCTCTTCAATTGACTTTTTGATGAAATACTTAGGAGCAATGCTGATGCTCACTTTTTAAGACTTGCCCAAGAGGGAGCCAAACTACCCTTTGATTTTGATACTGTGCAACTAAGACAAGCATCAGAACACCAAAGTCATAATGAGGATGGAAGAGGTCGAGATCACATCAGATACAACCTTAATCAAGGAAATCCCCCACCTCCTCCTCCTCCTAATGACATTGACATGTTGAGGCAACAAATTGAGAATTTAGCCCAACAACTCCATAGTGGTGTGAAAACTAATCAATTTTCACTTAATGACATTTGTCCCTATCCCTTTGATAGGAATATTCATATGCCACCTTTTCCACGAGGGTTTGAAACACCCAAGTTTGAAAAGTACCAAGGAAAAGGAGATCCTCACGATCATGTTAGAGAATTCCATTCAACTTGCCTTGAAGTGGCATACGAGGACACATACCTCATGCGACTCTTTCCCCAAAGTTTGGGAGGAACAACCACATCATGGTTTTCCCGACTGGTAGGTGGCATTAGGACCTTTGAAGAACTAGTCCAGAAGTTCCTAGCACATTACTCACACAACATTGAATGGGATATCACCATGGCTGATCTATGTAACACTAAACAAAAACCAGGAGAACTATTTTCAGTCTTTCTGCAACGATGGCGTCAAATGTCTAGCAGACGTTCTCTTCAGTTACCTGAACAAGAACTAGTGGAAATATTTATTTCCAACTTAAACGACGAAATGGAATTTCACCTAGATGTGAAAGACATAGACTCCTTCAATGATATGATCACCAAAGGTTTAAAATGTGAGCAGGCTCTCATCAAAAAAGGGCTTATCAAGATATACAATGAGCCAAAGGATGGCTCTCACCCGTGCTTCAATAGCGATAAGCCTAACTTTTGGAACAAAAACAAAAACGTTGTCAATGACGGGGTTGTGGATGCAAGAACTATCAAAAGTGCACAACCTGTGGTCTGATTTGTGGGACAAAACCCCCCACCCAAGAATAACATAGTTGCTCTCCCAAATCAAGGATGCAATGTACATCAAGAGGAACCTAGACAATGCCAGCAAAATTTCAAACCAAAATGAACATACACTCCCCTAGGGGAACCCATTGAAACAATGTTACGTCAATTGGTTTCTTCAAATCTGGTAACCTTACCAAAAACATCAAATTATGAACCTCTAGTTAAACCTTCATGGTGGAGGGATACTGAACATTGCGATTTCCATCAAGGGAAGGAGCATAAGGCGAGCAATTGTCACAAATTGAAAGATCTTATTCAGGATCTTATTGACCGATGTGAGATTGAAATAGAAGGACACGACCCAAAAACAACAAAAAATGACCATCTCATGTTTAAAAATCCACTTCCATCACAATATCAAAGGGGTCCTTCCACTTCAGGGCGAAACACAGATACCACTGATTATATGCGCGCCGCCTATAATTACACTATGAATCACCTATATGATGCTAGTGAACAAATTGCAACTATTACCATCAAAAATCCCAGCTCCACCTACAATGTTGTTACACGTTTTGGCAAGATCACCATAAAAGTAGCTCCACAAGGCACCCCATCCATCCCAAAGCAGTATAACCTTGTGGAACAATTAGATAAGACACCTGCATTGATATCTATCTTAGAGCTATTGCGCCTATCACCATCTCATAAAACAATCTTGGTTCAAGCTCTCCAAGAGGCGTCAGTACCTGCAAATTTGAATACAGATCAATTCCAAGCCATGGTTGGCAATCTGATATCATCACGTTGTCTCACTTTCTCTGAAAGTGACAATACATCCTTCCAGCAACCTCATAATGCCTCACTCCACATTGAAGGGTTTATCAACCAACATAGGATCAAGCAAGTCTTGATCGATAATGGAGCAAGCCTGAATATCTGTACACTACAATTGGTCACAGCATTGGGATATGCAATTGAATTAGTGGATCCCCGTAAAAAGATAACTATCAAAGCCTATGATGATGCAGAGCGTTCATCCAAAGGAGTAGTTGTGCTACCAATTGGAGTGGGCTCCGTAGTGAAGCATATCATATGTCAAGTTTTGGAGCTTCCTCTGCCATACACTTTGTTGTTAGGAAGACCTTGGATACACACCATGCAAGCCGTTCCATCCACCTACCATCAGTGTATCAAGTTCCCTCATAATGGTGTAGAAATTACAATCATGGGAGTTGCAAATCCCTTTGCATATTGTCACAATATAAGTCATCAACCAGAGATTACCATTCCCAACAATAGAGAAGCCATCTCATCCACATCATATGTAAGTCCAACCTCTCTTTCCAGTTCAAACACCACTATACCTAAGCAAGAGAAGCTCAAGATGAAAATGGCAGAGGAAGGTCCTAGAGAGTACAATCTCAGCCAACTCTTTTGTGTTGGACAAATGCCCACTTCTCCTAGAACTCATGGTAAACCTCAACGACTACTTCAAGCCCCACTGGTCATACCAGCATACACTTTAATGCCTTTTATCCTTGGAAAGAGTCAAGAGGAAGAGACTAGAGATGAGGACTTAGCAGAATGGATCTATAAAGATCCTATCACCACGAACATCCCACAAGCTAAGCTTCCCACAGATCAGTATGGAAAAGGCTTCTCATTATGCAAAGAATGGGTTATGATGGTCAGAGTGCCTTGGAACCTTGCAAGCAAGGATGACATGAACCGCTACAGTCGGAATTAAAACCCAAGGATAATACAGGCCTAGGCTTCCAAAAGAAGATCCTTCCTAAGCTCCAATTCAAAGGGAAACCCAACAAACCTCTATATCAGCCTACTACAAACATAAAGAGGTCACCTTTGGTTATATCAGTAGCACCACACACCATAGCAACTGCCCCACTAAGGCTAAAAATCCCAACAAAACCATCCACAACACCAATCATTCCACCAATAAAACCAGTAACCCCATCAACAACAACAATGGCATCAATAGCACCATTATCAATATCAGAACCCCCAACAGTATCAACAACACTGGAAATTCCAGCAGAAGGAGTAGATTCACCAATGTAGATACTCCTAGTATCGGATTCACTAATCCCCATCATCCTTCCTATAGCACTGATCATTTCATCTACAATGGTACATCAGCTGATCACACCTGGAGTGTTTAACAAAAGATATCCCGGTATGGTATAGTAATCGGATATTGGAAAGTGACTCAGAGACTGACTCACATGAGTGGGAATTTGATTCAGTACATCTCAATACTTCAGATGAGGAAGATACATTACCACTTCCACCTCACAAAGAAATCCTTGTTTATGGAGAAGCACAGATTAAAACCTCTTGGGTTCTTGAACTGGAAACATCTTCCACAGACCCTACGTCACATCCTACGCCCGATTTTGACAGGGAGAGTACCATCAACGAACTTCACCACAACGTCTTAACCCTCACTGACACCTCTTATACACTTAACCTGATCGATGAGGTAATTCCCATTATCCATCCCGAACTCATCGAATGGAACCAACCTAATCCCCCATGTCTTGACCACTTCCAAAATGATGAGGCGATCATTGACTTTTTGGAATTATGGGATAACATACCAAGCGGGGATCACAAAGCTGGATTCACCATAGAACTTAATAGCGCATCATACTTTGGGGCGGATGCCAAACTTTTCAACTACAAAAATATAATAATAAAACATTGATCTTCTAGTAAAAACCACACTATGGCACTGTTTGATCCCACAAAAGTAAAAATAAAGAGCGTATCCAACAGTGAAAACCTTGAGGCACTTGAGGATGAAAGGTTTGACATTCTCCCCTCTAGTACACAGTGGGAATGATCAATAATTCTCATCAAAGAAACCAAAGAATACAACGTGGGGACTCCTAAAACTCTTCACCACATACATCGGGCATCTATTTTAACTCCAGAGGAACAACCCAAGTTTGTTGAATTCTTTCAAAAATGCCAGATCAAATTCGCATGGTCATATGCAGACATGCCTGGTCTTGATCCTGATTTAGTCATGCATCACCTCATAGTAGTAGAAGGAGCCAAGCCTATCAAACAAAAGCTTCACAAGATGCATCCCCATATTGTAGTACTCGTCAAAGTAGAACTTAAGAAAGTCCTAGATGTTGGTTTCATTAGACCAATTGATTATGCAGATTGGATCTCCGCTATTGTGCCTGTTGGCAAACCAAATGGGGGCATCCGTATCTATACTGACTTTAGAGATCTGAACAAGGCATGTCCTAAAGATGACTTCCTTCTACCAAACATCGACATCATAGTAGACCTAACAAGAGGACATGCCATGCTTTCACTCATGGATGGCTTTTCTGGGTACAACCAGATAAAGATCGTACTAGAGGATCAACATAAGACAACCTTCACATGTCCATGGGGAACATATTGCTAGAATGTAATGCCTTTCAGTCTAAAGAATGCATGAGCGACCTATCAAAGAGCAATGACAACCATATTTCACGATATGATGCATACTATAATGGAAGATTATGTTGATGACTTACTGGCAAAATCACTCACAAGAGAAGGCCATCTAGCAATATTAGAGAAAATCTTTGATAGACTAGAACAATATCATGTTCGACTCAACCCAAAGAAATGTGTCTTTGGAGTAACCTTAGGGAAACTTCTAGGATACATTGTCTCTAGCAAAGGTATTGAGGTCAATCCTGCAAAGGTCAAAGCAATCATGGACATGCCACCTCCGAAGAACATCAGTCAACTAAGGACATTACAAGGGCGCCTACAATCAATCCGAAGATTCATTGCACAACTAGCAGATAAGTGTCACCCCTTTACAAACCTGTTACACAAGAACATCCACTTCCAATGGGATGTCAAATGCTAGCAAGCATTCCAAATGCTTAAAGAATATCTCATGAATACACCATTATTGATCCCACCGGATCCCAATAAGCCTTTATTACTCTATATATCAGCAACTACTACAACATTGGGACTACTATTGGCTCAACATAATGCAAAAGGGAAAGAGTGTGATGTATACTACATCTCTCGCACACTGGTCGACTATGAACTCAATTACACACCTATTGAGCAAGCTTTCCTAGCAATAATGTTGGCAGCAACTAAATTGAGGCACTATCTATTAACACATAAAGTACAACTCATTGCTAAGATAGATCCACTCAAGTACTTACTCAGCAAAGCAACATTGATAGGTCGCTTAGCTAAATGGGTGATGATTCTAAGTGAATTTGGCATTGAGTATGTGGACCATAAGGCTATCAAGGGCCAAGTTATTGCAGATCAGTTGGCCAATGCACCCCTCATAGGAGATCATCCTCTCATTTTCAATTTTCCAGATGAAGAGATATTCATGATCACAGAAGCACAACCATGGAAACTATACTTTGACGGTTCATACACTAGGCATGGCTCGGGGGCAGGCATTTTGTTTATCACACCTTAAGGTGACAACATCTTGAAGTCTTACAGGCTCACATTTCCATGCACAAACAACATAACAGAGTATGAGGCCTTGATTACAAGACTCAGACTAGCCATACAATAGAAAGTGAAAGAGTTACAGATATATGGTGACTCCCAAATGGTCATCCGACAAGTAATAGATGAATATCAGACCAAGGATGACAAACTCATGTCATATAAGAAAATGGTGGATAGTCTAAAAGCATCATTTACTACTATCACCTTTGAGCAAATACCCAGAGATCAGAATCAAGCTACTGACACTATGGCTACTATAGCATCTCTCCTAGATCTTCCATAGAATTCAACACGCTACAAGTTCTTGGTCGAACAACTTTGGATTCCCGCTTATGATATCCCCGAATCCGAGATGATATCTCACCTTGTTGGTTCTGAATCCCCATGGTATGGGGAGTTCTACACCTACCTCCGCGATCACACACTTCCTCCTAACCAATCGAATAACTAACGTAAAACCTTCATTCGCCAAACTGCTCGATATACCATTATTGCTGAAACCCTATACCGACGTAGTCTTGATGGTACTCTCCTTCGATGTTTTGAACAGGATGAGATAACAAAGGCCTTGGAAGAGGTACATGAAGGAATTTGTGGAACTCATGCAAGCGGTCCTTCACTAGCCAAGAAGATCATATGAGCTGGATACTATTGGCCATCCATGGAAAAAGACTCCTACTATTTTGTCAGAAAGTGCAAGAAATGCCAAGTTCATGGAGACCAGATACATGCACTAGCACAAGAATTGCAACCAATCACAACACCATGGTGTTTTTGTCAATGGGGACTTGACCTTGTGGGTAAAATCCATCCATCTTTATCAAACGACCACAAATTCATTATTACCACCACCGAATACTTCACAAAGTGGATCAAAGTTGTTCCACTTACCCAAGTCACCAGCAAGCAGATCGCCTCATTCATCCTTAATTACATTATCTATCGGTATGGTGTATCCATGTCCATCATCACAGATAACGGTCTTCCTTTCAAGAATCAAGATGTCTGTGAACTCTATGAGAAATTTCACATCCAACACCGCTTTTCCACTCCCTATTACCCACAAGGAAATGGTAAGGCCGAAGCATCAAACAAAAACATATTAAGAATCCTCAAGAAGACAGTCAATGATGCCAGCCATGATTGGCATGTTCAATTAAATCCAGCACTATGGGCGTATCAAATTAGCATTCGAACCCCTACAGGTGCAACTCCCTACTCACTGGTCTATGGTGCAGAAGCAATCCTACCTATTGAGGTTGAGATACCATCACTATGGGTTTCTTTGCATAATCTCATAGTTGACGAAGCATACAGGGTATCATGTCTTCAATACTTAGAGCTCCTTGATGAGAAATGACAAGTTGCATATAATCACCTCAAAGCCTATCAGCAGCACATGAGCAGGAGCTATAATCATTGGGTTAGACCTCATACATTTGAGGTAGGTGATCTTGTTCTTTGAGAGAATCCTTGTAACCAACCCAATCGAGAACATCAGGGAAAGTTTGAATCAAACTGGCTGGGTCCATATGTTATTACTGTTATATTTGGGTTCGGAGCATATTAGTTGGCTACTTCAGAAGGAGAACCGCTAGCAGATCCGATCAACAACATGCACCTCAAACGGTTTTATACATAAGCTGTACAAAGCATCAGGATCCCATACATACCATAAAACACCCAAAACATTTAGATAAATGTCCTGAAATATATATATAAAAAATAAAAATAAAAAAATAAAAAATTAAAAAAAAAAATAGTAAAGAAAAATCATGCATCCAAACAGTGAACAACCACTCCGGTGGCACCTTGGGTAAGTGCGATGGTGAAAACCTGGCAAACAAGCGCCACTCATAAAGGCTATGGCTCCATTGTCTTTCAGCCTTGTTGCGATCACATTCATTTGCATCCACACATCCATCCGGCCAAACCATGGCTTGTTATTGATCTGCAATCAAGGATAGTACTTCATGCGTCTTGCATCTCGCTTTTTCATAGTCATGTCTAAACTGGGGGCAGTTCTCTTAAACCTATTGATGGAAGTGGATTCTACATTACTTATGATTCATTAAGTTCTTCATTCAAAACTGTCTCACAAAATACCAAAAACATTCGAAAACTATCTCACAAAATACCAAAAACATTCAAAACATGTCTCACAAAATACCAAAAACATGATAAAACATCAAAAAAAAAAAAAAAATCAAAAACATGGCAACACCTTTTGTACATACGCATCCAAGTAGATACCAAACAAACATTTTGAAATACTCCAACGATGACCACTTATCATATCAACCAAACAATCAACATCAACCCGCAAACTATCTTAGCAAGGATGCATCCTTCCTTACCAAAACAAAGACAAAAATAACATTTTCTTTGACAAGAATTTTTTTTTTAAGCTATCAAGTACTTGGTCAGTTTGATAAATTATTTATTCATTTATATCAGGTTCCTACGCTACTCTGGGATATCCACAAGTGATTAGAGTAGCCAGGATGGTTCCTAAGCATTGTTTGTTTATCTTCTACAAATTATTCCAATGAAGTTATGGGGCATGTACTAATGGTGTCTACGTGGGAAGTTCACTAAGCTACATGATCTTATGTGAAATACAGTCATGGATCACTATGGCTTGCTGAGTACAGTGTATACCTCGACCATATGAGCATGAACCATTATGGTGGGTCCATATTCTTTATCTATGTTGTTTGCTTGCAGGTATAATGCTCCATCCTTGGTTCCTACTACCTCATCCAAGCTCGATATTATCATGCTCAATGATGAAAATAAAACACTATGGATCGTCATTCCATCTCATTTGTTTATATTACATTCTGTTGCATGTCACCCATCCATTTAATCAATCATTATTCATATGCATGGTTTTGTATGCAAGTGTGAACAAGATTAATATGAGAAGTCATATGAAAATTGAGTTGGTCTTGGATACAATCACAACAGAGTCCTCTGATACATCATCAGTGCATCATGCAAAAGTTTAAAACAACCTTGCACTCATTATCATAATCACATCATTATTTCATTACATTTAGTTGCATTTGCATAAGCCTAGTTCATTATCATTTACTTGTATATAGGTTTATTAAAATCTTAAATCTTCATTAGAGTGCACTTAATATCATTTAGTTGCATTTAAATAGATATAGTTCATTATCATTTACTTGCATTAGTATCATTATATCATTTAATCATTACACAATCATGACATTTAGATTCATTTCTATGATAAAGTTGTCATCATTACATTTACTACCATTATTAGCCATTACTATGCCTTCATTTAGTGTTAGTTATCCTCCTCATTTACCATCATTTAAAGCTTGTTTACCATACATTTGTTTAGATTCCCATAGTTGCATACATCTATGTATCTATCCATTAGTTAAGTGCCTTCATTTATCCATCTAGTATAATAATATAATCATTCATTTCATCTTACAAATGATTTCATTTAGGATTCATTAAGAATACATTCATTATCATTTTAATTGCATTAAGGTGTAGTTATTCATTACCCATGAATTGCATTATCATTTCACTTCGTCATATTTTTCACCATTTAGATCATAACACAAAAACCATTTGTATTAACATTGGTTTATACATTATACATATGCATTCATTTAGAAATCATCATATAAACATTTGTACTTTACATTTGTTTATCCATATCACATTCATTTTTAACCATCTAGATGCATGTACATAAATAAATCATTCATTCAACACATTACATCATAACATCATTGCATATCATTATCTCATCATCACATAGACATAAAGTACAAGATACTGTCTATATCATCATAAGCATCATTTCATTATGAATACATCATCATCATGGCATTACATACATAAGGCATTACATCAACAAATCATGCACATCAACCTGCATCCATATGTTAGCATCACATCATAAAACATGCATATAGACAGCATGTAGGAATAAATCATCATAAAACATGCATATATGAATCATGTCATAAACACATACATCTAGCAAGCACAACTATCCATCTAAGCATAAATCATAAGATCATCATCCTGCATATATCCATACATATCAACATGCATAGCATCACAAAATATGGGATCTCCTCATATATCATATCATATCACCAAAAACATACATGTATCAGAGTACAATGAAGTCCAAAATATCGGCTCCCAAGAGCCATCCAAGACATAGTCCAAAATGACAATGTAATCACATACAAATGCTCTCTTAGATGCCACTCTGACCAGATGCTGTACCACCATCACCACCTGCTCCCCCACTACCCCCTGCACCACCTGCACTATCCCGTTGTGGAGGACCCATCACACCACCACTGCTTTGCATCCTCTGAGACCGCTTTGATCTCGCCTGACACATCTGAGAATAGCTCATAGCTCGCTGACTAGCTGGCACCACCTACTCATATAACCCCCGCCAATACTCTATCTCAGCCTGTGCCCAACGAATCTCCCTCATCACCTCCCCAGTAGGACCCTGTGCTCCTACTCCAACTCGGACTCTCTCTTGCAGCTCTGCTAATCTCTCCACTGCATCATCCCTCTCCCGCAGCACTATAGCCAACTCTGAATCTCATGCAAATAGCTGCACATCTCTAGCGACCACCTCTACCTCCATATCCTCTAATCGAGTTTGCAAAACTAATATCATGTTATCCCGTAGATCTCCACCACCTGTCGCTCCCTCCCCTGTATCCATAGGTGCCTCTCTAGTGGCTCCCTCCCTTGTCTCCATAGGTACTTGTCCCTCACCTGCATCCCTGCCACCTAATCTCATGCCTCCCTGCATCAAAGGTCCCTGAGAAAGCCGCAATGGTTGCCCACCTCTCCCTCTCCACTGTAATCGTCCAACACCCCCACCTCCACCTCAGAATCCACCACCCCCTCCTCCTCCTCCTCCATCACCCCCTCCTCCATCCTCACCACCACCATCCCCTCTCCCTCGTCCACCTACTACTCTATGACCTCCTCTCCTCCTCCGTCTCTGTCTCCCCTCCTCCTCAAAGGATGGAATAGGCTCTGCTGGATCGGATATCCGAGGAATCAGATGTACAGTGATATACTGTGTATACTCCTCTGTCACCCCTGCATCTACCACCCCCAGCCTCATCTGCCATGGTCTTGCCTATAACATGCAAAACTCTGCCAGAGCCTGATCATATGATAACACTGGTCCCCATAGGAACCTCTCTCAGACCACCCTAGCATACTCTCCCGATCCACTAGGCAATTCCTGCCTCCGCCCAAATTGTCTCAATACTCTACTAGGAAGTTATTTCTCCACATTGTAGGTTGTCCTACCAATGAGGTATCATGTCATAAACACATACGGCAATGCCTCTGCATCATCCTCCCAGGGCTTGCACTCAATGTATGGCCTCCAGATCACGGTATCCAAATCATCCAGTGCCCACTGCCACCACTCTAACTTCCCCAGGTGGGGCTGACTCATCATACCTCCATACATGTATACATATAGCTGGTCTATTGCTCAGAATCTCAGACTCACTGGTCGGGTAATAGGTAAGTGCTCCCACACCCAAATATGCAACAGAGTGATCCCCACTCCCAATGAACCCACCTCTCGGTATACTACCTCATGTAGCTCCCAATATAAGTGTGATAGCACTCACGGTCCCCATGCAAACCGGGTCCCCTCTGTCATCATCTGCTCGATCACCTGGCCCCAACCAATGGCAAGTCCATGAGATTGTTGATCTGGACATAACAGTCCCCCCACAATCCCTGATAGCACAGATGGTAATGGCTCATACAGCACCGCTATATTCTCCCAAGCTACTGACCCATCATCAATGAAGACATCCTCATCAAAGAATCTTTGCATTGCTGCTGTCCCCCAAGCTCGGTCATACGTCACCAGCTCTCCTCGAATGGGAATGTGTAGGATGTGCCATACATCCTCTAGTGTAACTGTCATCTCCCCTTGTGCTAAGTGAAACGTGCATGTCTCACTATGCCATCGCTCTGCCAATGCTGTGATCGGCCCACGATTCAGCCGAATCACGAACATATACATAACATCGTATAGGCCAGTGGCTGCAGTGCAATCCACCTCAGCCTCTATCAAATGATCACACAACACCTGTGTGGCGGGATGCCTCTCACACATTTATAAGATGCGAAGCTCCTCCTACACACGTGCATCAACCATCATCATCAATTGTTTTGTTTCAAACTTTCTTAAGTTTAAACCTAAACTATCAACAGATACTTTGATCAAGTATCTTCAGGTCTCAACAAGTAAGCAATCATGGCACACCTAGACTACAAAAGGCATTTATCCTAATGACCTAAGTCTCATCAAGGCTGCTATGGTTCAAAACAACTCTCAACTCACATCTCCATCCACCCATCATTGGCATCAGGAGATTCTTTTTCAACACATTGGGGCATCTACCTTCCTAACAAAAGTGCTACTCTGCACACAATAGCGCTAATATTCTAATAAATGTGCTAAATCAACTACCCAATAGTGCTAAACCAACAATAGCGCTATATCAACTATGCAAACACGTTACATCGCAACAATAGTGCTACAAGACATGCTAAATAGCACTACCAATACAACGGCGCTAAAACAACTATACAATAGCGCTACACTTGACAAACACGCTAAAATGACGATACAATAGCACCATAGCGGCACAAAAGTGTTAATTTAATTGACAACATTGTGTTGACTCAACTTTGACCAACCAAAAAACCTATAAAAAAATGCATGAAATTCAAAAATTCAAATTCACATACCGCTGGTCCATAGTCGTCTGGCCGCTGGAATCGACGGACTTGCTCTAGTCGATGATTTGCTATAGGAACTGGCATCCTAACTGCTGCTTGCTCTTCCAAAAGGTCACTATTAGAGCTCTGAAAATTGATATGGAGACGAATGCAAATGAGCCTGTTTTCACCCCTTCACCCCCATATATACCCTTCGTCGTAACCCTAATTTTCCCCCGCTCACCGCTGTGGTCCCCGTGAACTTCCAGAGCCTCCCATTTCTCCATTCTACGTCTAATTTCTTCTATTTTTTCACTAGTATTACTAAAATATTCTCTTCTATCACCTCGCCAATTTTCATTCTTTTTCGAGAGATCGCTTGATTTTTCAAACTTTTTAGCCCATCTTTCGAGGGGGCATACCACCCATTAAATTAACATTTATGGGGCATATTTCTTCACACCTATTTTTATTTCTTTGAAACGACGCGATAAACCGCACCGTCTCAAAGAGGGGCAAATGCAGTCACATAAATCTGTCCATTTTAATTAAATGAATATTTGTTATATATTTGATTAAAAATCCACTAGCCATCAGTTAATTAAATTAATATTTAATTAATCCTTCTTCAAAATATTCTCCTATTAATTAAATAAATTATTCAATTTATTTTAATTAATTCATTAAACCAAAATTCATAATCAATTAAATGAATAAATCCTATTTATTCAATTTAATCCCCTTTCCTCTTTTAAATAGATTAAATAAAAAATTTATTTAAATTGTTAAATCCCCCCCCCCTTGCATTCTCCTAAAAATGCAACTTGCACCTATGTATTGAAATAAATAAATTTTATTTTAATAAAAATCCTATTTTCTCTCACACACCAAACCCACTTGCAATCCTAACCCCCTTCTAGATTCTTCTATACCCTTCCTAATTAGCCTAATCCATCCCCTAAATATTGTCACATTCCTAAGCAACTTGAAGTCACTTCTCAAAGACTCCAAAGTCTTTGAAAAGCATTAATTGCTTTGTGTGTTCAACAATTTAACCTCTAAAGTCTTTCAAACCACTAATGGCTCTTACATGACCATTTATGGTTAAATCCACTTGCACCCATGGTTAGGGACTTCGACCCCTAACTCAACCCTCATGTACCATGTGTCTCCTCAAGCATTTATTGCTTTGACCATGGTTATCCTCACTAACTCTTGCACAAGAGTTTATCCATTGGATACAAGCATTATTCTTTGAATAATGAATTTATTCACTCAACCCAACCTTAACCTCACCTCCCAAGTTAACCCTTAGGTCATGTCAAGCATTTAATGCTTCTTCCCTCTCCTCTCAACCCATCTCATGTTGACACTTGTCATCCTGAGATTGGGTTGAAAGCCCTCACATGGATTGAATATCATTCAATCTTGACCCTTGTTGAGATTACTCATTCTTAACCATCCATTGCTTCATTTTTCCTATAAATAGAGCCCATTTCTTCATAATCCAGATCCTGAAAACTTGTATACATTTACATTATACTAAATTTTAGAGAAAAGCATTTAGCATTAATCACTAAATACATTGTCATTTTGGTCTAAAACTAATCATTCTCATTTCATAGCATCTAATTAGTTTGATTACACTTGCATAGCATTTAGATTAATCATTTGTCAATCTTGAACATCCATAAGGCATCCATAGTGCAAAAAGCTGCTGAGAGCTACACTAATTTGGAACTTGGAGAGGAGAGGAACAAGGAAGGAGAAGCTACCAGCATGGTAGAGAGCATATGGAAATGTTTAGTTACTTTTTGTAGATTTATTAAGCTTTCTATTGGTTTAGTAGTGTCTTTCTTGATATGCTTGCTTAGGATAGTATTCAATCTTTGATTTGCTAACACTAAATGACTAACTCTTGTCTCTTGTGTTTCCTTGTGTGTGTTTAGCTATCAAAACAATTTTTACTAATCCTTCCATTTTGTAGAGCATCAGGTAGTAGTTCTAAGATGAAAGATGAATTCAAAGCTGCTATGATGAAATAATTTGAGATGAAAGATCTTGGTCTGATGAAATATTTTCTAGGAATGGAGGTTTATCAAAGTAAGGATGTGATTTTCATTTGTCAAACAAAGTATACACAGGATATGCTGAAGAAATTTTATATGACTTATTGTAACCATGCCTCCACTCCAAGTGATCATGGAGTTTTTTTATGTAGAGATGATGGTGTTGATTTAGTTGATGAGACAACTTACAGAAGTATTGTGGGGAGCTTGATGTTTCTAACCCACATGAGGCCTGATATTGCCTATTCAGTTTCACTTGTTTCAAGGTATATGACAAATCCATCTGAAATACATATGAAGGAAGCCAAGAGGATTTTGAGGTGTGTGAAAGGGAATTTAAATTTTGGTATTCATCACTACTCTTCTGAAAAGTTCAATCTTGTAGGCTTTAGTGATTCAGATTGGGGAGGTAGTATGGATGACCGTAAGTCTACATCTAGAATTTTTTTTTCTTTTGGTTCTGGTTTGATTACTTGGAGCTCTAAAAAGTAAAGAATTGTTGCCCTCTCATCTACAGAAGCAGAGTATGTTGCAATTACCTTAGCAGGTACACAACCTCTTTGGCTTAGAAAAGTTTTGGAAGAAATTGGAGAAAAACAAATTCAGCCTACAATAATTTATTGTGACAATGTGAGCTCCATCAAGTTAGCTAAGAATCTAGTTCATCATAGTAGAACAAAGAATTTTGATATGAAATATCACTTCATACGAGATTCGGTGCAGAAGAAGGATGTTGAATTGAAGCACATCAACACCCAGGATCAGCTAGCGGATATATTCACCAAAGCGGTTCCAAAAGCTCAGTTTTTAGTACTACGAGATAAGATTGTGAGCCCTCTCAGCATCAAGGGGGGGTATGTTGATAACTGATGTTGCTCAAGCATGCAGCTCCATGAAGCTCGTAACTTCTTTTAGCCTCCACTACCATACACCAGCATGCAACTAGATTAATTTAGGATTGTGTATTACTAGTTAATAGTTTTTTAATTTCTCATGCAAATAAAGCATGTCGTGCATGTAGTTAGACTATTCTTAGATTAGAGCTTTCTTTAGAACTGATGGTTTCGTTTTCACTGAATATTGCATGCCATGCATGCTCTATTTTTAGAGACTTTGAATTCTTTTGTTAGTGAAGCTGGAAAAATCTATTTATAGGGAATCTTTGTATTCTTTTTATTAAGCAGTAATATAGAATGTGTGTGCTATTCTAAAAACAGAGAACTTTGTTTTTTAAATTCTGAGTTGTGTTTTATTTTATCTCTGCAATTTTTTATTGTTATAAGTTGTTTTCTCTATTATTATATTTTCTTGATCAGCTGGCTATAAGAACAGGGGTAGTTTTAGATTCTACACAGACGAAGTTCAAAGATATATCTGGTTATCTTCAATATGCAGATGAGTAAAGTGGGCTCAATGTTTTTGTGAAACGATGGCTCGTGGAAGTCAGTGATATTGCTCTGGATGCAAAAGATATAATTGATGAGTGTGTTGTTGAGCCTTTCTATACAACACCCACTCAATCCTATGTGTGTTGTTGGAGTGAATTGGTCTTTGGGTATAAGATGGGGAAGAGGATTAAATATCTAAAAGATAGGACGTGCTGTACCATTCAAAAGGCACAAGAGATCAATCTTGCTCGTCAGATATTGCATTCAAGTCACCCTTCAACAAGTTCTTCTGAAAGAGGAGCAGAGTTGAAGAGGTCAAGTATATTAGAGAGTGATTCACGAGTAGTGGCTATGGATGACAAGGTGGAGGAAATAAAGAGATTGTTAGAGGAGCCTATTGTTCTTGCCGTCGTGGGAATGGGTGGTCTGGGTAAGACATTTCTTCTACAACATGTTTACAATAGAGCTAAACAAAGGTATGAGCACTCTGCTTGGATTTATGTATCACAGACTTGTTCTCTTAGAACTTTGCTATGTGACCTAGCCTCGAATATTAATTTGCAAATAGATAGTGGTATAAGTGATGTGCGAGAAACTGAGTCGATTCATAGGCAATTAGAGGGTAGGAGATGTTTGATTGTTCTTGATGACGTGTGGAGTAATAGTGTACAAGGTGACTTGATACAAAGGCTTAGTCTTCCCACTACCAGTAATAATCAGTGTAAAGTCATGGTTACCACCAAAAGTAGAGATGTTGCTGCAAAAATGAGAGCTCATATCTATGAGATGCAACAACTGTCTGAGGTAGATAGTTGGAATTTGTTTTGCCTCTTTGCCTTCCCCGATAGTGAGGAAAATACTAGCCGCCCGAGTACCTAGAGAGCTTGGCCCAACAAATTGTAGAAGAATGTGGGAGGCTGCCACTGGTTGTTAAGACAATTGCAACATCCATAGCAAGATCTTTGGCCTTAGGGGATTGGGAGTCAAACCTAAGGCAACTAAAAGATTTAGTAGCAGGAGAGGACTCTATGATGCAAATCCTCAAGCTGAGTTATGACTCTCTTCCTTCTAATCTTAAGTATTGTTTTTCTTATTTTTCTTTCCTTTCAGAAGATACATAGATATATTTTACTAGGGCTAAGGACACTGAAGATATTCACGAAGGCAATTTGATATATTTGTGGATAGTTGAAGGTTTTATTGCACAGGAAAATGGGAAAGAACCGTGGGAAATTGGGTTGAACTACTTGTTAGAAAATTAATTTCTTCACTCCTTGCATGTATATAGTCTGTTAAGTCAGCACTTCACATTTAGTTAACTCTTATGTATTTCGTATGCATGTATGGGCCGATTACTATTTTGCATGAATTTGCATGTAGTCACATTTTAGAATTAGGTGAATAGTTCAAATTAGTTCCCTCTTCTCCTATATGTCCTCCTCGCATGCACTGCTATATGCTCGGCTAATTATAGTTGGCTCTCTAACAACCAAAAAACAGTCATGCATATGTGGATTGTTAGTTCTATATTTGTTCCTGATTTTCCATGCAGCTGAAAAGCTCTCTATAAATAAAGGAGGCATTGTAATAAGATTTTATGAATGGATAAAAATAAATTTTTGTGTTGTGTTGTAGCATATTATTATTGGTTCTTATTTCTCTATTTTTATTTTCATCTTTGCCTTGAAAATTGGTATCAAAGCTTTGGTTAAATGTTTATGTAGATTTAAGCTAATTTTTGGTACATAATTTTTCTAAGAGAGAAAGGAGATTGTTGTAGCAAGTCATGGCAACAACTAATACTCAAATTCAACCTCAAATTCCAATCTTCAATGGTAAGAATTATGAGTTTTGGGCAATTAAAATGAAGAGTTTGTTTTGCTCACAAGATATTTGGGATTTGGTAGAGAAAGGTTTTGTTGAACCACGAGATGATGCAGCTTATCAGAGATTACAATAAGGAGAAAAAGACCGGCTTAAAGATAATAGAAAAAAGGATGCAAAAGCCCTATTTTTAATTCAACAAGCAATGTATGAGTCAATCTTTCCTAAGGTTTCATCAGCAACGAGATCCAAGAAAGCATGGGAGACTCTAGAGACAACCTATCAAGGTAATGCAAAGGTGAAAGTGGCTAAATTCCAATCTCTTAGGAGAAATTTTGAAAATTTGTAAATGAAAGAATCTGAGGCTGTACACCAATTTATGAATCAAGTATTGAATATTGTGAATCAAATTAGATCTAATGGAGAATAATTAAGAGATCAAAAGGTGATAGAAATAATTCTCAGGAGCTTGCCTAGTAAATTTGACTCCATAGTTGTAGCAATTGAAGAATCAAAATATTTGTCATAGTTATCAGTAGATGAATTAATGGGTTCTTTATTGACACATGAATCAAGATTGAATAGAAACAATAATACCTCTTTTCAGAATGCTTTCAAAGCACAGGGTTCATCGGGTAGAGGAAAAGGAAGATCAAAATCTAGAGGAAGAGGAAGAGGCAGAGGTGGACAGATGAATATAGATCAAGGAGAAAGGACCAATCATTGCAATCGTAGTTTCAATAATAGAGGACAGGGTAGAAACCAATTTCAAGAACAATCATCAAGGTATGATAAATCCAATATTCAATGCTATTATTCTAAGAAATGTGAACATTTTGCATATGAATGTAGAAAGAAACAAGCAGAATTTGAGAAACCTAGAGCAAATTATTCAGATGTATATGATAATAATTCAGGTAGTTTATTTGTAACATGCAATTTGGCACAAGAAATATCTAAGGATGTATGGTTTTTAGATAGTGGCTATAGTAACCACATGACTGGAAATAGAGAATTGTTTTCTAATTTGGATGATTCTGTGAAATCTGAAATAAAATTAGGAAATGATAATGTAGATACTGTAATGGGGAAATGTGTAATAAATGTGTTGACTAAAAATGGAGAAAAAAGGTTTATTCTTGATGTTTATTCTGTGCCTGGATTAAAACACAATCTAATGCATGTTGGTCAATTAATTGAAAAAGGATACATAGTTCTCTTTAATAATGATGTTTGCACAATCTTGGATAGAAATCTTAGTGATAGGTTGATTTCCAAGGTTCAAATGACCAAGAACTTGGTGTTTCCCCTTCAGATGCATGGAATAGAGGAAGCTAATTTCAAGGTAGAAATTTTAGACCAGACATGGCTCTGGCATTTGAGGTACGAACACCTTAATTTTCATGGATTGAGTTTATTGTAGAGGAAGAATATGGTAAAAGGTTTGCCACCTATCATGCAACCTACTAATTCTTGTGATAGTTGTATAATGGCAAAACAACATAGAGAAAGCTTTCCTGTAGGAAGTTCAAATAGAGCAAAAGTGCCTTTGGAGCTTGTCCACACCGATATATGTGGCCTAATGCAAACCCCATCTTTAGGAGGAAGTCTATATTTTTTTACCATTATTGATGATTTTAGCAGGAAAACTTGGATATATTTTTTGAAGAAGAAGTCTGATGCTTTTTATAAATTTAAGGAGTTCAAATCAATGGTGGAAAAACAAAGTGGACTCTTCATAAAGGTACTCAGGTCTGATAGAGGTGGTGAATATAGTTCTAATGAATTTTTGGATTTTTGCAAAGATCAAGGGATCAAGAAATAATTCACAACAAGGTACACACCACAACAGAATGGTGTAGCAAAGAGGAAGAACATAACCATAATGGAGATGGCAAGGAGTATGATAAAAGCTAAAAATTTATCTAATGATTTTTGGGCTGAAGTAGTAGCATGTTCCGTATACATTTTGAATAGAAGTCCCATAAAGAGTGTTAAAGATAGAATCCCTCAAGAAGCATGGAGGGGTAAGAAACATTATGTATCTAATCTTAGAATCTTTGGATGTGTTGCATATGTTTTAGTTCCAGCTGAAATAAGGAGAAAATTGGATGATTAAAGTGAAAAATGTATTTTTATTGGTTATAGTGAGCAATCAAAAGCTTACACATTATATAATCCAGTTTCAAAGAAGATGATTACAAGCAGGGATGTTATACTTAAGGAGGAAGAAGAATGGGATGGAAATATTGATAGATCAATCACAATTGGAGCACCAATACCAAATAATGAAGAAGAATAAGAAGAAAATGTTGATCACCCAAATCAAGGAGGACCAAACACTCCACTGAGAATTTTTTTACAAGGTCAATCATCAAAACATGCAGAGCATCCCACTCCAAAAGAAGGTAATGAGACAACTCCTACATTTGCTAAATCAAAAGGTAAGAAAATGAGAAGCTTGAAAGAGATATATGAACAAGGTGAAGAATGCTTGGATTTTAGTTCAATTTTTTCTTTATTCTCTTGTGATCCTATGTGTTTTGAAGAAGCAGTTAAGGAGGAACATTGGATCAAGGCCATGGATGAAGAAATTGATTCCATTGGAAGAAATCAGACATGGGAGCTTGTGGATCTACCTGAAGGTAAAGATTGCATTAGTGTCAAATGGGTTTATAAAACCAAATTTAATGCAGAAGGTGAAATTGATAAACATAAGGCTAGATTAGTAGCAAAAGGTTATGCACAACAACATGGAATTTATTATAATGAAATATTTGCACCAGTTGCTAGGCTCGATACAGTTAGAATGGTTTTAGCAATAGCTGCTCAAAATAATTGGAAAATTTTTCAAATGGATGTTAAATCTGCATTTTTGAATGGTTTTCTAAAAGAAGTGTATGTGAAATAGCCACCAGGTTATGAAGTGCATGGACATGAAGACAAAGTCTATAGATTGAAGAAGGCGCTTTGTGGTCTCAAACAACCACCTAGAGCATGGTATAGCAGGATAGATTCAAAAATGATTAGAAATGGTTTCAACAGAAGCAGTAATGAGCCCAATTTATACATAAAGATTAACAAAGAAGGTCATATTTTGATTGTGTTCTTATATGTAGATGATTTGATTTTCACTAGAATTTGTCCGTAGACACTTTTAAATTAGTAATGATGAAGGAATTTGAAATGACAGATTTGGGTTTGATGAGATATTTCTTAGGTATTGAAGTTGTTCAATTTGATAAAAGAATTTTTATTTGTCAATCTAAGTATGCCAAGGATGTATTGAGGAAGTTTAATATATTGAATTCTAAATCAGCACCCACCCTAGGTGCAACAGGAACAAAATTGAGCAGAGAGGACAAAGGGTAAAATGTTGATCCAACTTTGTTTAAGAGGCTTGTTGGAAGTCTCATTTATCTCACAGCTACAAGGTCGCACATCATGCATGGTGTTATTTTAATCTCAAGATGTTGGTATTTTGATGATGTTTAGTTGTGATTTTGATTGATGGACACACACTTGCTTGATGAATGTATTATTCTCAATCGGTATCTGTTCTAACCGGTATTGTATGTATAGTATTTGTTTGTTGAAGACTATCGGTGTTATGCAGAAGATGCTTTCCGGTCTTAGTATGACCGAAGACTCCAAGCAGTATGAAGATCTCAAGCAGAACAAAGACCCCGAGTGGCAGTTAATCTTTTTGATCAGAACAACTATGTTCCAGTTTTCCAGTCTTCACTTGTTAACCAGTAATCGGTATATGTAATTAATCGGTATACATGTAATGTGTGATGAGTTACCATCCACCGACACTATGGCGATGTTTTTGTGTCGTGTTACCAAAAGTGTCTAGATGCACTGTACCTAGGAAATTGTAGTCTAATCTTATTGGACCGACATGAAATCAAGTTCCTATATAAGGACATCATGTCTAGGGTTTTGTATGAGAGAAGAGAAGTTGTTATGTGGGAAGTTTTTGAAAACATTAGGTCTGATCAAGAAAAATATCTCACGATTGAGATTGAGGGTGTAAAACATAGAAGACTGAAGTAATGCCTGAATGCATTAACAAGGAATGGTAAAGGATCTACTCAAGCATTCTGTGCTACTATCTAGATCATTTACTTGTTGATTACTAATATCTTCGACAAGTTTGAAACCCTTAACTGGGTAGGCCCAGTCAAGCCTTTTGTAAAACCTCTGACAAGGTGATTCACAGTTGTGAATTTGAAATCCTCTAACAAGGTAGTCTTTAATAGGACTTATCTCCTAACAAAGATTTGGATTCCTAACAGGATTTGTTCTGGTGAAGAACATTGTAAGACCTTAACCGGTCTGACCTTAATTGGTCTGGTTACTATTATGCAGATAGTTGACTTGTGAGTTTTACTCACCGTGGTTTTTTCCATTTGGGTTTCCACGTCAAAAACATCTTGTGTTATGGTGATTGCACTTTTGTGGGTGAATGCTTTATTTGCTATCTGGATTGTTTTTGTTCTAATCAAGTTATTGTTTAACCTGCTTCACCGGTCAGTAGTTAAACTGTTTAAGTATTTTTTGAGATTATTAGGTATACTAATTCACCCCCCACTCTTAGTATTCATCAATTGGTATTAAAGCCAACCTTTCCATAAGTCTAACCAGCTGAAAGGAGATATGGGAGAATATAGTATGAGGGAACTCACTCACCATTTGGTTGAATATGAGAAAGCCTATGATGAACTCAAGATCAAGTTTAAAGCCTCTTTAGTCAAGAGAGGAGAGCTTGCTGAGCAGTTGATAGAACTCACCAAAAATAGCTCTTCTGATGAAGTAGACATGGATGCCCTAGTTGGAGAAGTGGAGAAACTAAATGAATCCAAAACTAACCTAAGGAGGGAGTTAGAAGGACTGACTATCAAGATGAGTCAGGAACTGGAAAATAGGAGAAAAGCTGAAGATATAGTAAAGGACAAGGAGCATGAGAGCTTTAAATTAAAGCAAGAAGTTGGCACAATTACTGCATATCTGTAGGAGGATAAAGAAGAGAAAGAAGAAATGCAAGCTGAACTGAATGCAGGTATCTCTCAAAATGAAACCTTGGTGAAACCCAATGATGCTCTTTCCAAGGAACTTGTTGAGACCAAAGAAATACTTGCTAAGTTCAACCGAAGTGCTGTTAAGCTAGAGCAAAAGCTGGAATCGGTAAAACTGTCAAAGGATACCACTGGACTTGGTTTCTCTAGATACAAGGAAGGTGAGACCTCTGGAACCAAGACTGTTGCACTGAAGAAGTAATCAACACCTAAGGACAACAACGGAAATAAAGGTAAGCAAAAGTTTAAACCTATTTGCTTTAATTGTCTTAAGGAAGGACATACTGCCAATGTATGTAGGAGCAAGCCCTACAACAATTTTCCTTATTTTCAAAATAATGTTGCTAGACCTGGTAGATTTAATGGTCACTATTATACATGCAACAAGTTTGGGCATAGAGATTTTGAGTGCAAGTCAGTTATCAACAACTCTATAAATTATCCACAAAGATCCAATGGAGCCACCCCTAAACCTCCTATAAACCGAAACCCAAACCAGTATAGAACCTATGACCACCAGTCGAATTATTGTGAAGCGGCAACCAATTGGAGAGCAACTTGTCTAATCTGTCATGGTAGTGGTCACATTGCTACAACTTGTAGAAGGAAGAATGGAAATGTAAATACCGGACCATGGAGGACACCTGGAATGGTATGCTATCACTGAAAATAATTGGTACACACCACCAGAGCATGTAGACTAAGAAAAAATCCATCGGGAGACATATCAATCAACACCAAAGGGAAAATTGATGTTGAAACCATTCAAGTGGATATGGACAAAACCTGGAAAAAGAAATCTAAAGTGAAGCCACATGATGAACCTGTTTCCGCACCAAGTGTGGAATTCCCTGATTCAGTAAACTGAGCTTCAAAAAGCTTAGGGGGAACATATCGGTATAAACATTTAGAAACCCCCGGAGTATATCGGTAAGGTATTTTTATCGATAATTGTTACCTGTCAACAGACAAAAGAAGTGAAGTAGTAAAAAGTAAAATTAGGGTTTGAACCCTAATAGTGATGCATTTATTATGGTAGGTGGGAACATATTTAAAAGTAAGTTTTGTTGTCATTTCTAATTACCTAGTTCCCAAGAAACTTTTCTTAAGCTAAGTAGTGCAACTAGAGCAATTCATCTCGCATTCGAAAGAATTTAGAAAGGAATCTTGCACAAATCTTGCAACTGTTTCATACTATCAGTGTGAAAGTCAAAGTGGTAGTCAAGCGTCTAGAGAAGTGTTTTTTTCTCGTCATCAGCAAAACCCTAAACTCAAAGAATAAAGGTATTTCTCTTTGAAACATTCTTATCATTTGGAATCAATTTAGTATGGCATCTGCATCAAATGTCCCCTCTAGTTCTACTGAATCTGAGGACACACCTGAGCTTCTTAAGATGAGGTACAATGCCCTAACTCAAATTCTTGCCAGAGTCATTGTCGAAGGCGATGTTACATGATATATTGATTGTAAACTAGAAGACCTATGGTCCCTATTAATTCACTCCTAGCTGAGTCTATTTTGTGGAGATGATAAAAAGATTAAACCTGAATATAGCATAAAAGAGAAGAAGAAATTACACAATTTAGTTTACTTTCTTGAATATTTTACCGAGGAACACATCAGGATTATCCTCAATAGGGTTCATGGTGACAAAATGTACCTTGAACGAACTCATGACATTACACCGGAGGCAATTCATGTCATGACTGGATTCTGCAATACTGGGGAAGTACCCATTCTTCGTAAAATCCCTAAAGCAAAAGTAACAGAGCTCACCGGTTCAGTAAGTGATCAACGAGCAATGACTGTTAATACCATTAGAGATGATTTGGTAAAATATGCATGTATGGTAATTGGGTACAGAATATTTTATGCTAGCAGAATGAATTTTTTTCCTTTTGCTGTAGTGCATGCCGCTTACAGAATGATGAAGGAAGATGTAGAATGTGATCTATGTACCTGTATGAAGAATCAACTCGTAGAGAACCTAAAGTTGATCAAATCAGATAAAACTCAAAGGTTCAAGTTTGGTCAATTACTAATTGGTTTATTTTTCTACTTTCAAAGATACTTTCCTGGAGTCGGAGATGTTGAATGGTCAATTGATCTACCGGTTACCAGACAAATAAAGGAGAGTCTACAAGCAGTAGGAACTGGATATCCGGAGACTTTGAACAAGTATTTTGGTGAATTCAAACTAAAAATGAACCAGAGAATGAGAATATTTGGTGATTTAGTTAAAGAATATGAAGATGACATCTGTTTCACCATCAAAATAGATGAATGCATAATTAAAGCAGTTGAACCCAGAAAAGATGTAGTTGGGCCTATGGCCTATGAGGTGGTAAATGATATACTGACAGGATACACCTCAACCCTTCTAGCCTCACCACTGGAGCCCAAAAAGAAGAGGACTGGTACTTATTTAGAGAGAATCAAATCAAGTGAAGTACCAAGGGAGACAAAGGGTAAATAGTGCCATCAACATCGACACCGGTTACATCTGCTACTCAAAGTGACCAAAAGGTCACTTGCTAAAAAGAAACCAAAGGCTATTCTGGCAAAAGTGTTCAAATGGACACAAAAAACTAGGAATCACTCACCTGATCCAGAAGACTCTGAATCAGAGGTAGAAGTAAAGAAGACGAGGCAATCTACCAAGAAAATGAAGTCAATCGGTAATGTACCTACAATATCTACACTGGTAAACTTAGATATTTCTTCTTACAAGCCTATGACACATTGTCAAAGGACCATAAAGAATATCAGAAGAAAAGTTCTTGATGACATAAAAGATTATTTTGATGATTTCAATGATAATGAAAAGGAAGATGTTGAGCAAGAACTCATTAAATATCTATGTATAAATGATCGGTCACCTTTTGAGATTAAATCTATTATACCTAAATCTTTGTATGATTCTTTGGATAACAAATGGCGCATTACCATTGAAAAAGAGCAGGACATCAGGGAGAAATTTTTTTCTCAATACTTTCCAGATGTCTCGAATTTTGAATTGTTTGAAATCATTGACAAACATAAAGGCATCTTCTTCATGCGAAGAAGAAGACTTCTTCTACTTGAAGGTAAATATTTTGAAGTGGAAGAAGACACCCATTTGAAGGTGAAAACTGTTGTCATCATGCAAAACACATACAAAGCAAATTGGCTGGCTGAACAAGAACTTGATCTATCCATAGCCATTCCTAATGAAGTCTTTGACAGTACAGGTGAAAGATTAGTAGAAAAAAATGAACCCATTGATGTTGATGCACTAGACATGGAGGAAACCACTCCAGATGTGGAGGACGCTGCAAAAGAAAGATTAGAGAAAGAACAGAAAGAGAAAGTAGAGAAAGAAAAACAAGAACAAGAGCAAGCGAAAAAGAAGAAGAAGGAAGAAGTGGAAAAGAAGAAGAAAGAAGAAGAGGAAAAGAAGAGACAAGAAGAAGAAGAAAATAAAAAAGAGGAAGAGGAAAAGAGGAAAGAAATTGCGAAGAAGAAGGAAGAGGAGAAACAGAGAGAAGAAGAGAGGAAGAAACAAGAGGAGAAAGCAGAGGCTACCAAGCTAGCCCAAGAAAAAGATGAAGAGGAAAAGCGAAGACAAGTAGAGGTCAAAGCCAAAGAAGGAGAATAGATTCCTCAGACAACCAACAATCAAGCCAAGTAGGTCGACTCCACTAGCTCCACTGATTTAACTCTTGCCTGTCTGATCCAATCGACTGATGAAATTGAACTGCTACGAAGCATTCACTTAGTGCGGGAAAGATTGGAAGAACTAAGGAAAAAGAAAGAACAGGATGTCATTCAGTTTTCCATTAACACCCTCTCCAATCTAATACCCAATACTAATCTCCCTAGTACCGATTCCTCACTGGCTAAACTCAAACTTCTCTGCATAGTAGTCGATGACCAGGTACAATGTCTTGAAGATGTTTCCCAGGTCACTGCAAAGAAAAGTCATGAAAAGGCACTCACAGTTGCCTTAGTACAACACATGAACGACGACTAGGCAAAACTAGTTAAATAGAAAGATGATATAAGGTCATCTATGGGTGAAGGTCACTTACTCTTGAGTAAAATCTATCAACCGCACCTATTTTGTGAAGATGCTCTGAAGAAGAAGTCATTACTACAAACGGAGTTAGAAAAGTACATCAGTAACTTCAAATTGCCCTATGATCTATTCACAACCTACTGACACATTGTTCATCTGTATCAGCATCAGATTGCCAAGCTTGATTGAGAAATCTGCAATCGAACTCGAGATTTGCAGGAGCTTCAGTTGCTCCTATTGCCTAAATTGCAGGTACTCCAGAAATGCTTTCTAAACCTAGAAGCTATCTTTGTGACACAGAAGCTAAGCACCATAGATGTGATGGAAGAATTATCCTTCCAAATGAAGACTGAGAGTGAAATTGCTGCTTCTTGAGTCATGGTCCTTAGATATGAAGGACTTTCTGCAACACTTTAAATCTCTTTTTGAAAATTTTTACTCTTTATTGAAATGAACACATTTTTTTTTTTCATTATGCAAACTGGAGATATTTTGCATTTACTTTGTCATTGTTGGCAAAGGGGGAGTAGTGTATATTTAAATATATATTCAAATTTTGACAAAGTATTTTGCACATACTTGTAATGGAGTAGTGTATATGCTTAGGGGGAGTAATCTTGCTCGTGGCATTCTTTTTGTTTAAGCACTTGGATGTCAAAAATTTTCCTAAGTGTTGCCATCAATACCAAAGGAGGAGATTGTTGGTATTTTGATGATGTTTAGTTGTGATTGTCATTGATGGACACACACTTGCTTGATGAATGTATTATTCTCAACTAGTATCTGTTCTAACCGGTATTGTATGTATAGTCTTTATTTGTTGAAGACTATCAGTGTTATGCAGAAGATGCTTTCTGGTCTTAGTATGATCAAAGACCCCAAGTGGTATGAAGATCTCAAGTGGAACAAAGACCCCAAGCGACAGTTAATCTTTTTGATCAGAACAACTATGTTCCAATTTTCCAATCTTCACTTTGTTAACTAGTAATCGGTATATGTAATTAACCGGTATACATGTAATGTGTGATGAGTTACCATCCACCGACACTATGGCGATGTTTTTGTGTCATTGTTACCAAAAGTGTCTAGATGCACTGTACCTAGGAAATTGTAGTCTAATCTTATTGGACCGACATGAAATCAAGTTCCTATATAAGGACATCATGTCTAGGGTTTTGTATGAGAGAAGAGAAGTTGTTATGTGCAAAGTTTTTGAAAAGATTAGGTCTGATCAAGAAAATATATCTCGTGACTAAGATTGAGGGTGAAAAACATAGAAGACTAAAGTAATGCCTAAATGCATTAACAAGGAATGGTAAAGGATCTACTCAAGCATTCTATGCTACTATCTAGATCATTTACTTGTTGATTACTAATATCTTTGACAAGTCTGAAACCCTTAACCGGGTAGGCCAAGTCAAGCCTTTTGTAAAATCTCTAACAAGGTGATTCATAGTTGTGAATTTGAAATCCTTTAACAGGGTAGTCTTTAACAGGACTTATCTCCTAACAGAGATCTGGATTCCTAACAGGATCTGTTCTGGTGAAGAACATTGTAGGACCTTAACCGGTCTGACCTTAACTAGTTTGGTTACTATTCTGCAGATAGTTGACTTGTGAGTTTTACTCACCGTGGTTTTTCCCATTTGGGTTTCCATGTCAAAAAAATCTTGTGTTATGGTGATTGCACTTTTGTGGGTGAATGCTTTATTTGCTATCTGGTTTGTTTTTGTTCTAATCAAGTTATTGTTTAACCTGCTTCACCACTCAACAATTAAACTGTTTAAGTGTTTTTTGAGATTATTAGGTATACTAATTCACCCCCCCCTCTTAGTATCATCACAAGATTCATGGAGTCACCAAAAGACTCACATTGGCAAGTTGGAAAGAGAATATTAAGATATGTTGTAGGAACCAAGGGATATAGAATTTTATATTCCACCACTAATGAGTTTGATTTGATTGGTTATACTGACAGTGATTTTGCAAGTAACATTGATGATAGGAAGAGCACTTCTGGATATATCTTTCATTTTGGTACAGGTGCAATCTCATGGGCATCAAAGAAGCAGCCTATAGTGACCCTTCCATCAGCTGAAGGTAAATATGTAGTAGCCACATCAACAGCATGTCAAACAATCTAGATTAGAAGAATATTGAAGGATCTGTTACAAGCACAAAAGGAGCCTACACCAGTGTTTTGTGACAAAAAATCAACAATTGCATTATCAAAGAATCATGTTTTTCACCAGAGGAGAAAGCATATTGATACAAAATTTCATTTCATCAAAGAACTAGTTAATAATGGAGAAATCCATCTTGAATTTTGTAGATCTGAAGATCAGTTAGCTGATATTTTTACTAAGGAACTACCCAAAGAAAGCTTTCAATATCTACGAGAAAATTTAGGAATGATTCAAGCTAAAATTGTCAGTAAAAGAAATTAAGGAGGAATGTTAGAAATTTGGGAATGATTGAAACTAAAATTGTTAGTGAAAGAAATAGTTAACCTTTTGTGCAACAGGGTCCCAAATCTTGTATCCTTTCACACCACGACTATAGCCGATGAAGATACATTTCATAGCCTTGTTCTCCAACTTTGTCTGCTTCTCCTTTGGCACATGTGCATATGCCTCGCAACCAAAAACTCTAAGATGTCTCAATGAAGGCTTATGACTCGACCATGCTTCCATAGGCATTTTATCAACAAGAGCTGATGTAAGAGACCTGTTAATCAGGTAGCAAGCAATGGCAACCGCTTCAGCCCAAAACTTTTATTCTAGACCAGCACCACTCAACATACTCCTAGCCTTCTCCATCAGTGTCCTGTTCATTCTTTTTGCAACTCCATTCTGTTGTGGAGAATATGAAGTTGTCTTCTATCTGTTAATGCCACAGTCTTTACATAATCTATCAAAATCATTAAAACAAAACTCATTGCCATTATTAGTCCTCAAACTTTTAATTTTTTGTTCCAGTCTGCAACTCAACCATTTCTTTAAATTCTTTAAATTGACTGAAAACTTCAGATTTACTCTTTAGAAAATATACCCATGTCCTTCTACTAAAATAATCAATAAATGAAACATAACATGTGGATTTTTCAATCAAATAAATATCTATAGGACCAAACACATATGAATGAATAAGATCCAAAGCACCACAAGTTTTATGAGAACTAGAGTAAAACTAAACACGGTTTTTTTTTCCATAAATGCAATGCTCACAAAAATCAAAGTCAAAATTACAATCATTCAAACCTTCAACAAGGTTTTTATTTTTCAAGGTCCTTAGACCCTTTTATCCAATGTGGCCAAGCCTTTGGTGCTATAACATAGTCTTCTCTACAAGTAACTTTGTTTCAGAAGATAGAGCACCCTTAGGTACCTAGAAGCCATTTCCATCTGCTGAAGGTGAAACCCTCAAATCTTCCACAGATTTACTTTTTAAAAAAGTGCTATTACACTCAATAGTATATGTGTCTAGCTTACACAAAGTGTCAAACCTGACACCTCTAGAAATTACTATAGCACCCTTAATCATCTTACATCCTCCTTCAAAAAAGACTACTTGTACACCCACATTTATCAGTTTGCTCACGGATAACAGATTTTGTTTTAAACCAGGGATATGCAAGACACCATTAATCCTTTTTAATCTACTATAAGAAAACTTATTCTAACTTTACCTTGACCAACAATGTCTAAATGTGAATCATCACCAAAGTACACCTTACCTCCATTAAATTCTTCATATTCAAAAAACCAAACTCAGTTGGCAGTCATATGAAAATATGCACCTGAGTCAATTAGCAAGGCATCATTACCTACATGACTCTTCCAAGCCGCAATGAATGCATCACCATCTTCCTTCTCAAAGTTAGAATCAGAATCAATCTTCTTCTTTTTCTTCTTATTTTCTTCTTTGCAGTCCTTATGGATGTGACCTGGTTTACCGCAATTCCAGCAAATGACTTTGGACTTTCTAGGAGATTTCAATCTCCCTTTCAATTTGGACTTATCGCGCTTCTCATTCTTCTTTCCTTTCTCCTTAGGTTTTCCATGAATAGTTAGGGCTTCCTTCAAACTATGGGATACCTTCCTTTTTATCTCTTCACCAAGTAGGGCACCCACTGCATCTTCAGACTTCAAAACAATAGAAGTACTACTGATAGCCATAACAAGAGAATCCCACAAATTAAAAAAAGAACAAAGAAAGATCTAGCATTTCTCCTCTTCGTTCATCGTAACACCAACAGATACTAATTGAGCCACCAACATATTGAATCCTTCTAGGTGGTCTAAAAATCATCCACCCTCTTCCATGTTCAAGGAATACAATTTCTTCCTCAAGAAAATCTGATTTAATAAAGATTTATCTTGATACATTTCACCAAGCTTATCCCATAGTTTCTTTGCAGTGTTTTCTTTGTGGACATTGATCAGAACAGAGTCTGCCATGCACAATCTGATTAGACCCTTGGCTTTTTAATCCATAATATCATACTGAGCTATTGTAGTAGGATCTAAGGGCCTTTGGATATTTTCATCAACAACATCCCATAGATCTCGATCTATTAGTAGATCTTCCATCTTTAGCTTCCACATTTTAAAATTTGTTCCATTAAATTTCTCTATCTCTATTTTCCCTGACAAACTTGTCATTTGAAAATTCTTGCAACAAGATCAAAAAGTGTCTTTTGCACAAGCTCTCACTCAAATCTAGATTAGTTCAAAAAACCCAACCCACAAGTAAAACCCAAGGTGATCAAGCTCTGATACCACTTATAAAGAAGTTAAGCAGCGAAACAAATTTGTACACTAATCTTGAGAGGAGGATAATGCAAAAAAAAATTCAGATCTTTACAATAGTTACAAAAAATAGAAATAGATATAATAACATTCAAACCATAACATAGTGATTTACGTGGGGAAAATCCTTTCAGGAGAAAAAACCCCACAGTCAAAAGTCACCCAATATATTATTCACAATAAAAATAGATTACAATATACTTGCAGAGAAAGCTCTTTGTAGGAGTACCACTAATCAAAGATTTAGAGATAACTCAATAGCCATAAGACTCTTACACATAACCTCTATCTCATGCACCTCATATATAGGAGATCCAATACAAGAAACCGTCAAATGGTATTACAAAACCATGGGCTAAAACCACCCAATAAGGTGTAGCTGACCTCATCTCCCTTATAGATGCTCTATGACATGTTACAACACACATCAACACGTGTCCCTCCCTTGTACAACTCAATTATGTGTCCGATGTATTTTATATTTCCTATTTCAGGAGTACAAATTTCCAAAGGCCATAACTTGAGAACCGTGGGTCTGATTGAAGAACTGTTTGAAGCGCCAAAAAGATAGTGAAGTTCTCTATTTCCTTATAAGCCACTATGTCATTTACGTCCACTTTTTAGGGCATTTTGAGGCCTCTAAAGTCCTCAAAATCAAATTTAAACCTTTCATTGGACCCCTCCAAAACGGAAAATTTAATATCCTCGAAACTATTGGCAACTTGGAGGAATTGATTATGTGTTGTATTAATGTTTTGTCATTAATGTCAACACTAGGTATTTTGGTTGTTTACCTGGTTTCTGGTAGGTTCCAATAGAGTGGTTGGATTATGATCGGGTATGCTCCGGTATGCTTTGGTTCTTGGAATTGGTTTGGATTGGTCATTCATGTGTTCCTGATGTGTATCATGATCAGTTGGTTTGGGATTTGATGACTCAAAAGCTATCATTTGCTCTAGTAAGCCTTTGGTCATCGGTAAGGGTTTTACCGACAGAGCTTTGTTGAAGATCTTTTGATGCACTTAATATAAGTAGTTTTGGTGCAGCTTCTAGATGGCTCACGGGATGTTGTTGGTTATCTTGTTCATGTTCCTATTGATCCATGTTGTTGTATTTGGTTTATGGAAACCTATTTTGGGTCCGGTCTTATTTTGCTAGGTTATGGACCGGTTTATGTAACGTCTTAGTGGATGCTCCCGATGTGTTACCGGATGGATTTATTGATTGGTTTATATTATTTTGGTCCCAAGATGACTTGGATGATCATTGGATTGCGGGTTTATGTAATGAATTTATTATATTATCATTTAGGTTTGGGATTGGTATGTATATGATGTGAGATCTCTTTTGTAGATCATGGTACTGGGTTGATGGGATTATGCGATTATTTGTGTGTGAATAATGTTGTAATCATATGTAGAGGTTTTGGTTGATCATAGGTGATCGAATTGGGTTTGTAAGAGAGGTTTAAGACCTCTGGTATTGAGCTTAACTAAAACTGTACTCAGTCATATGAGATGATATTCTTGCATTTCACTCTTTTGTCCCAATTGTAGTCTAGATCTCTTTTGTAGTCAGTGAGGCTCCTTTTGTGATGAGCAGTGCGCTCTAGGCTATTGGCCTTCTTGCATGTGCATCACATACTTAATGCAGAAGTATCATCTGACTGTGGGTAGGCTTCCCATAGTGGTTTTCCCCTTTACCGGGTTTTCCATGTACAAATATTGGTGTCATATATTATGGATGGATGGTAACTATTCTATGATTTATGTTTATACTTAATTGTTATATTTGATATTCCGGTATTGAGTTTATGTGTTTTGATAATGAGGATTTGAATGCTTAAAGTTTTGTAATCTGTTGACAACTGATTCAGCCCCCCTCTCTCAGTTGTCCTCTAGTCATTTGAGCTATCTAACAATTAGTATCAAAGCAATTATTCATTGTGGATTGATATGGTGGTTCTACTACTCAAGGGGGGGTAGTCAGCTGCGTAGTTCAAAGGATTTATGATTTATCTTTGATATTTATGTCAGATTTTTAGCATTGATGTTAAAGGGGGAGAGATATTCTTGTGAAAAACATAAGGGAGAGATATATTTAAACTAGGGGGAGAGATCAAAGCTTAACACGGATATCATTCACAGGGGGAGTTTGGTTTATGTGTTCAGAGCTTCTTTGTTATATCATTTTGTGGGAGATTATTGGTTGTCTTCCATTGGGGGAGACTTGTTTGCAATTTCTTAGCACTTTGATGTTTTTCACATCTAGTGTTGCCATGAATTCCAAAGGGGGAGATTGTTGGCAACTTGAAGGAATTGATTATGTGTTGCATTGATGTTTTGTCATTGATGTTAACACTAGCTATTTTGGTTGTTTATCGGTTTTGGGTAGGTTCCGCTAGAGTTGTTGGATTATGATCGAGTATGCTTTGGTTTTTGGAATTGGTTTAGATTGGTCATTCATGTGTTTCGATGCATATCACGATGAGTTGGTTCAGGATTTGATAACTTAGAAGCTATCATTTTCTCTAGTAAGCCTTTGGACACTGGTAAGGGTTTTACCGATAGAGCTTTGTTTAAGATCTTTTGATGCACTTGATAAGTGGTATTGGTGTAGCCTCAAGATGGCTCATGCAATGTTGTTGGTTATCTTGTTCGTGTTCCTATTGATCCATGTTGTTCGATTTGGTTTATGGCGACCTATTTTGGGTCTGGTCTTATTCTGCTAGGTTATGGACCGGTTTATGTAACGTGTTGGTGGATGCTCCCGATGCAATACCAAATGGATTTATTGATTGGTTTATATTGTTTTGGTCCCAAGATGACTTGGATGATCATTGGATTGTAGGTTTATGTAATGAATTTGTTGTATTATCTTTTAGGTGGTCGACCTAATTGTTTGGGTCCTGGGTTGGTATATATATGATGTAAGATCTCATTTGTAGATCAGGGTAATGGGTTTTTGGGATTATGTGATTATCTATGTGTGAATAATGTTATAATCATATGCAGAGGTTTTCATCAATCATAGGTGATCAAATTGTGTTTGTAAGAGAGGTTTAAGACCTTTGGTATTGAGCTTAACCGAAACTATACTCAAGCATATGCGACGCTATTCTTGCAGTTCACTCTTTTGTCCATATTAAAGTCTGGATCTCTTTTGTAGTCAGTGAGGCTCCTTTTGTGGTGAGAAGTGCACTCTAGGCTATTGGCCTTCTTGCATGTGCAGGCCCCTCATTTTGTAATCACATACTTACTGCAGAAGTATCATCTAACTGTGGGTAGGCTTCCCATCGTGGTTTTTCCCTTCCCTTTATTGAGTTTTCCACGTACAAATCTTAGTGTCATATGTTATGGATGGATGCTAATTGTTATATGATTTATGTTTATACTTAATTGCTATATCTACTATTTTGGTATTGAGTTTATGTGTTTTGGTAATGAGGTTTTGAATGCTTAAAGTTTTGTAATCTATTGACAACTGATTCATACCCCCTCTCAATTGTCCTTTGGTTATCTGAGTTGTCTAACAATTGGTATCAGAGCAATTATTCATTCTGGATTGATGTGGTAGTGCTACTACTTAGGGGGAGTAGTCAGCTATGTAGTTCAAAGGATTTATGATTTATCTTTGCTATTTATATCAGATTTTTGGCATTGATGTCAAAGGGGGAGAGATATTCTTGTGAAAAACATAAGGGAGAGATATATTCATTAAGGAGAGAGATTAGAGCTTAACATAGATATCATTCATAGGGGGAGTTTGGTCTATTGGTTCAGAGCTTCATTGTTATATCATTTTGTGGGAGATTATTGGCTATCTTCCATTGGGGGAGACTTGTTTGGCATTTCTTGGTACTTTGATGTGTCTCACATCTAGTGTTGCCATCAATGCCAAAGGGGAAGATTGTTGGAAACTTGGAGGAATTGATTATGTGTTGCATTGATGTTTTGTCATTGATGTCAACACTAGATATTTTGGTTGTTTACTAGTTTCTAGTAGGTTTCGGTAGAGTGGCTGAATTATGATCCGGTATTCTTTGGTTTTTGGAATTGGTTTCGATTGGTCATTCATGTGTTCTTGATGTGTATCACGATTAGTTGGTTCAGGATTTGATGACTCAGAAGCTATCATTTTCTCTAGTAAGCCTTTGGTCATGGGTAAGGGTTTTACCAATAAAGCTTTGTTGAAGATCCTTTGATGCACTTGATAAGTGGTGTTTGTGTGGCTTCTAGATGGCTCACAGGATGTTGTTGTTTATCTTGTTCATGTTCCTGTTGATCTGTGTTGTTGGATTTGGTTTATGGTGACCTATTTTGGGTCCGGTCTTATTCTACTAGGTTATGAACCGGTTTATGTAACATGTTGGTGGATGCTCTCGATGTGTTACCAAATAGATTTATTGATTGGTTTATATTATTTTGGTCCCAGGCCAACTTGGATGATCATTGGAGTGTGGATTTATGCAATGAATTTATTGTATTATCTTTTAGGTGGGTGACCTAATTGTTTAGGTCTAGGGTTGGTTTATATATGATGTAAGATCACTTTTATAGATCATGGTAGTGGTTTTTGGGGATTATGCGATTATCTGTGTGTGAATAATGTTGCAATCATATGTAGAGGTTTTGGTTGATCATAGGTGATCAAATTGGGTTTGTAAGAGAGGTTTAAAACCTCTGGTATTGAGCTTAATTGGAAGTGTACTCGGGCATATGAGATGCTATTCTTGTAGTTCACTCTTCTATTTGGATTGTAGTTTGGATCTCTTTTGTAGTCAGTGAGGCTCCTTTTTTGATGAGCAGTGCGCTCTAGGATATTGTCCTTCCTGCATTTGTAGGCCCCTCATTTTGTAATCACATACTTACTACAAAAGTATCATCTAACTGTGGGTAGGCTTCCCACTGTGGTTTTTCCCTTTACCAGGTTTTCCACATACAAATCTTGGTGCCATATGTTATGGATGGATGGTAACTATTATGTGATTTATGTCTATACTTAATTGCTATATTTCTTATTCTGGTATTGAGTTTATGTGTTCCGATAATCAGGTTTTGAATGCTTAAAATTTTGTAATCTGTTGACAATTGATTCACCCCCCCTCTTAGTTGTCCTTCGGTTATCTAAGCTGTCTAACACAAAACTAGCTGTGATCTTGTGACATAACTTTGCCAGAATGCTTATTTAGCCAACCAAAAGCTTCGGAGAGAATTTCGCACCATTTTGTGCTCAAATAAAAAATTAATATAAATAGTAACATCATGTAAATACAAGGTTGAGACACCATTTTACCAACACTCAGTACCATATGTTATCCATATCTTATCTTCATATTGATATATCTCATTACATTCTATGAGATTTTCCCAAGATCTAGGGCTCAATCAAAAATACAATAGAGAGACAAAATATTGATAGGAATAAACTGTATTCTATCAAGATGAAAATATTGATCAACTAGATCATCAAAAGCTACATACAATGAACATGAGCCTACTTATATAGGCAAGGCTATATGGATATGTGAGCACACAAACATGACATGTGGTTCAATAAGAAACAAGGGTAGGTAGGAAATAGGTGTGGGTAGGTAGGAGAAACAATATAATAGTCCACATGAGGTGGATCACCCACTGAATGTGGAGTGTAACAACAAGATAAGTCCACAAAAGGTGGAAATTCTCCTACACACACTATCCCAATGTGGCACAAACACCCAAGTGTCTCATATCCAAACTACTATTAAATGCATGTACCTAAGTAAACTTAAGTAAGGTGTAATAATATCCAAGATGAATAATTATTTACACAAACACCCCCCCTTAAGTGCAACTTAGGGGAATGCACTTAAGTCTACAAATGCAACTAAGCAATGCAAGATGGGTCTCGACTATGAGGCCATGTTAGGTACCCATGTACAAATGAAAATGCATGCAAACCAATGCAATGAAATCTCTCACAAAGTGGGGAAAGAGAGAAAAACCCAATGGGAAAAAACCCTCCCCCAAAAGAGAGATGAAAAATAGATACAAAGAACTCTCATAGAAGTGTGTGAGGAACAAAACCCCATGTGAGGAAAAATTCCCCCCCATATGAGAGAAGAAGAAGAGAGACTAGGAAGCCCCCCCTCAATGTGGAATCTACACCAATGATAGAAGCTCGAAGATGAATGAAGAAACTGCTCCATGAATGTCAAACCACGTTCCTCCTCTTAGGAAGAAACAAAACCAAAGGTGGATCCAAAAACTCTTCCCAATCATGAAGGGAAGATGAAGCAAAAATACTCATGATGAAAGGAATCTCTGAAAATTGCTCAAATGTCTCCATGTCGATGCTGAAAGTTACCCCCTCCAAAGGTGGTAAACCGCGCCACACTGCTGAAAAAGGCACTCCAAGATCCTAGAACAATGTCCAAAGACTCATATGTCTCCTCAAAAGATAAAGAGACCTCCTCCAAGTGTTGTACAAAATTATCCACAATCATGTCAACCTCTAAAGATTGATCATGTAGAGAATGCACAAGAGGGTTAGAGTGATCCCTCGCAACAATCAAAGAAGGATCATCTTCATCAAAGAGAAGATGAATATCATCAATGGTGTCTCCCAAATATGTAATGTAGGACTCCACAAACAAACCTGTAATGTCTATCAAGTAGGCATCCCAATCAACTAGAGCTGGAAGACATGAAATATCCTATTGCACTGAATCATAAGAAGGCAAAACTGTCACACTAGCTGCATCATCGGGTGCAATAGGTGGTGTGATATCAAGAGGAGGAGATGATATGCAAGGCTCAAGAATAGGATCACAAGTGAGAATCCCCAAGTTCAAATGCCCAAAGTTCTCCTCAAAATCTGAATCATCAACATAGGAAGAATAAACCTCATCAATAGGACCAAAATCTGAAAAAGAGTACAACTAAGATGCATGATCAACCACCCCAGTTGCGATGATAGCTCCACTCTCCAATTCTCTAATGACAACTAACTCAGGTGTGAACTCCATAGTTTTCCTAGTTGCCCCATGTGTGATTTGACAGATGGAAAGAAGATTATTTGTCAAGCGGGGTACACACAACACATCATTGAAGGAGTTATCCCCAATGGCAATAGATCCTTTCCCAATCACATCCATGTATGTATGATTTCCCATCAAAATCTGTGGCATGTGGCAAGGCTCAAATGTAGAAAACATAGACTGCGAAGATGCCATATGATGAGAAGCCCCTGAATCTAGAAGCCATCTCCCTGAATTAGGACTTGTAGTAGCACAAAGAGCTTGTCCCTTTCCTTTATCTGTCCCAAAAGAGTGATCCTTTCCTTTATCCTTGGAAGAAGAAGCTGATGTAGACATTCTAGAAGGTAGGTTGATTTTGTTCTTCTCAAGAAGATTCTTCAACTCATCAATATCCTTCTTATAACAATGATGTTCATCATGTCCTGACTTCTTGCAATATCCACAAAAGAGATTATCCTTATATGATTTCCTCTAGGTGAGAATGGTGAATCACCTTGTTGTGGAGAGGAAGATTGTGCTCCATCTTGTTGTGGTCTTGACTTAGGTTGCTTTTGATTCTTGCCTTTTCCTTGATTAGTTTGATTCCCTTTATTAGCCACCAAAGCTTGTGACTTTGAAGATTTCAGAATCCCCATCGTGGTCAACTTAGATTGCTCAAGTATCAACATCTCCGTGAATGAATCAAATGAGGGAGAAGTGTATGAGGAACCTTGAGCTAACGTATGGGTGTGAAAGCCAGATACAAAGGATGCATACTCTAAAGGAAGTTTGTCCAACAAGTTATAAACCAATTGAGCATCCTTTTTGTCAATTCCACAATCCTTTAGCTTTGCTCTTAGCTCAGTTGCTTTTGTGACATAATCTTGGATTGTATCAAAATCCTTGGGATCCAAAGTTGTGAGTTCACTATCAAGCTTGTAGCCCTTAATCTCATCAATGTGACCATACAGTTTCTTAAAAATATCCCAAGCCTCTTTAATTGTTGTACACTTATCAATGTGAAAAATGAGGTCATCTGACACATACTTTCTAAGAGTTCCAAGTGCCATAGCATTCTTAGTAATCCATTCAATTTGAGCATTAGGATCAGGTGGTGCTGTAATAGTTTCATTTACATAATGAATGAGTCCTTTTTCCATTAGTTTACTCCATGCCTTAATCTTCCATGATGCATAATTATGAGGAGTTAAAAGTGGAAATTTAGGAAAACCCATAGCACCAAAATGAAAAAACACAAGATAGAGAGAGGCACAATCACACAAGACACCCCCCCAAAATACTCAATCAACCCCCCCCCCCCCCTTCCAAAATGCTGATTTTGGCACTTTATACTTAGTGCATATACAATGGGCCACTTGCAAAACAAGGCAAAGTGGACTTTTGAATTCGATTTACAAATTCTCAAAATGAGATCTAAGAGACTTCAACAAATACTGCTAGTGATCTAAACTGAGATCTAAGCAAAATGCAAGTACCAAATATGCCAAGAATGGCCAAGTACTGAAAGTACAATTTCTACTTAAAATCACTACAAAAAAATGGAAAATTATGAAAGTAGACCAAAAAAATTCACTTTAAAAAAAAATGGCACTTGAAAAGGAGGTCGTATGACCCCAAACGAAGCCTCTGAAGTTGAAAAATCAGGGATTAGACAGGTACAGTCATGAAGATCTGCAATTTCTGAAACATCTGTCCATAAAAATCAAAAAATTCTTCCACCACTGTGAAGAGCACGAAATGCTAGCCCATTTCAAAAAAAATTGCACCAAAAAAGGAGCAAAAATGAGAAAGATATGGCCTTCCAAAGTTGAACTACAAAACTGAAAAGTTCAATGAAGAGGGGGTCAAAAAATTTCAAAATTCTGCTAACATGGCACTAACATCAAAAAATGATAGGCTTAAAATTGACACCTGTCTACCCGTCAAAAAATTTCATCTCCCCCTTGCGTGGCGTTCGTACCATACAGACATGATGATGTGGCACTCTGCAATTAGTTCCGTACTGTACGGAACTAATGATGTGGCGCTTGCATGGATGCTATTGTAGCAGCCGTTAACGCACTGACATGACAGTGTGGTCGGGGCCTGGAGCCTGAAGGCGGCAGGGCCTGCAGCAGAGGCGGTGGTGGCAGTTGCTTTGAGTCCAGCGAGAGTCTGAGGTGCCGGGAGATCCGCAGGGGCCGAGCCGGGAGTTCTGGGTACCAGGAAGGAAACTGCCAGTGGATGGCAGCATGGTACTAGAGCATGGCGAGAGACCCAAGCACGGCAATAGAGTACAACCCTGCAACCTGCAATGTATAGAGTACTACGGGTCACGGGGGGGGTCTGCGGACCCCCCCAAAAATGATTTTTTCCGAATATTTTTTTTTTCTTTCGAAAATATTTTTTCTTAGAGAATACTTTTTTTTTTGGAAAATTTTTTTAAAAAAATTCGAAATCCGTACAATAATAGACAAAATGGGCAAAAAAAAATTTCTCACCAAAATAGGCCAACTTTATAGCCAAAATTCATGGAAATGGCCTCCCGGATTCAACCATGATGTCCAAATCGCTGTATGACGCCCCCCAAAAATGAAGATCCTCAAATCCAAAAATTGAAGCCTCCAAAATGTCTCCAAAAGACTAATCAATAAAGCCCTATAGGCTCTGATACCATGAGAGATTTTGCCAAGATTTAGGGCTCAATGAAAAATACAATAGATAGACAAAATATTGATAGGAATAAACTGTATTCTATCAAGATGAAAATACTAATCAACTGGATCATCAAAAGTTACATATAGTGGACATGAGCCAGCTTATATAGGCAAGGCTATATGGATATGTGAGCACACAAACATGACATGTGGCTCAATAAGAAACAAGGGTAGGTAGGAAATAGGTGTGGGTAGGTAGGAGGAACAATATAATAGTCCACATGAGGTGGATCGCCCACTGAATGTGGAGTGTAACAACAAGATAAGTCCACAAAAGGTGGAAATTCTCCTACACACACTATCCCAATGTGGCACAAACACCCAAGTGTCTCATACCCAAACTACTATTAAATGCATGTACCTAAGTAAACTTAAGTAAGGTGTAATAATATCCAAGATGAACAATTATTTACACCAACACATTCATTTAATTTCTAAAGTAACATCAAAAAGTTATGTCACACTTTATGTCAGATGTTTAACACACTTAAATTTGTGTGTCTCCAAAATGACATCTCAAAGAAGATCAAGGTGGTAAGATACTTAATGAGGAGGCATTCCATATAAGTTAGGAATGGAATTTGGTTAAATATGGGTATGGATCAAGATGAAGGTGGTGAGACCTCATGAGGAGTAAAAACTAGAAATGGAAGCCCTTTAGGCATAGACAAGTTGGGAGCCAACATAACGGTTGATTGGTTACTTGATTATACCTCTCTAATGAATCATCTAATCACAAGCTTTACATCTATATTCTACACTTTTCTAAGGTTTGGCAAAGGATATTGATGATGTTGATAGTATAAGAATAATTGAAAATATGATGTTAAATATAATTATTTATGTTGGTTCATCTATGCGGAGAAGAAATATATTTGATGTCACTCAATCACTTTTTTGTGTGGCTATGCTTTTTTTGGCAATGATAGCTACTTTCTGCATGAGGATCTATCAAGCACCTTGATAACCAATAATATATTCACATTAATTTTGTTAGATGTTATCTCAACATCATCATGAAAATTTTTAAAAATCTTTTCAAGTACATGGATGAGATTTATAAGGTCCAACATGTCAATTTCCATTAATTTAAGGATATGGAGGAGGCTAGCTAGTATGAACACAATATGTATCATTGGACCAAGTGGCTCCTAGCCCTCAAATTCATTCATTTTTCTAATCTACCTCTAAATATTATATGTAAAATATTTTTGGTGGTTAATATATGGATAGATAACCACCCTTTATGTATCTATGAAAAGTTATATATATTCACTAAATTTTTTATGCTTTATTATGAGATTTTAGTTATGAATAAAGTAATATTTTTTTGTGGAAAGACAATAATATAATTTATATAAATGAGATGGATTTGGTTTACATTGTGCTATAAAAATTAAGCTTTGACACTAAGGAGCCTAGGTGCCTAACAAGTAATATTATTATACAAGAACTTAAGGAAAATTTATTATCCTTTATAAGAGTGAAGAAAAACTAATATGGGCTCAGGGCCTAGCTCAATTGGTGAGAGCTTCTAGTGTTGAAGCATGAGGTCACAAGGTCTAGTCCCCCCAAGTCCACATGTACTAGAGAACATGTTGTGCCAATGTCACCTGTTTATATATTTATAGTCAATAAGATTTATAATGCAAGAGATTTACCTCAAATATTTGTTATACCACTCAATGTGTATACAATCAATAATGCTTGTCAATATGTCAACCCCTAAGAAAATGCCAATATGTCAAAAAAGTATCTCATCACTTCATTGGTTTAAAAACAACTACTTATATTGTATATATATATGCAAAATAAACTAGCCACTAAATTTATTATGATCAATCTGGTTTTTTTATAGCAGATTATATAAAAATGAATGAAGGTTTGTATTCCATAATATTGTTAATCCTTTTTTTATTGGTCAATCTTTGAGCCTCAAATTTTGTTGGAATAATAAGACCATGCTCTCTTTTTTTTATAATTATTATGTACCTTTGTCCACAAATTGGTTTTTACTACTCGATACAAGAGTACAAGAACCTCTTTGGAAAAGAGCTAAGGACTGAGAGGTATCCATTCTACCGAATTCGCTCGAGGCACAATCTCGGTCTCATCCCTTTTTGATGTTAGAGCCTTGCACTCAGCACGACTTGATCCTTGGTGGGCTCATTTTATATTATTTATGTTTTATTTTAATATTAATTAAATTTTTAATTTATTTTAGTCATATTTTATTGAAATATATAAACAAATATTAATAAAAAAAGCAAAATAAATATATATTATTAATTTTTCTTTTTTTAATTGTTGGTTAAATAAATTGGACTGGTTAATATCAAGATGTCTGAGTATATTTGTGAATAATAGGTCTTTGTGTTGTTTGTTAGGACTTCCCTTTGTTGTTTTAACATTCCTAATTTTTGTTGTTGTGTTATTGTTTGAAATGTGAAATATTCTTATGAAGTTTTCTGGATTCAATTGTGTGTATTTTTTTTATGGGAAAATAATACACACAATCGAATCCAGAAAACTTCATAAAAATATAACATGGATTGTGGAAATCTCATAGCTTTAATGTGAAATATTTTTACCTGTTTTCTTTGTTTTGAATTATTTAAATTAACACTTTATTTATTCTCTAGACTCTCATTTAAATGTCAAGTATATTAAAAGACATTTTAATTACATATCACAATTTTTAGTATTTATTTTTTTCTCATGTTTTATGTTTATCTTATTTATTTATATTTACATATTTTATTTTTAATTTATTTTAATTTATTTTCTTAAAATATATAAATCATTAATAATAATAAATATAAAAATATATATATATTAGTAGTTTTTTAAAATTTTGATTGATAGTTAACTGAATTAAAATGGGTGATATGAAGATGTGTACTTTTTTATTGTACTTTTTGTTGAGACTTCCTACATTCCTCTAGTCTTAATTTTTGTTTTTGACATTTTTATTTAGATTATAAAATAAGATATTTTATGTTTTGACAAACATTTAATTATTTTTTAGACATTAATTTGAATATTAAATATAATAAAAGTAACTACTTTTGTCATTTGACCACTCCTTGTTTCTTACTCATTCATAAGAAAAAGTAGTTAGAATGAGAATCAAAGCAAAACAAGACAATATCGACAAGATAAGAATGGGAATGCCTGAGTTAACTCCCAAAGTAATGGAGAAATGGTTGTCGAAGCAAAATTTGTAAAGCGCGGCAAGCATATATACGAAGTGGCTAACAAGCAACGAATAAAGATGTTGATTGCATTGAGATATCGACTAAACATTTAGAACCCACATGATCTGCTTTTATTCAAAGTAATCGACAAATGCGAAAATTGAAATGCACAGCAAGCATAAATACCAAGTGCCTGACAAGCAACGAATAAAGATGTTTGATATCGACTAAACATTTAGAAGTTAGAACCCACTTGCTCTGCTTTTATTAAAGCGCTGGTCCATTAAACTCTCTTTCGTTTCAAAAGCATGTTAAGGGAATCCGCCCTTTAGACAACGTGGGCATATGCCATAATTGATGCACACTTCATTCCCAATAAACTTTACCTTTACATTGGACGAGAAGCTTCCTTTTCTTATAAATTTAGAGAATTGTCAGCTTGTTAGACTCACATTCAGCCAAGCTTGAGTAGCATTGCTATTCAGTTTTCTTCTCTAAATCCATAGCCTGTAACAAATCAAAGATGGCCGAAGGATTTGCTGTTGCGTTTGCCAACGGCGTGCTTGGAAAGCTTGGTGAGATTGTGGCGCAACAAGTAGTGAATGAGGCATCACTGGTGCTCAACTTCAGAAAGGACTTCCAATTGTTGCAGACAAAGCTCACAGATATATCTGGTTATCTACAAACTGCTGATCAGCAAAGTGCGCTCAATCTTTCTGTGAAACGATGGCTGATGGACGTGAACGATATTGCTCTTGATGCAGAAGATATAGTTGATGAGTGCACTGTTCAACCTTTGTATACAAGGCCCACTCCATCATGTTTCTGCCATTTCAGTCAATTAGCCTTTCGGTATAAGATGGGGAAGAGGATTAAAGATCTGAAAGATAGGATGACCTCTACCATTCAAAAGGCCCAGGAGCTCAATCTTGTTCATCAGATGTTGAATTCAAGTCAGCCTTCAACTAGTACTTCCGAAAGAGGAGCAGAGTTGAAGAGATCGAGTGTATTAGCTGAGACCGATTCACGAGCAGTGGCTATAGACAACAAGGTGAAAGAAATAGTGAGATTGTTAGAAGAGCATGCTGTTGTTGCCGTCCTGGGAATGGGCGGGCTAGGTAAAACATTCCTTCTGCGGCATGTCTATGACACAAATAAACAAAGGTATGACCACTCTGCCTGGATTTCTGTATCAAAGACTTGTTCTCTTAGAACTTTGCAATGCGACCTGGCCTACCAAATTAAATTGCAAATGGACCCTAATATCAGTGTTGTGCTGCTAGCTCAGTTGATTCATGGGCATTTAGTGGATAGGAGATGTTTGATTGTTCTTGATGATGTGTGGAGGAGTAGTGTACAAGGTGACTTGATAGAAAGGCTTGGTCTTCCCACTGGCGGTAACAACCAGTGTAAAATTGTGGTTACTACCAGAAGTAGAGATGTTGCCGCAAACATGAGAGCTCATATCTATGAGATGCAACAACTCTCAAAGGAGGATAGTTGGAAGCTGTTTTGCCTCTTTGCCTTCCCCGATAGTGACGGAAATAGGCCACCCGAAGACCTCAAGAGCTTGGCTACTCAAATTGTAGAGAAATGTGGGAGGCTTCCACTGGCTCTTAAGACAGTTGGGGCATCCATGGCCAAATCTGTGGGCTTAGGGAACTGGGAGTCAAAACTAAGGCAATTAAAAGATGTAGGAGGGACAGAGGACTCAACGATGCAAATCCTCAAGCTGAGTTACGACTCGCTTCCTTCACATCTTAAATCTTGTTTTGCTTATTTCTCTTTCTTTCCACAGGATACAAAGATATTTTTTTCTATGATAAAGGAGGCCGAAGATATACATCAAGACTATTTGATACATTTGTGGATAGCTGAAGGTTTTATTCCACAAGAAAGAGAGAAAGAACAGTGGGACATTGGGTTGAATTACTTACACCAACTTGTAGATCTATGTTTGCTGGAGGTAACCACATTTCTTGGCTGTTACACCGTGCATGACTTGTTGCATGATTTGGTTATTAATATAAGTAAAGAGTACAACTGTGAATTTCATCTTCCCTTACAAGAAACAAGGTGCCGCCGGTTACTATTGGGTAAGAAAGGTATAACCAATGATGCAATTTCAGGAGGACCTATTCATTCTCAGCGACTTCTTCGCACTTTTTCATTCTCGCAGAATCTAGAAATTACAAGCATTCCAGAACACTGGTTTGATCATATGAAAGTACTCCGTGTTCTCGACTTGAGCAGCACTGCCATCTCTACACTGCCAGAATGTGTTGGGAAATTTAAGCTTCTCAAGGTTTTGAATTTGTCTCAAACAAAGATCGGGGAGGTGCCAAGCTGTGTTAGAAGACTAAAGAGTCTTCAATTTCTTGATGTTTCTGGAAGCAGTAGCATACATCGTCTACCTGACTGGATAGGTGAGCTCCGATCTCTTTCCCATCTTGACGTTAACGGCTGCTCAGATGAACTTCAGCATCATATACCCAAGGGAATTTCAAACCTCTTGTATCTGAGGACACTGAGATCTGACAGCATCTCACTTTCTACCGAAGAGAATGAAGTATTAAATATTAAAGAAGTCGGCAATTTGAAAAGTCTCCAGGAATTAGCTTTGGCTTTGGTAGATGAACGTGAATTGAGAAGTTTAGAAGATGGTATCCTTGAGCATCTGGTGAAAATGAAAATTCTTGAAGTAAGCAATTTGATCGATCCTGCAAGAGAGGATGATATAGAAGAATGCAATCTTCCAGCATTTCCAGAGAAAATGAAGGCTATGAAAGATCTTCAAAGACTTGCGCTTAGTCGTTTCTCTGTGCCAAGTTGGATATGCGGTATGGTTAATCTGACAGAACTTGTATTGAGGAAATGCAGTGATTATCCATCGCTCCAAAACATGCCCAATTTAGAAACATTGGGTTTAAACAGTGATTCGAGATGCAGAAAATTGCCCAAGAACTTTGGCGAGAGTGGGAGGTTTCCTAAGCTAATTAGGCTGATGCTTTATAGGTTCCCTTTTTTGGAGGAATTGCCCGCATTGGAGGAAGGAGCGATGCAATGCCTTGAAGTGTTAATGATGGGTGACTGTCCGCAGGTGAAGAAAGTTCCAGAGGGATTGGAGCGGTTGAGGCGGCTAAAGAGGATACGGTTACACCAAGAAAGTGTAGAGTTAGAGGAGAGGTTAAAGGAAGGTGGGGAAGATTGGAATAAAATCAAAGCTAATAATCCGAACATTCAGATAGACTTGATCTAACTAGCAGCTCGTTCATTCAGTTTGAGAGCAACGGCATAAGTTGTGTAAGATCTTTCCTTCATATACTTTTTTATTTTGAAAATTGTGACTAACTGTTAAGACGTAGAATTCCTTATCTAATAGTTATGTATTTCTTAAAGATCGTTTATATGTAAAAAGGGCTCCTCCATATGTTTTTGCCTTAGGAATTATCAATAACATTCGAAAAGTTACTTCTTTTTATACTTTAATTTAAAATATAATTAAGTTTTAGATCAATCTAATTTTAAATATTGTTATTATTTTTTTTAATTTAATAAATTAATATTATGATTGGATTTTTTTAATTTTATGAATTAGAAATTATAATTAGTGTACGTTGATTTGTTTTAATAAAATTTAAGATATAATTTAATTATATAAAATAAAGAATTATATTTGTTATAGATTTTTAATGGAAATATTCAATTTTGAAAGTTTAGATTTTGGTGCATTTATTAATTGAAAAAATGATTACAACAAATATATAAGAGGAAAGACATTTACATAATGATAATGAGTACTATACAATTTTATACAATACGGATAAACAAATAATGAGTTGTAAAGTTCAAGAATTTGAAACTACAAAAACAAGTTAGGTTGAATTGGGATTTTGCAAGCTTATGTGCTTAGTGAATTCAAGTATGAAAAGTATCATCTACGAGTAATGCATTTCCTTCCTTTATTATACTTGCTTTGTTATATATTTTTTATTTTAGTCCACTTCAACATTTACTAAGAAACTAAAAAATGTCATCAAATGATAGACGACCGCAAATATTTATATAATCTTGTTAGCCAAGCACTACACATTTATATTTTCAACAACTATTTTATGTAGTACTTAATTCAGAAGATTATATGTATTTGTGTCTATTGACCATTTGATAATATCTCTAGGTGTTATTACTACTTTTTAGGAATATGATATGTGTGATGATTTAGAATGTTTTTTATATTTTTATGAAGAGAAACTATAGAGGTATATTTAATTTGCTTAGATTAATGATCATTTACAAAGAAATCTAAGAGTGGTTAAAATTATTTACCATAAAATAATGATTTGATATTTTTTTGTAGGCATGTGACTTAAGATAGGTTAAAGTTGGAATAGACTTGAAACATTCTAGTTATAGTTGAGGTAATGCAATAAATTGTATAAAAATCCATTATTGTAACCATTTCAAACTAATTTAATAAGTATTAATGTTCTACATGATTTGGGTACAAATTTTCTTAACTATTTATTATTACTTTCATGCTCATGATTGCTTGTTGGGTGTTTTTCATACAATTATAAAATCTAGCCAAAGATATTGAGAGTCTTATGTGCCTTGTGCAAACAATCCTATAGATATATATGTTTGTGTGCAATGATGTTAAGTGACATCTATTTGGTCAATTGCATTTAGTGTATTTCTTATAACAATGTCTTTTGAAGGCACAAGGTTCACATAAGGTACAATTAAATATTTATCTTTTAAATCATATTGATTTACTTGATTCTAAAAAACATGTGTAGGCATGGATAGTAATGATTCTAATGTTTCAACATCTTCTATGATAGTTACTATATTTTCTTTTGTTGAGATCCTTGTGAATGGTTACTATGGTCCTTTATATGCTATATGTTATCTTGTTCATAAACCAATTAAAGGTGTTCTTATTGAGCTTGTCAATTTGACATATGCTAAAAATATTATTTAATAGAAATAATATGAGAAGTCAATTGTTTCCTTTAGGATAACTTTCATGGAATTTCAATTGAAATTTTTGGTTGCATTATTTTATTTTTAGGCAGCCTTTTAAAGAAGATTAACGTTGAATATTATACCACTCTTAACTTGGATCCGTTCAATGCATTACATAGTGGTCTATAAATTAAGCAATGTCAAGTTGTTCCTTATATGTTACAATTTTATATTAAATGGATTCAAAAGGATGAAGTTGTTACTATTTATAAAGATCCATATGATTCATTTTAATATTAGATAATTTTACTTTAGATACATTAATTGATATGCTTAAGTAGACATAATGGTAAATATGTGCCAACCATGCATCTTAATGTTCTTATAATTATTAATTATACTTGATAGTACAACTTGGTGGGGTCATAATTTCTAATTAGATTATAAAAATTAAAGTTGTTGAATGCATTGAAAAAAAATCCCAAAGATTTAGGTAGAAATATAATGAAGATTAATCAAAGACACCAAAATATTTAAGGGATAGAAATTCTCCAAAGGCATTCAAAAAAATGAAAATGACTAAGATGTAGAACATATCAAAAAATATTTTTTTAATATTTCCTAGATTTAAACATGCAAATGTCATCCAAATGCTCAAGGATTTGATTATATCACAATGCATATTTAAATAGTTTAAATATGAAAATTTCAAAAACCCAAACTAAGGAGGCAACCTAGATCATGATAATTAGAAGAGCATCTTTTATGTTTATTAAAGGGGACTAGGACCAATGTGGGTCTTCGATTTTGGAGTAATTACAGTCGCATTTTCGGTTATTATTTTTTATGCATTTTTTAGTAAACCACTTATGGATGTAATATACCATACGCGTATGACAACACAACCTTTTCGTATGGACAACACAACCTCCACCCTGTACGGACAACACACCCTCCATTGTATGGTCAACTCAACCTGTACTGTATGACCCTCTATCCATACACTCAACATAGCCTCCACCGTACTAGCAACATATCCTCCACCATACGACCTCCATCGTATAGTCCTCCACCCATACGATCCTTGCCTTTCGTATAGACAATTGACTCTCTTGTGCGGAACTAATAATCTCGGCCTCAAAAAAATGGTTCCGTTATGTGCAATAATCTAGACAATATAATTAGTTTAACACAAATGAGCACACTAGGAAAGTATAAATTCATATTCAATAATGATAACACGTCATATTACAAAAATATCGGACTGAGGGCTGAGCAGAGTAGGGTCAGGAGTTACTCCCAGCGAAACTACAAATTCCAAGTAGGGAGGATCTTCCACCTCCGAAATGGAAAATGAATGAACTCCAACTAGAATTTGCACACACGGAGAAAACGCCAAATTTGCATACCTACAACAATTACTAACTCGGCCATATATATATGGCTTCAGGGAAACTTCATGAAGGATTACAAAAAGAGCTATCATGGCTAAAACATTACCGCCAAAAGTAAAAAGGGCCTGAGATATAATAAATTTAACTTTCAAGGCCATACACAATTATTAAATTATTTAATAATATCAGGGACATTACAATCCTCCCTATCGGAGAATTGCTTGCCCTCAAGAAATTGTAGACTTGGATGCTCCAGAATCTGCTCGCCTTCCCAGGTGGCATCCTTGATCGACAGATCCTTCCATCACAGGAGGAATTCCTTGATTGTGTACGAGCTCAACTTCTTCTCTCTGACGTCAATGATCTCGGTCCGTTCCAGAATCAGTTTCCCTTCTTCATCAATGGGTGGGAGGTCCTTCAACAATGTGACACACTGCCCGACAACCTTCTTGAGGCATGACACATGGAAAACATTATGAATCCGACTTCCCTCAGGAAGTTCTAACTTGTAGGAAACTTCGCCCACCCTTTGAACAACTTTGTAGGATCCATAGAAACATGTCTTTAACTTCTTCTTACCACATATCCTCAGGGAGGATTGTCTATACGGTTGAAGCCAGAGGTATACCAGATCGCCAACCTCAAAATACCACTCAATCTAGTGTTGATCGACATACATCTTCTTCTAGTTCTGAGCCCTTTGCAGGTTATCCTTGAGATATCTCAGGATGTTCAATCTCTCCTATAACAAGTCTTTAACCCTTAGTGTGCAACGATCACCCAATGCCAAATCCATGAAAGATAAAGTTTCATAACCATACAGTGATTTGAAGGGCACCATACCTATTGACATGTGGTAGGTGGTGTTGTAACAGTGTTCACCAAAATTTAACGAATGAACCCACACCTTCTATTGTGTTGAGACATAGTTCATGAGATAACCCTCCAACCATTTGTTCACGATCTTTGTCTGTCTATCTGTCTGCGGATGGTAGCTCGTGTTTGGTGATAACTCAATTCCTACCAACTAAAATAACTCAATGCAAAAGGTTCTCAGGAAGCGGCTATCCCTGTCACTCACTATGTTCCGTGGAAGACCATGCAAGTGGATAGCTCTCAAAAAAATAACTCGACCACTTGAGATGCCTAATATCCAGTGGAGATGGAAAATAAATGGGCATACTTCATCAAACGATCTACCACAATGAAGATGCAATACTTTCCTTACACCTTGGGAAGCCCAGTAATGAAATCCATTGAGATGTTATCCCACTTATGGTCGGGGGTTGGCAGTGGCTGAAGCAATCCAATGGGTAAGATGTGTTCAAATTTGTTCTACTAATAGGTGGAGCATTCTCACACGTACTGCAAAACGTCATTATTAAGGCCCTTCCAGGAAAACCTTCCTAGATTTGTCGATAGACCATTTTTTAGGTATCTTGGGTGTTCGACCAAGAGTGAGTCATGCATTTATTTTAGAATTTTTTCCTTCATCTTAGACTCGAGCACCAAATAAATTTTATCCTTGTACTAAATGATATCATCAACCACCTTGTATCTATCATCCTGCACTTGACCATCCATCAGCTCGCATGCGAATGTATTCTTGGAATATTCAACCAACAGACATTCCTTCCAATCCACCAAAATATGGGATAGAGAACATATGGAAGGCCTTCTTAATAGAGTATTGACCACCACATTATTATTTCCCTTCGCATACTCAATGTCAAATTTATATGCCTAGATTTTCTCACCCACTTCTGTTGTCATTTGTTCAAATCCCTCTGGTCTAAGAAATATCACAGGCTATTGTGGTCTGTCTGCATGACAAACTTTCCCCCGATGAGGTACTACCAAAACTTTGTTAGTACGTGCATGATGGCGAGCATCTCCTTGTCGTAGATGGAGTATGACCACTCTTCTCGTGAGAGCATTCAACTCTCAAACGTGATGGGGTGACGATCTTGCATCAACACCACTCCAATACCTTGACCCGAGGCATCACACTCTAAGATGAAAGGGTGAGTGAAGTTTGGTAGTGCCAGAACTAGACATGTACTCATAACTTCTTTCAACTTGTTGAAACTATGTTGGGCCTGCACATCCTAGTGGAAGGATCCTCTCTTCGTCAGATCTGTTAGTGGTGCACCAATTTGTGAAAATCCCTTCACAAACCTTCTATAATAACTGCACAATCCAATAAATCCATGCAGCTCCAAGAAAGTCTTGGGATGCGGTTAGTCTAGAATGGCCTAGATTTTCTCTTGATGTACTTGAACCCCACAGGCACTGATGATGTATTCCAAGTACAATATCTCCATCATTCCAAATTTATATTTGGACCTCTTGGCAAACAATGATTGTGACTCCATGATTTCCAGAACTTTGTCTAAATGCCTCAAATGTTCCTCCCACATTTTGTTGTAGATGAGTATGTCATCAAAGAACACCAATAGTTGCTTGTTGAAGATTTGGTTCATGTAGGACTAGAAAGTGGCCGAAGAATTGGTTAATCCAAACGACATTGACCAAGAACTCATAGTGTCCATAATGGCAACGAAAGGTTGTCTTCTCCACATATTTATCCCTCATGCTGATCTAGTGGTAGCTAGAGCAGAGATCAATTTTGGAGAAATAAATTGTTTCATGTAGTTCATCCAACAACTCATCGATCCTGGGGATGTGGTATCCATTCTTGATAGTTTTTTTGGTTAATGCATGATAATCCACACACATCGAGAGGGATCCATCCTTCTTCTTTACTAGCACTACTGACAACACGAAGGGACTAGAGCTTGGCCTGATTCATCCTTTGTTAAGGAGTTCCTGGATAGTCTTCTCTATTTCATCCTTAAACTTCTTAGGATGGCGGTAGGGTGTGGTAATGATGGGTTTGGCTCCTTCCTCCAACTTGATGGTGTGCGCAAAGCCATGGTGTGGTGGTATGCCAAGTGGGATGTTAGTGAATACCATGCTATGATTATCCAACACCGACTGAAGCTCCTAATCCTAGTAGTGAGATTGTTTCCCTCTCACAGGTTCTGTCGAGATCAAACAATGTGCTACCCAAATGACTTCATCATGTTTGAAAAGTGCTTCCATTTGTTTTGCTGAAATCTTTCTTGGGCCGCCATTCTACATTCCTTTGAGAACCACCCGCCTGCCATCCACCTCGAATGAGAACTACATCTTTTTGAAGCTTTGTTTGTACTAGTCAAGGGTCTCCATCCATTGAATTCCCAATATGACATCAATATCATCCAGATCTACCACAAAGAAATCATTTGTCACCATGTAATTTCCCATGGTGATGCTCAGTTGCAGAACTAGGTGAGTGCATGATAGGATATTTCTTCCCGCCACCTTGACATTGAATCCTTCATGCTCTTTTGTATGCAAACCCCTTTGGGTGATGAGTGATGAGTTTATGAAGTTGAGTGAGGCCCCACTGTCGAGCATGAATAGAACTCGTTTACCAACCAGTGTGGCAATAACGCCCCCCCTCTGTACCAATGTGGAAATTCTAGATCCACCTGTCATGTTTATTCTAAAGACTCTTCCTTTGATGGCTCACTTTCTTCAGGTTCCTCCTCTCCATTAGACATGACCTCAATATAATGAATATTTCCTTTTCCTAAGCATTGGTGCCTTGGCTCCCACGATTCCTTGTAGGTGAAATATAGCTTCTTCCTTCTGAGCTCCTATTTTGTGGCCTCATCCAATGACAACTTCTTCAGAAAGGTTTTGATATCCTTATCCTTTGAGGTGAAGGGTGGTTTGGCATGTGGACAATTTTTAGAGGAAGAAGATTTCATCATGTCATGTGCCATCTTAATTACTTCCTTGAGCATGTTGGGGTTGAACCCTTTCACCCAACCCTTCAGTGGTTCCATCAACCTGTCCATGAATAAAACCACCAATCTCCTCTCTAAAATATCTATCACCAACATGAACAGTCTCTAAAATTCTGTAATGTAACTGTCCACCGGTCCATATTACTTCAATTGAGCCATCTCTTTAAAGTTGACTTCTAGATCTCTTCCATCAAAACAGTCTATGAGCCTCTCCATGAATCTAGCATATGAAGTTATCTGATCATGGTCGAGGGTGACCATTCCATGATGCCACCATTCGTGAGCAACTCCTTCCAGGGGAAGTGAAGCAAATTTGATAGCTTCATCTTCAGGCATCGAGTTAAGTTGGAAATAGGTATCCGCTTTTTGTACCCAAGCTCATGCCAAGGTTTCTCTGATTCCATCAAAGGGTGATAAATTAATCTTACCAAACTTCTGTTTGATATCATCGTTATAGTAGCCATAGTAGCCACGACTTCTATTACCCGAGTATTTCATCTACAGCTCCACATAATCCTTGAAGGATATGTCTCCTTCAAGGTTTGCATCCCTCCAATCTTGATTCAACTATGCTTGCAACTCCTGGAAAGTGGGCTCTTTCTCCCCATGCGGTGCTTGAGTTCTCTGGGAAAAAGTTGGCATCAGCGGTCAGAAATTTGGATGTTGTGGGTTTGACCTTCCAATGATTGAGTTATCACTTTGTCCATTATGATCTTCATTTGTTTTTCTCAAGGCCAATTGATGCAATGTATCTTCCATGAGTTTTTTCTTTGTTCCCCTCTAACCATAGTGTCATTGAGCTGAGCTTAGCTTCTGATTAGCTCCCTTAATAATGCAATGACTTCTTTAGCTGGATCTCGTGGTTCCCCCATTCGGTCGGCAAAACGTACCTCAATCTAGTGTAAATGTGCATCCACTACCCGATAGGCTGGCAACATCACCAAATTTGATACCACTACAATGTACCGTACGCGTATGACAACACAACTTCCACCCTGTACAGACAACGCACCCTCCATTGTACAGTCAACTCAAGTTGACCGTACAACCAACACCATACGACCCTCCACCTATACGCTCAACACAACCTCTAGCATACGACCTCTACCATACAACCAACACAGCCTCAACCATACGCTCCTTGCCTTCCATACGGACAATTGAATCTTGTGTGGAGCTAATAATCGCAGCCTCAAAAAAATGGTTTCATTATGTACAATATGTTGGACAATATAATTAGTTTAATACAAATGAACATACAATGCAAGTAGAAATTCAGATTCAATAATGATAACACTTCAGATTACAAAAATCTCGGACTGAGGGCAGAGCAGAGTAGGGTGAGGAGTTACTCCCACCGAAACTGCGGATGCCAAGTAGGGAGGATCTTCCACCTATGAAATGGCAAACGATTGAACTCCAACTATAATTTGTACACACAAAGAAAACACCAAATTCACATACCTACAACAATGACTTACTCGACCATATATATGGCTTTGGGGAAACTTCCCGAAGGATTACAAAAGGAGATGACACTATCAAAATGTTACCACCAAAAGTAAAAAGGGCCCAAGATATAATAAATTTAACTTTGGGGGCACACAATTATTAAATTATTTAATAATAATAGGGACATTACAACTCGCAGTTTCAATTTTTCTTATTTATTGTTACTTGAGGATGGAATTATTGGAAATGTGCCTCAAATTAACTTGACTTGTGTTCAGACTGATCGGAGTAACCTACCCCAATGGAACAACTAGAGAACAAATAGGCTCTTTCTATCAGTGTGACTCTTGCCGATGTATCCTTCTTCATCGGGTTTTTAGAGTAGCAATGTTCATGTTAAACTGATGGGCCGATGGAACCTCCTTCTTGTTGATCGACTATCGGGTGAGCTTGGTTAGCGTTACATCGATGACTCAATGAGGTCGCCTTTGGCGATCGGGTTGACAAGATGGAAGCTACGTCGATGACCGATGGAGTCACCTTCGGCGATCAGAGTATCATCGGAGATCGGGATGACATTGTTGGGTTATGTTGATGGCTCGATAGAGTCATTGTGGTATCATCAGGAGATCGGGTCTACCTATTGTAGGCTATCCTGATGAGCCGATGAAGTCGACCTGTTTGGAGCTGCATTAGTGGAGTCGTCTACTAGATCATTGAGAGATCAGAGCAATGCATCTGTGGTCTTTCCAATGGCCGATGGAGTAGAGACCGACTACGGGTGTGCGCTAGAACCGAAGTCCAAAAAGTGAACACTTGGACACTGAAGATGGTCTTGTCAGTGTATATGAATACGAACTGACCCAACTTCCTGGTGTATATGGGATAATTATTTTCTCATAAATGCAGACTGACGCAGATAGTTAGATGTCTAACCAATTGATGCAAAATGACAGTTGAACGGTTGACATGGAAAATGTATATGAAGCCAAGAGGAAACTCAAATATGGTGTTGTTCTGTTGATAAGTCGTAATTGATTCGGTGAGCCGATTGGAGTGTCCAGTTCGTGAGGATCTGAGAACAAATACCTGTAGTTGCAAATTGAAAATTTGTTGTAGATTTATTTACTGAAAATAAAGTGTTCAACTGTTGGTGGTGGGTTTTTCCCGAAAGGGTTTTCCCACGTAATTCTTGGTGTTCTGTCTCTGTGTTGATTCTATGTGTTTTTTCTATGTTATTCTTAACGTTCTATAAAAGTTTTAAACTTCATTCTTGCATGATTTTCCCTGTTAATTGACATTAGGAAGGCGTTTCCGCACTTTACTTTCCTTACAGGAATATTGCATGGTTTATATGATTTAATTTCAAGTGCTATTATACAAAAATTTCTCTATTTAATGTTGGTGATACTGTTACTTAGTTGTTAAAAGTACAATTATATTTTCTTTAAAGTGGGTTTTTTACCCTAAAAAGGTTAAACATGGCTCTACTTAAAGCTTCATATATGAAGTATTTCCATAGAATTAATCCCTTTCAAAACATATTATGAGTGAAAATTTAATTATATTGTATGTAAAATTTCAAGGACAATAAAGAGTGTATATAGTGAAAATGGGATGATAAACTATTGTATAACTGAAAAGAACCAACCACATAAAAGCCCTATTTCTACAATCAAAATCTACCATACACTAATGAAGAAACCTATAACATGCAAATCAATAAAATAGGAAGATTATACCATTCGCATGCTCAGTCGAGTTTTATCTCCATTGTTTCCTATCTCCATTGATTTTGTTTGATGTGGTTGATGTCAGATTTTATGTATCCACAAGATCTCAACCAAGCACAGATTGTGGTTGTGTATACACTTACGTGATTGATCACATGAAGATTGATTGCTCGCCTTAGTTATGTTTGTCAAAGGATGAAGGAATCCTCTAATATAGAGAACACCTTAGAAAATGGAAGGATAAGATTAAGAGGTGCAAAGGATAAATGGTTGGCTAGGATTAAAGGGTAGGAGGAGAAAATGATAAAATAATAAGAAAGCGGATAAAGAAAAATTAAGAAGTAAATGGCAAGTGTCATGGAGGGAAAAATCTAATGAGTTAATTAACTATGATCCATTTAATTAATATAGGAAGTGGGGCCAATCAAATAAATAAAATATTTATTTAATTTAGGGAAAAGCTAGAAGAAGATAAATGAATTAATTAAGTAAATAAAAAATTATTTAATTAATAGAAGGCTTAGGATAAAATAATTAAATAACTAAAAATGTTTATTTAATTAGAAGAGGACAATCTAGGTGTCTACAAAGAAAAAATAAAAGTATTTTAAAGAAAAAAGTAGAATGTATAACTTGATACAATGAATAATTAGCTTATGTAAAAATTCTTTAAATAAGAATCATCGAGAGAAAATGAAAGTATTTGAAAGATGAAAGAAGCATATAGTGATATAAAAAAAAACCTTCATACCATCATATCAAGGTCAATGGTAGAAAAATTAGAATCTAGAAAACCAAAAAATTCACATGGTACAACCTAAAATATTTTTACCAAATCATACACAAACATCTATTTTCCTAAAATGAATTATTTTGAATAATGTTTTAATATATATTGGACAAAAGGAGACAATAATAAAGGTAATTTGGATAATAGACAAATATATGTAGACTACATTTGAAAAGGGTTGTCATATTACATTAGTTTCAAGGAAAGGTAACAAGTTCAAAACCTAGCATTGGAAGCATTTTTAAGAAAAGATAAACATGATTTACTGAATTCAAATTCATATTAAAAAATATTAAATATAACATCCATCCACCCTTATATAATAACATCATCCTTGATTCATTTGGTATAATAATAAGGATGATTCATTTGGCATAATAATAAGGTACTATAGGAAATAAAATGAGTGAATAATAAAAATAAATAAGAAAAAAATATGAAATCTCAACATCATTGTCCCATGTACCTCTATTAAGACTATATTGGTCTAATATTACCTTACAATCATCCATCGATCTGTACTATAATCTTCACTAGTGACGATTTAAAATATCCAATGGCTCTATTGATAATATTTGTAGATCCCAAAGCTATAAAGCATACAATCCAAACATGTGTAAAGTTGTAAAACAACTTTAAAAATATTGACACACATCACATATCATGGATTTAGATCATGGTTTTAGGAAAATAAAAATAATAAGTTACTATATTACATTAAATATCCAACAAAACCCTTACCTTGAGCTATGATTAATAAAAATATGATGGATGCTTTTTTTCTAATTATTCTACTAATTTTAATTTTTATGATCACTTTGTGTTAGGAAAATAAAATAGAGTTAATGTTCCTATGGCAAGTAGTAGAGATTAAAAATACTTGAGATGTTGGTCATTTAAATGTTTTTAGTCTTATCAATATTCACTTTATTGGTAAATATCAATATCATGCTTCATTTATATATGATCAGTCTAAGTTTCTCTAGATATAGTTTTGGAAAACCAATCTTCATTATTTAAATAAATTAATTTCCAATTTCTATCTCTCTTTATCTAATCATTAACCTTTTTTCTAAATATTAATTAAATATTAATTATTTAATTAATTGTGATTTAATTCCTTTAATTTTAATAATCTTTATTATTTAATTAAAGTGCATTTCTAAAATAATTAAATAGTTTCCTTAAATTATTTAATTAACTAATTAATCTTATTCTTCTAATTAACTATTAATTCTTCTAATTTCATTTAATTTACCATTTCATCTAATTTCTTTTGATTTCTTCTACATGTGCATGATTTCAAAAATCAAATTGAAAATCAAAGTCAAGTTCTAAATATATTCAAATACTAAATTGAATTTAAAATAAATTCAATTATTTGAATTAAATCTCATACAAAGATTAAATTGAAAATCCAAGTCAAAGTTCAAGCACATGCTAAATTAATTAATTCAATCAATCAATTAATTAAATCAATTATCGCTTCATTCCTATTTTCATCTTTTGGTTAGCTTTTTTCTAAATAAAGCTCTTAATCAGCTTTCAATCAGTTAACTATTTCCTCCTCTTTATTTCCTCCAATCATTCTTTTTCATCCTTCAGTCAGCTTTTTCTCAATCAGTTGACTCAATTGATCTATTCAATCTATTATGTTTCACCTCCAAATCAACAGTTCAACTATTAATCAACATGTGAGCTCACCCAAGTTCCACCTCTTGATCAATGTGTTCCACCTTTCAATCAATCCTCCCCAATTATCTATAAATTGAGCATTCAATCTCCATTTTCAACAATCATGAACTTTGAATATGTGTCAATTATAGGTTGCTAGCGCAATATCTAAGAGCCACCATACCATAAAGAGGAGAAGAGCAATGGAAGCTATATGCAGTCTTGGAATAGGGGATTTTGATTGAATATTTGCATTCCTATTTGATTGTTTGTATTATTCAATTGTTTTGTTTGCTTGAATTCTAATTAGGATGGGGATTCGTGATTTCCCTAGTATTCCTAGTTTTCTTTACATTAAATGAATTTATACATGCGACATTTTGGTGAACCCGACATGAACTAACAACAATTTAACCTTGTTTTTTCTTCTATGTATTCCTGCAGATCGTACAATTTTTTTTATTTTTTGCAAGTTTGTACGGATTTGCAAAATAAATTTTGAATCACACAATCGTGCTTACATCATCATATAATCACATAGACATGCTCACATAATCGAGCAGACAGGGTTACACATTCGTGTGAACCCATCACGCAAATGCCTTCACAGGATCACGCAATCGCTCTGTTAGGATCACACATTCGTCAGAAATATTGTTGTTCTGTTTATTTTGTGGTTTTTTTTTTTGCTCTCTGTTCTGTCAAATTCTATATGAAATTAAGTAAATCTGAATACGGTTTATTTTTATTGCATGCTTAATTATGATAGTTTATGGCATGTAAGGTGCAATTCAGAGTTCCAAGTTCCAGGAGGACGAAAGAGCAAAGAAGACAAACCAAACGCTATCAACAAATCCTCAAAGTAGAAAAGTAGATACAAGATCTAGAGTATCAACCAGCCATCGACATATACAATAGCTTAGTTCTCTCTTTAGTTCTCTCTTATAGAGTGAAATATGATTTTCTTAATATAGAGTGGATGATGAGAGATCTTGCTAGGGCATCACAATCTATTTTGCAGGTTCCTGATCAGAATTAGCTTTCCTTTTTTTTGTTTTTTTGTTTTGTTTGTCTTCGGATCACACAATCATTATGTTAGGATCATGCAATCACTCTGTCAGGATCATGCTATCGATCTGATGGAATTACACAATCGACCTTACAGAATCACGCAGTCGCTTAGGTATAATCACACATTCATTTTAGTCATAGTTTATTTTTCTGTTTTCTGTAGGTTTTATTATGTTACTGATTATCTATTTGCAACATGTGGCAAATTTACAGAGAGGATCAGATCTTTATTGAATCATAAAAACTCATGCTCTCACACTTCAGTTTTGGGCTTAAAATTAATAATGGTTAAAATGGACATGCATGTTATAACACTTCAGTTTTGGACTTAAAATTAACAATGGTTAAAATTGACATGCATGCATTCACATTTCAGTTTGGTGTTTTAAAATTGACATGCACATACGTATCTCACAACTAAATTTGGGTTTTAAAACGAACGTGAATTAGGTTGCTCAATAGATTAACTAACATTTCATTTTCTTAAGGGAAAGAACTTTTATTGTGTTTGGGGTGGACCTATTGTTGCATTAACTACCTTTCCACCCGCCTTTGGGGTCTTGGGAGAAAGGGAGAAGGTGATAACAATGCCCAATATTTTTCATTTTAGTAGTGAGGGGTATCTTTGACTGGGGATTTCATCACACCACAGAGTACTTTGAATTGGGATGCGTTGGGGATATCATTTCTCCCAACATACTCTCGAGCTAGTTTTTTGAGCAGCTATATAAATATACTGGTCAGGCGGCTAGAGTCTTGAGTGAATTTGATGTATGTGGGGGTCTTCCGTGCATCGATAAGTTCAACTAAAGTCTTAAGTGGCTTTCCCTGAGAATCCATCGTTGGATCGAGACCCCTCAAAATTTTACAATAAGAACCAACTTAGTAGCCCAAATCCTACATTCAGTGATTCTGTGAGTGTGGATCGTACCCCATAGATACCCCTCATGTACCTTGCATTATGAGATATAAATCCTTCGGTGATAAGATCTTTAGATCTTCGAGGTAAGAGAGACTGGCATGCCTGAGAAGTGTGTCGTGGAGTGGAGCCAATGCTGCCAGACTCTCTATCTGTCCATCTTGTTTCAATATTTTTTTGCGGGGGCCTCATTAAATGGTGTGCGCTTTCCAACCTAAGATTGTATTCTATGTTTTTTTATGTATCGTTGTACCAGACTAGTATTGAGTTACTTTTTTGGGGCTATTTCAGGCCCTATCTTACGTATCTTTGAATTTTTCAAAATTGGTCAGAACACAGTTCAGTCAGCTATACTTGTCTTCAAACAACTGTTCTCAAATCTGGGAAACAATAAACTTGTCCTACACACAGAATTATTGGAAACAAAGTCCATTTTGAAATGTTAGAGAGTCCTACAAACTCAAAAATTTATATACTTGTGACCATAGGTAGTCCTTGCATAGTCTTCATTTACGTCCTTATTATCATCCATTGTTCTTGCATAGTCTTGCATTTTCTTCATTTATGTCCTTATTATCATTCATTGTCCTTGCATAGTCCTTGCATTGTCTTCATTTATGTCTGGGCATGTGCACAAAGATGGTGGTCAGAAAAGTGGACACCACCCAAAAAAAACATGGAAAAACAAGCAGTGCGTACGCGGTTCTAAAATTTGAAATGACCCCGTACATGCTTAGGTTTGTTGTTCTCGAGCCTAGAAAAGGTAGCGCGTACGCGCTACTTTTAGTGAAATTAGCGCATACATGCTACCTCTAGAAAAATGAGCGCATACGTGCTACTTATAGGAAAATGAGCGCATACACGCTAATAATCCCAAAAGAACCGCGTATGCGGTGCCTGTCAAAAAACATTTTTAAAAAAAACTAGGTCTTATTTTCTCATGAATAACATGTTTTTAGTTTATTTTTTCTTCATTTTCTCTCCTAAACCGCGAACGGGGTGCTAGATTTCTTCTCCAGACACTATGGATCAAGGTTAGTTTTTGTTTATTTTTGTCTTTCTTTCCCATTTGTTCAATTTGTTTTACCATTTGAATTTAATTTCTTTAATTTTGATTAGGTTTTTTCATTTTTTGTTTCAAAAACTAGATTCTTCTAATCCACAACAAGAAAAACCAAATGCACCTCCTGAAAACCCACAAGATACACCCCTAATTCCTCCTTTTGACCGCACACTTGAAACACAGGAGCAATTAATTAATCAATTAGGACAAAATACATCTAAAATCAATAGACTGATTGTTAAATTGAAAACATCCGAACTTGAGTATCATTAACCCCTCGCCACTAGCCTAGAAACATTAGCTAGTGGTGTCATAGTTGTTTCCACACAAATTATTATTTAATGGGGAAGCTTTAGGGATAGGTGTCGTCAATTCTATGTCGATGGGCTATCATACGAGGGAGTAAAAAACAAAAATATTAGTAAACAACAAATATGTGCCCTTTTCGTTGATCCCAAATCTTGTCAGTCATTACCTCTTAATACAAAGAGGTTTCCCATACATTGGTGTACCAATGTGCAAATGAAGAACCTTTTTTGGCAGAGGTGGTGGATGGTCTTTGATGATCCACCTTGTAATAATTATGAGGTGCCATTATATTTTTTGAGAAAAGTATATTGTGAGTTTGTGCTCAATGTGCACCCAAACTATTTTGACATGAGAGAGTTCCATGGTAGAGGTGGGGGCTCTGCCCAAGATAGACCTAGAGCTCGTAGGCGATTACCTGTGGAGAGTCGTCGCTCCCTAGCACCCAAACCCAAGGTGCATCAGGTTGTCCCAGTAGAGCTAAAAGAGTCGATGGACCTACAGACTCTTCAGGCGGCCACGGCGTTTACTAGTGCCATCATCCAACATGGGACGTCATTAGAACACCCTATTGTATTGGATGATGAGCCATTAGTTGCTCCAGGTGGCGACAAAGAGCCCATCCAACATATGTGTGTTAGTTGCTCGGGGATAGATGATGCAACCAGTGCAGATGGATCCACATCTCATGATCCGTGCACGATTTGCGGGAGTAGATGCCAGGCCCACACGTCTAAGGATTTTGTGTTGACAAATGAGTTGATGGACATGGTGTTTTCCCATGAGTGACAAACATAGGTGTGTTGATTTGAATTCATAGCATTTTATTTATCAATCACTTTAAATTTGTAATTACATAAATAAATTTTCATTTATACATCGATTTAAATTGAGACAAATAATATGCATTTCAGGATGCAGCAGTGGTATCCCATACTCCTCCCCCAGTTACTACAGTTGCAACTTCGATGCCTGGGGTATAAATTTTGTAACATGTTAAAATAGAATACTACACTTTGAATTCGAAAAAATACAAGATGTACTAACTATCTTTAATGCTTGGTCCAATTTTTGGTTTGTAGGTGTTGACAAGGGACCAAATGTCTCAGATTGATGACATCACACTCTCATTGATCGATTTTGGCCTACAAGGCTATACGGTATCATATTTTGTACAACCCTTTTTATGTATTATTTTGATGGAATATGCAAGTCATTTCATTTTAGATTTTTAAAATTATGTTTAAGTTATTATTTGTACTAATATCTCATGTTAATTTTGTTTTTTAGGGTACCCCCTCCGCATCTAGGGATCGTCCTCAGAAAAAGAATTCCTTGAAGATGCCAAAACGTGGGAAGAAGGTAATTGAACACATTTTTAGTTGTACAATTGTTTGTCAATGTTGAAATCAAGTATTAGTTGGGGTTTGTAGATTGATTAGGGTTTTTTGTCTATTTTACATGTACAGCGGCCATTGAGCTATGTGGATTTGTTGAATGCACCTGATTCGCCCGTGGATCAAGAGAGGGCGGAGGTATGTATCTCTACTTTATTTTCTTGATTTCATGATTATATGTATGCGTACATGTGAACTTGTGATATATTATAATCTTATAACTTTTTCATACAAGAAATATTCATACCTATTTCATCAATGGAAAACCCTCCTTTGTGCACTAGAGAAGCATCTTAGGATCCGGTACACTTTTGTTTGATATGTAAAATTAATTGTTTTTAACCTACAATACTTATCATTATATTAATTGTATTTAATCTTTGAACATTTTTTGTATAGGTAATAGCGACAGTTTCTCCATCGATGGTGAGCCATCCTCAGTCCATTGGAGAAGCATCTCAGGCACAGGTATGTCATTGTTCTCTATATTATAGCTTTTAAGTGTTTTTTATATATTTATGTTAGTACATTGTATTAATTGTACATTTAATCTACAATAGACCTCTTCACGGTATGACCATAACGTGGATCCATTTAAGTATGTCTTCAAGAAAACTCCTAAGAGTGACAAGGAGAGGAGAGTGAAGACATTAGCTCCTAGATAAGCCGATGAGGTAATCTACATTTCAATTGTAGAGGAATTATAGTTATATGCATAGTTATGTTGTTAATTGTGAACTATTTTCTACAAAAGAATTCTAACTTGGCTTTTGAACTGTGGTTTTGCAACCATCTACAGAACTGTGTACTGCATCGAAGAGGCTTGATTTTGATGATCCACTACAATTCTAGGATCATATAGTGTTAGTTTTGGTCACAGAATGACCAATACATGTAGATATTTTCTACATTTTTATTGTATATCGATTTGGACGTGGCATATGCCACATTTTTGTAAAACTTGTATTGACTTGGTAGACATGCCATATATATATATATATATTGATATTCGATCCAATAAATGTGTACTGAGTTCAATATTTTGTATTCGTTATATTTTATGGTTGTCCTTTTATAAATTTAATTGATCATTTGCCTATGTAATCAACAATATGAATATAAACAACAAAAATATATGATATAAAACATTGCAATCGTGGAATATGATTTGATAAAAATTCTAAAATGTTGAATTAACCCTACAAAACTCCTTGTATTCAGTTCATTATTGTGTATTCATTGTATTTGGTGGCTGACCTTTTATAAACTTAAATGAATATTTGTATATGTAATCAACAATATGAATATAAACAACAAAAATCGATAATATGAATATAAACAACAATATGAATATAAACAACAATATGTGTTTGGTGCAAGAGCACCCTCACGCTCGTAATGGTCAAATTTTACTCTTCATGTGCACAAACCGACATCGTGAGCGTGTTTGGGTGGGCAGTTTTACACTAGGCATGCCCCTGTCATGTATCCCAAAGCATCAAAACATCAAGAGTCATACCATACTGGTGCGATCTCTCAAGTGCCCTAAGTCCAAAAAATTGTCAAAATTTAACGAACTATTTCTTCAAATCCAGGACACATATGGTCAATCCGTTTGAACCCATGGGGTTGCGTGAGGCTCCTCTACAATGGCCTATCTCTTTTTTTGATGACTCGGAGCCATTTTCAATTGGTAGCATTTTTTCGCCTGTTGCAAAAACCATTAGTTGCATGCAATGCAAAGTTGCAGGATTAGCTATAATTGATTCGGCTCATTGTGTGCACAAACCAACATCGTGAGCACGTCTAGGTGGGCATTTTTATGCTAGGTATGCCCCTGTCATGCATCCTAAAGCGTCAGAACGTCGAGAGTCATACCGTACCTATGCGATCTCTCAAGTGCCCTGAGTCCAAAAAAATATCAAAATTTGATGAATTATTTCTTCAAATCCAAGACACATATGGTCGATCCGTTTGAACCCATGGGGTCGCGTGAGGCTCCTCTACAATGGCCTATCTCAATTTTTGATGACTCAGAGCCATTTTCAATTGGTGGCATTTTTTCGCCTGCTGCAAAAACCGTCAATTGCATGTAATGCAAAGTTGCAAGATTGGCTAAAATTGATTCATTTCGTCGTGTGCACAAACCGACGTCATGAGAATGTTCGAGTGGGCAAGTTTACGCTAGGAATGCCCCTATCATGCATCCCAAAGCGTCGGAACATCGAGAGTCATACTGTACCAAGGCGATCTCTTAAGTGCCATGAGTCCAAAAAATTGTCAAGGGTTGAACTTGATATGAAAAATTTAACTTTGAATTAGCAAGCCAAATCAATTTATAGAACACATCCTTACAAATTAAGGGTTGAACTTGATATGAAAAATTTAACTTTGAATTAGCAAGCCAAATCAATTTATAGAACACATCCTTCCCCAAAATAGAATTAAGTGCAACAAATTTTAGAACACGACTGTAGATAGAAACTAATCAAAATATATAGTATTCTTGGCACCAAATTTCTATAACCTAATGTTAAAAAGATTAACAATTCTTGTTGTATATCATCTTGTAGACAACCCAATACAAGAAAAAAAATAGAAACAAATAACGTTAAAAAGGTTAATAGCTCTTGCTATATGCCATCTTTTGGAGAATCAAATACAAGAAAAAAAAAATTATATACAAAGGTCATAAAGATTGAATATGGACTTGAAACATATAATTTTTCCACTGAACATCAACGTACTCATAATGCAATGGTAAACTATGGGATGCATTTACAAAAACAACTTTTCTAAGATTTCAGATATTGTTGTTACAAGTGTTACTTATGCTCCAAGAAGAAAGTTTTACAACTCAACATCATCCATTTGGAAGGGATAAGTAACTGACAAGATAACACATAAAGACATTTGGAATTCTCATACAAAAAAATACTAGAAAACGAAATATACAAGAGGAATTAATAAAGATTAACTTTAAAGTCTAAAGTATTTTTCAAGTTTTCAACATCTATCAACATAGACCTAGTACAATTGCAACAAAGTAATATATTTACATATACAACTCTTCTAAGTTTTTAAGCTACTGCTTTCACAAGCATGCACCAATGATCTATGAAGAAATATTAACAATTGAACATCGTCCATATTGATGCGTTAAGTAACTCGATAGACAAAACAAAATGGACATTTGAAATTTTTTTACTATGTTGGAATGTGAAGTCCAAATTGGGCTCTTAGCTTGCATTGGTTGAGTCATCTTGGACTCCCATCTAGCAGTGGTTGAGTCATCATGGCCTCCTTAGCTAGAAGTGGTTGCATCATCATGGATTACCCACTAGTTTTGTTAGGAAACTTTCTATAAATAGTAATTTCAACATGTGTTATACATTCAGTTGTGCGAGTCATACTTACTATATTTAGTAAGTTGTCTTCAAGTAGGACTTTGCAACTCAATTGTTTTATGTAACTCGAAGTCATGTTTTGATGTACAGTTTTTGAAGATTGTTGTAACTCTGTAATTCTTGAGAATCAATACGAAAGATAATTTACCCGTAGTTTTTAACTGGTATATTTTAATCAAGTTTTTCTACGTAAATATATGTGTTATGCGCTATTATTATTCTCTGCAAATTTTCTGCACTTATTATTTTTCTCACATACTAAACCCTGAAACTACTACCCATATCATATCATAATGAAATTCACACAACAGATAAAAGAAATACACTTCAGTACAAACACAAACAGCCAAATAAAACATATAGCTGAACAAAAATAACAAGCCTCACACATAAATAAAGTCAGTACTTATGAAATGAATCATTATTCAGAAAACAGGCTTAGTAAATCCCAAAGATATTTTTGAAATGCCACAAAAGAAAAGCCAACAAATCCAAAACCTCTAAGAGAGGGAAGAAAGACTTAAGAAAAAAGATTGACTCACAGAAAACTAGACAATAAAGGGTAGAAAAGAGGCAGCATCTTAAAAAAGAGAGGAATTAAAACTCATGTCGCAGACTTTTGATCCTTTTGATCTATACTGGATGCCTATTGCATTCACGTTAAAAGGAATATGAGCAAAATTACAATATGAAGAGTAGACGTGATGCAATGAAACTTTGTTCTAAGATGTTCTACATTTATTAATCACTTGAACAAATGAGAATTCTCCATCTTAGTATGTAAGTATGTAAACTAATTCACACTTTCATGTAGTTGTGTCATTTTCATGAAATACTTTAGAATGATAATATGATGAATTATTTTTGACATGAAATCTACCTTCCAATTCATATAAATGAAAACTATTTGAGACGATAATATCTAAACTGGTTTTAAAATGGAGTTAATAATTCGTATTATTGATTTTTTTAGAATTTTCGAAAAATTAAAATTACAGTTAATTTTTCTTATCACTATCAATGATCTATAATTTTTGACAAATTTTGTATTATTGACTTTTTGTACCATTTTGAAACTAGTTTAACGGCAATACTTATGGGCTCACTCCAAAGTCGTGATTTATAAATAGAAGCTATGTAACGAGAAATGGCCAACTCATGCATAGACAAAGTGTATGTCTATAGCAGAGTTGAAATCAACCTGGTGTCTCATGCTTAAACCACCATCCAAGCAACTCAAAATTTTATTTACACATGGAATAATAGCCCATGCTACACATCTCTGCATAAATGATTGTTAGAACTAGTTTAATTTAGTTTTCTGAGAATAATTTCAAGCCCTTCCCACAACATATCTTTTATTCTAAGAGGGTGCTTTAAAGCTATATTTTTACCACAAGCCATAGAAATAATAAATTTAGACAATAGATTCATGACATTGGCAATGAGATGTAATGTGCACAAGCAACAAGCAATGAGATGTAACGTGCACAAGCAACAAACTATAAGAAAGAAATTAAATATTTATTTTTCTCCCTGTATTTCTATTTCAATTTACATAGTGATCCTTAAAATTCTTAGGTTTGTAAATTTCAACAATGTTAATGCAGGCCTTGATATAATAAGAACTAGTAATTACAGCTATGAGAAAAGCAGAATCCTACGAAATTGGAAGGAATAAATATCAATCGTGAGATTTTTCTCCAAATTGCTGAGTGTAAAAGCCCTTCTTTTTCCCTTATACAATCAAATAACTCTAAGTGACAAAAAATGTTGTATTGCATAAAGAATAATTAATTATGTACACTTTTCTGAGGACTCTGTTTTCAGCATCAACATTGGATATCTATAAGCAAAGATAGAGGAAGTGAACTACTTTAAAGTTGCAATATGAAGTACATGTTGTAGCTAGTTCCTTTTCATAAGGATTCACATCAGTCTCATACATGTAGAAATAGCCAAGGGACCTGAATTCATGATAAATTAATAAAAAAAGGATTTGATATGATAACCACTAAATCAGGATGTGTATGGTAGAACATGAACGATTCCCTTTCTATAATTGTTGTAAAATTTAAATTCAGATTTTCTGATGAAACTATTTCCACTTCATTCAGATACCATGATGTTCATCCTTACTTTATTTGATTATATATAGTTAAAACTAGTATGAACCAAATGTCATTTAATATATCAACTTTGACGTAGGGGTGGAAAGAAATGACTTAAGCATGTGAAACATAATGGACTCAAACCATATCTTTGATCACCTGTTGCAGAACATGTTCAGCTTTAGTTACCATTAAAATTAATCATAAGAAAACTGCTAATAACTTGAGTTCATGAAGTTATAGAAGTAAGACCCTAAATGTATTCATATTAAATTGCATTAAACACACCCTCCTGATATCATCTCCCCATTTGTAGTTTACAATTGCATTCTCTTTTGCTAGTTAAAATCATTAGGGACAGTCGATCTAAAGTTCTCGCTTCAAATTTTTTCGGTAGATTTCCTTACTTCCAACCTCTCTGTCTCTTTTTTTTCTATTTAAGTTCTTCAATGGCTGCAAAGAATGGTAAAGTTAAGTGGTGGGGTAAAATGGTGGAGGAGAGGATATATTGCCATTTAAAGGTAAAGTTTTAGAAGACATCCACATAAAAAGAAAGTCTTCAACAATTAGCCAGGTAAAGCATATTGCTTATACCTCATTTATGCACTTAGAAGAGTGGGAAGGTACATAAACTATTCAATATAATATTGTGTTACACACTGTACTACGGCCATGGTTATTCTGGTTTCAAAACGGATCTTTCGTACAGTCCGATAGTGGCGTGTTAGTCAATCGCAACTGTTTATTGCAAAATCGACAGTATAAAACACGCGACTAACACACATGTTAGTCAATCCATACTGTCGTTTTGAAACCAAAATAAACGCGTCCCTGTACTACATGAACTGACATGCTAAAGCTGCTCAATAAATTAAAAAACATTATAAAATTATTTTACCAATACCAAGATCTGTAAAGTTGCAGAAGACATTAATTTCAAACTTGGATATTCACGCATTCTCTTATATTGGGAGAAGACGAGTCTCTACCCATCTTGTAGAGGCCAATAATAGGCCACCAAATTTCTGCTCAGTTAACTTATGAGCAGCTTTGCTTCTCTAAATTTTAGAGTTTGTATTAACATAAATAAAATTTGATTTCTGATTGGCAAAGAGAATTTGTTTTAATCACCTATTAAACACTGCCCCTCGGCTATAGTTCTATGCCGTTGCTGGCAGGAACATAATACTTCTAGGCTTCAAAACATGACTTAGAAAACTTGAACTAGCCTAGCAAGTGCTTGATCAGAAAGAAAATCACAACTATACCAGGAAGTGACTTGTGTAACAAGGGTTTTAGTTTATAAATAAACCCTTAACCCTGATGATTAAAGATTTCAAGATTTTGGAACATTCCTAACATCATAATGGGCCTAAATTGAAATGTTAGGAATCTTTAAGGCAAACTTCAACACAATTGGATCTATACCAAGCTTTCAATTCTTATATTAGGTGAATAATTTGATTATTATATCAACAAACCCTAACTTTAATTCAAGCATTTGTGTTTTACTATTAGATCTAAGGATGAAAACCTTTTGATTTGGAGATAAAAGGATGAAAATCTTTTGATTTTGAAAGTTAGTTTCATACATAAGTTGTATTGGCATTTCATTTGGGAAATCTACATTATTTAGGTATTCCAATTGCTATCTATAATATTAGAATATATTTGTAATATTTTCAATCTCGATTATCAATAAATAATTTGTATTATTAGATCTAGGTGACATTTAAATGAAATGTGAGAATAAAAAACTATATTCTAGCTAGTTATATGTGTATACGTGTTTATTTTATGTGCACATTTCAAATATAGTTTTTTTATGAATATTTTTGTGTATTTTCATTGCAATATTCCATATAAGTTAGTTTTATGAATATTTTAGTTAGGGGTCATTAGAACCTTCTTGTCTATTTTTGTCCAATTTTTGCCAAACATTTCCATAGTATTTTCTTTCTTTGTCATAACTTTCCATTGATATCTCTTCTCTAAAAGATCTTTCATTTTTAATATTTGCAACTCATATCAAAGTCGTTGAACTTGTTAATATTTTATTATGATATGCTTACCTTGACTTCTTCAATCACACTTAGATTTCTAAAACCACCAAAATAATACTCCTACTGCAACCCAAAAAGTTCAACAAGACTACAAGAAAGCACTCCCTTCTATAATGAACCTATGGATTTGATACTAAATGCTAAAATAATAAGGTAAATGACATACTAGAAATTTGTTGTTGGCATGTTGGCATAATTGATGGAGATGATGGTGTACCGGTAAAGGACTATTGATGATGATATACTGATGGATTGTTGGTGATGATATATTTGTGATATGATGATTGTTGACTTGATGAAGTGTTATTTGTGTTGTCATTGGTGGCAATCATGTTTTCTTATGTTTATTTTGTCATCTAAGTGTACCAGTATAGTCTAACCATTAATGGATTGAGTTGGATAGCAAAACTACTAAGTAGCAGTCAACCAGTAAGCAGGAACAGAGAATGAGATGGTTGCGGTAGAGATCCATGTTGAGTTAGATGTTGCGGTTTTGAATGTATACTTATGACATTATAATGAGTATATGACAGGAACCACATCAAGTTTGGAGAACCAGAAGTCATGTTTGTAATTGACTGTTGTATATTCTATGTAGGGTTTGAGAACCGGTCACAAGATCTTTAACCGGTGATGATTTATGGTTTGCCAATGATTTCTATCATGTGCTTAACTTAGTGGTGACGTGTCAAAAACCATGTGAATGGATAAGATGTTGTTTGAGTGTGATCAAGGAGTGAATTTCTTGAGAAACAATAAAGTGTTTAGTAGAATGTGATAAGGGTTTGAGAGCTTATCAGATCGATGGGCGGTGATGTGTTATGATCATTCAACGACTGTAATTATCTTGAAATTTGTTGTGATGAACTGTAATGATTTGTAAAGATCTAATATGATCTATGATGTAAATTCATTGTTAGTTAGGTTCATGTAACTGAATAAGTTGGAAATTTTATTTAGTTCAAGTTTGAGAAGGTTTAGTGTGTTAGTGATCAAAAAAGAAGAGTGTGTCGAACCAGTTTGAGGTGTCTGGAAGAGTGAAGCAGATTGGAGCTGAAAAGGATTTGTACAAACAAGCAGAGAGTGTTGAAACTAGATCATTTACCTGTTGTTCCCTAACAGTTACAGTAGTATTAAAATCCCTTAACCGGGTAGGTCCTAACAAGCCTAATCTTGTAAAACCCTTAACCGGGTGGCTCATTAATTTGGGTTTAAATCCTCTAGCAAGGTTACTCCTAACAAGGTAAAGCTCCTAACAGGGCTAAGTTGTAAATCCTTTGACCAGGTGACTCCTAATAGGATTTTCTCTTAAGCGGGCATTATTGTAAAGCTCCTAACCGGGCTAGGCCTCTAACAAGGCGCATTCTAAAAGAGTGCAAATTTTGTGGGTACCAATTCCCACTGTTGCTTTTCCCATTTGGGTTTCCACGTGAAAAATATTAGTGTTCATATGGTGGTTGATTTGTTTATGTGGTGATTTGATATCATTTCTTTACATGCATGTTGATGAACACATGAATGGGTAGTTTGATAAATATGTTTTAAGAGATTGATTGAGTGACTACCAGTACTGTTTATGAACTATTTTGAGAAATATTTGTAGATCAGTAAAAGATTTCAATTTATTGTTATTACTGATTCACCCCCCTCTCAAAAATAACTGGATCCTCACAATAACTATATTATCATAGTGATTTAATACAATTATGACATGATTAAGCTAATAACATTGTATATCAATAAAAACAATGGAGAAATTATATGATTATTCAACACTTATAAAATGTAAACTATATAAACACCATATATAAATGAAGAAAGTCTCATGGGAAAAAACTCCACTCTAAAGTGACCCTAACTTATATTAATTTAAATAATATTGTATAACAATATAATCACTAATCCCTTTTATAATAGTCCAACAACATAATTGTGCATGTAAAATAACCTTACAATCCACTATTACATGCTTCGACATATAAAAACTAGAAATAAGAAATTATTATTTGCTATATAAATACATGAGTTAAAATCATGAGTTATGGAAAAAATCCAATGCCCCTATGGTCATGATCAAACATCTTAGATTAGTAAGCATTGTTGAATGTTCTTATGCACAAAACAACTAATAGGGGGGTGAATCGATTGTACAAACAAATCTAAAATATTTCCTTAAATCAGATCCACAATAACTTAACTTTATCACTTAATCTACAGAAATATTTGAGCATGAAAAGTATAACACATCATACACAATGAAACACCAAATTTTATGTGGAAAACCCTATTAAAGGAAAAACCACAAATAATGATATTCTCAATATATGAACACCTATTACCCATTAAGGTGATTTTTATAAAGAAAGGCTCACTACCAAAGGGCTCACTGCCCAAAAAGAAAGAAATAAAGGCTCACTACCTAGATGAAGAAGAATAAAACAGAAAGAATCCACCACTAATATACCTCTGTAACTGTAAAATCTATAGATACCTTCAGCTCACTTCTTTCAGTAGCTAACACATGAAAGTCCACACTGCTCAACATTTTTCACCAACTCAAACAACACTCATCAAAATATTAGGGCTCGATAGATCCTCTTTCATAAACCTTCATCGCATGTACATATGCCATGAATCACTTCTTTTCTATTCACATTTCCACACTCTCATCACATATATCATCCTCAACAAATTATATTTTATTTATATCATCCTCACATATGCAAAATCTCCCAAGGTTGGCTAGGCATTTTAACTAAACATAATTCAAATTAGGTCAGAGCTAAACATTTACATGGTGGAAAAGAATGTAAAGTGGACCACAACACATCTTAATTGAGAGAAAAAAAAACATCAAACATGTTATACAATGATCCATAATCATTGGAGCAATAATGTGAAGTGAAAAAATCTGAGGTTGGCCAAACCTAGAGTAAACACCATCAAACTTTGAAACCATGATTTTGAAGCCCAAAAACTCATGCCAATTGATTAGAATGAAGCTAAGGACACTATCAACATATCTCCAAAACCACAACACTAGAAACCAGAAAGTGGAGAAATGTAGAGCATGCATTTTGCACGGAAACACTATCACACACTAGTGAATGCAACTTCCTTGACACAGCAATCTGGAGCACCAAATCCTAATTCTAACATCTCTCCAACCCACATAAATAGATTTAAAATATATAAGAAATGTGGAGAAAATCTCTCAAGACAACTGCATAGGATACTCAATATCGGGTCTACCAACCAATCACTAATGACAACCAAAGCATGTTGACATCAATGTCTATCCAAACTTGCAAAAATCTCTCTCTTTGTCATTAATGGAAACACATCATTGACAACAACAATATCAACAGCTCTCATACCAAATTTTTAATGTTTTCCAATACACTATTCTCCCCCTTTGCCAATTACTTATTACTCACATTTGCTCTCCCATTTTGCCAATCTTTTCATTCTCTCCCTCTTTGTCATCAAGGACAAAGGCCCAAACACAAAATGTCAACTCATTTTGTTTAGTTCCTCAAAAACAAATTCACAACTGCACGTAGCTCCCCCTAAGAGGAAGCCTCAATCATTCTAAGTCTAGAATAATAATATTCATGAAGTTCACAGGGCTAACTCACCTTTATATGCTTTTAGTTCAAGAAAGGAGGGGAAATAACCCCCAATTTCTCCTAGAGATATTCAATAGTATCCTTAGAGAGCGCTTTAGTAAAGATATCATAAATTTGTTCTTTTGTAGGTATATAATCAAGCTTCACCTTATTCTCTAAAACTTTTGCCCTCAAAAAGTGATACCAAATTGAAATATGTTTCATTCTTGAATGCAGTACTAGATTCTTAGAAATATTTATTGCACTAGTATTGTCACAAAAGATAGAAATTGGTTCATCAAACAATATTCCAATATCCTTCAAAGCTTTTTCCATCTATAATACCCGTGTAGCATCGTAAATTGTACACCCTCAATTAGGGATGTTGTACAATTCCACACTTAGGTTAGAAGTTGCCTTAGTGTGTCTTAGTACATTTTGTATTTTCAAAGTTCCTTTAAGCATTTAATTATTAATTTAATTAAATCTAAGGTCCTCTCCCACCAATTCACATATTATAATATTGGGCCCTTAAAATCCTAAGTGTGCCCCTTTTTATTTCACTTTATTTAATTAATTAATTAATCCTATTAACTCCTATATCTCATCTTTAAGGAACATTTTCGCATATTTAAACACCTTGGATTGATGCACCGAGCTGGATTTGAGAAGTGTAATCATGATACCTTGCATCTCTAGAAATTTGGAAAAAAGTCCATCGGACCAAGATGGTACCATCCTAGTCTCAACCTTTTCTCCCTAAATTTTGAGATCTTAATCTGGCAATATTATAATGTTCAAATCCCACTTTGTGTGCAATTTTATCAATTCTAGGTTGGCCTATGATCAAAATTAAAGTTAGGGTTTCATATACATAACCTTTCCTTTCCTCATTTGAATGATCTATTTACTAGCAATTGAAGGAGACCTCTTATAAAGTGAAAGTGCAAGTTTATGTGGAGTCTACAATCAAAAAATTCATCATCCATCAAGTCTTAATCAACCTTTTTCACCATCAATGGAATCTTAGGAGATATTGAAGAATAATAAGTAGATCACCAACTGTTGATTGGCTTGTACCTCTCCCTTAGGGTTTTGGTATGGTTTCATGTTATTTTCATATCTCTATGTGAGTTTTAGATCTATACATCATTCATTCTCAAATTTATAGTGTTGCTTTAGATCCTAATTGCATTTGTGATTTGAAGCATTTACATTATATACATTTAGGGTTTTTTCTCAAAACATAGGGTAGAACTCAAGTTTGCATTTTAGCTCATAGGAATTTTACAAACACATAAGATACTAGGGCGCACACTTTTCAATACATAATTAGCTAATTATGGAGGTGGAAATCACCAAAATAGAAGGTTTGACTAAGGCAAAACCCTATATAACCATAAAAACACCATTTTCCAACTTGTAGGTACATTTACAGGTTTTTGTCAAAGGGGAAAATTTCCAAGAAATCTCAGCGAGCGGGCACAGGTCCATTTGCAAAATTTGACCATAGACCCCTTTGACTGGAGTGCCCAGTACCATAGTCCTAGGACCAGAGAACCCAGGACCCCAATCCTCCATAGTTGGTTATAGATTTTGGTAGTTTTGATCTTGAGTACTTAATTTTGTAGATTTCCAGTTTCTAGCTCAATTCAGTGACAGGGACCAAAGTGCCCAGTGTCTCTGTTCAACTTAGTCAGGCTCAAATTTTAGTATCAGGTGTACATCAAAATTCCCCTCTTAGATCATCTTTCTATGTCTCGGTATCATTCCTATATGTTATCTCCAATTTTTAACTTTTAGTAAAATTGGGGTAACCCCACAAGTTTTTGGCCTATTTATGGTTTTCTAGCTCTATGCACACTTTTCAAGGTGATTTTGTTGCCTTGAGTGTGGTCATTCCTTGGTTATTCCCTTGTTTTTGTCCAAATTTGAGTTCAAGATGTCAATCGGGCCTATAAACTTGATTCACACCAATATTGAATTCAAACTGCATTTTGGGTTTATAGGCCCGATTTGCACCTACATAAGTCCCTTTTGCACCAAGGTGCAAATCAGATTTTTAAACCTAAAATGTACCTTAAAAACTGCAAATCGGGTTTGTAAACCCAATTTGCATCTATTTATGACACTTCAAGTTATTAATTGTCCCCTTTTATAATTCTATTGGGGGTCTCTCTCCTCATTATAAATCCATTTTCTCTATGTTTTTTGCTTCGATTTTTCATTCCTAGCTAAGTTGAGTTTGTGGGAGAGAGAGAGCTCGATTTTGGATTTTGTATATTTCTTCCTTTATACCAAATATGTTTTCATTTTATGATTTTCCCTTTATTTAGATAGGGTTTTTGAAACCCTATTCTTTCATGGATTTGTCCATTCGATGATTGTTCATGTTGATAAACCTGAACCCCGTCGAATTTTGGTGGGTCCATTCGATGATTGTTCATGTTGATAAACCTGAACCCCGTCAAATTTTGGTGGTGTTTGGGTTCACCAACCCGAGCGCTCACCTCATTTTTTTTCCCATAGTTTTCTTTGACCTTCCTCAATGATGTTCAGGTTTGGAGGCCCAAACAACACCATTTTTGTGATGTTTCTTGGGTCTACAAACTCAAGTCTTAATGAGTTCTTCCCTTTTCCACAACATTTCACATTATATCTGTCATGGTAGTGTTCAAGTTTGTAAGCCTGAAAAACACCAAATTTTGGTGGAGTTCAAGTTCACAAATCTTCACTCCACCCTTGTCATTGCTTGTATTTATGGGCAATGCATGTCGAGATTGTAGGCCTTCCATACACTAAAATTCATTGCTTGGTGTATTGCGACTCTACGACCCATCCCTACACTTCGCAACCTTTTGTGACATAGCCTTTGTGTATGGTGGGTTTATAAATCTGCCTTACACTAATTACATTTTAGCCTTTGTGTATAACAGGTTTATAAACTTGCTTGGCACCAAGATTTGAGATTTACCCTTTTAAAGTGTATGACGGGTTTATAAACCCATCGTACACTATGGTTCATCCATTTAGGTGTAGGGAAGACCTATAGTTCTGACCTACACCTGGTTTTGATTTATACTTATTTTTAGAGTCTCCTAAGGTGCAGTTCGGAGCTATGAACCCAAACTACACTTGAGAACCACACTTTGCCAAAAAAGGTAATTCGGGCCTATGGACCTGAATAATGCCAATTACACGCACGTAAATAAGGTTCAATGGCCTGATTTAATTTTGAATTACCATGATATATGGAGGGTTTTTGAAACCCTAGTGAGATCAAATGTGTCTCATTCAGGAGCTTGTTCCATTCAAAATGAACAAAATGGTTGGTTGATTGCACTTCTCTAATACTGATGGTTTTCCCCATGTTATAGTGTTGTTATTATACAAATGACAAAGGTATCTCCAAGCAAGAAGGACATGAAGTTCAAGAAGAAAGACCCACATTCAGTCTTCCTACCTTTGTTTGTTTCATCAAATATAGACCAAATAAGGGAGACTGACATAGGTCATGTTGACCTAGCTAAGTTTCTCAAGAGACTTGAGAAACCTTCTTCATACTACAAAATGGAATCCATAATCAAGAGTGGTATAAATTTAGTTGTGGCTTTCCTCATGTCTGCTCAAGATCCTGAATTCATCATGGCAGTTGCGAGTCATTTTGACCCTGTTAGCAAAAGTGTAAAGGACACCACTGGTAAGAAGTTGATCAGACTAGATGAAGATTTCTTTGACATAATTTTCAAGTATCTTAATATTTAAAGTACTAAGGTGTTACCATGCAATCATCCCAAGCCTACAATGACAAGAATTCTGACAAATATAGGAGGAACATGAATGATAACTGGTTGAAGACCCCGATACCTACAATTGTCAGATGGTCAAAGACTTTTCCCATAAGTGATCTCATTGAAGAGGTAAATTATTTGGTAAATCTTTTGAGTAAGGTAAAAGGGATTCCTACCTCTAACACCTATTATGAATGCATGTACCAATAAATCTATGTCATTAGACAAAATAAGGAAAAAGATATTCTAGGGTAAGCAAATCAGTGATGCCATTGTGAGAAGCTTAATAAGGTGCTAACTACCCTAAAATTCTACATGACTATATTTAGTGAAAGTAGTAGCTTCAATGAGGTATTTTATAGGACTGTCTACAATAGGAGACAATAGGCAAGTTGTTGCATATGAATGTTACTCCTAGTTGGTGCTAAAGAATAGTTTCAGTCATTTGTAGAGAGTAAATGATGCTTTCTTTGGATATCACATTTACATGTTGAACAAGGATTTGTACAATAAAAGAGTATCAGATCATGCTTGGGAGGTTGTAAATGAATACGAATGCATGTTCTTACAGTTCCCCACTTTTGCATATATTAGAGTAGGGTGTTTCAATTATGAACCCTTTATGCTCCTAAGGTACCCATCAAATAAAATTATTTTAATGGAATTAGCTCGTCAGATGGTGGCAGTTCATGAGGCGCAATTAAGTTCCTACAAGATAGACTTAAAATTCACTTTGACTATTGGTAGATATTCCATCACTTCAATTTTCAAAGCTAGAGCAATGGAGGAAGAAATGAGGAGAGTAACTTGTTGGATATTATTGGCATATGATGAACCGGCATGTTGATATGATGATTGTAGACACCTAAAAATGTCTCATTGATCATGTACTAATTATTCGTCTAATTGATTAAATAATTATTTAATTATTTAATTAAGTTAATTAATTATATTCTTCTAATTTCATATTTCCTCATAATCTTACTAATTATTCTATTTCTTATTCTTTCATCATTTAATCATTTTAATCATTTTTTAAATATTAATTAAATATTTATTATTTAATTAATTTTGATTAATTCCTCAATTTAAATAATCTTTATTATTTAAATAAATTCTATTTTTCAATTTCTATCTCTAATCATCCAATCATTTAACCCTTTTCCAAATATTAATTAAATATTTATTATTTAATTAATTGTGATTTTATCCTTTAAATTAAATAATCTTTATTATTTAATTAAAGTCCATTTCTAGCATAATTAAATAGTTTCTTTAAATTATTTAATTTACTAATTAATTCTTCTAGTTTTTCAAATTCTAATTTCATTTAATTTCTTATTTCTTCTAATTTCCTCTAAATTCAAATACATGTGCATGATTTCAAAAATCAAATTGAAAATCAAAGTCAAGTTCTAAATATATTCAAATACTAAATTTAATTAAAATAAATTCAATTATTTGAATTAAATATCATGCAAAGAATAAATTGAAAATCTAAGTTAAAGTGCAAGCACATGCTAAATTAATTATTCATTTATCTCTTCAACTTCTATTTCCATCTTTTAGTTAGCTTTTTCCAAATTAAGCTTTCTTTGTCATCCTCTTTATTTCCTCCAATCATTCTTTTTCTCAATCAGTTGACTCCTTTATTCTATTCAATCTATTATGTTTCACCTCCTACAATCAGCAGCTTAATTATCAATTTTCATGAGAGATCACCTGAGTTCCACCTCTTGATCAATTTGTTCCACCTTTCAATCAATCCTCTTCAATTTTCTATAAATTGAGCATTCAATCTCCATTCTCAAAAATCATGAACTTTGAATCTTTGTGTCACTTGCAGGTTGCCAATGCAATATCTAAGAGCCATCATACCACAAAGAAGAGAAGAGCAATGGAAGTTATACGTAGTCATGAAATAGGGAGTTTTAATTGATTTTCATTCTTAATTCCTATTTTGCTTGATTTTGTTATTTCATTGTCTTGTTTGTTAGAATTATTTCATTAGATAGGGATTCGCGATTTCCCTTTGATTCTAATTGATACCTTGTTAATCTTAGATGAATTTTATAGATGACATTTTGGTGAACCCAACTTGAATAACAGCTAATTAACCTTCTCTGTTTTTTGTGTGATTTTTGCAGGTCGTACGGATTTCTTTTTTTTACAGGTTGCATGAATTTCGAAAACATATTCTCCGTCATGCAATCGTGCTTACATCATCATGCAATCACATAGATAGCGCTACGCATTCGACCCCTCGGGGTCACGCATTCGCTCTGACAGGGTTACGCAATTGCCCTGTCCAGATCACGCAATCATACTATCCCGATCACGCATTCCAAGGGAGAATTGTTGTTTATTTTTTTCTTCTATCTGTCTAAAATTGGGTTAATCTGGGATCAAATTGCTTATATATCATGATTTGATTATAACAGTTTATGGCAAGAAAAGTACAGTTCAGGATTTCAGTTGCAATAAGGACGAAACAACAAAGAAGAGAAGTCAAACACTATCAAAAGGCTCTCCAAGAAAAAAAGCAGATACAAGATTTAGAAGATCAACTGACCTTTGATAGATATAACAACTTAGTTCTCTCTTATCAAGTTAAATATGATCTAATCAATATTGAATGGATGATGAGAGATTTGACTAGGGCTTCACAATTGGTTTTGCAGGTTTCTGATCAGGTTTAGTTTTCTTTTATTTTTTTATTTTTTTATTTTTTGTTGTTTGCCTGTCTGTCACGCAATCGACCTGTTAGTGCTATGTGATCGATCAGTTATCATCACGCATTCAGTCTGTCAGAATTACGCATACGCTCTGTCACGTTTATGCATTCGATCTGTAAGTATCACGCAATCGCACAGGTATTGTCACGCATTCGCTTCTGTCAATTTTTGAGTTTATGTTTTCTGTTGGTTTGATTTTACTACTAATCTCTGTAAAGTTTTGATGCCAATAGCTAACAAGATGAGAGGGGGGGTGAATCATACAAACTTAATCTTCCATAAAATCAACAGATTCAACCTTGGTAACTTATACTTCAGCAATATGACCAAAAATTGTTAAACATGCAAAATCATAAACACATAATCATCATAACACATATAACACCAGATTTAATGTGGAAACCCAAATAGGGAAAAACCATTGTGGGATTTCGGACCCACTAAGAAATATACTCTTCTAGAGTATGCTCGGTTAAAAACAAATCCTGTTAAAGATTACAAACACATTGCTAGATGTGACCCGGTTAAGGGATTTCCCTTAGATCTGTTAGGATCTTCACTTTGTTAGAAGTGACCTTGTCAAAGGATTTCAAATACTCATATAGAATGTTACCTTGCTAGAAGGTTTACAAATAAGACTGTCAAGTCCACTCGATTAAGAGATTTTCTATCACTTACAAAATAACAGTAATAAAAATATATCTGCAACTTCACATCTAAAATGCTAAAGCAGATTCTTATTTGCTCAAAACAATCTTGTCATAGGACTTATCATGTCCCTCTGCTGGGCTCCTTACTTTGTTTGGGCTCCTTACTCTATTATTCAAACAGGTCTTCAAGCTTCTGTGCTCGCTAATCACTATGTAGCATCCATGTGCTTACACTTGCCCGCATACATTGTTCATCAATAATTTCTTATTTATTAACAATTTTCTAACTGCTGAATCTCCTTGATCACATTTCCCATGATCAATCTTAGCCATCAGATCTTCAATCTTGACTAGGTTCAATGTATCCTTCGATCTGAAAATGTTTTACCTTGCCTAGGGACTTGCATTCTTTTCTTGGAACTTGCACAAGGTTATTGTGGTTCAATCTGAGCTGTAGATCTTCCTGTCGATCTTCCATTGTCATAGATCCTTAACAAACTTCATGCGCGACATACCAATCATTTATACATCTCTAGCTCATCAGCATCCTTCATTAAATAATGTTTTTATCCATCCAATGTGATCTATCATAACTCGGTTGCAACTCGGTAAATACTAAACTTTACTCGGTAGACATTCCACCTTCATTAACCGATATCGATAACCTTAGGGTTTACTGACTAGGTTCCTTAGGGTTTACCGACTAGGTTCTTTGCTCGGTGACATAGTATAGTATTAACCTTACAATCAACAACATATGTAGGATATAAAAACAATCTAAACATCATGATCTCATCATTGTCTAACTCGGTAATAGTTGCCCATTGAATAACTTATTTCTCCCCTTTCTTATCACATTATTTCTGTGTCTTTTACCGACCATTTAATTCTCTTCAAATCAATCTTCTCAAGATATGGCAACATCATACTAAATCAGAAAATCAATTTCTTGACATCAATGACAAAATAATGTTACAAAGATAGTTATCATCCATTTTTAGTTATATCAAATAATCTCCAACAACGTTCTCAATATCCTTAATGAATATCAACAATCTCCTTCTATTGAAATGCCAACAATCTCCCCCTTTGGCATTGATGGCAAAACCAACTTTTAATGGTAATACCAACAAGATATTCAAATTGATTCGGATTCAGATTGGTGTTAGACTTCTCCTGTTATCCTTGAGCTATTAAAAATCTCCTGAAGTCTTTTCCCTTTTGTAGTCTTCTCCCCCTATCATTAGTCTTCTGTTATCTTCATTCATTTAGGATTTTACCATTTAGTCTTCTCCCCCTTTGACAATAATGCCAAAAAGTAAAAGAAATAAATCATGATTTCTTCCTCTGTGAAGTGATTTGCCTTGTTGTGTATCATCTCAGTCTCGGTTAGAGCAACTTGTCTCTATTCACTATTTCCTGCACACCTTTAGAAAACCTTCTAAAGTGTGTAAATCAGCATCAATCCACACATAATATTCTATAGATTCATCGAATTGATTCTTTCACCGAACTCGGTCAGTGAGTAGAAGATAGGGGTAGGACCCCTAACCTGCTTCTGAGATACTCAAAAGTGTCCCTTGGTAGTGGCTTTGTGAAGATGTCTGCTAATTGCTCCTTTGAACTGATATATTCCAGCACAACTTTCTTCTCTTGAACTTCTTCTCTGAGATAATGATACTTTATAGAGATATGCTTTGTCTTAGAGTGCATTACCGGAATCTTTGAAATGTTAATGGAACTCATATTATCACAAAATATAGTTACTGGCTCAGTAACCTTCTCATTTATACCTTCCAACAGTTGTTTGATCCATGCTATATTGGTACAATTCAATGCTGCAGCAACATATTCAGCTTCTGTTGTTGACTGTGAAATACATCCTTGTTTCTTGCTAAGCCAAGTTACTAGTCTTTCTCCCAAAAAGAAAGCTCCACCACTTGTGCTTTTCCTGTCATCTATGTTGCCTGCCCAATCAGCATCAGTATAAACTTTTAAATCAAAATCATGTCTCTTTTCATATACTAAGCCATAATATTCAGTGCCTCTCAGGTATCTGAAAAATTCTCTTGATTGTTATCATATGGGTTTCCTTGGGATCTGCAGAGAATCTTGCAACAATACCTACTGCATGTGTTATATCCGGTCTACTATGCACAACATATTGCAACTTTCCAATCATAGATCGGTAAAGTGTCTCATCAACAGATGCAGATTCATCAATCTTTGATAGTTTACAGTTAGTAGTCATAGGAGTACTTACTGGTTTAGAATCCTTCATTCCAAATTTCTTCAAGATTTCCTTTATGTACTTGGATTGAGTAATGAAAATCTCATATTTCATTTGCAGTATCTGTAAACCTATAAAATACTTTATCTCACTGATTAATGACATCTCAAATTCTTTGCTCATTTCATTTCCAAAGTTCTTGCATAAGGAGTCATTACCACAAAAAATAATATCATCAACAAATATGGCTGAGATCAGTATTCCATTGTTCTCATCATTCTTCATGTACATGTTGTTGTTTTCACTTGTCCTTATAAAACCAATCTTGATTAAGTAAGAGTGCAATCTCTCATACCATGCTCTAGGTGCTTGTTTCGGACCATTTAAAGCTTTGTTTAGTTTACATACCTGATCTTTACTTTTGTCTTCAACAAATCCTTCAGGCTGTTCAATACAAACTTCTTCTTCTAGTATACCATTCAAAAATGCAGATTTAATATCCATTTGATATACCTTGAAATTTTTGAAAGCAGCATATGCCAACAATGTTCTTACTCCCTCAAGTCTAGCCACAGGTGCAAAAGTCTCACCATAATCTATTCCTTCTTCTTGAGCATAACCTTTGCAAACTAGTCTTGCTTTGTTCTGAATGACCTCACCATTTTCATTTAGCTTGTTTCTGAAAATCCACTTTGTACCGATTACATTTTTGTCCTTCGCTCTTGAGATCAGTGTCCATGTGTCATTCTTCTTGATTTGATCAATCTCTTCTATCATAGCATTTACCCAATCTTCACTGTTAAATGCCTCTTTTACTATTCTCGGTTCAAATTCAGATATCAAACATGTGTTATGTCTCAGTTTGTTCCTTGTCATTACTGGATCATCCTTATCTCCTATAATCTGACTTGATGCATGATGTCTTCTGACATATTTGGCTAATATAGGCTTGGTAGATTCTATATGATCTTCTTCATCACTCGATAACTGGACATTATCTTCATTTTCTTCAGCAGCTTTCTCGGTAGGACTTCTCGATTGAACATAAATGAATTCTTCATAATCTTCTGGTTCTTTGGAATTTCCTTCATCATTTCTTTCTGCAAATTCATCAATTTTCACATTTGCACTTTCTTCTATTTTGTTAGATGATTTGATCAGACATTTAAATGCTTTACTTCTAGAAGAATAACCAAGAAATGTTCCTTCTTCACTGTTCTGATCAAACTTTCCATTTCTGTCATCTTTGTGAACATAGCATCTACTTCCAAAGATTTTAAAATAACTTATATTAGGTTTCTTGTCATACCAGATCTCATATGGTGTCTTCATAGTTCCTTTCTTTAGTTGAACTCAGTTCAGGGTGTAAACTGCAGTGTTGATTGCTTCTCTCCAAAATGTTTGAGGTACCCTTTTTTCTATCATCGGGGTTCTGGCACAATCCACAATGATCTGTTTCTTCTCACAGCTATCCCATTTTGCTGAGGTGTTCTCGGTGTAGATACTTGTCTTTTTATACCATGATCATTGCAGAATAAGTTAAATTCATCAGAAGTGAATTCTCCTCCTCTATCAGATCTAAGACATTTCAGTTGTCTTTCTGTTTCATTTTCAACTCTTGCCTTGTACCATTTAAACATTTGGAAAGCTTCTGATTTTTCTTTTAAAAACATAACTGACATCATCCTTGAGTAATCATCCACAAATAATATGAAATACTTATCACCATAATAACTTTGAACTTTCATGGGACCACAAAGATCAGTGTGTACTAGATCTAAAATTCCTTTAGAAGTGTAGGACTTACTTGTAAAGCTTGATCTTGTCATCTTACCCATCTGGCATCCTTGGCATACAACATTCTCAAGTTTTTCAAGACTCCGTAGACCTCTTACTCGATGCTTCTTACTTATTTTGATCAGATTATCAAAATTTACATGACAAAACCTTTTATGCCATAACTAGGTATCATCTATTTTTGCATAAAGACACTTGTTCCGAGTTGAGTCAAGATAAAATGTATTACCTTTTGTTTGTATCCCGATAGCAGCTAACTTTCCATGCTTGTCATGAACTTTGACAATTCCAATCTGAAATTCTATTCGGTATCCTGTATTGTTTAGCTGTGCTACACTCAACAAATTGTATTTCAATCCTTCAACCCAGTATACATCATCACATTTAGCATTGTCAAGAAGTGTTATAGATCCTTTACCTTTCACCCGACATGGTGCATCATTACCAAATCTTACATAGCCTCCATCATAGTCTTCTAATTTAACAAACCTGTGTTTATCACCTGTCATTTGATGTGAGCATCCACTGTCAATGATCCAAGAATAATTATTATTTATGTGAGATATTAGGGCTTTTTCTTCATACCTTTCTTCATCTGATCCATCTTTAATAGCCACATAAACAACTTCCTCAGTATCAGTTTCATCAGATTTATCATCGTTGGATTCCTCATCAGCTACTAGGCATGTCTTTTTGTCTCCCCTTCTGATGTCTCGGTGTCCTCTATATTGGTTGTCTTTTTGCCTGCTATCTCGGTATTCTCTCTTTTCACTAGATTCTTTGCCAGGTTAGTTAGAAGCCATATGTCCTATTTTATCACAATTGAAACATTTTAAAGGTGGCTTTCCTTTATACTTACCTTTTCCTCTCGGTAACCTTCTGGCTAATAATGCTTCAAACTCTTCTTGTTTCTTGATTTCCTCATACAGTTTGTGCACTTCTTCCATGTTCTTGCGAAATCTTTCACTTGCTCCACTGTGATTCCCTTTAGAGTACTTACTCATTCTATCATTGTAATCATCAGATTCACCAATATGAAAAGAACTGAATGCATATTCTACTTTATTTACCAAAGACCCACTGTTATCAAAATTACTTAACTCAAATGCATGTAGCTTACCAATAGTAGCATCCAAAGAAACTGGCATGTTAGGTACAGACCTCAATTCATTGATTGCAGAGACTTGAATGGCATAAGCAGGTAGAAGAGTTCTCAACAACTTACTTGTTACATCTTTTTCTTCAATAGTTCCTCCTACTCCTTTAATTTGATTGACAGTCTCCTTTAACCTTGTACTGTATTGGGTTATGTTCTCACCTTCATTCATTCTCATGGATTCAAGTTGTCCTCTTAGAATATCTACTTTTGCTCTTTGAACATGTTCATCACTACCATACACAGATATGAGCTTAGTCCACATTATTTTTGCATCATTGCAGCCTTCTAGATCATTAAACTCTGAGTCAATCAATGTTGATGTTATTTCAATCATAGCTTGAATGTGTTCTTTCTTTGCCTTTATCTCTTCCAAGGTCATCGGGTTGGTGCTTGGTGGTATGTAATCATTCTCCAAATAATATGTTGCATATTCTCCAATTCCTGATAAATGTAGCTTCATCCTTTTCTGCCATGTGGAGAAACTTGGCGTGTTCAACTTTGGTGCATCCCTTTTATACATCTTCGGATCTTTGCCTCAAGTACCTTTAAACTTTTCTTCTGGATTCCAAAGCTCTGACACCAATTGTAAAGTTTTGATGCCAATAGCTAACAAGATGAGAGGGGGGGTGCATACAAACTTAATCTTCCATAAAATCAACAGATTCAACCTCGGTAACTTGTACTTCAACAATATAACCAAAAACTGCTAAACATGCAAACTCATAAACACATAATCATCATAACACATATAACACCAAATTTAATGTGGAAACCCAAATAGGGAAAAGCCACTGTGGGATTTCGGACCCACTAAGAAATATACTATTCTAGAGTATGCTCGGTTAAAAGTAAATCTTGTTAAAGATTACAAACACATTGCTAGATGTGACCCGGTTAAGGGATTTCCCTCACATCTGTTAGGATCTTCACTTTGTTAGAAGTGACCTTGTCAAAGGATTTCAAACACTCATTTAGAATGTTACCTTGCTAGAGGGTTTACAAATAAGACTATTAAGTCCACTCGGTTAAGAGATTTTCTATCACTTACAAAATAACAGTAATAAAAATATATCTGCAACTTCACATCTAAAATGCTAAAGCAGATTCTTATTTGCTCAAAACAAACTTGTCATAGGACTTATCTTGTCCCTCTGCAGGGCTCCTTACTCTATTATTCAAACAGGTCTTCAAGATTCTGTGCTCGGTAATCACTATGTAGCATCTGTTAGAGTATTCGGGTATTTACTTGATTAATTAAATATTTTTTGTTTAATTATTTAAGTTCCCTTTATCTCTTTTACACTTAAGCTAACTTTAGGTGCATATAATTAATTATTTTAATTAATTATTATGTACAAACCTAGGTTTTCCCTTCTAGGATTTCTTGACCTATTAAAGGTTGAGTTCTTTCTTTTCATTGTATGAAGAAGGATTATTTTGATAATACATTTTGGAGATTATTGAGCTCTCTCTTTTGGAGCATATTTTTCTTGTGTTTTGGTTCCTTCTGTATTTGCTTACATGCTTCTTCTTGTAACAATTTTTTCAGCTTGCAGAGATTATTTGGGCTCCTATGGTGTTGTATTTTCTCAACTCCTATATAGTATCAGAGCTTCAGATCTGCAGCTACCTATTCTTGTTTTGAGAATTTTTGCTTTGAAAGCAGATTTGGGGTTTCAAGAATTTTTTTTATGTACCTAGGGTTTGACCTTTCTTTTGAGCACATTAGGCCTAAACAAACCTCACCATCGTGCTCAGAAGGCCCAAAAACCTCTATGGTCATATAAAATTTGACCTATTTTGGTTCCTGAGCCTCTGGGAGCATTTTTTTCTCAGATCCAAGTCATGCGACTCTAGCACGCAAATCGAGAAAAAAACTTTGAAGAAAAAAAATTTGTCTTTTTATGGCATGTAGGCCGAATTTTGGTTTTTTTTATTTTTTTTAAAAAAAACAATAAAAATTGCAAAGCAAAAAAATCAAAAAAACTCCAAAGGAAAGGAGGGCGAAAAACTTTTTTAGGCTCCTGTGGTGTTGTATTTTCTCCAGATCCAGGTCGTACGGCCCTGGCATGCAGTTCGAGAAAAAAATTTCAAAAAAAAATTTATTTTGCCTTTTTACGACATACAAGCCGAATTTTTGCTTTTTTATTAAAAAATTTCTTTCAAAAAAAAGCAAAAAAAAAAAAGGGTTTTGTTTCTTTTTAAGAGAAAAAAAATTTGGGAAAAAGTTTTTTTTGGGGTCCCCACGGTACATAGGGTACTGTGGGGCCCTTTCCTTGTTGCAAGCCCTGCACACATTGGTACAGAGCTGCCACCATCTGCTCGGGACCTGCGCCACCTTCCTCCGGCCCCGGTTGTTTTTCCCCGGCCTTCTGCCGGCCCCCGGGGGCCAGGCCCCCGTCGACTCCTCCCTACGGGTGCTGCTTCCTGGCTGCCCCTGCCGACTCCACCTTGCGCTCACCGCTCGCTGTTGCTTCGGGCTACCGCTACAACCCCTGACCCCGCCAGCCTCCCTGCACCCCCCGCCGCCCGGCCCAGGCCCGCCGCCTCCCTGCAGCCTCGGGCGCTGTGCTTGCTCCCCGCCTGACCCTTGTCGCCGCCACCACTGGGAGCTGTCACACCACCACCATCGGGAACCGCCATGCTGCTCCGGTCCTACAACTGCCTCTGCCTAGCCACCGGGGAGCCACCCGTCTGCCACCGGAGCACCGCCCAGCCACCAGACTCCCTTTTTTGACCTTTTTCAGGGGGGGTTTGGTTTTTTGGCTCTATCTTGGGCATACGGAGTCATTTTTCAAAAATGAATAGGCATCAGAAAACTGGTTCCAAGCCTGACCTCTTGGTGTTGGTAATTTTTTCCAATTCTTCTATTTGACTATGTTTTTTTCCAGTCAAAGTGAGGTCTAGTTTTTGCACTTTGGGAGCCATAGAATGAGCATCCGAACTCTGTTTTTTGAAAACTTTATATTTTCGGAAAGCATGTGCTGTGTAATTTCAAGCCATCTAGGTTTTATTTCCAAATTATTCTCCATGCATATTTTATTCAATTTTTTGCTTTTCAACACTCTGGTGGATATCGTAGTTGTTTCAGGTCCTGGGATCTCTTTTCTAAGTAGGGTCTCTCTATTTTTGGTTCGCATTTATATTTCTAGTCTTCTTATCATTGTAGCTTGTATTTATGCAAACACACTGAGATAAAGTTCCATCATGCATTGTTTACTTGGAATCTTGCATATCTTGTGTCTTGTTGTACATGCACTATTGATCAAGTGCCATGAGGGGGTTGATGTTTGCCTATTGTTTGCCATCTTCCTTTGTCTAGTGAGTGTTCCTTCCATGACATTTGCCTCATGATGTGTGTCAAAGAGTGTTCCTTCCATGACACCATGTACTTGTCTCAGCACCTTTGATGTTCCTTGTTCTTCGTCATGTAGTTTTTCTTGGCTATTCTTTTCAGTGTTCCTGTCCCTCTCCCTTGTCAACATTATGGGGAGGTTTATTCTATTGGTTCTAATGCTTCTGTGGTTCGATTGATTGGCTCTTCAGGCTTTGGTTTCTAATGCCATCTGTATCTTCGAGTTCAGTTGTTTGCATTTTTTTGCCTTCTGATTCGAGTAGTGTCATTTGAGGGCACTCATATAGATTATAGTCTTCTCTACCTGGTCATGTTCTATTTCCATGGAGGTTCTTCAAATTAGCAGTTTCTCAGAGACAGAGTTTGCAGGTTCTTCATGCTTCAGTGGTGTTCTTTTCCATCTCTTTTTGGAGTAGATTTTTGTTCCCACATGGTTTTCTCTATTTCTCCAGTTCATAGAGATTTCATTGTATTTGGGTACCTGATCAGGCCTTGTTGTCGAGACCCATCTTTATTGCTTTCATTAGCAGTTCTAGGTTTTAGCTTCTCTCTAATTCTAGCTTAAGGGGGGGTGTTAGAGTATTTGGGTATTTACTTGATTAATTAAATATTTTTTTGCTTAATTATTTAAGTTCCCTTTATTTGTTTTACACTTAAGCTAACTTTAGGTGCATATAATTAATTGTAGACACCTAAAATTGTCATGTCTAATTAAATAAATATTTTATTTATTTAATTATCTAAGCCTAATTCTTCTATTAATTAAATAAATTTTTATTTATTTAATTAATTCATTTATCCTCTTCTAGCCTTATTTCTCATTTAAATAAATACATTTATTTATTTAAATTATCCCTTTCCTAAATTAAATAAATATTTTATTTATTTAATTGTCCTACTTCTTCTATTAATTAAATAAATCTTTATTTATTTAATTAATTCATTATCTTTTTCTACACATGACACATGTCATTCATCTCTTAATTCATACACTACCTACCTCTTTCATTATTTTGGTATTTCTTCTACCTACCCTCTAATCCTAGCCGACCTCTCTTTTTACACCTCTCAATCTTATCCCTCCATTTCATATTGTGTCTTCTATTTAAGGAGATGCCTTCTTCATTATCAAACCCTAATGACACATGCTAATGACTGATTTTGGAGTACTTGGCTACACTATGATCCTACTTGCAACCACATTCCGTTCTTTGTTGAGCTCTTGTGCATACAAAAATCTGAGAGCAAATATATCAAGCAAAATCAATGGAGATAGGAAGAATGGAGATCAAAAACCCTATTGGACATGTGATGGTATAATCTTTGTGATTTTGAGTTATTTGCATTGTCTTAGGTAATCTTCATATGTTATGGTGGATCTTTGTTGATTGTTAGGCTAGGGTTTGGTGGTTGAATTCATTTAGCCTTTCAATTTTGTTATTATTGTTATCCATTTTCACCATATACATTTTGGCACGCCTGGTGGGACGCTTGTCCCTTTGCATTTAACATTTTGTTGCAGATTTTGCATTTTTGAAGTTGTAGATCAGACAATTTTCGATGACATTTTAGGTTTTTCCGCGTCTGCGAGCGTTTGGATCGCGTTTTTGTGTTTCAGAAGCGTCTGCAATATCTTGAATCGCGTCTGTGTTGTTGCCAGATTTTATTTTTGCAGGTTTCTGGAACCGCGTCTGTGATTGATCTTATCGCGTCTGTGTTCGGGAATAGCGTCTGCGGTATCCAAGCGCGTCTGTGCATTACAGAACCACGTTTGTGTCATACAGACGCGTATGTGTCTGGTATAACTGCGTCTGTATTTTCTGTTTTGCGAATTTGTCAATTTTCTTTGATTCGGGTTTTTCGGATTTTGTGCTTAGAGTTTCAAATCTGGTTTATTTTCGGCTAACCCTTGCAGATCTAGCTAACCAAGTTTGTGCAGCTTGCTTTGGAGGCAAAAACGTTTTGTTGAAGGCCCCTTTTCACAAAGTCTTTTTGGGTTTTCTAAAATTTACCTAACTTGTGTGCTTGCAGGAAGGGGTGATCATTTGAAACAACCCAAACTACTAACAATTTTGTTGCAAGGCCTTAGCTAGGGTTTTGTAGTTTTGTTGTGTGCCTTATTTTCATAGACTAGCAAACACTTCAATTGGTGCACTAAAATTGAATCATTGTCTTTTGTGTCTTGAGCAATAGGCTCTTTTTGTTCAATCTTTAGAGGGCCTGTCTTCCCGTGTGGTCATTGGGACTACTAGTGAGAAGAAAACGACCCAAGTGGTAGCGAGGAAAACCCACCTCTTCCGAACCACTATAATCAAATGTATTCATGGTGAAAACTATGGATAACGTGTGCTGATTAGTTCATACCGACACTATGTCTCCCCATAAACCCGTTTGATCAAATTTATTTAATCATTTGTAGGGTGTAACCCCTACCGGCTGGGAGCCTTCTGTATTTATAGAGCTGAAAGTGCCGCATGTATGGCCACACGAGCGGATGCCCTTACTAGCACCTTTTTGTTTTAGAAGCCCAAATCCTTCTAGTTGTTGGGGCAGGAGGTCGGACCTCTTGTAGCGGCCCACACACATACGGTTCTTAGTAGAGATACAAAGTTCGCCATGGGGAGTTTTCATGGGGACTGATGCTTGGCTGACCCGAGAAGTGAGTGCCGAGGGTGGAGCCAATGAGGTCAAGCATCTAAGTATCCGCTCTGAATAGCGTAGCCTCGGGGGTAAAACCCTATGTGGGATTAACAACTATTGTCTTGGCCAGCCCTAAGATTTGTGCTTGTCTTATGCTAAACACTCAAACATTCAAGACAAAACAACAAAACATTGTGTCTTTTGTGTCTTCAAGTGTATGCAAAACTACTTTACATCAAACAACACACTTTTCTTAGAGTCATTTTGGAGTCTAAACACTTGCAAACATTGAGTCATCAACATTGTGTCCTCTTGTCACGAAAAAACAGTCAAACAGTCGGATTTGGTCACAACAAAACAACTTCACACATTGGAAAAATTGCACTAAGGTTACAGAAACGCGTCTGTGTCTGTTTTAACCGCGTCTGCGTCATATAAGTGCGTCTGTGAAGGGCAGAATAGCGTCTGTGTTTTCAACAGCGTCTGTGTCAAATAGAGAGGCGTCTGTGTCTGGGAATTGCGTCTGTAAAGTATACAAAGGCGTCTGTGTCAGGAATTAAAAACTTTAACAGTCCAGCAAACAAAAGAAAATCAGTTTCGGCATACTTGAGATTCCTAGGTTGTCTCTTCAGGTTTCATCTAGCATTCAACCTGTCTTTGGGTCTCACACTGCCCATCATTGCTTCACATCTCACTTTACATTCACAATTGTCTAAACTTGAGTCAAAAAGGTCACTTGCTTGTCCTCATCATACTTTGTCAACATACTACATACAACTACACTTTGCTAAGTGGTCCCTCATCAAGGTTTCTTACCTTTGGGTCTCATTTGGTCTTACTTAGAGTCAAGGTCAGCTTACCTCATCAAGAGAAACTATCCTCTCTTTGGAAGTCACACCTACTCTACTACATACATACTTGGTCTTACACTTTGGACATTGCAAGTACACCTCAAGATTCACTTACACTCCATACAACTCTTGGTCTTCCATACTTTTTCCACTTTTCATCTAGTCTCTCACATATTGGTCAAACACCTAGTTCATGGTTGAAACCCGCCTTCAAAAATCTAGGAGAATAGCTAAAGAAGCTCAAGAATCCGTAAACATGAGTTCTTATGAGTATGACAATGATCTATTCTACAATCCTGAGCACACTACATTACCAGACATGAATGTTTATAGACACAATCCAAATGTGGAAAGCGCAAACACTATAAACAAAAATGCTACGCACAATGACAATGTTGACAATTCTTCAATACTATCAGCAGACATAGAAGAATCCATAATGAATCCTCAATTCAATAGATTGGTTGAAGAGATAATGAGGAGAGATCGACAGTACTTTTTAAACATGATGGCACATAGTGGAGCTAAAATACCGCATGATTTTGACTTATCTCAACTTATGGAAAGTCGACCCTCACAGCAAACTCAACTCAACATGGATCAAAAGAGACCAAATAGTGGAGGAAATAGAGGACCGAATATGATGCCTGAGTCACCATCAGTTTTGCTTCAAAAACCAGCAATCCCACATACACAAGCTCAAACATATGATACTTACACTCAAAGACCATCGTGGAGGCCTTATGCTCAAACACATGCTCAAGGTATGGATCAATCAAGACAAGTGGATACTCAAGGACATCCTCAAAATTTTGACACAAAGAGACCTCATGTCAAAATTGGGGGCAACACAATGGAAAATGAAAGGCCTATTGAATATGGTTTATATACACAAAACAGATATGGAGTCCCTCAACATGAAGTTATGCCAAGTGCTCCATATATGTCGCAACAATATAGACCTCCATATGGACATGTCTACGATCAGTATCATCCATACATGCAACAAGCTCCTCCTCAAATGGGTGTTTCAAACATGGGGTATGCTACAAGAAATCAATCTCCTCCCAAGAATAATTTGGAGCAACAAATAAGAGATTTACAAAAGAAAATGGAGGACATGAGTACATCAAAACCTACATACACTATGAGAGATATATGTCCTTATCCCTTTGATAAGAGCATTCCAATGCCCCCATTTCCTGCACACTTTGTGACACCAAAATTTGGCAAATATAGAGTGAGAGGAGACCCCAAGGCACATATAAGACAATTCTTCACAGCTTGCATTGAGGTAGCGGCAGAAGAAACATACTTGATGAGCTTGTTTCCACAGAGCTTAGGCTATCAAGCTATGGAATGGTTTTCTCAATTACCTCCTGGTATTAAGTCATGGGGCGATTTAGCAGAGGCATTCATTCAGCATTTCTCTTACAACATTGAAACAAATGTCTCAGTTACTACCTTGTGCAATACGAAACAAAAGGAAGGAGAATCTTTCGCAACATTTTTACAAAGATGGAGAAATCTAGCTAGCAGATGCTCTTGCGAAATCCCATAGAAACAAATGGTGGAAATGTTCACTCAAAATGTTAACAAGGCTATTGGCTATGATCTCAGAAAAGCTTGTTTGTCTACATTCAAAGATGTTATTGAAAAGGGCCTAGCAACAGAAAGAGTCTTAATTGAACAAGGAGTTATCAAGCTATTCAAAGAAAACAAAGAGGACTTTAAGGGAAAGGACAAACCAAAATTTTGGAACAAGAACAAGAACATAGTTAATGATAGTGTTGTTGATGCCAACACAGTGAGACCCAAGTTCGTCTTTTCTGGATCAAGTTCTACCAACAATCAGGTGAACACTCAAACAATTTCTAGACCACGAAGGAAGTACACCCCATTGGGAGAACCACTTGAATCTGTATTCAAAAAGCTTGTGGCAAACAAAGTGATCACAGTTCCAGATTTTCCTCCATATGAACCAAAGGTCAAACCAAATTGGTGGAATGATGATGAGTTTTGTGAGTTTCATAAGAGCAAAGGTCATAAGACAGGTAATTGCCATCGATTGAAAAACATTGTGCAAGATCTCATTGATAGAGGCGACATTGAGATTGAGGGACATTCATCTAATCAAGAACATGAGATGTTTAAGGAACCATTCCCAAAACATGACAAAGGAAAAGGCAAAGTCACAGATGATCAAGCCAATTACACTAGAGCACCTTACAATTATGATTCTACTATCAATCACATCTCGATGGACAATCATATTTCTACTATCACTATCAAAAACAAAAATCCTGAGAATCCTTCTTAGAGACCCAAGATTGTCCTAAAAGGTGTGGGATCTTCCTCCGAATCTACCTCTGAATGTCATGTTACAACCCGTCGAGGAAAGATTACATTGCCAGGTACCTCCACTAAGAATACCAATCCTTTATCAATCAAGCCTGAGTACGACCTTGTAGAACAATTAGGGAAGACACCCGCGCTCATCTCCATTCTGGAGCTTCTACGTATATCCCCCGCACATAAAGCTATCCTTGACAAAATCTTGAGAGACACTGCTGTCCCTACGGATCTGAACGTGGATCAGTTTCAAGCCATGGTGGGATACCTATCCATTCCACATTCCCTTACGTTCACAGAAGCCGATGACGCCTCCATAAGTCAGCCACATAATGCACCTTTACACGTTGAAGCTTTCATACATAAACATAGAATCAAGCGAGTCCTGATAGATGGAGGAGCAGGTCTAAATATTTGTACCTTGAGTACCATAAGACAATTGGGATATTCTGACAAGGCTGTGAATTCTACAAACCAAATCACCATCAAGGCTTATGATGATGAAGAGCACTCGTCCAAGGGCACAGTCACCTTACCGCTAAGAATAGGGCCAGTCACAAAGGATGTGGTTTGTCAAGTCCTAGATCTAGATCTCACGTATAACATATTGCTAGGACGTCCATGGATTCATGAAATGAGGGCAGTCCCATCAACATACCATCAATGCATTAAGTTTCCTCATAATGGAATCGAGGTAACAGTCAATGGTGATCCAAATCCATTCATATATTGCAATAACTTGAGGTCACATACTGAAACTATCATTCCCAGTAATCGTGAGGCTACTCCTTCTTCAGCATACATTGATCCTGAGTCATTAAAACCCTCGACATCCAAATAAGGTGAACTTAGAAGCAAGTTTCAAGACAAAGGCATGGGAGAATACACTCTGAATCAGACAATGTTTTTACGACAAGTCCTGAGCTCTCCAAAAGAATATGGGAGGCCACATCCTAACAAGCAAATCTCCATCATGATACTCAAATGGGATCCTACCATCTTTCAAAGGTGGGGTGAACTAGAAGAGGAAAATTTATATAAAATGCTCTATAAAGACATTGAAGAGGACACACATGATCAGACTATTATACCCTGTGAGAACTATGGCAAAGGCTTTAAAATTCTACAAAAATTTGGGTATGATGGAAAAAGCCCTCTCGGGTTACGCAAAGAAGGTGTCATGGAGCCCTTACAACCTGAGCTAACTACAAGAAGAGAACGCTCCAAGGGACTTGGTTTTCTGAATTCCAAGATTCACAATAAAAGAACAAAAGAGGTATGGTGAATCAAAGTTGCCGACGTTCAACAAGAGGATTATCCTTCCACAGATTCTAATGAGTGGGAATGGGGTTCAGACAAATCCTCCAGTGATTATGAGCTCGCCGAAATATTCAGAGAGCCAGATGAACCCACAGAGGAAGAGGAATTTTACAAAAAGTTCAGAGTTGGTCAAGAACCAACCCATAAGGATCCCGCACATTCTTCGTTTCAAGGCCCTAGGTTGAAATCACATAGGATGAGGACACCTGTCCCAGAAGGTGCTACTAGTGATGACAATTTGGATTCACTCACGATCGAAACTGATGAGGAGAGTGCCATCGATGACCTTGACGATTGCCTTGACATACCTGAATATAACCACATCTTCACTATTAGTCCAGCAAATTCTGAAAACACTAATGACCTTCCCCTTGTTCATCCCCAACTCATTGACTGGGATCATGAAGGACCAGCACAATTTGATACATTTCAAAATGACGAAGCTATTGTCGACTATCTTGGCATTCGAGATGATCTTCCCCCTGGAGACCATAAAGCAGGATACGCCATAGAACTCAACAACATGGCATACTTTGGTGAGGGTGTCGGACCTTCCAGTCGCAAAAATGTGAAAATAAAAATAAAACAAGGGTCTTATGGCGAAAACCACACTGTGGCGCTATCTGACACCAAAAAAGTAAAAAGAAAGGACGTATCTGAGGGCGAAAACCTCTCTGAGGCACCCGAAGATGGAAGGCTCGACATTCTCCCAGCATCATATGAGGAAAAATCATCCATGTTGGTAGAGGAGACTATAAAGACAAATATTGGTACAGAAGAGGTTCCACACAACATATTCTTGGTGCAATCATTGACAGAGTTTGAGAGGGCAAGATTCATAAGCTTCTTCAAGGAACGACAAGTCAACTTTGCATGGTCATACGCTGATATGCCTAGACTGGATCCAGATTTGGTTATGCATCATTTGACAGTCAAACCGGGGGCAAAGCCAGTAAAACAGAAATTAAGGAAAATGCACCCACAAGTGGCATTACTAGTCAAGGCAGAACTGGAGAAATTACTGGATGTCGGATTCATACGCCCAATTGATTATCCCAAATGGATCTCCAATCTAGTACCTGTTAGCAAACCAGATCGCAGTATCCGAATATGTACAGACTTCAGAGATATCAACAAGGCTTGTCCAAAGGATGATTTCCCATTACCAAACATAGACTTGATCGTTGATCTCACAGCAGGTCATGAAATGTTATCCTTAATGGACGGATTTTCTAGATATAATCAAATCAGGATTGCACCTGAAGATCAACATAAAACATCATTCACTTGTCCATGGGGAACCTTCTGTTGGAACGTCATGCCCTTTGGGCTGAAAAATGCAGGCACCACGTATCAACGAGCGATGACGACTATCTTTCATGATCTCATGCACACAACCGTGGAAGATTATGTGGATGATCTTTTGGGAAAATCAATAGACAGAGACACCCACTTGGACATACTTTCAGTTGTCTTTGATCAGCTGGAAAAATATAAGGTAAGACTAAATCCAAAGAAATGTGTCTTTGGAGTAACCTCTGGGAAGCTCCTAGGATTCATTGTGTCTAAAAGAGGAATCGAGGCCGATCCAGCAAAAGTCAAGGCTATCTTGGACATGCCGCCACCAAGGAACATCAGTCAACTTCGATCTTTACAAGGGAGACTCCAATCCATACGAAGATTCATAGCACAACTTGCGGATAAGTGTAACCCTTTCTAGCACCTGCTACATAAAAATATCAAGTTCAAATGGGATGAGAACTATCAACAGGCTTTTCAGGCGCTCAAAGATTATCTTTTGAACCCACCAGTCTTGATGCCACCAATTCCAAATCAACCTTTGTTACTCTACATATCAGCTACTCCAACGGCACTGGGGGCACTCCTAGCACAACAAATACCTGACGGCAAGGAAAAAGCAGTCTACTATATCAGTCGCACATTGGTGGGATATGAACTAAACTACACTCCAATCGAACGTGCATGTCTCGCTATGGTCTTTGCTTCACAGAAGTTACGACATTATATGCTCACTCACAAGACTAAGTTGATTGCCAGAATTGATCCACTAAAATATCTTCTCAACAAAGCTACACTTACTGGGCGGTTGGCCAAGTGGGTAATGATTTTGAGTGAATTTGACATCGAGTACGTGGACAAGAAAGCAATCAAAGGACAAACAATTGTAGATCAATTGGCAGATGCTCCCATGATAGATGATGTTCCTCTACAATCAGAATTTCCAGATGAGTCCATTCTAACAATATCACCTGCAAAGCCATGGCAACTATATTTTGACAGCTCATATACACAGCATGGGGCAGGAGCGGGTATACTCTTTATAACTCCTCAAGGCGATTCTATACCAAAATCATACCGCTTATCATTTCCTTGCACCAACAATATAGCTGAATATGAGGCATTAACAACTGGATTACGAATTGCAGTTCAATGGAAGATCCAGGAACTTCGGGTTTTTGGGGATTCTCAACTTGTCATCCGTCAAGCAACTGATGATTACCAAACAAAAGATGAAAAACTAATGCCTTACAAACAATTGGTAGATGATCTAAAATAACACTTCACAAAGATAGATTTTGAGCAGATACCAAGAGAACAGAATCGTGTCGCAGATGCCATGGCTACAATTGCTTCATTAATTGATCTACCACAAAATGAGACCTGCTATGAGTTCCTGGTAGATAATCTGCTGATTCCTTCATATGAGATCACTCCTATAGAAATGATATGTGTTGTTGGTCCTTAATCCCAGTTATATGGTTCCATATTCACATACCTTCGTGACAATATCTTACCTCCCGATCTATCGAACAATCAACACCGCACTTTCATTCGCCAATCCTCTCGATACGTCATTTTAGCTGATATCCTATACCGACGAGGTCTAGATGGCACCCTTCTTAGATGTTTAGAGAGTGACGAAGCTCAGATTGAGTTATGAGAAGTGCATGAAGGGATATGTGGCCCGCATACTAGTGGTCCTACCTTGGCCAAGAAACTTATCAGGACTGGATACTACTGGCCTACTATGGAAAAAGATGCATATCAGTTTGTCAAGAAATGTAAGCAGTGTCAAATTCATGGAGACCTCATACATGCACCAGCACAAGAACTACAACCACTTGCATCTCCTTGGCCCTTTTGTCAGTGGGGACTCGATCTCATAGGCAAGATTCGCCCTCCTTCTTCCAATGGACATAAATTCATTATCACAGCCACAGAGTATTTCACAAAGTGGATTGAAGCCGTGCCTCTCACACAAGTTACTGGGAAACAAATCGCTACCTTCATTTTGAACTACATCATTTGTCGATACGGGATTCCTACTTCCATCATTACTGATAACGGGCGTCCCTTCAAAAATCAGGATGTTCGTGAACTCTGTGACCGCTTCCATATCTCTCACCGTTTCTCCACACCATATTACCCTCAAGGTAATGGCCAAGCTGAGGCGTCTAACAAAGTGATTCTTAAAATCCTTAAAAAGACAGTCGATGATGCTGGCCGTAACTGGCATATCCAATTCAATCCTGCACTTTCGGCCTATCGTACAAGTGTCCGCACACCTACAGGAGCTACACCCTACTCACTTGTCTACGGCGCTGAAGCCATCTTGCCTACTGAGGTCGAGTTACCTTCTTTACGGGTCTCTTTGAGAAACATAATCAACGATGAAGATTACAGGGTCTCTCGCTTATAAGAACTAGAACTGCTGGAGGAACGAAGACACACTACTTTTAATCATCTCAAGGCTTACCAACAAAGAATGAGTCATAGCTACAATCACAAAGTTAAGCCTCGCACATTTGAAGTAGGTGACTTAGTCCTCAGAGAGAACCCCAAGAATCAGCAAGACAGAGATAAGAAGGGCAAGTTTGAACCAAACTGCCTTGGTCCTTACATCATCACAGCGGTATATGGATATGGGGCATATCAGCTCTCAACTACAGAAGGTGAACCCTTGGAGGATCCTACCAATAGCATGCACCTTCGCAGGTTCTACACATAAGCTCTTCGGAACATCCTAATTCAAAAATACAAAAAAAAATTATAAAACAAAAAAAATCATTACTTGGTGAAAACCTGGCAAACAGGCGCCTTGTGACACAAAAAAATTGAAAAATCGAAAAAAGTAAAGAGAAATAATTTCGTCCAATGGTGAAAACCACTTCGGTGGCGCCCTTGGCAAGTACCATAGTGAAAACTGGGTCACCAGCGCCATGCGTAGAGACATTGCTCCTCCCTCCTTCAGGATTCTCTTTCATCATTTCACTTTGCACACACTCACAACCTATTCGTTCATAATAAACTTACCCATTCCCATCATGGCTTGTTATTGATCTACCTAAGATTGGTTAGCCATCCATAAACCTCCCTTTTCACATCCCTTTCCATCCATAATAAATCAGATCCTATCTGTGACTACGGCCAATTCCTACGTCTAGTAATGGGTGTGGAACTGAGAACATCACATGTTTTGAGGAGTATAGTTTCTTCCAGCTTTCTTCAGTCTATCTGTGCACAATCCGCAATAAAGCAACATTTGCATCACAGATCCGCAATAAAGTTTCATCTTCTCCGCAATAAAGTATCAATTTCATGGATTCAGTCAGTTTCAGATGAGACACAGCAGCAACAATGGGCTTCAACAAATCAAATCTTTCAACAGACTCAGACAACATATGGTTCAGTGCTATCTATCCTTTTTGTGAAAATAAACATTGTGACCATAATCAAATAAGACTTATACAAGTGACAAGGGACACTAAACTTGAGGACTACAGTGGATGTTGGTGTCGAGTCTTGGTTTTCTTTTGATTTTATCTTTTGGGTGACCTGTCTTTTAGCTTTTCCAGGATGTCTTTGACTAGAGATTCTATCTCCAGGATGTCTTTGACTAGAAAGGCGAGGATGGGGTATCATCACCTATTTGCATTTGCTGTCTGTGGATTGTCTCTTAGTAATGCTATGACTTGTCCAAGGATATGAGGACATTGTGAGTCTAGTGTGAACTGGGGCATTCCTTGTTTGTGATTGTCTTATCTCCATGCAAATAGGTACAATGACTTTCTGGGTCGAACAAATGCCTCGATTGTCATAACCTACCTGCCATAATAAAGCTCAATGATGATAATGCACAAGAAGCTCTTTCACTTTCATATCTTCTGTCTTCCATCCCCCTTTCTTGATTGACTTCCATCGTCCTTCTCGAGTCCTCGTAGCCCGCTATCACATGACTGAGTATAATGACACACCAAAAATATTTGCATTTCATATAGTTACACCTACATCACCACATATAAGCATTTCATACATACATATAGATATCACAATTGCATCACATCCTGCATACAACACATGTTAGCACATCTCACATTTTCATTATGTAAATAATCATTTGCATTATCATATTCATTTGCATTACATACATTCACATTTACATCATGCATCGCATATACAACATAAAAGAACAAAAATATACTACATTGCATCATATTTGCATCCATATCATAAAACATGTATCACATAAGAACATCTCATCACATAAGGTACACATGCATATAGCCACCACAAAAATGGTGAATCATCTCTCATATATAATCAAAAGTGTCATGATACAATGATGTCAAAAGAATCATATGGCTACAAAATCACCCGAGGGTGTCTACAATACAAAAATGGTACAAATACTGATACAAGGGAGCCCTCTATGGCTATGATGAACTCCCTCCCTCGGAGCCGCCTGGCCTCAACGGAGTCTGAGCTCTAGATGGACCCGCTCCAGGATCACCCTGCCTATCTGGTGGTGGTGGAGGACCCATGACCCCACCGCTAGATGCCTGCCTCCTGCAACTCCCTCCCATAGCCGTCGCTGTACGCGACGATCTATGGAAGCTCCTTGCTCGCTGATCCGCTGGCACGACACCATAGTACAGGTCCCTCCAATACCCAATCTCCTCTCCGGCTCGCAGCACATATGCATAGCCTGCCCCTGCATCCTCTGCTGCCTGCCTCCTTGCCCTCAGAGCTGCCTCAGCCTCAGTATATCGCTGGATGGCCTGGTCTCTCTCTTGCTTTGTGTCCCTGAGCCTGATCCTGAGGCGATCCCTCTCCCGCTCCAAATCCGCAATCTCGTCTGCCTAGCCCTGGCAGATCTCTCTCAACTCTAGCAGCTCATCCTCCTCAGGATCACCACCCTCAGCCTCTGCCTGTGGCTCCTCCTCTGCAGGTGCCTGCACCTGTGCCTCCCCCTGTACCTGTCTAGGTGCCTGAACAGGTACCTGTCTCTGACCCTGCCTGGGAGCCTGCACCTGTCCCTGTCCCTGCACCTGTCTAGGTCCCTGTGCTCTAGGACCCTGTGCTGCTGGTACCTGTAGGGGCAATCCACCTCGACCCCTCACCACCTGAGCTGCTCCCTCCTGTCCTCCCTCCCTCCGAGGTGCCACTCGCCTCTCCCCCACTACTCCTCTCCGCCTCCGTCGGCCCCTACCTCCATCCCCCCCACCATCATCATCATCATCCCCTCCAGCCTCTCCCTCCAACAGCTCTCCTGGATCTGTCAACCTCGGAAATGGATGCTCTGTCCAATACGCAGCATACTCTGCGTCCATCCTTGCATCCTCCACCTCTGGCCACATATCCCAAGGTAATGGCAACATCTCTGTCATCTGTGTCATGGCCTGATCATATGATAACAGTGGTCCGAACTGAGCCTGATCCCTGACTGTACGGGCATACATGCCCGAACCTCGTGGCATCCTCTGGATCCTGCCGAACTGTCTCCCAACCCTGTCAACCAGCTGCCTCTCCAGTATGTAGGGCGTGCGCCCAATCAGATACCTGCTCCTGAACGTATAGGGCAACTCCACGGCATCGTCCTCCCACTCCTCGCACCCCAGGTACGGCCTCCAGATAACCATATCAATGTCATCTATGACACGCCTCCAGTGCTCCAGTCAACCAATCCGAGGCTGTGATGTAATCATATCATACAGGTGTACAAAACTCCGTCCCTGCCCTCTGCCTCTGAAGTGGATAGGTCATGTGATCGGAAGGTGTTCATAAGCCCATACCTGTAACAGTGTCACTCCGCAACCAAAGCCCACTGATCCATGGTAAACAAACTGATGTAGCTCATAGTACAGATGCGCCAAGACACATGGCCCCCATGCATATCTGGTGTGCTCAGTCACCAGTGTCTCTAGTGCTCCTCCCCAGCCCACTGCCAATCCCCGGGTAGCCCTATCAGGACACAAGAAACCACTGATGGCTCCTCCAATAACAGCTGGCAGCGCAAACCCTGTCGCGGTCATGGTATCCCATGCCACGTGACCTGTTCTCATCTCCAAATCGGGATCCTGGAATACTCGTCTAAGCGCCTCCTTGTTGCCATCTCGATCATATGGAATCAGCTCTCCATCGATCGGTATATGCAGTATCCTGTACACATCCTCAAGGGTCACTGTCATCTCCCCCATTAGCAAATGGAATGTGTAAGTCTCAGAGTGCCATCTCTCCGCCAGTGCAGTCAGCAAACCCATGTTTGCCCAAAACTCGGGCACATATAGCACATGTCTGAGGCCCATCTCCTCAATAGCAATCCTGTCCTGAATCGACAACTTTGGTCGCAATCTCTATGTCGACAGGAATCTCTCCCGTGACTCCAGCATAGGCAGATACTCCTGCAGTCAAACAATCAATCATGTCAGTTATCGTGGCATTCACTGTTCATCACAAAATGCTACTTGTTACCTAAATGCATACGCTTACCTATCCTAGTGACACTCACTGTTCATCACAAAGTGTTGCTATCTATCCTAGTGGTACTCCCTGTTCATCACAAAGTACTACGTGTGTGACATTCCCTGTTCATCACAAAGTGTTACTCACATTCGCACTCCCTGTTCATCACAAAGTGCTGCCTATCTTGGTGCTCCCTGTTCATCACAAAGTGCCTTGATCTATCCTAGTCTTCCTAGAGGACCTGCTTGAGTGTATCCTCTCAGCAGCTTATCCAATCGACAGCGTATGTTCATCACAGAACTGCCGATTTGACCTAGAAGACTTAAACCATGCATTTTTGACACACAAATGCGCTTTAAACTCATAAACGTGCTTATAGACTGCACAAACGCGCTTCTGCAACACAGACACGCTTTCTGAACACATACGTGCCTAAATCCTTCATAAACGCGGCCGGGGAACACAGACGTCCTTAAAGCACACAAACGCCTCTAAAATTCACAAACGCGCCCACAATCAATGCAAATGCGGTCCCAGGCACAGACGCGCTTGGAACCGACACAGACGCACCTGTTGGACACAGACGCGCCTGGCACTGACACAGACGCGGTTGCGCATTTTTTGCATTTTTTAACTACCTTATTCCTAGCGCATTTATTGCTACCTATTGAGCATTAATGAAAAAACTTGAAATGCGTGAAAGTACGAGGAGGTTTTCTGGTACTTACCGGCTCTCCTGCATCTGCTGGCCTCTGGAATCGGCGAACGCGGTCGAATCTATGAACAAAGGCCATCGCTGTTGACTGCTGCTGCTCTTTTCTCGCTCTGCACTGTGATCTCGTAGGGGTGTGGATGACAATGAGGATGTCTTTTGCCCGTGATCTATCTTATAGCCTAGCCTAGCCCTCACCCTCATTTCCCGAGTCAGTATTCTTCATCCTGTGACTTTGTCACTTTATTCGGTCAACCCATTCTAGCCTTTCTTTCTTATCGAGAGATTGTCTACAATCTTTGCAGACATTTTCATCCAATCTCTCGAGGGGGCATATCATTCCCATTCTGGGGCAACTCTGTATCAGTTCATCTTATCTTCTTTGAAACAACGCGACAAGCCGCATTGTCTCAAAGAGGGGCAAAATGTAGACACCTAAAATTGTCATGTCTAATTAAATAAATATTTTATTTATTTAATTATCTAAGCCTAATTCTTCTATTAATTAAATAAATTTTTATTTATTTAATTAATTCATTTATCCTCTTCTAGCCTTATTTCTCATTTAAATAAATACATTTATTTATTTAAATTATCCCTTTCCTAAATTAAATAAATATTTTATTTATTTAATTGTCCTACTTCTTCTATTAATTAAATAAATCTTTATTTATTTAATTAATTCATTATCTTTTTCTACACATGACACATGTCATTCATCTCTTAATTCATACACTACCTACCTCTTTCATTATTTTGGTATTTCTTCTACCTACCCTCTAATCCTAGCCGACCTCTCTTTTTACACCTCTCAATCTTATCCCTCCATTTCATATTGTGTCTTCTATTTAAGGAGATGTCTTCTTCATTATCAAACCCTAATGACACATGCTAATGACTGATTTTGGAGTACTTGGCTACACTACGATCCTACTTGCAACCACATTCCGTTCTTTGTTGAGCTCTTGTGCATACAAAAATCTGAGAGCAAATATATCAAGCAAGATCAATGGAGATAGGAAGAATGGAGATCAAAAACCCTATTGGACATGTGATGGTATAATCTTTGTGATTTTGAGTTATTTGCATTGTCTTAGGTAATCTTCATATGTTATGGTGGATCTTTGTTGATTGTTAGGCTAGGGTTTGGTGGTTGAATTCATTTAGCCTTTCAATTTTGTTATTATTGTTATCCATTTTCACCATAAACATTAATTATTTTAATTAATTATTATGTGCAAACCTAGGTTTTCCCTTTTAGGGTTTCTTGACCTATTAATGGTTGAGTTCTTTCTTTTCATTGTATGAAAAAGGATTATTTTGACAATACATTTTGGAGATTATTGAGCTCTCTCTTTTGGAGCATATTTTTCCTGTGTTTTTGTTCCTTCTGTATTTGCTTCCTTGCTTCTCCTTGTAACAGGTTTTTCAGCTTGTAAAGATTATTTGGGCTCCTGTGGTGTTGTATTTTCTCAACTCCTATAGCATCCATGTGCTTACACTTGCCCGCATACATTGTTCATCAATAATTTCTTATTTATAAACAATTTGCTAACCATTGAATCTCCTTGATCACATTTCCCATGATCAATCTTAGCCATCAGATCTTCAATCTTGAGTAGGTTCAATGTATCCTTCAATCTGAAAATGTTTTACCTTGCCTAGGGACTTGCATTCCTTTCTTGGAACTTGCACAAGGTTATTGCAGTTCAATCTGAGCTATAGATCTTCCTGTCGATCTTCCATTGTCATAGATCCTTAACAAACTTCATGTGCGGCATACCAATCATTTATACATCTCTAGCTCATCAGCATCCTTCATTAAATAATGTTTTTATCCATCCAATGCAATCTGTCATAACTCGGTTGCAACTCGGTAAATACTAAACTTTACTCGGTGGAGATTCTGCCTTCATTAACCGATATCGATAACCTTAGGGTTTACCGACTAGGTTCCTTAGGGTTTACCGACTAGGTTCTTTGCTTGGTGACATAGTATAGTATTAACCTTACAATCAACAACATATGTAGGATATCAAAACATTCTAAACATCATGATCTCATCATTGTCTAACTCGATAATAGTTGCCCATTGAATAACTTATTTCTCCCCTTTCTTATCACATTCTTTCTGTGTCTTTTACCGACCACTTAATTCTCTTCAAATCAATCTTCTCAAGATAATGGCAACATCATACTGAATCAAAAAATCAATTTCTTGACATCAATGACAAAATAATGTTACAAAGAAAGTTATCTTCCCTTTTCAGTTATATCAAATAATCTCCAACAACCTTCTCAATATCCTTGATGAATATCAACAATCTCCTTCTATTGAAATGTCAATAATCTCCTGTTTACATCCTGTGGCAGATTTACAAAAAGGATTATATTAGTATTTTTGCATGCATCACCTAACACTTCATCTTTTGGTACTTAAAATCAACAACAGTTAAAATGGACATGCATGGATAATCTCACACTTCGTTGTTTGGTGCTTAAAATAAACATGGGCTAAAATTGACATGCATGTATCTCTCACTTTTTCTTTTGGTGCTTAAAATCAACAAAGGGTTAAAATTGACATGTATGCCTTCATTTTTTCGATTTGATGTTCAAAATGGACATGCACATGTGTATTCAACACCTAAATTTTGGCTATAAAATGAACGTGAATCAGGCTGCATTAGATTAAATCATTTTATTTTTTTTTAAAGCTAAAGAATTTTTATTATGTTTGGGGTGGACCTACTATTGCATTAACTGACTTTCCATCTACCTTCAGGGTCTTGGGAGAAAGGAAGGAGGTGACAATGACATCCAATTTTATTTTATTCTACATAGTGAGGGGTATCTTTGACTGAGGATTTCATCACCCCATAGAGGTACTTCGAATTGGGATGCATTGGGGATATTATCTCTCCCAGCGTACTCTCAAGTGGGTTTTTCGAGCTGCTATATAAGTATATAGGTCAAGCGGCTAGAGTGTTGAGTGAATTCGACATATGTGGGGGCCTTCCCTACACTGATAAGCTCAATTAAAATCTTAAGTGGCTTTCTCTGAGAATCCATCAGTGGATCGGGATCCTTCAAAACCTAGTAATACTATGAACCAATTTAGTTGCCAAAAATCCTACATTCAGTGATTCCAAGAGTGTGGATTGTACCCCATAGATACCCCTCATGTACCTTACATTATGAGATAGAAATCCCTCAGTGATAAGATCTTCGGATCTTTTTGGTAAGAGAGACTAGCATGTCTGAGAAGTGTGTGTCGTGGAGTGGAGCCAGTGTTTCCAGACTCTCTATCTGTTTGTCTTGTTTCGGTATTTTTCTATGGGGGCCTCACTAAATGGTGTCCACTTTCCAGCCTAAGATTGTATTCTTTGTTCTTTTATGTATCGTTGTGCTAGACCAGTATTGAGTCACTCTCTTGGGCTATTTCAAGCCCTATCCTACATATCTCTGAATTTTCCAAGATTGTATGAAAATTGAGTCAGTCAGCTATACATACCTCTCAGCAATTGTTCTCAGATTTGGAAAACTACAAAACTTGTCATATACACAAAGTTATAGAAAACAAAGTCCATTTTGAAACCAAAAAACTTAAAGTCTTTACATACTTGTGACCCTAGGAAGTCTTTATATTTGCATAGTCCTACTTACGTCCTCATTATCATCCTAGATATTCCCACTTACGTCCTCATTATCATCCTAGACAATCCTACTTACATCCTCATTATCATCCTAGATAGTCCCACTTACATCCTCATTATCATCCTAAAGTCCCTACGTAATCCTCATTCACGTCTTCATTATCATTCATAGTCATTGCATAGTCCTAATTTCGAGTCCACATTATTATATACGTCTTCATAGACCTCATATACGTCTAAGTCCATTGTCAGTTATAGAGTCATAGCATGTGTCATCATGGGTCTCCCAAGTGATGGTTTGCTCCCCTTCGAGCAACCTAATCTAGTGGCAAACGACGGTCAACAAGAAATCATTGATGGTCTAGCTAACTTAGCTTGGGACTTAAGAAGAAACACCCCTCAATATATAGGAGTCATACATGTGATAAATATTGAGTCTAAGATTGCCCGTAGAATTGATAGAGAGATTGAGAAAGAACAACTTACGCAAGAAATGGAAAGACTTGCATTAGAGAAATCTAGAAATTCTCAATAGGTCTCACGTCAAAATCCTCAATAGAGAGTCTAGTATAGTCTTGCATACCTCATATTTATGTCTACAGTCTAGCGTTAAGTTGTCATCTTTGCATAGAGCCACCCTCATCTAGTAGTCTTAGATGCCCGTCACAAGGTCACAAAAAAGTGAAAGGCATAATGGACCCAAACAACACACAGTCTGTAAAACCTACTTAGAATATGAACATGTCAATTGGTCAACAATAAAGTTCTTAGACAATGTCTACCCTAAACTAATTACAAAAACATCTAACAAAAGAATAAATTGAGTCAGCTCAACAAGATCTACATGTACTTATGATCTTAGATGCACTTATACATAGTGATAGAGACAAGTATCTCTCGTTGTTAATACAAAATGGGGCGAAACTACCTGAATATTTTGATGTCACAAAGATCTTACCACCAGGAAAAACTTTAGATCAAGATAACAATCAAACACCACCCATGACACAAATACAAGAAACGACCTCCATTTTTCCTCAAAGCGTACCTATCCAAACAAATGTCAACACAAATGAGTCATCTTCGGTGATCAATGTTAGTATACCAACACAAAGCATACCGATAATATCAAATGTCTCAGCACCTATTCAAATACAAGCAACAAGTGCAACCCAACCTCCAGTTTCCTATTCTATAGGATCAACATATAGTCATCAGAATGCAAATCTAGGTCTTGCCAATATGACAAGTACAACTCAACCCAACATGGGTTCGCATATTACTTACTTCACAAATCCTAGTGGAACGCACAACACACAAAGTTATAATCATGGTACCTTCCAACAAACTCCTAGTTATGCAACCACAAATCCTTTTGTGGGACATACACAAACACAAGGTGTACCTTTGATACAAACAGATATTTTGGCGCAACAAATACATAATTTACAACAACAAATGATGACCAAGCAAACTGGTAATGATAAAAAGAGCTACACAATGCAAGACTTACATCCTTATCCATTTGATCATACATTATACATGTCGCCTTTCCCACAATATTTTGAAACATCTAAATTTGATAGATATCGAGAGAAGGGTGATCCTAGAGATCATATCAGAGAATTTTTTACGGCATGTATAGAGGTTGCCTCAGAAGATACTTATTTAATGAGACTATTTCCTAAAAGTCTTGGAGGTCTGGCTTTAGAGTGGTTTTCACATTTACCACCAACCATCACATCATGGGGAGAATTAGCTGAACAATTTATTGCAAACTCCTTGCATAACATTGACACCCCAGTTACTTTGATGGATTTTTGTGCCGCTAAACAATATGAGAATGAAACATTTTCATCCTTCATACAATGATGGAGGGCTCTCTATAGGAGGTGCAAGACAGTTATCCCAGATTCAGAGCAAGTAGACATGTTCACAGAAAACTTGATTCCTAAGATTAAATATCTGATACAAATGCAATGTTTAACCACATTCAAACAAATCACGGAAAAAGCTCTCAAATATGAGAAGGGAGTAATAGAACAAGGTCTTATTAAGTATGACAACACCAACAACAATGACAAACCTAAGTTTTGCTCAAAAAGCAAAAATGTGATCAATGATGGTATTGTAGACGCTGGAACGATAAACAGAACTCAACCCGTTTTATCTTTGGGAACGAGTCAGTCATCTAGTCCACATATAAGGAATAACACTACCTCTGCAAATGTAAATGCTACACAAAACATGAACACAAGATACCCCAGGGTAAATGCTCCAAGAAGAAATTACACACCTCTAGGAGAACCTATTGAGTCAGCACTCAAAAAGTTAATACAGATAAACATGATCTCTTTACCTGAAGTAAGAGCGTACAAACCAAGTCCTTTCAAACCCACATGGTGGAATGATAATTATTTATGTGATTATCATCCAGCTAAAGGTCATAAAACAAAAAGTTGCTACAAATTGAAAAACTTGGTCCAAGATATGAGAGACCAAGGGGACATCACAATCGATATAGATAAAACCTCAGCAAACACAAACCATACAATTTTTAAGGATCTATTTGTCAAACATGACAAAGGGAAAGCTAACACATCAGGTACACAAGATAATATAGCTTACACAAAGGTCTCATACGACTACATGATTCATGCCATTAGCTCATGAGATATAGCAAACAAAGATTCAAAAGACACACTTGATCAAGACACTCACACAGAAGACAACCAAATTTACATGATATCAGAGGCACCAAAGTATGATGATGATAGAACTCTTTGTATCAGAGACTGGGGGCATGATCAACCATCTCACTCAGGTTGGTTTGAAGATGAACTCATAGAACACATCATGGACATCAAACATACACATAAAGACTATGAAGAGGGATTTAACATAAATCTTGATAAAACAACTTATGATACCGAAAAATCTTGTAAGTCAAATGATACAGTCACTACAATCACTATAACTCCCAGAGACAGAGACTGTGTAGTGGTTACTCGCAGATCAAAGATAACTTTACAAGGGATACCACCAAATCATCCACTAGCAGTAGAGACTTACAATATTGTGGAACAACTCAAGAAAACTCCGGCACAGATATCATTATTCAAACTTTTGCGTGTTTCACCCACTCACAGAGCTATATTGGATAAACCACTTCAAGATTCAGTATTGGGTAAAGATATAGATGCAAATGCCTTCTAGACTATGGTAGGGAATTTGACACAAGGCACACGTATTGCATTCACAGAACAAGATATTCCTAGTGATAAAATGCCTCATAATGACCCACCTCATCTAGAAGCTTACATTCATAAGAGAAGAATCGGAAGAGTACTCATAGATGGACGAGTTGGTCTCAATATTTGTACCTTAAAATTGGTCAAGGCACTAGGATATTCTGAACTTCACATTGATTCTTCCAAGAGGATAAACATCAAGGCATACGATGATGAAGAACATCCATCAAAAGGCATTGTAACATTACCAGTACAAGTGGGACCTATAACAACAAAGGTCACTTTTCAAGTCTTGGATAGGGAACTGGGATATAACATGTTATTGGGTCGCCCATGGATCCACACCATGCAAGCAGTACCATCCATATTTCATCAGTGTGTCAAATTCCCATATAATGGTATTGAAATCACCATAAGGGGTGATCCAAATCCCTTCCAACATCGCAATTACTTGAAAGAAAGTGTGGATAATTAGGTACCTATCAATTAGGCAGCACCTCTCGCTACACAAATGGAGGCATTAAAAATCATAGAAACAAAAAAGGATATGTCTACAACATCCTCCTTACAAATAAAAGATATGGGTTGTGGGGAGTATTCTATTGCAAATACTTTAAGTGGGAAATAGTTGTCTCTTTCTCCTAAATCCTTTAGGAACCTCACAATATAATGCAAAAGCAAGACAAAGGAAAAGAAATTGTCAGATACACAAACTCATGCTCTTTCATTAGATGGGGTGACTTACAAGAAGAATCCTTGAACGAAGATGTTAACCATTGGATATATATAGAAGAAGATCATATGACAATACCCATAATACACATAGATCAGTATGGCAATGGATTCAAAATTCTCCAAAGACATGGATATGATGGTACACAAGCCTGGGGTTACAGAAACAAGGAAGGCTAGAACCTATTTTTCCTAATGATAATCTAGGGAATCGAGGATTGGGATATAAGCATGTACAACATATCACAGAAGAAAGATGGTGTACCCTTGATATATTAAATCGACCAAGGAAACCATCAGACTATATAACACAAAGGGATTTGTCCATATAGGCACTTCCATATTTATCTCAAACAAGTAATCAGGTACCCATATCACCTAGTGTAGAATCAAATGGAGAAGACATGAGACAACTCCTGCAAGAACCTAGCACTGAGGTACAAAATGATGCAGTTGTTCACACAATAGTACAGGCTAATGTTGCAACCGATGCAAGTTTACCACCACCACCTGAATCTTATCCATGTTTATTGTCACTACTTCTACCACGAGAAACAACTCAAGCTCAACCTAATGAATCAGATGAAAAAAGATTGCAAAGGCTTATACTAGGCTTAAGAAGGGTAACTAATGTCCACAAAAGACCATTCAATCTACACCAGAATCAGCGGCAGGAATAAGAAGAAATAAGTGATGATAGCTCACATGATGAAACATATATTGAAAGTGAGACAGACTCTCACGACTACGAGATCTTATCACTTCATGATTCTAGCCCACCAGAAAGTGTAATATTAAGGTATCAAACAATGCCTATACAAGATGAAAATACACAAAGTCATTCAAACAATCAAGTCTTCATGTTATTAGAGTCTACTATAGAAGGGAGTAATGATTTACCCCTGGTACATTCACACTTGATTGATTGGGGGCAAGAAGGGAAACCAGCATTGGATTGGTTTGAAAATGACGAAGCATTTACAGAATTTCTCAGAGTCGGAGAGGGATTTCCACAAGGTGACCATAAAGCAGGGTTTGCTATAGACCTAAATAGAAGGACATACTTTGGAGAAGAAAGTACTTCTGCAACAGAAGATAAGGATCAAACTACCCATAATGACAAGAGTGAGTTGGGTAACCTTCCTATTGAAAGAGAAAGTTCAGCATTGCTTATAGAGGAAACAGAAGAAGTAAACATAGAAGAAGGGGAAGTGGTACATAACATCCATCTAGCAAAATCACTAAGCAAAGAATAAAAAGATAGATTCATTCATTTTTTCAAGAAATGACCTATAAAATTTGCTTGTTCCTATTCAAATATGCTAGGTTTAGACTCTGAATTAGTGTTGCATCATTTACCTTTGATACAAGGAGTAAAACCTTACAAGTGAAAATTAAGAAAAATGCATCCAAGTATTGCATTACTGGTTAAAATAGAACTACAAAAGTTGTTGGATGTAGGTTTTATTAGACCTATTGATTACACGGAATGGATATCCAACCTGGTACCTATGACTAAGCCCACAGAAGGAATAAGAATCTGTACTGATTTCCGGGATCTAAATAAAGCTTGTCCTAAGGATGACTTCCCGCTACCCAATATCGATATGATAGTTGACCTAACAGCTGGAAATGAAATGTTATCCTTAATGGATGGTTTCTTCGAATATAACCAAATTAAAATTGCACCAAAAGATCAACATAAAATGGCCTTTACATGTCCATGGGGAACATACTGCTTGAATGTGATGCCATTTGGTCTCAAAAATGTCAGAGCAACATACCAAAGAGCTAAGACAACGTTGTTTCATGGCATGATCCACAACATAACGGAAGATTATGTGGATGACATATTGGCTAAATCACAAACAAGAGAAGGTCACCTCATTGTCCTTGCATAGATATTTGATTGGTTGGAGCAGTATAATGTCAGATTAAACCCGAAAAAGTGTGTTTGGTGTAACAGTGGGTAAACTTCTAGGGTTCGTAGTATCAAATAGAGGAATTGAAGTAGATCATGCCAAGGTCAAGGCAATCATTGATATGCAACCTCCATCAACACTTAAACAACTCAAAGGGTTACAGGGAAGACTACAGTCCATAAGGAGATTCATAGCACAGTTGGCAGATAAGTGTCACCCATTCCAGCATTTACTCGGGAAAAGAGTTACTTTTAAATGGATAGAACAATGCCACGAAGATTTCCAAGCTCTAAAAGATTATCTTGTAAACACACCAATGTTAGTATCACCTACTCTAGGAAAACCTCTATTGTTATACATATCAGCAACAAACTCAGCTCTAGGAGCTCTATTGGCACAGCATGATGACAAAGGAAAAGAAAGAGCCATTTATTACATAAGTAGGTGGTGCAGGAGCACCTAACCCAAACATACACCAGGAGGTTAAAGATCATTTCATGAATCATTTCACTCATATTTGAGTTTATATGGTCATTTTAATGTATTTTGAGTCATTTTGTGAAGCATTGTAATACATTTGCTCAAGATGTATTTGAGTCCTAATATGTTCTAGGAGGTCACGTTGTGAAAATATGCCCATGGAAGGGTAAATAGGATGTAAAATTTTTTTTTGATTCCATCTAAATGTATTTCAAGTGCACACACAAAGATTAGGGGTCATATTTATCAAAATGTCAAAATTGTCAATTGTGTCAAAAATGTTGTCAAGCACAAATTGCATTATAAAGTTGCAAACTAAGGATGTAATTGGTTTTGGGTAGTTTTAAATACCATATATATGTGTGGTGGTTATAAAAACCATCATTCAGTCGAATCCAATGGGTGTGTGTAAGATTGGAAGAAGGAAATGAATAACATTTGAAGTTTTTACACACTCCACATTGTTTTCTGGGTATAGCAATCTAATCATTCACATTTTTCTTTATGAAAAATCATTTGTATCCATTGGAAATGTATTGGATATGATAATGACATTATTTAACTTTTTTTTCCCTTTGGTTTCATTCAATTTCAACCATTTTGAAGCAAGTTATGCAAGATTTGGTGAAAACTGTCAAAAAACCCTCCAAATTGGGGTTTGTGGAGAGTTTCACTAAAATCTTTTGATTTCACCATTGGAAATTGTTGTAAATTTGGTTTTTTATATAGGTTTTAATTATATTTCAAATTAATTCAGTTTCAATGTGATTGGTTAAGTATTCTATGAGATATTTGATGCCCTAAGCGGACTGGGAATGAAGAATTCTTGTTTTTTTTGTAACAGTCAAAATAGTCTCGGTGCAGAGAGCATAACTCTTAAATCCACCATTGGATTGTTATAAACTTTTAATATGGTTTTAGAAACGCAATTTCCTATAACCTCACTAAAGATATCTTCAAACTATGGTCAGGTTGGAAAGTTATTAATAATTGAGTACGGATATATCAGACTGTCATTAATTGGGACAGCAAAATGCATTGTTTGGGTCTTGAATAATGTTAAAGGGTTATAAATGATATGAAAGATTTGATATTGGATTGGTTATTTGATATTAATCTTGTTGGATGCCTCAAAAATATCAAGGTTGAATATTCATGATTATTTTGGGTCATTGAGCACCCTAGGATTGGGACTTCATGGTTGATTTGGGGTTCTTGGTTGGTTTTTCATGATGCTCTGCATCAGTAGGACTCTGATTGGCTATGAGCTTAATTATACTCCTATAGAGAAAGAATGTTTAGAAGTAATATTTGTATCTCAAAAGCTCAGACATTACATGCTAATTCATAAGCTACAACTCATTGCACGCTTTGATCCACTCAAGTACCTATTGAGCAGAGCAACATTGATCGGGCGATTGGCTAAGTGGGTCATGATCTTGAGTGAGTTTGACATAGAGTACATAGATAGAAAGTCCATCAAAGGAAAATTTATAGCAGATCAGTTAGTAGAGGCTCCTTTACAAGATAGTCATCCACTACTCATAGACTTTCTAGACGAATCAATGTTTATATTGACATCATCTCCAATGTGGAAATTATACTTTGATGGGTCATATACAAGTCATGGGTCTGGAGAAGGGATTCTCTTCATTACTCCTCAACGGGATTCTATACCTAAATCATTTAGGATAAATTTTCCATGCACAAATAATATAGCCAAGTATGAATCTCTTCTCATAGGACTTCGTACAGCTATACAGTGGAGAATACAAGAATTACAGGTCTATGGGGATTCACAATTGATTGTAAACCAAGTCAATGATGATTACAACACAAAGGATGACAAAATCATGCCTTATAAGAAGATAGTGGAAGATTACAAAGATCACTTCAGCAAACTCACCTTTGAACAAATCCCAAGAATACAAAACAAGGCAGCAGATGCAATGGCCACCATAGGATTTCTTCTGAATATGCCTACTAATGAAACTCGATTTGAGTTCATCATAGAACAGTTGATGCTACCGACTTAGGACATTCCTTTAGCATAACATGTATGTACAATTGTGGGTCCAGAATCACCTTGGTACAATGAAATATATACATATTTACACACTCAATACATATCACTGGATCTGTCCAGAAATCAAAAGAAGACCTTTATTCATCAAGAATCTAGATACACCATTATAGCTGATACTTTGTATAGAAAGGGTTTCGATGGAACTCTTCTTAGATTTCTGGATGAGAATGAAGCACACCTTTCTTTAAAGGAAGTCCATGATTGAATTTGTGGGGCTCACCAAAGTGGTCCACCATTGTCAAAGAAATTGTTGAGAACAGGTTATTACTGGCCAACTATGGAAAAGGATGCTTACAAGTATGTACAGTAATGTAAACAATGCCAAATGCATGGAGACCTCATTCATGCACCAGCACAAGATCTTCAACCCATTACATCACCATGGCCATTTTCACAATGGGTATTAGATCTAGTGGGTAAAATCAACCCTACTTATTCCAATGGGCACAAGTTCATCTTGACAGCCACTGAGTACTTCCTCTTACATACACAACTGGAAAGAAGATATAAAAATTGCTCAACTAGTGATAGATAATGGACGTCCATTTAAGAACCGGGAAGTGAGGAATTGTGTGACAAATTTCACATACAATAGAGATTTGCCACACCATATTATCCACAAAGAAATGGACAAGTAGAGGCTACAAATAAAACAATATTGAAAATTCTTAAGAAAGTTGTCACTAATACAGGAGGAGACTGGCATCTCCAGTTAAATCCCGCTCTTTGGGCTTATAGAACAGGAGTCCACACACCTACAAGAGCAACACCATATTCCTTGGTCTATGGTACAGAAGCAATACTCCCCATTGAAATAGAAATACCCTCTCTAAGACTTTCCTTACAGAACATCATATCAGACGAAGACTACATGGTAGCAAGATTACAATAACTAGAAACCCTTGATGAAAAAAGACAAACAATGTTCAACCATTTACAAGGATATCAAAATAGACTGAGATGGAGTTATAATTAAAGAGTCCACCCATGAACGTTTCAAGTGGGAGATCTAGTCCTTAAAGAGAATCAAAGGAACCTAGTGGAACAGGAAAGGCCAGGGAAATTCGAACCTAACTAGCTAGGTCCTTTCATCATAACAAGGGTCATAGGCAATGAAGCATATAACTTGGCTACCATGGAGGGAGATCCACTCTCTGACCCTATGAACAACATGCACCTTAAACGATATTATACATAAGGGTTGTGTAGTTTAGGCTTTACTTTCCGCATTGCATATCATATCATTCAAAACATTGCATTACATATAGTTTCTTTTTCAAATGTATCGCATTCTCAAAATTTCGGCATTTTCGTATAGCAGCATCAATAAAATAAGGCAATTGTCCAATTGTATCATTTGTTTGAATTCAAGAGAAACAAGGGTCATCTCCTTTCTTAGATATTTGGACATGAAGTCTTCGAGGTCCTAAGGTCATTCATTTTCAACATTACCCTATGACGATGCTTTACTTATGATTGGGTAGTGATTTCACTATTTGAGAACTTGTTAACCCAAAATCTATCAATTTCTATATCTCAAACACAATAAATCTCTAATTCGTTATAGACACTTAGTCGATCATATGACTAGTGAAAAATCTAAAATTTTGCTTCAGCGCCGCTGTAATTGTCACACCCAGGTAGGTTTCATTACTTACAAGTCAAGGCAAGAAAATAAAAAGAAAAAGAGCTATGCCAAATATCCATCTCAAGGCAAAAAAGAGCAATGACATATAACTGAAATATCATGTATACAAATGCGATAAAAAGATTGACTATGGGAACATGCAAGTAACTCCATTAGGGCTAAGAACGCCTATTGGCAATGGAGCAATATTTGATAAATTATAGTCTATAACCTCGTCGGAGCTCTTAAGGCTTGCTGGCAGTGAGGTTCCATTCGGGATGCTCTTAAAGTTAGGATAATCCATGTAGCTAGTCATATAGGATGCTAAGGATCTTTAGTGAGCACAAGAGTAGGAATTAAATCATCTGCACAGACATGGGCAAAAGAAGATCAAAGTTTCAAGAACCAATGGGGAAGTTTTCCATGTCTCCATTTTTAAATCCTAGTCACTAAGTGTATTGATTTGAATGTTCCAAGGGACCTTATGGATTGATTGACCGCTTAACTATGAAATGTTTTGCACCTCTATTTCAATTGGTGTACTACGAATACTAAAACAAACACAGTCAACCTTGTTCGAATAGGAAATGCATCTTCATCATGCATATTGCATGCACACATGTCATGTTAAAAATTCATTGTCTCCACATGCATTCTGCAGATCATCATATTATGTAGGTCTGCACACTGGGGGCATAACTAAAAAAATCCAAAAACATTGAAAAACTCAAAATCCAAAAATATTGAAAAACTCAAAATTCAAAAACATTGAAAAACTCAAAATCCAAAAACATTGAAAAACTTAAAATCCAAAAATAGTGAAAACTCAAAATACCAAAAACATCCATATAAAGTCCTGAAAAAATTATCCAAAAATATTCAAATATGGAAAACATAATAACCAAAAACATTTGCAAAATGTCCTGAAAAAATCATCCAAAAACATTCAAATATCAATCTACATAATCCAAAAACATCAAAAAAGCTCTTGGAAAAGAACTAAAAATAAAAAATCAATCAAATCAGAAAAACTTGCAATAAAATGTCTTGTGAGAAACAAATACACTAGAAGATATCCAACAAACACTTCGCACGGAGTTAACAAAGGATACGACTATCCAGTCAAACATCTGCAATCAATTGATCAAACTGTCCTATCAATCATATCACATCCATATCAAAGTGATCATTATCTTGTCTTAAATAGAAGAGGATACACTTGAAATCAGACAGGTCAATCTTAAACGGGGTCTGCAACTTTCTGAGATCAGACATTATCAACCATCACATCAAACAACTGAGAACGAAGGTACAAGGTCAGTATAGCTGCTGAATTTTGTCCCAGTTAGTCTTTATCTTTTATCATTTGGTAACAAATATTGTTCCTATGCTACTCAAGGATGTCCACAAGTGACTAGAGGAGCTATGATGGGCATTATCTTTTTCTTTGTTTGTTGTTTGTGGTATGAACCGATGAAATTCTAGGGAAATTGCTATAGTGGGTGTTTATGATAGGATCCTCCAGCTATTGGATGCCACACATACCTCGACCCCTAGCGTAATTCCCAAAATGGAGGGTTCACTCCTTGTCTGCTATGTGTTTGTTTCTACAATGAGATATCTTTGCATCTTGGTTCCTTATACCCTGATGTGCTAAGCTTCATTGTTCAATAATAAGGCTCAGTGATGAATATATATTGCGCAATAAAATATGTGACATAAGTTCATGATTATTTCAATTTCATTCTCATCTCATTTTCTTATTGATAGTTTGTTGATTTCTCATCTTCTGTCTAAATTGCATTCTTTCTAACATTCTTTCTATCATCAATCTCTTCTCTTTATCATCTAACTAACATTTCTTCAAGGTGTATCTGAGTTAAAATTTGTTCAGCCATTATCATACAAAAACATGCATAATAGATTCCATTTACATTCATAATAGATTTCATTTGCATTCATTAAATGATTTTATTGCATTCATAATAGATTCCATTGCATTCATTATAGATTTCATTAAACATTCATAACAGATTACATTTGCATTCATTAAATGATTTCATTGCATTCATAATAGATTCCATTGCATTCATTATAGATTCCATTTGCATTCATATAGATTCCATTTGCATTCATATAGATTTCATTAAACATCCATTAGCATCATCAATACATACATGTACTAACATTGCATTCAGAATCACATAGAATCAAATAGATATGCAACATAAAACTCATAGCATCATATAAGCATACATAGAAAAACAAAACACAAATAGATCACTGCTAAAACCCGCATATCATATATATATATATATAACTCAAAAATGATAATGTGTACGAATACAATAAATAAGCCCGAAGGCTCAGATAACATGATCAAAATAATGGCTCAACCAACACTGCCTCTATCAGTAGGTGGATGTTGTCCACTAGATCCTACCCCAAGATGTCGAGGTGGTCCCATAATGCCACCACTGCTAGTCTGTCGTGAAGTAGATCTACTTGATCTCCTTCCCATAAATGCACTGAAGCTAGGCTCTCTTTGACCCTCAGTGATAGCTCTCTCATATGCCTATTGATAATAAATAGCCTCCTGCGCAGTATTGAAGTATCTCTTTGTCTGGTCGTGCACACCTATACCTGCTCTAAATAACTAATCAAAGGCATCCATAGTAATCTAACATCTTCAGACTGCCTCATCTCTCTCCCTCTAGAGATGATCTCTCTCAGCCTCAAGGACACCATAATCTGCACAATAGGTCTCCCGCTTGACATCTTGTCTAGCGACCTCATCCTCTAAACTCTGGACCCGCGCTCTAAGAGTTGCAGCTCATCCTCCTCACCAACCTATCCTCTCCCACGCTCTGCAATAGGCACATCCTCCAACTCTAGCATATCCTCATCATTGTTTCCACCCTCGTTGATCGATGACTCAAAAGAATCATCGCTATCCTCACTGCTAATAGACTCGGTGTCTCCACCAATGTCTACATCCTCATCTCCCTCACCTCCTACCTCACCTCCCTCACCTCCTCCCTCTCCTCCTCCACCTCCTCTCTCAGATCCACCCTCTCCTCCTTCTCCGGCTCCCTCCCCTGCGACTATCCTCAACCATTGTCTAGGATGTTGAATCTATTGTGTTGTAATAGGAACAACAGGATCAATAAGTGGCATTGGTGTGTGCCTAGAAAACCATGCATCATACTTTATCATCGTCCCTGGATTAGTTGCACCTCTACCCCAACCCTAGAGTAATGGTTTTAGAGTTTCAAACTTAGCAGAAGCAACATGAGGCTATATACACACACCCTAGTCAGAAACCTCACAAGATACGTGAGCAAAGTAAGCAGTAACCATAGGTGTCACCTGTACCTCACCGAACTGTCTAAGAACCCACCCTGGAAGATACATCTCAATAATCTGCTGGGTCTCAAAGGTCCTACCGATCGGATATCTTTGTTGTCGGCAGAAAGGCAAGTGCACTGCATCATCCTCCCAACCGGGGCAATCTAAGTATGGTCTCCAAATAAAATGCTACAAAATGTCAAACTGATGTCTCCAGTACAAGGTGTTCCCCGAACCCCTGTGTCTAATACCTGTTGTGTACCTGAAAGCATAAGGCTCACCAGGCTTCAAATCAACATGAATGATATGCCTAGAGATAGAAATATGCTCCCATGCCCATGTCTGGAGAAGTGTACCACCACAACTGATAAGATGATATCCAAGATACACCATACCATGCATCTGATAGTATAACATGGCCAATAGACATGGACCCCAAGCATAGATTTGACGATGAACAATCATATCATGGAGCACTCTACCCCATCCAACTGGAAATCCATGACCTCGTCTGTCAGGTATCAGTAAACCACCAACAACACTGCATAATACAATAGTCATGTCATCATAGTCTAATCGGGCCCAAGGGATGTCATAACGGCCACTGATCTGTAAGTCTTGAATCTCACACTCGAAAAGTGCGCATAACCCAGCAATGCCATCATCATGGTCATATATAACTCTCTCACCATGGATGGGAATACGCAGTATACGCCATACATCCTCTATTGTGATGGATGCCTCACCAGTTGGAAGATGAAATGAACAAGTCTCAGAGTGCCACCGCTCTATCAAAGTTGTAATCATGGCCCTATTGGTCATAACCTCTGGCAAGTGTAAAACATGATATAGACAGAGCTGTCAGATATGCTCAATCTCCTCATCAAGTAAATCAGCACGAAGATCAAGTCCACTAGGTCTGCTCTGTCGGCAGTATAACACTCCAATGTTCTCCTGAAATGAGAAAATATTGAAAATATCAGATATCGGATCCCGAAAAACAAAAAATATTTTCAAAATGCATGACAAAAATTACACATACAATGAATGCATGATAGTTATGACTAATGCGGTATAATTATGACTCTTGCGTGATGTTTAAAGCTAATGTGTAAGGAAATGAGCGCATGCATGGTGTTTAAAGCTAATGTGTAAAGAAATGAGTGAATGCGGCATGTTTAAATCTAATGTGTAACACTTAAGACGCATGCTTAGCATTTAGAGAATTTGCGGTACAGTTAAGGCGAATGTGTAATCCAATGCAAAAATTGATCATGGAAATTTTTTTGGAAAATAGCAAAAACAGGCAAAAAACTAGGAAAAATTTGGAAAAATACCATGTCGCCAGTCCCAAGAGGTCTTTGATATGAACGTACTCGGTCAGACAAGTGCAATCGAGCTCTATAACTAGCCATGATGATCAAATACTCAGATAAAAGCACACAAATTGCAGAGAAAACAGAGAAATTAGCAAAGTGCAAATGAGCAAATGAAAACCTAAAAATCTCTATTTATCGCTCAGAATTAGGGTTTTTTGACACATCGATGCCTGTGGACCCCGCCAGCATAAAACACCTTGTAGCCTACGCAAATGATCTTGAAATCGTACGAAACTTCACATGCTTGCTCACTACACTAATATCGAAAACATGGTCTCAATTTGGAATTTTCTAACCACCTTTTCCAAGGGGGCATATTTACACTATACATCAGTACCAAGGCATACTGGGGAAGAATTTTTTGTTTTCTTTAAAACAATGTCGTTTTGACTTTGTCTCAAAGAGGGACAAATGTAGACACCTAAAAATGTCTCATTGATCATGTACTAATTATTCATCTAATTGATTAAATAATTATTTAATTATTTAATTATTTAATTAAATTAATTAATCATATTCTTCTAATTTCATATTTCCTCATAATCTTACTAATTATTCTATTTCTTATTCTTTCATCATTTAATCATTTTAATCATTTTTTAAATATTAATTAAATATTTATTATTTAATTAATTCTGATTAATTCCTCAATTTAAATAATCTTTATTATTTAAATAAATTCTATTTTTTAATTTCTATCTATAATCATCTAATCATTTTAACCCTTTTCTAAATATTAGTTAAATATTTATTATTTAATTAATTGTGATTTTATCCTTTAAATTAAATAATCTTTATTATTTAATTAAAGTCCATTTCTAGCATAATTAAATAGTTTCTTTAAATTGTTTAATTAACTAATTAATTCTTCTAGTTCTTCAAATTCTAATTTCATTTAATTTCTTATTTCTTCTAATTTCCTCTAAATTCAAATACATGTGCATGATTTCAAAAATCAAATTGAAAATCAAAGTCAAGTTCTAAATATATTCAAATACTAAATTGAATTAAAATAAATCCAATTATTTGAATTAAATATCATGCAAAGATTAAATTGAAAATCTAAGTTGAAGTACAAGCACGTGCTAAATTAATTAATTCAATTAATTTATTAATTAGTTCATTTATCTCTTCAACTTCTATTTCCATCTTTTAGTTAGCTTTTTCTAAATTAAGCTTTCTTTGTCATCCTCTTTATTTCCTCCAATAATTCTTTTTCTTCCTTTAGTCAGCTTTTTCTCAATTAGTTGACTCTTTTAATCTATTCAATCTATTTTGTTTCACCTCCTACAATCAGTCATTCAACTATCAATTTTCATGAGAGCTCACCTGAGTTCCACCACTTGATCAATTTATTCCACCTTTCAATCAAACCTGTTCAATTTTCTATAAATTGAGCATTCAATCTCCATTCTCAAAAATCACAAACTTTGAATCTTTGTGTCACTTACAGGTTGCCAACACAATATCTGAGAGTCATCATACCATAGAGAAGAGAAGAGCAATGGAAGTTATACACAGTCACAGAATAGGGAGTTTTAATTGATTTTCATTCTTAATTCCTATTTTGCTTGATTGTGTTTTTCATTGTCTTGTTTGTTAGAATTCTTTCATTAGATAGGGATGCGTGATTTCCCTTTGATTCTAATTGATACCTTGTTAATCTTAGATGAATTTTATAGACGATAATGATAATGTATGTTGTCATTGATGTCAATAAGTTCAAGTGGACCGGTATGAAGAAGTATGAGGTGATGCAGTGAACCGGTGTCAGGGTTTCACTAAGTGTGACTACCGGTTGGTAGTCTTAGCTCTAGGGTTATCGGTTTTGCAATCCATCTTGTGCGATGTAACCGATGATACTCTATGATGAGTTAGCTAAGAGATGTGAATGAGATCGAGGTGCCACATCATCTTTGTGTGCGTGAAGGATTTCCTTGAGGATCTTGCATGAGAAGATTGACCGCGTTTGAAGTCTACCTCGAGAATGATCATTCTTCTTAGCGGTGTGAGAAGAGAGTGTGATGGGTTACTGATTCCCATGTGTGGTGATGAATGAACGATGTAGATTATCTTTTGATCTATTTGAAATTGTTATACTCTATGCAATGTGTTTGGACGGTCAAGATTCGACTGCCTGTGTTCTAAACCTAAGATGCTTAGGGTTTAGGGTTTATGCTACTGACCTAACTAATGAATACTAAGAGGGGGGTGAATTAGTATGCCAAAAATCTCTGCACTTAGGCACTTTGCAAGACTAATAGTAAACCGGTAAAATAGTTTAGCAGACAAACCGGTTAACACACATGCAAACCAAATAGCTAATAATGCATTCATCCACAAAAGCAAAAACACCATAACACAAGAGATTTTGAAGTGGAAACCCAAATGGGAAAAACCACGGTGAGATGGAACTCACAAGTAATTATCTGCAAAATAGGAACCAAACCAGTTAAGGTCTTACAATGTTCTTTACCAGAACAAATCCTGCTAGGAATCTCAATCTCTGTTAGGAGATAAGTCCGATTAAAGACTACCTTGCTAGAGGATTTTAGATCCACAGATGTGAACCACCTTGTTAGAGGATTTATAAAAGGCTTTTGGGCCTACCTGGTTAAGGGCTACAGACTTGTCAAAGATGTGAGTAATCAACAAGTGTTTGATCTAGCTAGTAGCACAGACTGCTCAGTTAGATCCTTGATAGCTCGTTCCTAATGCACTCCAGCATTACTTCAGTCTTATACACATTCATATTCTCTCCAACTCCTCAACCACCTTAAACCCAAGAAACAACATAAACTTTTTCTACAACCACATCAACAACCTAAAACCCTAGACATGATGTCCTTATAAAGGAATCTGATTTCATGTCAGTCCAATAAGATTACATAACAATTTCCTAGGTTCAATGAACCTAGACATACTTGGTACCACGACACAAAAAGCACCGTTTAGGTGTCGGCACCGTCAAACAATCGGTGGATAGTAACTCATCACAAAATGTCGGTTGGTAACTCATCATAGAGTATTACCAGTTCATATAAAATACCGGTTGCCGATTTGACAAAAATGAAGACTAGTAAAAATGTGTTATGCCGCTTTAATCCCTCGTACCGCTTGGGATCCACGAACCGCTTGGGGTCAACATGTCGTTCAGACTGAGAAACACATTCTGCAAAACACCAATAGTCTAAAGACTATTATACAACATACTAGTTGGAACAAATACCAGTTGTGCTCTAACTCATACATATAAAGGAGATCTCAATGCAAGTGTGTGTCCATCAATGACAATCACAACATAAACATCAAAAATACCAACAATCTCCCCCTTTGGCATTGATGGCAACACTTAGGAAAATAAAATTTTGACATCTAAGTGTTTTACAACAAAATCATGCCATTAGCAAAATTGCTCCCCCTAAGCATATACACTATCCCTTTAACAATACAATGTATAACACTTTTGCATACAGAGCATAAACGTTGAGATATTCAGAGCATATATCAAAATTTTGGTTACCAGATACTTCTCCCAAATAGAATTCTTCTCTCCCTTTGCCAACAATAACAAAGTACAGCTGAACAACCCTATTTTCATTTGATATTAAAATAATAAAAGTTTATGACAATAAGGAATAATACTTGTTAAAAATAGATTTAAAGTCCTGCAAGAATTGTTTCATCGACAAAGACCAGGGCTCAAGTAGGGAGGTGGATACTTCTTTTTATGTCTACATCTGGGAGACCTATTCTTCCATGGCATCAATTGTGCTCATCTCCTATGTAATTGTTAAGGTATCTAGGTTCAGATAGCACTTCTGAAAAATTTGCAATCGTGGGAGTAGAACCAGTTGTAGCTCCTGCAAATCTCTAGATCGGGTGGTGATCTCTTACTCCATTTTTGTTGACTGGATGTGAAACTGGTGAATGGTTTTCCCATAAGTTGTAAAGGAATCATAAGGTGGCTTGAATGTGCTCATGTAGGACTGCAAGTCTATTTGAAGCTTTTGCTTCTAAGCTAGTACATCATCATAGAATAGATGGGGTTGGCAAATCTTGCTGAGTAGCAGATTCCCCTCATCTAGAGCGTCCCTTATATCCTTTTGTTCTTTCTTCAGTTTAGACCGGAGCTCATTCAACTTCTTCACTAGAGCTATATTAAGAGCTTTTTGATGCTCCTTCTTGACATTTGCCTCTTCTACCTCTTCTAGGCTCTGCACCTGATCATCCACTACTGTGCATAGGAGCTTAAGTTTAGCTAGTGATGAATCAGTGTTGGGAAGATTTGTACTGGGTATCAAACCGGTAAGAATGTCCATAGCTGCTTGAATTACATCATGCTCCTTCTTCCTTCAAATAATTTCAAGGTGCTCTTGAGCAACCTTGATGCTCTACATTAGCTCCGTTGCACTTGCAGACTGGAGATTGATAGGACTGGTGAGATCAGCCAGTTTGGCTTGACTCCCAGTTGCCTTTGGAGTCTCCATCTGGGTGCTCTTCTCTGCTTCTCCTGCCTTGTCCTCTTCCACTTTCTTCTTCTCCACTTCTCTCTTCTTCTCTGCTTCCTTATCCTCCTCTGCTTTTTTCTTCTCTGCTTCTCTCCTCTTCTCCTCTTCTTTTTCTTCCTCTTCCTTCTTCTTCTTCTCGGCTTCCTTCCTCTTCTCCTCTTCCTTGTCTTCCTCTTCTTTCTTTTTCTTTTCATCTTCTTGCTTCTTTTTCTCTTCTTCATCCTTCGTCTTCTTCTCCTCTTCATCTTTCTTCTTCTTCTCTTCTTCATCCTTTTTCTTCTTCTCTTCTTCATCCATTTTCTTCTTCTCTTCTTCATCCTTTTTCTTCTTCTCTTCTTCATACTTTTTCCTCTGCTCGGCCTGTTCCTTTGCCACTTCTTGTCTGTCCTCACCTTGCTTATCAACCTGTTCAGCCTATTGCTCCTGTCTTGTTGGCTCAGTTGGTGTTTCCTAAGTAACATCTTCTATGTCCAGGGCATCGACATCAATAGTGTCGATCGGTTCATCAACTGGATTTCCTTCATCATCAAGTACTTCGTCCGGTTTGGATATAACTGGTTCTTTCTCAGCTTGTCGGTTGGCTTCAACCACTCAATGCATCTTCAAAGCTTCTAGAGCACAAGTGTGTGTATCCTTGAGCACTTCCTTACCCTTCCCTTCTAGTAACAGGAGTCTTCTTCTTTTCATGAAGAAAAGACCTTGTATTTTTTCATTACATCGAACAGTTCCAAATTTGATACATCAGGAAAATGTTCAACAAAAACTTTTCCTCTCATTTCATGTTCCTGCTCTATGGCAATGCACCATTTATTGTCTAAGGACTTATACAAAGAATCTGGTGTTTTAGATCTAATTTCTGAAGGCGATCGGTCATTAACACATAAATACTGAATTATTTCCTTTTCAACTGCTTCCTTTTCATCATCATTAAAGTCATCAAAATACTCAATTAAATCATGTAGCAATTTTCTCCTAATATTCTTTATTGTTCTTTAACAATGTGTCAAAGGTTTATAGGAGGAGATATCAATATTTACCGGTGCAGATGATGTCGGTTCATTCTTTGTCTTCTTTCTTGTCTGTCTCGCCTTCTTGGGCTGCTCCTCAGACACAATTTCCTCTGAGTCTGGTGTATTTCTTTTTGTATTCCTTTTCCTTTTGAAGACTTTAGTTAGTGCTACTTCCAGTTTCTTCTTGGTTGGTGACAATTTGGTCACTTTTGGACTTGTTGTTGTAACCAGTGTTGATGCTGCAGGCACTGCCTTTGCCTTCTTCACTCCAGGTTCTTTTCCTTTCTTTGCAGAGGGTTCCTCAACTGGTGTAACCCTTTCCAGATAGGTTTCAGTCCTCTTTGCCTTAGGGTCAAGAGGTCAGGCAATAAGGGTAGAGGCATACCCTTCGAGCATATCGTACATCACCTCATAGCCCATTAGCTCCACTTCGTCCTGTCTGGGCTCAATAGCCTCCATTATGCATTTATCCACTTGGATGGTGAAACAGATATCATCTTCATATTTCTTGACGATGTCACCTGATATCCTCATTCTTTGGCTCATTTTTTGTCTGAACTCATCAAAATACTTGTTCAGAACATCAGGGTAACCGGTTCCAATCGCTTGAATGCTTTCCTTGATTTGCTTGGTCACTGGTTGGTCAGCAGACCACTGGACATCTCCTACTCCTAGAAAGTAGCCTTGGAAATAGAAGAACAACCCAACCAGTAGTTGTCCAAACTTGAACCTTAGTGCATTATCCTGTTTGATCGACTTCAAATTCAACAAGAGTTGTCTCTGCATACCGGTGCACAGGTCAAATGATGCATCCTCCTTTATCATCTGGTAAGTGGCATTTACTGCTACATCAGATACAGAGTTAATTTTGCTGGCAAAGAACGTCTGGTAGCCTATCACCATGCAGGCATACTTAACTAGATCATCCTTGATAGAATTAACTGTCATGCCTCGTGAGTCACTCACTGAACCGGTGAGCTTGGACATTTCAGTTTTTCTTACCGTCCTTAGGGCTTGCACTTCCCCTATGTTGTAGAAACTAGTGACTGCATGAATTGCCTGCTGCGTGATATCATGTGTTCTCTCCATGTACATCTTGTCACCATGGACTCTGCTCAAAATGATCCTTATATGATCCTCTGTGAAATCCTCCAGGAAGTAAACAGCATTGTGGAGCTTCTTCTTCTCCAAAATATTATACTCTGGTTTGATCTTCTTATCCTTTCAACAAAATAAACCTAACTGGGAGTGGATAGCTAGAGACCCTAGGTCTTCAATCTTGCAATCTATGTAGTCAGAAATTCCCTCTTCTACTATCACACTAACTGGAACTTGTGATAGGGCATTATACTTAGACTTTCATTGAATAAAACTTGCAGACTCAACAGATGCACTAGAACTGGTATGAGATGCGGAAGCCATGATAGAAATTTTAAGAACTCGATAAATACCTTTTGAAACATGTGAATTTAGGGCTTGCAGATTCTCCTTCACTTCACACTCCATCAGTTGCTGAATCATCGCTTTGTGTTCTCCACTTGACCATTTGCAGTTTGAATTTGAATCTCCTTCGCAGTTTCTTAATTTCTCAAAATCTCAGCTCAAATCGCCTTTTTGTCGCTCTACTCTTTGAAAAACTTTTATTCGCTCAAAAACTAATAGTGAGAAATGATTTGAAAAATGCTTTTAAGCATATTCCTCACCTACCATCATTAATGCTCCTCCATTAGGGCGTAAACCCTAATTTGCCTTTTTACCATTTTTGGTCTTCTGCCAAACGAAAGGTATGACATACTAGTTAAGGTATTTTATCGATGTAAACTGGGGGTTCGAAACATTTCGCTATTTGCTCCCCCTAAACTAAACTGAAGCTTAGTTTGCTGGTTCCATGATTTCCACACTAGGTGCAGAAATTGGTTCCTCTTATAACACCACTGGTTTCTTCTTCTAGGTATTGTTCATGTCCACTTGAACAATGTCAACATAAATGTTTCCTTCTGAAGTGATCGGTATATCATCAGATATGTTCTTTCTTGATCTACAGAATCTGGCAATGTGACCTAGTTTGTTGCAGTGATAGCAGACCAATCCAAGTGCTCTCCAAGGTCCATTGTTCATGTTTCCATTCTTCCTTCTACATGTTGCAGCAGTATGACCATGACCATGATAGACCATACAGTTTTCTCTCTATCCGGTTGCCGCTTGATAGCCACCACTTCTTTGTTGATGATTGAAGGCATTAAACCAGTTGTGATTCTGGTTCACAAAAGGTTCAGGACCAGCTCCTTGGGTCCTCTGAGGATATCTATCAATGTTGTTCATAACTGACCTGCATTCAAATGCTCTATGCCCATACTTGTTGCATGCATAACAGTTACCATTGAATCTATAGGATCTAGGCTTATCATTTAGGAAATAAGGAAAATTGTTGTAAGCCTTACTCCTACACACATTTGCAGTATGTCCTTCTTTAAGACAGTTGAAGCAAATAGGTTTAAACTTTTGCTTACCTTTATCCTTTGATGCTGGTTGTTTCTTTGACATTCCAGCATTTGTACCAGAGGTCTCATCTTCCTCACAGCCGGAATAACCAAGTCCATTGGTATTCTTGACTAGTTTGGAAGATTCAAGCTTTTACTCTAGCTTGACAGTACTCTTGTTGAACTTAGCAAGTATTTCCTTTGACTCAGAGAGTTCTTTGGAAATAGCAGCATTTGTTTCCAACAGGTTTTCATTCTCAGAGATGGTAATGTTTAGTTCTCCTTGCGTGTCTTCCTTTTCCACTTTTCTTGCATGGAGTTGACGAGTTAGGGCACTAATCTCTTGTTTCATCTTGGAGATCTCATGATCTCTTTCTTTCACCAAATCTTCAACTTTCCTCCGGTTCTCAAGCTCTTGACACATCTGGATAGTCAGTCCTTCCAACTCCTTTCTCAGGTTGGAGTTTGATTCATTCAACTTATTTACTTATACAATTAGGGCTTCCATGTCTTCTTCATCTGAAGAACTATTTTCAGATAGCTCCATCAGCTTTTCAGCATGTTCTCTCCTTTTTGCTTGAGATGCCATGTATTTGACCATAAGATCATCATAGGCTTGGTCAAACTGAGTGAGCCAATGTGTAAGTTCCCTTATAGAGTATTCCCCCATATCTCTTTTCAAGTGGTTAAACTTATAGAAAGGTAGGCTCTGATACCAATTGATGATTATGAAGAGGGGGGGTGAATTAGTATGCCAAAAATCTCTGCACTTAGGCACTTTGCAAGACTAATAGTAAACCGGTAAAATAGTTTAGCAGACAAACTGATTAACACACATGCAAACCAAACAGCTAACAATGCATTCACCCACAGAAGCAAAAACACCATAACACAAGAGATTTTGAAGTGGAAACCCAAATGGGAAAAACCACGGTGAGATGGAACTCACAAATAACTATCTGCAGAATAGGAACCAGACCGGTTAAGGTCTTACAATGTTCTTTACCAGAACAGATCCTATTAGGAATCTCAATCTCTGTTAGGAGATAAGTCCGATTAAAGACTACCTTGCTAGAGTATTTTAGATCCACAGATGTGAACCACCTTGTTAGAGGATTTACAAAAGGCTTTTGGGCCTACCCGGTTAAGGGCTACAGACTTGTCAAAGATGTGAGTAATCAACAAGTATTTGATCTAGCTAGTAGCACAGACTGCTCGGTTAGATCCTTGATAGCTCATTCCTAATGCACTCCAGCATTACTTCAGTCTTATACACATTCATATTCTCTCCAACTCCTCAACCACCTTAAACCCTAGCAACAACATAAATTTTTGCTACAACCACATCAACAACCTAAAACCCTAGACATGATGTCCTTATAAAGGAATCTGATTTCATGTCGGTCCAATAGGATTACATAACAACTTCCTAGGTTCAATGAACCTGGACATACTTGGTACCACGACACAAAAAGCACCATTTAGGTGTCGGCACCGTCAAACAATCGGTGGATGGTAACTCATCACAAAATGTCGGTTGGTAACTTATCATAGAGTATTATTGGTTCATATAAAATACCGGTTGTCGATTTGACAAAAATGAAGACTGGTAAAAATGTGTTATGCCACTTTAATCCCTCGTACTGCTTGGGATCCACGAACTACTTGGGGTCAACATGCCGCTTCAGACCGAAAAACACATTCTACAAAACACCAATAGTCTAAAGACTATTATACAACATACCGGTTGGAACAAATACCGGTTGTGCTCTAACTCATACATATAAAGGAGATCTCAATGCAAGTGTGTGTCCATCAATGACAACCACAACATAAACATCAAAAATACCAACAATCTCCCCCTTTGGCATTGATGGCAACACTTAGGAAAATAAAATTTTGACATCTAAGTGTTTTACAACAAAATCATGCCATTAGAAAAATTGCTCCCCCTAAGCATATACACTATCCCTTTAACAATGTAAGGAAGTTAAGTAGCGGAAACAACTTCCTTCACTAACCTTGAGAGGAGGGTAATGCAAAACTTTTTCAGATCATTACAACAGTTACAGAAAATAGAAATAGATATAATAGCATTCATACCACAACACAATGATTTACGTGGGGAAAACCCTTTCGGGAGAAAAACCCCACCCTCCAAAAGCAGCTCAATATTTTATTCAGCAATCAAAAACAGATTACAAAATACTTGCAGAGCAAGCTCTTCACAGGAGTAGCACTAATCAGAGATTCAGAGGCAACTCAATAGCCATAGGACTCTTACACACAACCTCTATCTCATACACCTCATAAATAGGAGATACAATACAAGAAACCGTCAAACGGTATTACAAAACCATGGGCTAAAACCACCCAATAAGGTGTAGCCGACCTTATCTCCCTTCTATGACATGTTAAAGCACACATCAACACGTGTCGCTCCCTTTTACAGCTCATTTATGTATCCGATACAAATTATTTTTCCTATTTCAGGAGTACAAACTTCCGGAGGCCATAACTTGAGAACCGGGTGTCCGATTGACGAACCGTTTGAAGCGCCGAAAAGCTCGCGAAGTGCTCTATCACCTCGTAACCCGCTTCACCGGTTACGGCAACTTTTCAGGGTGTTTCAGAGCCTCTAAAGTCCCCAAAATTAAGTTTAAACATTTTATTGCACCCCTCCAAGACGAAAACTTTAATATCTTCAAAAGTAGCTGTGACCTTGCGACGCAACTTTACCGAAATGCTTATCTAACCAACCAGAAGCTTCAGGGAGAGTTTCGCACCATTTCGTGCTCAAATGAAAACTTACTATAAATAGTAACCTCACATAAATGCAAGGTTGAGACACCATTTTTCCCAACAAATCTCCCACTTGTCGAACACCTTGCATGAGCGGAAGGGAATGTCAACACAATGAATCAATTGCTAGGGGCCATAAGGCCCATAGACTCTGAACACCATCTGAACTTCTCTGTGCTCACAGCCTTAGTTAAAGCATCTGCAACATTCATTAAAGTGTCCACCTTAACCAGCTTCACCCTACCATCTTTGACCATATCTCTAACAAAATGATACTGAACATCAATATGTTTGGTCGGGGCATGAAATGTCGGGTTCTTAGCTAGGCTAATTGCACTCTGACTGTCACAGTAAACTGTCACTGTACCTTGTTTTATTCCAATATCCGAACACAGTCTCTTAAGCCAAATGGCCTCTTTACAAGCATGAGTAGCTACCATATACTCTGCTTCAGTAGTGGATAAAGCAACCACAGCCTGTCGCTTACTCATCCAACTAATTGCACCACCAAACAAAGTAAACACATAAGCACTGGTGGATCTTCTGCTATCAATATCACCTGCCCAATCTGAATCCACATAACCATGGATATCAAGGGAAGTCATGTCTCCAACTGAATTACCATGATAACACAAAGAATACTCTGAAGTACCCTTCAAATATCTGAAGACTCTTTTGACTGCATCCCAATGAACTCTACCAGGATTAGACATATATCTAGAAAGTACTCCCACTGCTTGGGCAATATCTGGTCTAGTACAGACCATAGCATACATCAAGCTTCCAACCGCACTCTGGTAAGGCACTCTGCTCATGTCTTCCATCTCCAATGGGGATGTAGGACAATCTGAAACAGATAGTTTCGTTCCAACTGTAAAAGGAACACTCAATGGTCTACAATTCTGCATGTTGAACCTCTGTAACACTGAATTCACATACTTACTCTGGCCTAGCCATAGCTTTCTGTTCACCCTATCTCTTCTAATTTCCATCCCAAGAATGTGCTTTGCTGCACCAAGATCTTTCATTTCAAATTTAGCAGCGAGCTGAGACTTCAGTTCCGAAATCATACCTTTCCCTTTACCAATGAATAACATATCATCAACATACAATGCAATGAATAAGAAATGATCACCATAAGATTTATAATAAACACAGTGATCTGATTTAGAACGTTCAAATCCCAAACTCAACACATATGTATCAAATTTCTGGTACCACATCCTAGGACTTTGTTTGAGGCCATACAAAGATTTCTTCAATTTACAGACCAAATTTCTTTTGCCTTTCACCACATAGTGCTCCGGCTGTGTCATATAAATATCTTCCTCCAAATCACCATGAAGGAAAGCAGTTTTCACATCCATTTGCTCAACCTCTAAATCATAAGCAGTAGCAATAGAAAGCAAAAATCTAATGGACGTCATTTTTGCAACAGGAGAAAATATCTCACCGTAATCAACACCCTCAACCTGAGAGTAGCCTTTTGCAACCAACCTTGCTTTATACTTCTCAATGCTTCCATCTGAACCAATCTTTTTCTTGAACACCCATTTACAACCAACAGGTTTTCGTCCTTCAGGCAATGGTACAAGATCCCATGTATGATTCTTTTTCAAAGCTGCCATTTCTTCCTCCATAGCAATCTTCCAGGATTCTGCATCATTCATACCTAATGCCTCTTCTACAGATTTTGGTTCATCCACACTAGTATTCAGAGCAAAAATACATCTCCAATCATCAGGTGAATACCTTTCAGGTGGTTGTCTATGTCTTGTAGACCTTCGAACAAGCTGAGTTGGAGGTTCTTCCTCCTCTTCTGAAGATTCAGAGCTAGACGAGCTCTCCTCAAATTCTTGCCTATCTAGGGGTCTCGATTCAACTCTTTCAGGTGTAGAAGGAAGTTGAATCACATCTTCCTTTTTAGTCTGTTCTGGCTGCAGTGTAATAGAAGGAGACTTAATTTCTCTAAAAATAACACTTCTACTGTGAATTACCTTTTGTGCAACAGGGTCCCAAAGCTTGTATCCTTTCACACCATAACTATACCCGATGAAGATACATTTCACAGCCTTGTTCTCCAACTTTGTTCGCTTCTCCTTTGGCACATGTGCATATGCCTCACAACCAAAAACTCTAAGATGTCTCAATGAAGGCTTGTGACCTGACCATGCTTCCATAGGCGTTTTATCAATAAGAGCTGATGTAGGAGACCTGTTAATCAGGTAGCAAGCAGTGGCAACAGGTTCAGCCCAAAACTTTTGTTCGAGACCAGCACCACTCAACATACTCCTAGCCTTCTCCATCAGTGTCCTGTTCATTCTTTCTGCAACTCCATTCTGCTGTGGAGAATACGGAGTTGTCTTCTGCCTGTTAATTCCACAGTCTTTACAGAATCTATCAAAATCATTAGAGCAAAACTCACCGCCATTATCAGTTCTCAAACATTTTATTTTCTTTCCAGTCTGCAACTCAACCATTGCTTTAAATTCTTTAAAACGACTAAAAACTTCAGATTTACTCTTTAGAAAATATACCCATGTCCTTCTACTAAAATCATCAATAAATGAAACATAATATGTGGATTTTCCAATCGAAGAGACATCTACTGGACCAAACACATCAGAATGGATAAGATCCAAAACACCACAAGTTTTATGAGAACTCGAGTAAAACTGAACGCGGTTTTGTTTTCCATAAATGCAATGCTCACAGAAATCAAAGTCAAGGTTACAGTCATTCAAACCTTCAACAAGGTTTTTATTTTTCAAGGTCCTTAGACCCTTTTCTCCAATGTGGCCAAGTCTCTGGTGCCATAACATAGTCTTCTCTACAGGTAACTTTGCTTCAGACGAAAGAGCACCCTTACGTACCCAAAAACCATTTCCATCTGCTGAAGGTGAAACATTCAAATCTTCCAGTGAAGTATCCACAGATTTGCTTTTTACAGAAGTGCTATTACACTCAACAGTGTATGCTTCAAGCTTATACAAAGTGCCAAACCTGACACCTCTAGCAACTACCATAGCACCCTTAATCATCTTACATCCTGCTTCAGAAAAGACTACCTGCACACCCGCATCTATCAGTTTGCTCACAGATAACAGGTTTCGTTTTAATCCAGGGATATGCAGCACACCATTAATCCCTTTTATTCTACCATCAGAAAACCTGATTCTAACCTTACCTCGACCAACAATGTCTAGTTGTGAATCATCACCCAAGTACACCTTACCTCCATTAAATCCTTCATATTCAGAAAACCAATCTCTATTGGAAGTCATATGAAAAGATGCACCTGAGTCAATTAGCCAGGCATCATTACCTGCATGAGTCGCCAAAGCCGCAATAAAGGCATCGCCATCTTCCTTGTCGGACTCAGAATCAGAATCGAACTTTTTCTTTTTCTTCTTCTTTTCTTCTTTGCAGTCCTTACGGATGTGACCCGGTTTACCGCAATTCCAGCAAATGACTTTGGACTTTCTAGGAGATTTCGATCTCCCTTTGGATTTGGACTTGCCACGCTTCTCATTCTTCTTGCCTTTCTCCTTAGGTCTTCCACGAATAGTTAGGGCTTCCTTTGAACTGATGGATACCTTCCTTCGCATCTCTTCACCGAGTAGGGCACCCACCACGTCTTCAGATTTCAAAACAACAGAAGTACTACCGATAGCCATAACAAGAGAATCCCACGAATCAGGCAAAGAACAAAGCAAGATCTGACATTTTTCCTCCTCGTCCATCTTAACACCGACGGATACTAATTGAGCCACAATCATATTGAATGCTTCTAGGTGGTCTGCAATTCGTCCACCCTCTTCCATCTTCAAGGAATACAATTTCTTTCTTAAGAAAATTTGATTTAATAAAGATTTCACTTGATACATCTCACCAAGCTTAGTCCATAGCTTCTTTGCAGAGTTTTCTTCATGGACATTGATTAGAACAGAGTCTGCCAGGCATAGTCTGATTAGACCCTTGGCTTTTCGGTCCATAACATCATACTGAGCTGCCGCAGTAGGATCTGAGGGCCTTTGGACATTCGCATCAACAGCATCCCAAAGATCTCGATCTATTAGCAGATCTTCCATCTTCAACTTCCACATCTCAAAATTACTTCCGTTAAATTTCTCCACCTCTATTCTCCCTGACGAACTCGCCATCTGAATATTCCTGCAACAAGATCAAAAAGTGTCTTCTGCACAAGCTCCCACTCAAATCTGGATTAGTTCAAAAAACCCAACTGCCCACAATTGAAACCAAAGGTGATCAGGCTCTGATACCACTTGTAAGGAAGTTAAGTAGCGGAAACAACTTCCTTCACTAACCTTGAGAGGAGGGTAATGCAAAACTTTTTTAGATCATTACAACAGTTACAGAAAATAGAAATAGATATAATAGCATTCATACCACAACACAATGATTTACGTGGGGAAAACCCTTTCGGGAGAAAAACCCCACCCTCCAAAAGCAGCTCAATATTTTATTCAGCAATCAAAAACAGATTACAAAATACTTGCAGAGCAAGCTCTTCGCAGGAGTAGCACTAATCAGAGATTCAGAGGCAACTCAATAGCCATAGGACTCTTACACACAACCTCTATCTCATACACCTCATAAATAGGAGATACAATACAAGAAACCGTCAAATGGTATTACAAAACCATGGGCTAAAACCACCCAATAAGGTGTAGCCGACCTTATCTCCCTTCTATGACATGTTAAAGCACACATCAACACGTGTCGCTCCCTTTTACAGCTCATTTATGTATCCGATACAAATTATTTTTCCTATTTCAGGAGTACAAACTTCTGGAGGCCATAACTTGAGAACCGGGTGTCCGATTGACGAACCGTTTGAAGCGCCGGAAAGCTCGCGAAGTGCTCTATCACCTCGTAACTCGCTTCGCCGGTTAAGGCAACTTTTCAGGGCGTTTCGGAGCCTCTAAAGTCCCCAAAATTAAGTTTAAACATTTTATTGCACCCCTCCAAGACGAAAACTTTAATATCTTCAAAAGTAGCTGTGACCTTGCGACGCAACTTTACCGAAATGCTTATCTAACCAACCAGAAGCTTCAGGGAGAGTTTCGCACCATTTCATGCTCAAATGAAAACTTACTATAAATAGTAACCTCACATAAATGCAAGGTTGAGACACCATTTTTCCCAACAAACAATACAATGTATTACACTTTTGCTACCAAGGGAATGAGGAACAAATTTAAAAAGACTTATGTTCATGTTCATTGTATTCGAGATGCTTGGGTTGATTGTTGAACTGAACATGATATCAAGAAGCTTGATTATTTTTTGTTGATAGTTGATCAAATCAGGGGGTTTAATCCTATTGATATCCCAAATGACCTAGAAGAGGATGGTAATGTCCTAGACCTTACTTATGATAAATGAAAATCTCATCTACTCCTTTTCCCCTCATTCAATGGTCACAAAAGGAATCAACTTCCATTAGAGAGATTTCAAAGTATTCTAGTAAATTCTAATGTATGGCTTTCAAGAAAGGGAATTCAGATGAAATTCTTCTCTTTGGCTATAATGAAGATATAGTTGGACCTGTTGGAAGGAGGTCAGAGATCAAAAAAAAGAACAAAGAGGATCCTGCCACTCCATCAAAGGCTCCAAAGTTGAAATTCATAGTTGGGGCTAGTAAAGGAAAGGCCCAAGGAGAGCCATCTACTACCAAAGTTAATGAGGTGCAAGAGTCTTAAGTACAAGATGAAAATTTGGATGATGAGCATCCTGATATAGAGCCTATTGATGTTGATCAACTTGAATGTCATTAGGAGGGCGATGAAGAGCATAATGAATAAAGACTACCACAAGTAGATAAGTCCCAAGAATCCTTACCCTAGGTATCTATTTCTTCTTATATGGTGCATGCTCTTGTTTATACTTCTAATTCATAAGCGTCTATTGTCACATGTATCTCCCCTAGCACGATTGTTCACATGTATCCTTCCAATGTTGTTACTATAACGTCACTTATTATGGATACTACCCCTTAAGAGGTGGTGAATCCCTCTAAAGTTTTAGCCACTAATGATGATGATGATTCCTTGTCGGCATGGTCATTTTCCAATGCTCCCAAGATAAAGAAACAAGATGTTTGCCCTAATGATTTTAATTTTAGTCAACTTGTTCCCACCAAACCCAAAATCACCAAGAAAGCCAAAACCTTATCAAGGGTAAAGGTGGACAAAGCAAGAAACAAGTATGCAGAGATTGCCATTCCTCCTTGGTGCAGGAGCACTTGACATGAAGACAACTCAGAGGACACCATGAATCGTGACAAGAAGACTTATGGGTCTACTAGACTCAATTTTTATGTCCTAAAGCCAATTATGGCATTTTGTTGTAATGATCCTAATGTAATTGTTAATTGTCCTAATGGTCCTAATGGAACCATAGGACCAAATATAGGATTTCATGGTTACAGGATTGGGGAGGGTCTTAAAAGTATTTAGACCTATTGGGTAAAGAATTTTCATCCTTTAAGAGTCATTATCTTTGGGTATAAGTTAGTATAGGTTGTTTAATAAGATTTTTAAGTTCAAATATTTGAAAATAACGACTTCTGCCATTTAGGTGGGAAATGACAAAATTTGCTTGTTTAAGCATTTGTAATGAAAAATAAGTGCATGTATCAGTTGGGGCAGTTATTGGAGGCCTATTTAAAGCCCTAAGAGGCATTAGTACAGGAGAGAGCACAAGGAAGTACAGGTTGTACAGACTAACTCAAATAGCAATAAAAACCTCTTTATTTTCTTGCAAATCTGTGTGTTTCATGCATTCTTTGCATTAAGGTAGATTGGATATTGGTTTTGTTATGAAGTAAGAATGATGTTTGAATATTCTTACATGTTTGTAACTTGATGAAGGTTCAATATATCCTGGAATAACGCACAGTGCGGACTATTACTAATTTTGCAATCTCTTTGTTCGCTATTTTGTTATTTTTCTGTGAAATAATCATCCAACCATATATGTAAGACTCAGTTTCCTATGGATTGGATCATACCTAACTTGTACAATACATTCCTAACACTTTAATGATAGGAAGGAGTGAAATTTTGGTGTACACCATGGGAATTTAACTGAAAAAGTGCATGGTTTTAGTGCTATAGTTATAGCAGTAGCAGATTGGCCTTAAGGAGGGGCTATTTTTGTGATTGAATCAGTGAGGGTTTGTTGAGGACATGGTGAATCATCCTTTATTTGATTCTGAAAGTGATTTTTGATGGGTTTTTTAGCAAGCCCTAGGTTTAAGGGTGAAATAGAGAGGGTTTCAGAGTTGGGGTATATAGAAGTATAACCTGACCATATATCCTAGAAAATACTTGAATTTGGATCATAACCAAAGACCGTACGAAGGGATTCTTTCTGGAGTTGTGTTTTGTGAGTACTTCCTTTACAAATTTGGCCTAATTAGCCCTACTGGCTACATAGGACAATGGGTTTTTGAGATATTTGGTCCAAGATAACACTGCCTAAGACTTGGACATGTTATTATTGGATGAAAAGGGTATCCTAATTTGTAGTTTGTTTATTTGTTGTTTATTTGTTGTTTATCTGAAGGCTAGTACTAGGGTTGTCTTGACAGATGAATACTTTAGGACTTGTGAACCTTATATACATGTTGTTGATAACTCAATGATGAACGGATAGTACTAACCCAGTACTGAGAGGGGGGGTGAATCAGTACAGACAAAAATATAGTCCTAAATCAGTTTGACAATAGACACTTCAAATGACTGGCAAACAGTGACACCAGTTTGAAACAGAGTGCAACTGGTAAAGCTAAGAATGACTGACACAAGCATTAACCAGTTACTCACTTAACTTTTCACTCAACTCAAGACTACACTACCATTTTACCCTTATGCATAAACATGTAATCTATCATCAGATCATAATAGCAGCTAGTTCAACATGTTTTATTGACAGGCATAAAACATAGAACCATCATATGCTTGATAGACAATAGGAAAGCATCACAAGATAAAAGCATCACACATGACACACATATTTTTCACGTGGAAACCCAACTGGGAAAAATCACGGTGGGGATGAATACCCATAAGCTATTTTTGAACTCTTTAGAAGTCTTCTCTATTAGGAGCCTTGTCCGGTTAGAGACATTACAATAGGTTCTGCTAGGAACCAATCCTGTTAGGGATCACCCAGTTAAGGGATGGCTTAAGGGTTAAACCCTGTTAAAGGTTACCTTGTTAGAGGATTTCAAGAACTCAATAGCTTTGAATTACCCTGTTAAAGGATTTACAGCAAGCCTATTAAGGCTACCCTGTTAAGGGATTTTCCAACTATTGAGGTGGTTAGAGATCAACAAGTATTACAATGATCTGGTAATAGCACTCAATGCTAATGCAAATCCGCTCAAGCTCCTCTTCACCTTCTGCACTTACACTCTGCAGGTATCACTTCTCTCCTGTGGGTCTGGCAAGAATCACGTATCCCTTCTCTTGGATACACACACACAAATTTTGCCAACAACCTCAGAAAGAGACACAACATCGACCTTATAGGAAAATAGATAGGTTGGTAGCATAAACCCTAAACCTTAAACCTATTAGGTTAAGGAATTCAAACAGTTCAATCCTAACCATTGAGCACACTGCATTAAATGCAGCAGTTCTTGATCCAATCTCAAGACATTCTCCATCATCCATTTCCATCGATTTTATGGCGGCTGATAACCCATCACATGTTATCACCATTTTACAGACTTCTCACATTCCTGAGGTAGATAGGAACAATCTCCTTCATACAAGATCCTTCATGCGCACAAGGCTTATGTGGCAACATGATCGGTTCTTTGTTACCATGCTAACTCATCACACAAAGTCACCAGTTGAGCCACACAGGCTTGAAGTACTTAAACTAGAAACCCTGAAGTTGAGACTACCAACCGGTAGTCATACAATACTTCCATGAGCTGGTTCACATAACTATATGTCAGTTCATCATGAACAAACACACCACTTCACTTTGGCACAAATATCGGTCCACAGTGTTCTATCGGTTCTCTCATATGTTGGTTCTCACTTCTTCAGCATATTGACATCAGTGACAACATACAATGTCATGCTTCACTTTGGCACAAATGTCGGTTCACAGTGTTCTACCGATTCTCTCATATGCTGGTTCTCACTTCTTCAGCATATTGACATCAATGACAACATACAATGTCATTATGTCCTCATACCGGTTCACATAATGCCAACAATCTCCCCCTTTGTCATTGATGGCAATAAACAAAGATATCTTCTCCACTTCACATCTTCTCCCCCTTTGACAACAATGCCAAAGTGGAGGCACAAGCTTCCCTGTTCCATTATGCTGCTCCCCCTGAGGAGTAGCATCCTTCAACACATCAATCCTGAAGAAAAATTTGACTATGCAATACCTGACTGATGTGGAGCATATACCTTTAGTTTACCTCCTGAAGGGGCAACACCCCTAATTCACCTCTTAAGTGCATAAATGTAGCCTTTGGGAGAGGCTTGGTGAATATGTCTTCTAACTGCTCCTGACTGGAAACATGTTCCAGTGCAATCTCTTTGTTTTGAACCTTTTCCCTCAAGAAATGATACTTAAGCTCAAAGTGCTTGGTTCTAGAATGTAAAACCGGATTCTTGGAGACATTAATTGCACTAGTATTGTCACGAAATATACTTACCGATTCAGATACAGGAACTTTGAAGCCATTTAGTACATGCTTCATCCAAATTGTCTGAGTGTAGTTCATGAAAGCTGCAACATACTCTGCTTCCACTGTAGACTGAGAGATACAACTCTGCTTCTTACTCATCCATGAGACCAGTCTACCACCAAGAAAGAATGCACCACCTGTTGTGCTTTTCTGGTCATCTATATTGCCTGCCCAATCAGCATCTATGTATACTTTCAAGTTGAAATCCTTGCTATAAGGATACCATAATCCATAGTCAACAGTTCCCTTCAAATACCTAAGAATCCGCTTGACTGCAACCAAGTGAGATTCTCTTGGGATTTTCTAGAATCTTGTAGTAATGCCAATTGCATGTGCAATATCCGGTCTGCTATGCACTACATAATGCAACTTACCAATCATTGATTGGTATTCCTTCTCATCAACCAATTCTAAGTCATCTTCTTTAGATAGTTTACAAACAGTCACCATCGGAGTACCAACCGGTTTGCTATCTTCCATGCCAAAGGTCTTCAACACCTCTTTGACATACTTGGACTGAGTGATAAAGATTCCATCCTTCATCTGCTAGATCTGCAGTCCAATGAAGAATTTAATCTCCCCTATGAGTGACATTTCAAATTCTTTCTTCATCTCATCTGCAAACTCATGACTCATCTTGTCATCTCCACCAAAGATAATGTCATCAACAAATACCTCACAGATAAGGATCTGATCTACTTTAGACTTCAATTAGATATTACTATCTTCACTTGTTCTCTCAAATCCAATCTTCACAAGATGGGAATGCAGACGTTCATACCATGCTCTAGGTTCCTATTTTAGTCCATATAAGGCTTTATGTAGCCTACATACCATGTTACTGTCTTCAGATAGGTAAAACTCATCTGGTTGCTAAATATACACCTCCTCTTCAAGTACACCATTTAGGAATGCAGATTTTACATCCATTTGATATACTTTGAAATCTTTAAAAGTTGCATATGCAAGAAGCATACGGACTCCTTAAAATCTGGCTATGGGAGCAAAGGTTTCACCATAGTCTTCTCCTTCTTCTTGAGCATATCCTTTGCACACTAATCTGGCTTTGTTCCTAATCACTATGCCATCCTCATTCAGCTTATTTCTAAAAAACCATTTAGTACCAATGACATTTTTGTGCTTTGATCTCGGTACCAAAGACCATGTACCATTTTTCTCTATCTGGTCAAGTTCCTCTTCCATTGCCTTGATCCAGTCTTCATCCTTATGTGCCTCTTTGAATGATTTAGGCTCAAATTCAAAGATCATACATGAGTTTTCTCTGACCTTTCTTCTTGTAAGGATTCCTGCATCCTTATCTCCTATGATCTGCTTAGGATCATGATTCAGCTTGACATACCGAGGAATGGTCTTGATAGATTCCTCTTGCTTTTCTTCTTCATCCTCATCTCCATCAGTATTAGCATCTATATTTGTCAGTGTAGGAACATTGTTACTAGTACTAGGTTGGTTGTCAACTGGTTCCCATGAGAAGGTTGCAACCGATTCGTTTACCGCTTGCTCACTATCGGTTTCCTCGGTTTTCTCAAAGGTTTCATCAACTCTTACATTGATATTTTCCATAATTCTCTGAGTCCTATTGTTGAAACACTTGAGAGCTTTTCTCTTGGTGGAATATCTTAGGAATATTCCCTCATCACATTTCGCATCAAATTTGCTCTAGTTTTTACTCCTCTTGATGTAACATTTGCTACCAAACACTCTAAAGTAGCTAACCACAGGTGTCTTACCAGTCCAATATTCATAAGGAGTTTTATCCTTACCTTTCTTGATGAGTACCCGGTTCATTGTGTAGACTGCAGTGCTCACCGCTTCTCTCCAAAAGGTGTGAGCTACCTTTCCTTGAATCAACATGGTTCTAGCTACTTCAACCACAGTCCGGTTATTCCTCTCTGCTAGGCCATTTTGTTGTGGAGTCCGGGGGGCAGACAATTGCCTCTTGATGCCATGTTCTTCACAGTACTTGTTGAATTCACCAGAAGTGAATTCCCCTCCTTAATCAGTTCTCAGGCACTTGATCCTTTTACCGCTTTCCTTCTCCACTAATGCTCTAAAAGCTTTGAAATTTACAAAGGCTTTAGACTTGTCTTTCAAGAATGTGACCCACATTATTCTTGAGCAGTCATCAGTGAGAATCATGAAGTACCTATCACCCTGCACACTTCTAGTTTTCATAGGACCACACAAGTCAGTATGCACAAGGTCAAGCAAGTTGTCAATAGTGAAAGATTTTCCTTTAAAGGTTGAGGAAGACATTTTCCCTAATTGACACTCTCTGTACAAGGTATTATCTAGTTTTCTTAGCACCGGCAACCCTCTAACTGTCTTGATCTTACTAGCCTTCACAATGTTATCAAAGTTTACATGGTAGAGTCTCCTATGCCATATCCAGCTATCATCAAATTTAGCCATAAGACATATACTTATATCTACATTCAACTGAAATAGATTACCTTTGCTCTGCATGTCAGTGGCCACCAATTCACCATTTTTTCCTTTGATTCTGCAAACTCCATTCTTTAATTCCAGAGTGAGGCCACTGTCATTCAGCTAGGCAACACTTAGAAGGTTGTGTCTAAGACCATCAACCCAATACACATTGTCAGCACTACTCTTTCCATTCAGAGAGATGGACCCTCTGCCTTTGACCATGCATGGTGCATCATTGCCAAAGAAAACCACACCACCATCATACTCCTCCAGGGATATAAACTTGCTCCGGTCACCAGTCATATGGTGAGAACAGCCACTGTCAATGATCCACTCATTGGAATTATCAAACCAGGAGACAAGAGCCTTCTTATCTGACACATCTTCCTTGATGGCAACAAACACAATATCTTCATTTTCTTCATTCGCTGATTCTTCATCTGTGACACCTTCATCAACTACCACAAAATAGTTTCTCCAGTTTCCTCCTTTGAATTTCTTGAACTTTTCCAGTTTTTCCTTGTTGTCACCATTAGGACAGTTTACAGCAATATGTCCTATCTAGTTACAAGAAAAGAATTTCAAAGGTAGCTTACCTCTGTATTTGTCGGTTCCTTTAGGAAGTTTCCTAGAAATGAGAGCTTCAAATGCCATCAGAATCTCCTCATCATCCATTTCTATTCCCTGTCTTGGTTCACCACTAGTGCTAGCTTCTTTTCCTTTTCTACATGGTACTACAGAAGCTTTAAAAGTTGATTCAGTCTTTTGAACACTACCATCGAAACTATTTAGCTCATAGGTTGTCAACTTTGCAATGATGGAGTCTAGGGATACCTTAGTCTTGTCTATTGATCTTAGCTCTTGAATAGCAGCAACCCTTATTGCATAGACTAGAAATAGGGATCTTAGGACTTTGCTTACCAGAGTGGAATCTTCTATTTTACCACCTGCACTCTTGATATCTCCAACAATTGTTTTGATTCTTATTCCATACTGTTGAATGGTCTCACCTTCAACCATCCGCATATCTTCAAACTTCTCTCTAAGGCTTTATTCCTTAGCCTGTTTTACATGCTCATCACCGCCATAGATATTTTCAAGAGTATCTCATACCTCTTTGGGATTTACCTTATCCTGAACATCAATAAACTCAATGTCAGATAAACTACTAATTAGGGCTTCAATGACTTGCCCATTCTCCTACATCTCTCTCTTTTGATCATCGATAAGGGTACCGGTAGGAGCAACATAGGCAGTGTCAACATAGCTCCAGTGTTGAGCACCCATGCTTCTGATGTATATCTTCATTCTGTCTTTCCATATACTGAAATTTTCTATGTTAAACTTTGGACCTTCCCTCTTCATCATTAGACTGGGATCTTTACCCCAAGCAGTTAAGCTTATAGCACAGAGGACCTAGAGGATGCTCTGATACCAATTGATAACTCAATGATGAATGGATAGTACTAACTCGGTACTGAGAGGGGGGGGTGAATCAGTACAGATAAAAATACAGTCCTAAACTGGTTTGATAGCAAACACTTCAAATAACTGGCAAATAGTGACACCAGTTTGAAACAAAGTGCAACCGGTAAAGCTAAGAATGACTGAGACAAGCATTAACCGATTACTCACTTAGCTTTTCACTCAACTCAAGACGACACTACCATTTCATCCTTATGCATAAACAGGTAATCTATCATCAGATCATAATAATAGCTAGTTCAACATGTTTTATTGACAGGCATAAAACACAAAACCATCATATGCTTGACAGACAATAGGAAATCATCACAAGATAAAAGCATCACACATGACACACATTTTTCACGTGGAAACCCAACTGGGAAAAACCACGGTGGGGATGAATACCCACAAGCTATTTTTGAACTCTTTAGAAGTCCGCTCTATTAGGAGCCTTGTCCAGTTAGAGGCATTACAATAGGTTCTGCTAGGAACCGATCCTGTTAGGGATCACCCGGTTAAGGGATGGCTAGAATACCCGGTTAAGGGTTAAACCCTGTTAAAGGTTTCCTTGTTAGAGGATTTCAAGAACTCAATAGCTAAAGGATTTCGAACTCAATAGCTTTGAATTACCCTATTAAAGGATTTATAGCAAGCCAGTTAACGCTACCCTGTTAAGGGATTTTCCAGCTATTGAGGTGGTTAGAGATCAACAGGTATTACAATTATCTGGTAACAAAACTCAATGCCAATGCAGATCCGCTCAAGCTCATCTTCACCTTCTACACTTACACTCTACAAGTATCACTTCTCTCCTTTGGGTCTGGCAAGAATCACGTATCCCTTCTCTTGGATACACACACACAACTTTTGCCAACAACCTCAGAAAGAGACACAACATTGACCTTATAGGAAAACAGATAGGTCGGTAGCATAAACCCTAAACCCTAAACCTGTTAGGTTAAGGAATTCAAAAAGTTCAATCCTGACCGTTGAGCACACTACATTAAATGCAACAGTTCTTGATCCAATCTCAAGACATTCTCCATCATCCATCTCCACCAATTTTATGGTCGCTGATAACCCATCACAGGTTATCACCATTTTACAAAATTCTCACATTCCCGAGGTAGATAGGAACAATCTCCTTCATGCAAGATCCTTCGCATGCACAAGGCTTACATGACAACATGGTCGATTCTTTGTTACCATGCTAATTCGTCACACAAAGTCACCGGTTGAGCCACACAGGCTTGAAGTACTTAAACCAGAAACCCTGAAGTTGAGACTACCAACCGGTAGTCATACAATACTTCCATGAGCCAGTTCACATAACTATATGTCAATTCGTCATGAACAAACACACCGCTTCACTTTGGCACAAATGTCAGTTCACAGTGTTCTATCAGTTCTCTCATATGTCAGTTCTCACTTCTTTAGCATATTGACATCAATGACAACATAAAATGTCATGCTTCACTTTGGCACAAATGTCGGTTCACAGTGTTCTATCAGTTCTCTCATATGCCAGTTCTCACTTCTTCAACATATTGACATCAATGACAACATACAATGTCATTATGTCCTCATACCGGTTCACATAATGCCAATAGTTGTTTGAGAGTTTTTAAATAGTTTGGAGGTAAAGGAGCCGCTTGGTTAAGTGAAATACAAGTTTTGAACCTCTTAGAGGTATTAAGTGCATTTGAAACACCTTAGGAGTGTTGGGGTTTGGGTCCTTATCATGCATTTATCTGCAAGTTTGAAATTAAACCTCTTGCCTCTGCATCAGATTGGTATCAGAGTAGTGAGTATATCTTTGAGGGAAGGTATTGATAAGATGACACCTAAAAATCAAATGGCTAGGGAGATAGAAGAGTTGAAAGAAGCCCTTGAAAGAGAGAAGAGGGAAAAGAGGGAGTTAGAAGCAGCAAAGGATAGGGAGGATAGACAAAAAAGGAGAGAGTGGTTACAACTTCTAGCAAGGATTAAAGCCTTAGATAAAGAAAGGTTAGAACCTAGAAGAGAGGAGATGAGTGAAGAAGTGGAAGCACACGATGAAGGGGAAAGGCATGAAGAGCCTAGAAGGGGTGAAGAAGATCCTAGGGAGAAGATATTGGTGAGATTACTAAAGGAATTCCAAGGTGGAGCTAAGAATAATATTGACCTACCTATTTACCAAGGGGGGATGGATAATAAAGAAGTATTAGATTGGTTAGATGCCTTAGACAACTACCTTTAATTTGAGGAAATGGATGAAAAAAAGAAAGTGAAGTTTGCCAAAACTAAGTTGAGAGGTACAACCTTGACATGGTGGTCTGATATACAGAATGACACGATGGCTTGAGAGTTGGCAAAGATCATAATATGGGCCTGAATGAAGGGTTTGATTAAGGATCAATTTTTACCATCTGATTATACAATTCATGTGAAAAAGATGCAAAATTTGAAATAGAAGGACATGAATGTGATGTCCTATACTAAGAAATTTCATAAGTGTACTATCAAAGGGGATATAGAGGATGAAGAAGAGAAGATAACAAGGTACTTGAATGGGTTAAGATTCAACCTTCAAGATGAAATAGGTTTGCAGATGCCTAGGACATTTGGAGAATTTTTTCAGTTGGTCATTAGAGCAGAAGAGAAGTTGAAGAGGAAGCAGGAAAGACAAAGGAAAGGTGGAAGAGGAGGAAGAGTAAGAGGTGTTAGAACAAATTGGGAACAAGGACAAAGCAATGAGAAAGGAAAAGAGACATCTTCTGATTCAAGAGGAGGATACAGAGGAGGTGAAAGATTTTGGGCAGGTAGAGCCACTTTCACAAGCAGATGCTTCAATTGTAATGAAGTGGGGCATCCTTCCTTTAAATGTCCTAAGTGGGAACTGTATATGGTGGAAGTGGATAACAACAATATTGAAAGACCAAATGAATTCAACCACAAAACCCTAGCATAACAACAACAAAGATCCACCATAACATATGAAGATTACCTAAGACAATGCAAATCAAATTAAATCACAAAGATTATACCATCACATGTCCAATAGGGTTTGGATCTCCATTCTCCCTATCTCGATTGATCTTGCTTGATATATTTTCTCTCAGATTTTATATGTGCACAAGAACGGAAATGTGGTTGCAAGTAGGCTTGATCGCATATGAAAGCTCGAATGCTAGAGTAGTCGGGTAGTCAGCGGGGATTGATAATGAAGGAAGCATCTCCTTATATAGAAGACACTATAAGAAATGGAGGGATAAGATTGAGAGGTGTAAAAGATAAATGGCCGGCTATGATTAGAGGGTAGGTAAAGGAAATAATAAAATAATGAGAGGGTAGGTAGTGTATGAATTAAGAGATGCATGACATGTGTCATAGGTAGAAAAGGCTAATGAATTAATTAAATAAATAAAGATTTATTTAATTAATAGAGGATGTGGGATTAATTAAATAAATAAGATATTTATTTAATTCAGGAAAAGGATAATTTAAATAAATAAATGTATTTATTTAAATGAGAAATAAGGCTAGAAAAGGATAAATGAATTAATTAAATAAATAAAGATTTATTTAATTAATAGAAGAATTAGGCTAAAGATAATTAAATAAAAAATATATTTATTTAATTAGACATGACAATTTTAGGTGTCTACATTTTGCCCCTCTTTGAGACAATGCAGCTTGTTGCGTTATTTCGAAGAAGATAAGATTAACTGATACAAAGTTGCCCCAAGATGGGAATGATATGCCCCCTTGAGAGATTGGATGAAAATGTCTAGAAAGATCACAAACAATCTCTCGATAAGAAATAAAGGTTAGAATGGACTGACCAGATAGGATAGAGTGACAGAGTCATGGGATAAATGAGACTAGGGCTAGGGCTAGGGTAGTCTATAAGATAGACTACGAGGGAACACATCCTCATTGTCATCCACACATCCAAGAAATCAGAGTGCAGAGAGAGAATTGAGCAGTAGCAGTCAGCAGTGATGGCATTGGTGCATCGATTTGATCATGTTTGCTGATTTCAGAGGCCAGCTGACGTAGGAGAGCTGGTGAGTACCACAAAACCTCTTTATACTTTGTTACATTAATTGTTGCTATTAATTCATCTTAGGTATTGCAATAAATGCACTTTAGGATAATGTCAAAAAGTGTCAAAAACATGTAGGCGCGTCTGTGTTGGTGCCAAGCACGTCTAGGTTGGCTAGGCGCGTCTGCGTTGGTGCTAGGCGCGTCTATGCTGGGAAAAGCGTATGTGCCAGATGCGAGCGTGTCTGCGTTGTGCAGGCACATTTGTGCAATGTGGGCACATCTATGCAGAGTAGGCGTGTATGTGTAGAACAGAGGCACGTTTGTGTATTTGAGGCGCGTATGTGTAGAGCAGGCGCATTTATGCAGTCTATAAGCATGTTTATGTCATGAGCGTGTGTTTATGTCTTCAAGGTCGAATCAACAGTTCTGTGATGAACATATATTTTCGATTGGATAAGTTGCTGAGAGAATACACTCAAGTAGGTCCTCTAGGGAAGACTAGGATAGCAGATAGGTCTAGGATAGATCAAGGCACTTTGTGATGAACAAGGAATGCCAAAACATAGTACTTTGTGATGAACAGGGAGTACTAATATGAACAACACTTTGTGATAAATAGTGAGTGTGAATATGAGCAGCACTTTGTGATGAACAGTGAGTGCAAATATGAGCAGCACTTTGTGATGAACAGGGAGTGCAAATATGAGCAGCACTTTGTGATGAACAGGGAGTGCAAAAACACATAGTACCTTGTGATGAACAGGGAGTACCACTAGGATAAATAGCAACACTTTGTGATGATCGGGGAGTGTCACTTTGACTGACATGATTGATTTGCTTGACTGCAGGAGTACTTGCCTATGTTGGAGTCACGAGAGAGATTCCCGTCGACTTAGAGGTTACGACTAGAGCTAACATTTGAGGACAGAGCAGCTATTAAGGTTATGGGTCTGCGATTTATTATATATGTGTCTGAGTTTCGGGCGAACATGGGGTTGCTGACTGCACTGGCTAAGAGGTGGCATTCTGAGACATGCACATTCCATTTGTCAATGGGTGAGATGACTGTCACCTTAGAAGATGTATATAGGATACTGAGGATACCAATCGATGGGGAGCTGATACCCTATGATCGAGATGGAGACAGGGAGGCCCTGAGATGAGTGTTCCGGGATCTAGGACTGGAGATAAGGGCTAGACATGTGGCATGGGACACGATGACAGTGATAGGACTAGCGCTACCAGCAGTGCTAGGAGGAGTGATCATTGGGTTCTTGTGTCCAGACAGGGTGACATGAGGGTTGGTTGTGGGCTGGGGGATCACCTTGGAGACACTGGCTACACAGCATACTAGATATGCCTGGGGACCATGCATGCTAGCACACTTATACTATGAGCTTCATCAGTTTGTTTATCATGGATCCCTAGGATTGGGCTGTAGAGTTACATTGTTACAAGTATGGGCATATGAGCATCTGCTAGTCACACGGTTGATACATTTCAGAGGTCGGGGTCATGGATGCAGTTTTGTTCATTTATATGATATGATTACCTCACAGCCATGGATTGGCAAGTTGGAGCACTGGCATCAAGTGATCGATGAGATTGACACTATGATATGGAGGTCATACTGCGAGTGTGAGCAATGGGAGGATGATGTAATGGAGCTACCCTATACCTTCAGAAGCAGATATCTAATTGGGTGGACACCCTATGTACTGGAGAGGCAGTTAGTGGACAGGGTATGCAGGTAGTTTGGCAGGATCCAGCGGATGCCATGGGGTTCCAGTATGTATGTACGGACAGTGAAAGACCAAGCACACTTTGGGCCATTGTTATCATATGATCATGTTGTGATGTAGCTGGTAGAGATGGTGCCCATGCCATGGGACATGTGGCCTGAGATTGAGGATGTAGGTATGGATGCAGAGTACACTGCATATTGGGCAGAGCATCCATTTCCATTCCTGATAGACACGGGTGAGCAGATAGATGGAGATGGTGGAGGGGATGAGGATGATGATGGAGATGGTGGAGGTAGAGGCCAACGGAGGAGGTGGGGTGCAGTTAGAGAGAGGAGAGTGGCTCCACAGAGAGAGGGTGGGGAGGAGAGACAGGCTTGGGTGGTGAGGGGTCGTGGTGGATTGCCATTACAGGTGCTAGCAGCATAGGGTCCTAGATAAGTGCAGGGACAGGGACAAAGGTAGGTACAGGTACAGGTATAGGCATAGGCATAGGCACAGGGGGAGCCACAGACGCAGAGGGTCGAGGAGGAGGAGGATGAGCTATTAGAGATGAGGGAGATCTGTCAGGGATAGGCAGATGAGATCTAGGAGTTGGAGAGGGAGAGGGACTGACTCAGGAGATAGCTCAGGGACACTGAGTGGGAGCGAGATCAAGCTATTCAGCATTACACTGAGGCTGAGACAATACTGAGGGCTGGGAGGCAAGCAGCAGAGGATATAGGGGCTGGATATGCCTATGTTTTGCAAGCAGGGGAGGATATAGGCTATTGGCGAGACCTATACTATGGGGAAGTGCCACCAGAGCAACAGGCGAGGAGCTTCTACAGACCATCACGGACAGCAACGACTACTGGAGGGAGTCAAAGGAGATATGCATCCAGTGGTGGGGTTATGGGTCTGCCACCACCACCAGATAGAGGGGGCAAGAGAGATGATCCTGGGGCGGGTCCTTTTAGGGCTCAATGTAGTACCCCTGCCCTAATCAATTTCTAATCTTGGTTTAATCTTGGTTAGTTTATCTTAATATAATGTTATAGTCAGATGTTTGATTTAATGCATAGCTGTTGATGTGGTTTTCACACTAGTTGTATGCAAGTTGTTTAGTGTTCCTATTTCATGGTATTAATATTGGGCTAACGCTTTCATTAAGTTTATATATGTATGCATGTATGACTCTTGGTTGCAAGAGATTTCAGGTACAATGCCGCATGAGTGCGAGGTTCGTCTTCACCTGGATTTGCAGGTTTGAGTGTACCTCTTTAATCCTTAGAGTTGGATTAGGTGGTCGTAGGACCCTAGTTGACCATAGTCGTGCTCAAGTGAGCATTGTCAGTCATCGTCGGTATTCCTTTGTTTTTTGGGTTTGCGAGTCGTCTGTCTGGTTGAATTTCTTGGTTTGCATGCTTGGTGTGTATGGTTAAATTGATTAATTAGTCCTTAGTATTTAATTTGACTAAATATGTGTTTGTGCATTAAAGATTAATGGACTAGATTAAACAGAGTTTCTTTATGCGATTATCATTAATTTGGATTGCTCGTTTTAAATTGGGAGTAAGTTCAATTAAATGGTTGATTTTGAATATTAAATGCATTTTGTATATGCTATTGAAAAAGAAAGATTTAAATTTAATTGCAATAGAATTAATTTTATCTTCTCGGCATTTTTGAAATGGAAAGGTTAAATTTCAGTTGAGTGAGAAAATCAATTTTAAATGGGAAAAGCAATTCAATTTATTGATATAGTTAGAAAAGAATTATTTTTGGGAATTATTTTAAATAAAAAATTTAATTCCAAAAAAATGAAATTTTGGTCAACTCTTCCTTATAACCTAGACTTTTGGAAAATTTTGGGGGATTGATATTTTTGGAAAAATGTTTGTTGAAAAAAATATTTTTGGATGAACATTTGGGGGTTTTGGGGGAGGAGAAATCTCTTAAGCCTGCAGGTTGGGCTCCTCACTAAATCTTTTCTAGGATTGCTATAAGAGGTAAGATTCTGGTTTATATTTTGGTTCTTTGCTTATCAGAAATTGTTTTGGATTTTGAAGAAATCTGTTTGTGGAGATTAAAAATAAATAAAAATCTCAGCTATTGGGGAAAAATGATACAGTTGTGATTGTAATTCCAATCCAATCTCTTCTTGTTCTATTTCCATTTCAATTCTGGATTATGGTTGCTCTGGTTGTTTTTTTTAAAAAAAAATTCAAAGTTAAACTTGAGATTGGCTGTTCTTCAATGAAAATTGTTAAAATTCTAAGTTAATGCTTTCACATTCAAGTTTTCTTTTATCAGAGATATCTGCCTATTGGTTGATATATGAATGTTATTCAATCTTATTTGGCCAATATGCTATTGGTATTGGAGAAATTTTCCCCTTTCCTGATCTAAGTATTTTAAAATTGCAAATGGGAGAATGAATAAAAAAAAAAAATTATTTATTTCTGTCTCTGTGAGACTGTGTGTTTTTTTGTTGTGTATGAATTTTACTAACAGCAAATTTTTAAAGAAAAAAAAAATTAAAAAAAAATTAAATTATTGTCTGCGTATCCCATTGGGATAGCAGCGCACCCCAAGGGGAGCTGCGTGCTTCCCTTTGGGAACAGCAGCGCTCCCTTTGGGGAATGTTGTGTGCTCCCTTGGGAAGCAGCGCTTCCCCTTTGGGGGCTGCGTGAACTTTCCATGGGGGACCACGTGGGGTCCACGTGGAAACCCCCCCTTTTAATTTGTATAATTTTTTTTATTATTTTTTTTTAGTTAAAAAAAAATTAATTAATTAATAAATAAATTTATTAGTTAAAAGTCCTTTTTTTTATATAAAGTGATTAATCAATTATTAATTAATATTAATATACAATAATATATATTTATCAGTGGGAATAAATGTATATATGCTGATGAATATTTAATTAGATTATTATGCAAGATTTAATATTAATTGTGTATATTTTGGGAAAATGAAATATTGTTTATATTGGAAAAAATTTTGAGATAAAACATACTTTATTCAAGAATATATATTGTTTGAAGATTTTAATGATATAGGCCATCTGGAAATGTTAGAAATGAATATTTAACCCTTGAACATTATGAATTTAAACGATGTGCTTTTGGAAATTTAATTAAGTATCATTTGGGAAAATTGTTTAGTTACTGATATTCTCATTTAGTAAAATGAATGGTTAATTTATATTTTTCCTCTGTTTGAGAAATAGACAATGGTACTATTGCAAATTGTGATATTGTATTCACCTTGCAATGATGATTTCCTACTAAGTGTATTTTTGGAAACATAGATCATGTAGAAAACTTGATCGACTTTTAATGTTTGGATCCATTCAGAAAAGATTGTATCTGTTGAATGTTACCTATGCGAGTTTAATTTCTGTATTCGCTTTTGCTTATGTAATGGCAAGTCGTGCTTTGTTTGATAGGTCCCTGTCGTATGGATTGATTTGGGGTACCTGTTTCAGTCCTCGATTCTGAGTTGACTGTTGTTTTGTGGTGGTGTCGTATTTGGTCATATCCTTTGTGTGGGTGTCGAATGATGATTCGTGGTTGACCTTAGTCAGTCAGGTCTCTAATTAGAGTATCGTCTGTCAGTGCACCTCGTATGAAGTCATGTTTGACTAAATGGTGGATTTCTCTATTTGAACTCCGTTCATCTGACCATGTGTATTCCTTGGTTTTTGAGTTCGTCTGAGTATAGTCTAGTGTCGTAGGGGAAAGTGGCTTTCGATTGGGGGTCGTGCCCAAAGTGGTTGTTGGGTAACCCTTCGAAAGTGAGTCTAATAAGTGATAACCTAACAGTAGATTAGGATGTAATCTCTAAGTAAGATAAATGTGCCTCACACATGGGACGAGTGCTAACATAGACCCAACATGCTGTGAGAAGGCCTAAAATGGCAATCCATCATCCTTGTCTTCACGAGAGGATGTGTGGGTCCACATGAGGCTTGGATGGGTCGGAGGCTCGGATTAGGTTGCCAGGATAACCTAGTGTATGGGGTTGGGACCTATGAAGACTTGCCATGGTAACCGTACCAGGTTGTGTGATGACACTTGTCCCTATGTTCGCTAGTGTGTTGTCGTTTTGTCCTGTTAGGAGCACTTTTGTGGGTCGCCCTATTGTCTTTGCCCTTGTGAGTACCTGGTTTCATGTTAGACCTTGGGTGGTGATGACTTAGTTTTGTGGATGCTCCAATGGACCTTTGTATTAGCTTTGATTATGTTCAGCTAGATCCTTTTCTTTTCAGGGATCGTTTATGTATTAATTGACCGATGTGGTCGTTTGTATATTGTTTATGTTTCGCCTTGATGGCAGGACTGTAAATGGTGTAACCTCTTGTATTCCTAACTTTATTATTTATCAGAGGGGTCTTGCAATTGAGCAGACCCGGAGATGTATCCCTTTAGGGGTGAACTCCGAGATCATTATGGTGTTATGTGAAGTTATTCTCTCATGTTTCCCTTATTCAACTTTATCATGTATGAATAGCTTATGCTAGAATGTATAAGTGGATAAGATGGAATTAACTTTAAATGCTTATATGCAGTCCTTCTTGAATGCCATTTTGATCAAATGCATAAGTGGTTTAGATGAGATTTATCGTAGATGCATGTATGCAATCATCTTTTAAAATGCAATAAATTGGAATATGAAAGAATGTAACTTGGAGTAATGGAATATATTCAGTTGTTGTTAAGGAAATTAAATATGCTTGAAAGATCTCATATGTTATGATGAAATTCTAGTGTGTTAGAATATTAGATGTATGGCTTGTATTCTAATGAAAAGCTTGTATGAAGATTATGAATAGATCTTAATGGATGAATCTTTGCTTGTGATTTATATTTCCATCTTCTGAAAGAAATTATCCTGATTAAGAATTATCTCGTTATTAAAATAATCAGCTTATTGGATTTATTAGTGTGTTAAGTGAATTGTGAAATTTAAGTAATCTCGTTGGGAAACTCTTTAGGTGTTAGTTGATGTCTTCCGCTATGTAATCTGAATCTTTGATATCTTGTTGTATCTTAATGTGGTGTAACTTTTTTAAAAAAAAAAATTATTGCACTCTATTCTTGTGTTATGGCTTAATCGCTTCGGGGTTTCCTAGCGGGGCATTACACTCAGACTTCATCGAGGCCAGGTGGCTCCGAGGGAGGGAGTTCATCATATCCATAGAGGGCTCCCTATGTATCAGTTTTTTACCATTTTGTATTATGATGTAGACACCTTCGGGTGATTGTAGCCATATGATTTTGACATCATTGTATCATGACACTCATGATTTTTGAGATATATATATGAGATGATTCATCTTTGTGGTAGCTATATGCATGTGTACCTATGTGATGCTTATGTTCCTATGATGTATGTTTTGATGTGATGCTTATGTTATGGATGCAAATATGTACATGATGAAATGCAATATTTTTGAGTTTTTATGTTTTTAATATGTTATGTATGATGCAAATGTGAATGTATGAAATGCAGATAAATATGATAATGCAAATGACTATATACATGATGAGAATGTAAAATGTGTTAACATGTGTTGTGTGCATAATGTGATGCAATTGTGATATCTATATGTATGTATGAACTTTTAACATGTGGTAATGCAGGTGCAACTACATGAGATGCAAATGTTTTTTTGGTGTGTCATTATACTCAGTCATGTGATAGCGAGCTACACGGACTCGAGAAGGATGATGGAAGTCAATCAAGAAAGGGGGATGGAAGATAGGAGATATGAAAGTGAAAGAGCTTCTTGTGCGTTATCATCATTGAGCTTTATTATGGCAAAATAGGTTATGACAATCTAGGCATATGTGTGACCCAGAAAGTCATTGTACCCATTTGCATGGAGATAAGACAATCACAAACAATAAATGCCCCAGTTCATGCTAGACTCATAGTGTCCTCATATCCTTGGACAAGTCATAGCATTACTAAGAGACAATCTGCAAACAATAAAGAAAAATAGGTGACTATACCCCATCCTCGCCTTTCTAGTCAAAGATATCCTGGAGATAAAATCTCTAGTCAGAGACATCTTGGAAAAGCTAAAAGACATGTCACCAAAAGATAAAATCAAAAGAAAATCAAAACTCGACACCAACATTCACTGTAGTCCTCAAGTTTAGTGTCTCTTGTCACTTGTATAAGTCTATTTGATTGTGGTCACAATGTTTACTTTCACAAAAAAGGATAGATAGCACTGAACCATAATGTTGTCTGAGTCTGTTGCAAGATTTGATTTGTTGAAGTCCATTGTTGCTGTTGTGTCTCATATGAAACTGACTGAATCCATGAAACTGATACTTTATTGCGGATTGGCAATACAAATGTTGCTTTATTGTGGATTGTGCGTGGATAGACTAAAGAAAAATGGAAGAAATTGTACTCCTCGAAACATGCAATGTGCTCAGTTCCACACCCATTACTAGATGTAAAAAAGTAAAAACAGAAAAACATTTTGTCCAATGGTGAAAACCACTTCGGTGGCGCCCTAGGCAAGTACCATGGTGAAAACCGGATCACTAGTGCCATGTGTAGAGACATTGCTCCTCAGTGTGCTCAGTTCCACACCCATTACCATGGTGAAAACCGGATCACCAATGCCATGTGTATGATGTTCTTCAGTCGGTGACAATTTCTTGTTTTATGTCCTTTGCTCTTATGAAATTCACAATATCATCATTCCACCAATTCGGTTTGACATTTGGCTCATATGGAGGAAAATCTGGAATTGCAGTTATCTTGTTTGCCATTAGCTTCTTGAAAACTGACTCAAGTGGTTCTCCCAATGGAGTGTACTTCCTTTGTGACTTGGAAGTTGTTTGAGTATTCACTTGATTGTTTGTAGAGCTTGATCCAAAAAAAACAATTTTGGGTCGTACTGTATTGGCATCAGCAACACCATCATTGACTGTGTTCTTGTTTTTATTCCAAAATCTTGGCTTGTCTTTTCCTTTATAGTCATCTTTGTTTTCCTTAAATATCTTAATGACTCCTTGTTCAATTAGGACCTTTTCTGTCACTAAGCATTTTTCAATGACGTCCTTGAAAATGGACAAACAAGCTTTTCTCAAGTCATAACCAATGTCTTTGTTAACATTCTAAGTGAACATTTCTACCATTTTTTTTTGTGGAATTTCACAAGAGCATCTGCTGGCTAGATTCCTCCATCTTTGTAAAAATGATGAAAAAGACTCTCCCTCCTTTTGTTTGGTATTGCACAAAGTAGTGACTGATATGTTTGTCTCTATGTTGTATGAGAAATGTTGGATAAATGCCTCTGCTAAGTCACCCCAAGACTTAATTCCAGGTGGGAGTTGGGAGAACCATTCCATAGCTTGATCACCTAAGCTTTGTGGGAATAATCTCCTCAAATATGTCTCTTCTGCTGCTACCTCAATGCAAGTTATGAAAAACTATCTTATGTGCCTTAGGATCCCCTTTTCCTCTATACTTATCAAACTTAGGTGTCACAAAGTGTGTAGGAAATGGAGGCATTGGAATGCTTTTGTCAAATGGATAGGGACATATGTCTCTCATTGTGTAAGTTGGCTTCGGTTTATTTATGTCCTCCATTTTCTTTTGTAAGTCCTTGATTTGTTGTTCCAAATTGTTCTTAAGAGGAGACCGACTTCTTGAACCATATCCCATACCTGAGGCGCCAGGTGGATGAGGAGCATGTTGTATATATGGATGGTATTGATCATACACATGTTCATATGGAGGGGGTCTGTAGTGATGCTGTATATAAGGACCACCTGGTATGGAGTCATAATGAGGAATGGAATATCTATTTTGTCCATGTATACCATACTCTACAGGCATGTCATAAGTTTGTTCTAATGTGTTGCCCCCAAATTTGACACGGGGTTTCCTTGTGTCCAAATTTTGATCATGCCTTTGAATATCCAATTGCTTTGGTGGTTGATCCTTAGCATTTGTATGTGATTGAGTATATTTTTCTGCATAAGACTTCCATAATGGTCTGCGAAGGTGAGTATCATATGCTTGACCATGCGTGTATGGGACCTCTGATTTTTGAAACAAAGATGATGGTGATTTAGGCACAAGATGTGGTCCTCTATTGCCTCCACTATTTGGCCTCCTTTGATCCATATTGAGGTGAGGTTGTTGCAAAGGTTGATTTTCCATTATTTGAGACATGTCAAAATCATGAGGGATCTTGGCTCCACTTTGTGCCATCACTTGTAAGAAGTATTGTCAATCTCTCCTAATTATTTCCTCAACCAATCGATTGAAATGGGGATCCATAATGGAGTCTTCCAGTTCTGTTGAATGTACTAAAATGTTGTCCATATTGTCATTGTGTGTATCATTATTGTTTATAGTGTCCATGTTCTCAACATTTGGAATGTTTCTTTAGGCATCCATGTCAGGTAATGTAGTATGATCAGAATTGAAAAAGATATCATTGTCATACTCATAGGAACTCATGTTTGCAGACTCTTGAGCCTCTTTAGCTTCTCTCCTAGATTTTTGGGAACGGGTTTCAAGCATGAACTAGGTCTTGACCAAGATGTGTGAGACTAGATGAAAATGGAAAGAGTATGGAAGACCAAGAGTTGGATGGAATGTAAATGAATCTGAAGTTTACTTGCAATGTCAAAAGTGTAAGACCAAGTATGTATGTAATAGAGTAGGTGTGACTTCCAAAGAGATGATAGTTTCTCTTGATGAGGTAAGTTGACCTTGACTCTAAGTAAGACCAAATGAGACCCAAAGGTGATAGACCTTAATGAGGGACCACTTAGCAAAATGTTGTTGTATGTAGAGTGTTGACAAAGTATGATGAGGACAAGAAAGTGACCTTTTGACTCAAGTTTAGACAAATGTGAATGTAATGTAGGGTGTAAAGAAATGATGAACTTTGTGAGACCCAAAGACAGGTTGAATTCTAGATGAAAACCCAGAGAGATACCTAGGAAGCTCAATAAGTCTGAAACTGACTGTTCCTGTTTGCTGAATTATGAAAGTTTTCAATCCTGAACACAGACGTGCCTGTATACTTCACAGGCACGCTTAAATTACACAGATGCTATTCTGTCAAACACAGACGCGTTTCTGAGATTTTGTAAATGTAATGTTGCTCAAAAGACACAAACGTGTTTCTGCCCTTCACAGACGCGGTTCTGTCAGACACTGACGCGTTTCTAAAAACTTTGTGCAATTCTTCCAATCTGTGAAGTGACTTGTTGTGACCAAACCTAGAATTTTGACTATTTTGCATGACAAGAGGACACAATGTTGAGGAGGACTCAATGTTTGCAAGTGTTTAGACTCAAAATGACTCAAAAAAAAGTGTGTTGTTTGATGTAAAATTGTTTTGCATACACTTGAAGACATAAAAGACACAATGTTTTGATGTTTGGTCTTGAATGTTTGATTGTTCAAAATAAGACAAGCACAATTCTTATGGTTGGCTAGGACAATAGTTGTTGATCCCACATGGAGTTTCCCCCGAGGCTACGCTATTCGGAGCAGATACTTAGATGCTTGACCCCACTGGCTCCACCCTCGGCACTCACTTCTCAGGGCAGCCAAGCATCAGTCCCCATGAAAACTCCTCGTGGCGAACTTTGTATCTCTACTAAGAACTATATGTGTGTGGGCCACTACCAAAGGTCCGACCTCCTGCCCCAACAACTAGAAGGATTTTGGCGTCTAAAATAAAAAGGTGCTAGTAAGGGCATCCGCTCGTGTGGCCATACATGCGGCACTTTCAGCACTGTAAATACAGAAGGCTCCCAGCCGGTAGGGGTTACGCCCTACAACTGATCAAATAAATTTGATCAAACGGGTTTATGGGGAGACATAGTGTCTGTATGAACTAATCAGCACACGTTATCCATAGTTTTCACCATGGATACAGTTGATTATAGTGGTTCGGAAGAAGATGGTTTTTCCTCACTACCACTTGGGTCGTTCTCTCCTCGCTAGTAGTCCTAATGACCACACGGGGAGACAGACCCTCTAAAGATTAAACAAAAAGAGCCTATTTCTCAAGACACAAAAGACAATGGTTCAATTTTAGTGCACCAATTGAAGTGTTTGCTAGTCTATGAAAACAAAGGCACACAATAAAGATCAAAAACCCTTGCCAAGGTCCTACAACAAAGATTTATTAGTAGTTTGGATTGTTTCAAATGATCACCCCTTCCTGCAAGCACACAAGTTAGGTAAATTTTAGATCCAAAAGACTTTGTGAAATAGGGGCCTTTGACAAAATAATTTTGCTTTCAAGACAAGTTGCACCAATTTCGTTAGCTAGATCTGAAGATGTTAGCTCAATATAAACCAGATCTGAAACATTCAATGTAAGACAAAATGGTGAAAAATGAAAACCTTAAATGTTTCCAAAAAAAAACTTTTTTTTTGGAAACATAGACGCGATTTTACCCTACACAAACACGACTCCACAATATAGACATGTTTTAACACCTCACAAATGCGTTTCTACAAAAAAAAATGAAAGACAAAAAATCTTGCAAGACACAGACGTGATTAAAATGATCACAAACGCGATTAGATCTCACAGACGCGATTAAAGTGCCCACAGACGTGCCTATAATGAAAACCTGCAATCTGGAAAATGAAAATAATGCCGAAAACACAGACGTGATCCTGCAATCTACAAAAAAAAGTGAAATAATGTCGAAGACACAGACACGATTCCAGATGTCACAGACGCGATAGAAAATCAAAAATGCGATCTCAAAATGCGCAAACGCAAAAATGTCAAAATGTTGCCGAAAATGTCAGATCTGCAACTTCAAAAACACAAAATCTGCAACAAAAGATGTTAAATGCAAAAGGGACAGGAGTCCCACCGGGCGTGCCAAAATGTATACGGTGAAAATGGATAACAACAATATTGAAAGATTAAATGAATTCAACCACAAAACCCTAGCCTAACTGTTGGATACAATTGTTTAATTGTGTATTGTCTTTGATGTTACACAAATGTCATATCAGTCTACCGAGCTCAAAATGTTCGGCAAGGCAGTTAGACAGAGTCTACCGAGTTCAGACGGTAAGAGAAGCAAGTTACAGAGTCTACCTAGCACTCCAGAATGCTATACCGAGTTCGCAGTCTTTACCGAGTTCAGTCGGTCTTCAAAGAATATGTGAAAGAAAGTCAGTCTTTACCAAGTTCACAGTCTTTACCGAGTTCAGTCGGTCTTCGAAGAATATGTGAAAGAAAGTCAGTCTTTACCAAGTTTGCAGTACTTACCGAGTTCAGTTGGTTACCGAAGAATCAGCAGTGTTCACCGAGCATCAGTGAAATGTTTATGCAGCCGACCGAAGCAATATTTATTAATTGAAACTTGTATATGTAGCCGACCTATGTAATATTTATTTTAACTTGTAATTGGGCAGACTTGGTAACCTGAATGGTATATATGAGAGATCAAGTTGCGATTTCGAAGTGTGGAAAAGTGTGAAAAGTATGGAAATGTGAAGGAGTAGAAATGTGCGAATTCTGATGAAGGATCAGTGATATCCTTGAGGTGCAGAAAAGATATATGTGATCAGTAAGGATCTATTGGTGCAGAACAGAGATCTGTATCAGCAAGATAAGTAGTATTTAATTTAGATCACTTCATTGTTGCTTTCTAACCATTGTAGCAGTGATACCGAAATCTCTTAACAGAGTTGGTCTAACAACCATTTTTGTAAATCCTCTGATAAGGTGACAATTCAGTTGAATTGTTCTTAAGACCTTTCACAAGGCCACTCCTAGCAGGGTGATTAAATCCTCTAACAGGGTCACACCTAACAGTGTGTTTTGTAACCTTTAATAGGGTTGGCTCCTAACAGGGCTCACTTCAGAAGAGTGAAAATCAGTAACTAGTTACATTGGTGGTTTTCCCAAAATTGGGTTTCCACGTTATATCTGGTGTTACTTGTGTTCATGTCATTTGTCTTATGCATGTTAATGTTTAATGAACAATGATAAGTTAATTTACCGAGTTTCAACAGTTTATATTTAAGACATCTAAGGGACTTGTGGATTTATTTTTGTGGTAACTGATTCACCCCTCCCCTCTCAGTTACTCCATCCATATTTCCAACACCTAACAACAACAAAGATCCACGATAACATATGAATATTACTTAAGACAATGCAAATCAAATTAAATCACAAAGATTATACCATCACATGTCCAATAGGGTTTGGATCTCCATTCTTCCTATCTCCATTGATCTTGCTTGATATGTTTGCTCTCAGATTTTATATATGCACAAGAGCTCAACAAAGAATGGAAATGTGGTTGTAAGTAGGCTTGATCGCATATGAAAGTTTGAATGCTAGAGTAGTCGGGTAGTCAGCGGGGGTTGATAATGAAGGAAGCATCTCCTTATATAGAAGACACTATAAGAAATGGAGGGATAAGATTGAGAGGTGTAAAAGATAAATGGTCGGCTATGATTAGAGGGTAGGTAAAGGAAATAATAAAATAATGAGAGGGTAGGTAGTGTATGAATTAAGAGATGAATGACATGTGTCATAGGTAGAAAAGGCTAATGAATTAATTAAATAAATAAAGATTTATTTAATTAATAGAGGAAGTGAGATTAATTAAATAAATAAGATATTTATTTAATTCAAGAAAAGGATAATTTAAATAAATAAATGTATTTATTTAAATGAGAAATAAGGCCAGAAGAGGATAAATGAATTAATTAAATAAATAAAGATTTATTTAATTAATAGAAGAATTAGGCTAAAGATAATTAAATAAATAAAATATTTATTTAATTAGACATGACAATTTTAGGTGTATACATGAACAATCAAATAGAGGCAGGGATAGGAGAGTCAACTTGACACAAGAAGAAGAAAAGAAAGGAGAAAATGAACCATTGAAAGCAAGTCCAGTGTTGGAAGGAGAATTCCTCATGATTAACAAAGGCAAGTTGCAATAGCAAGAAGAGCCTAAGGTGTCAATTTTCAGAACTCAGTGTTTGTGTCAAGGTAAAAAAAATTAAATTAATTGTAGATTCAGGTTCACATAATAACTCGGTTTCCTATGAGATGATCAATAAACTTAATTTACAAATATTTCCTCATAGATGTCCTTATTATGCTACTTGGGTCAGCAAAGAACAACATATCCTCATTAAGAAACAAGCATATGTCAATTTTTCAATTGGGGAAATCATGAGAGGGTTTTGTATGATGTGATACCTATGACTTGTGCACAATTAATCCTAGGAAGACCTTGGCAATATGGGAGAAAGACAATGCATGATGGCTACACTAATAGATATCTTGTGCATAAAGATGGGAAAAAAAAATTGTTGAATCCTTTGAATGTTGTTGACACAAATGACAAAAGTTTCATATGTTTTGGAGATCCGATACATATGAGTTTGCAGGTTGGAGATAAGCCTCATGTGAAGAGAAAAGTGGTGGTTGATGATAGCAAGTTGGTAAGAATAGATATACCATGGAGTAGGAGTGTGAATGGTTTTATGGTGGGATCAGTTTTGTGTCCTATTGGAGTGCAGATGAGGGGCAGTCATGGTGACATTGGTGTTCACCAAAAGGCAGATCAAATAGAAGATGAAAGAAGGCAGCATATGCAAATGAAGGACAGTTCCATGAGGGGACCAAAACATAACTTTTCCAGTCCTAATTCTTGTTTTCAGATTGATGCAAGTTGCAAAGATAGGAGAGTTCCATTTGAGTAGTTGAACGAGGTGCAGACATGTACCAAACAATCATCAAAGGAATTACAAGATCTGAACACAAAAGTTTTGTTCTCTTGGGACAAGAGACTTTTCATTGCGGGGGAGTATGGTGCAGGAGCACCGGACATGAAGACAACTTGGAGGACACCATGGAAGCATGAAAAGAAGGTATATGGGTCTACTAGACTCAATTTTGATGTCCTAAAGCCAATTATGGCATTTTGTTGTAATGATCCTAATGTAATGGTTAATTGTCCTAATGGTCCTAATGGGACCATAGGACCAAATATAGGATTTCATGGTTATAGGATTGGGGAGGGTCTTAAAAGTGTTTAGACCTATTGGATAAATAATTTTTATCCTTTAAGAGTCATTAGTTTTGGGTAGAAATCAGCATATGTTCTTTAATAAGAGTTTTAAGTTCAAATATTTGAAAATAACAGCTAGTGCCATTTTGGTGGGAAATGACAATATTTTCTTGTTTAAGCATTTGTAATGAAAAATAACTACATGGATCAGTTGGGGCAGTTATTGGAGGCCTATTTAATTCCCTAAGAGGCATTAGTACAGGAGAGAGCACAAGGAAGTATAGGTTGTACGGACTGTAACTCAAACAACAATAAAAACCTCTTTATTTTCCTGCAAATCTGTGTGTTTCATACTTTCTTTGCGTTAAGGTAGATTGGATATTGGTTTTTTTATGAAGTAAGAATGGTGTTTTAACATTTTTACATGTTTGTAACTTGTTGAAGGTTCAATATATCCTGGTATAACACACAGTGCTGACTATTCCTAAGTTTGCAGTCTCTTTGTTCACTGTTTTGTTATTTTCCTTTGAAATAATGATCCAACCATAGATGTAAGACTCTATTTCCTATGGATTGGATCATACCTAACTTGTATCATACATTCCTAACACTTTAAGGATAGGAAGCAGTGAAATTTTGGTGTACACCATGGGAATTTGACTGAAAAGTGCATGGTTTTAGTGCCACAGTTATAGCAGTAGAAAATTGGCCTTAAGGAGGGGCTATTTTTGTGATTGAATTAGTGAGAGTTTGTTGATGACATGGTGAATCATCCTTTATTTGATTCTGGAAGTGATTTTTCATGTGTTTTTGAGCAAGCCCTAGGTTTAAGGGTGAAATAGAGAGGGTTTTGGAGTTAGGGTATATAGAAGTATAACCTGACCATATAACCTAGAAAATCCTTGATTTTGGATCATAACCAAAGACTGTCCAGAGGGGTTCTTTCTGGAGTTGTGTTTTGTGAGTACTTCCTTTACAAATTTTGCCTAATTAGCCTTACTGGCTACAGAGGATAGTGGATTTTTGAGATATTTGGTCCAAGATAATAGTGCCTAAGACTAGGACATGTTATTATTGGCTGAAAAGGGTATCCTAATTTGTAGTTTCTTTATCTGGTGTTTTGCAACTTTTGTGAGATAACTGCCTAAAACACTGTTTGCAGGGCTAGTAGGAGCCTAGGCCTCATTGAAGGCTAGTACTAGGGTTATCTTGACAAATGAATACTTGAGGACTTGTGAACCTTAGATACATGTTTTTTGAGAGTGTTTAAATGGTGTGTAGGTAGAGGAGCTGCTTGGTTAAGTGAAAGACAAGTTTTGAGCCTCTGAGAGGTATTAAGTGCATTTGAAACACCTTAGGAGTGTTGGGGTTTGGGTCCTTATCATACATTTATCTACAAATTTTCAGTTAAACCTATTGCCTCTACATCACTCCTTCTAATAAAAATATTTATTATATTCAAGAATCAAATTATGTAATCAACAGGATTGAGTTGGGCAAGAAAACTCGTGACTCGGTTGTGGGAGATGCTCAATTGGATTTGGATTCTCTTGTTGCTAGGTATGATGAAGACAAGATTAAAAAGGATAAAATCAATGCACAAGTTGAACAAGTCACCATTGTGTTAATTAAGGTTACCAATTCTTCAGAATCCATTGAGTCGATCACTTCATCATTGGGTCGAGCGAGCAACATCACGAAGTAGAGAAGTGGGAGAATGGATGGATAGGATGCTAAGTCAATGTGCGTGGCTCCTGAGCTTGGCCTTCACTATTTTCAGTAATCTTGATGCCATAAGGATAGAAGTGGAAAATACCATAGAAATATTCTCTCAATAATTGGAAGTACAGGATAAAGATTTTGAGGCATGGTTGAAGCTTGAAGACTTTGATTCAGATGATCTTGTGCAGAATGGTGTTATTCCTTCTCTACATATGTATGTTGAGAAAAGAGGGGCACTAGAGCATCAAATGAATATTCTAGATCACCTAATCAAGGACATGAAAAAATCTCAAAAAGTGTATAGATAAAAAGGAGATGGTTAATAAAATCTCTGAGATCTCATGTACTTTCCTTGATCAAAATAAAAAGGTTCTTGATGTTGATATGGTCATTAAGGAATTCAACTTGTCAGTGACCACTAAAATTGATAGAGAGGACTTCTCCTTGTCCTCTATTAACAAATTGGTTGATCTATAATTCATCCTAGGCTTTATGGATTCTCTTCTAAAGAAGCACAAAAAATGTTGTCTTGATTTAGAAGATTCTATCACACAGGTCAAGGTCATCACTGGCCATACCCAGGGACTCGATGGAGCTCAAATAAAAAATGCCTTGCAAAAGTTTGAACAATCTCAAAAACAGGAGTCGGCATGAAGAAAATGACACTTTCATTTTTGTGATTTTCCAATGGCATTTTGTAATGTCAATTGACACCTTAAGTGTCATTTTGTATATGTTGTAGTACACATGGAGGACTACATGTGTTCTAAGTCAAATAGGTCTATACTTTTGACTTGGTCATAAATTAGTTGCAACTTTCCTAGTTTCATGTTGCACCTCTCCTCTATATATATGTGGGTTTTCATTGTAATAAAGATCTTTTTTCCATCATTATTTTATGCAACAAAACTCTGTCAAAGTGAAAAGCAAAGTGAGATTTGGTGTTCATATTTTGAATTTCCAAACTTATTCAAAGAGAAGACAAGTTTGTATTTCAAAATTTATGTTGGAAGTAATATTGAGTATGATATAAATGTTCTTATGTCATTTGGGTTATGTGTTCTCAAAGATCTAAGTTGTTTATTGTTATTGTTGCAAAATATTGAGGAATAACTTGGGTTTATAAAGGTAGATTTTATGCTACTTTGAGAATTCAAGAATAGGAAATTGGTGTGGATAATATTAGAAAGTATTTGAGCTTTTGTTTATTATCTCTAAATTTTATATTAAGTGGATATGAAACTAAAGTATTTGTGCTATAGTGAGTTATCTTGTTAAAGTATAAAATCTTACGATATATTTGAAAGTCTTCAAGCTAGAAATATATTAGTATTTTGGGTAATAGTGGTTGATAGGATGTAGGTATTCAAAAGAAAATTTTAGTTCTTTATATACATAAAGCCCATCCCTAAGTCATTTTTAGAAAAGGGAAGTAGCATAAGACTTTGTTCTTTCACAAACACTATACTTCCTAATTAACATATTTTAAATATTAATGCAAGTTTGAGTTGTTTCAATTGGAAGAAGAAATTTGTTCTAAATAGAGAATTAGATAGAACTTGTTTTGAAAAAAGAGAACTAATTTGATGTATCATCTTGGAGTAGTGTAAAGTTAGTAGGTAGATTTATAATAGATCGTAATTGGAGTAGAAAGGGGGAGACTTCCCTTATAATTAGGAGATATTATACCTTTCCTTAAGAGGGGTATTATCTTGTGTACTATTGTGAAATTAACATTTTGTAGGCCTTCACTAGCTTACAAAATTTTCACACCACATTATATCAAATTATTTTAATACAATTATCTTTAAAAAAAATTCATACATCTTCTTAGGTTAGTTTGTTTGTTTTGGTTTTTTTTATAAAAGTGGATAAACCACTAAATTATATTAATATTTTCTACTCTTTTACATGGTGTCTGGTTCAATGAGCACTGAAGGGAAAGAACCAGTAAGAAAACCCTTCAGTATTGCTCCAAAAAACACAAAGCCTACCTACCCATTACAAAGAGGCCACCTAGGCACAATCCAAAATACCCCTCCCCATATTACATTATTTCCATTAGATACAAAAGAAGTTGCCATAATAGGCTTACAAGAAGATAGCAGTAGCATAGTCATCCTTTCAGATCACTGTGAAGAACAATAGCCAATTACAACAGTAGAACAGCAAAAAAATAACTTCCTCAAACCACCCCTGGCTACATAGAAAAATTCTCCAAACCATTTATTAGTATGAGACAGAGAACAAGAAATGAAACCAGTGCAAGTGAGCATGCCATAATGAGAACCGTGATCAAACAAAAGATAATCTAGATAAGAAGGAGAATAGGATGTTGGAATTCTAATGGAACCAAAATGAGGCCAAGCCAAAAGATCACCCATAAAAAGAGCCAAGCAAGCAAAAGAGAAACAAGAAACCATTGCATATACCATATCACCTACAATTTCCAACAACCCGAAGACAACCACCACTTTCCAAGCCTCAAAAAAATCATTCGCATGAAGAAGAATGCACCCCCACCCACAAATCTCATCCTAAACATATGAGAAAGACAACCACTAGACGGAAACATGAAGAAGAGAAAAAAAATAATAAGAATAGAGAAAAACAGAACCCGTATATAACCCAAACCAAGTGAGAGAGGACATCATAACAACAACACCTTGAAGCAAAGAATGACATCACACAAAAGTTGCAATAACCAACTCACCCAAACATAATTACCAAGCCCACAATCCGAAGGAGTGATCAATCAACAAAGATAAAGAGAACACCCAATTATAATTACCAAACCAATCTTCCAAGTTGTGATCCATGATAAAGAGTAATGCCAAAGAATAGTAATGATCGACTGAAAAGAGAGCATGTGAGAACATCATATTCCAGTAAGTAACCAAATAAACCCAATCTGACTGACAAAGGAAACAAGAAAGAGACATACCGCATGGATGAAAAATCCATCAGCACCCTCGTTCGTAGAGAAAATACTTACCATGTATGCCATCAGAAAAAGTGTTACCACAAGATGAGACAACACCCTCCCTAATGTAATACAAACAAGAACGTCCATGGTGAATAGGGTGAGTGATGAAAGCATTTGACCACAAACAAACAGAAAGGATACCACCAATCCTAAGAAATTTAAAAAATCGGTCAAAGATCAGATTACACATCTACAAGAACAAGAAAACACATGCCAAACCACTTCAAACTAGAGGCCCTCGAGCCCAAAAAACAACAAGATAAGAAAGAAATGTCAACCACAGAAGACTAAAAGAGAATGCTAATGAAAGAAGAGGGAATATCCATAGGGGAGACTTCCAAATATCCCACGCCCTCAACTACAACCTTATTAGCAAGAAAATCAGCAATACAATTAATTTCCCTATAACAATGAGAAATAGTAAAGGAACTAAAACACTTTAATTGAGAAAGAATTCGGTCTAAAAGGTATTGTAAGTGCCAAGAGACACATTTCTTATTGGAGAGTGAATGAAAAACCAACATTGAGTCTCCTTCAATGACAATATCCTTAATGCTCGTAGAAATAGCTAAATCCAAACTGAATGATAAAGCATGGAATTTAGGAGAATTGTTGAAACCAAAACCAATATATTTACAAGAAGCTTTGACAATCTTTGAATTATGGTCAAAAAGGACAACTTTGATCCCAGATTTACCTGGATTGCCCTTGGCAGTGCCATCGAAATTTAATTTAAAAGAAAATTGTGGAGGAGATGACCATTTAGCAAGCCTATGCTTGACAAGAGAAGATAAACCTAACGATACAACCCCATGAGATGGAATGACTCGAAGAACCTCCCGCTTCCATGTCACCCAATTATCCCAGTGGGAAAAGGAACACAAATATTCCAAATTTTTATAAATATAAGAAAGAACCACTTCAGAAATGGAAGATTGAATCCTATCAAACGCATCCATCAATGAAGCATATTTATGCTTGAAAATCCTAGAGTTCCTCTCAAGCCAGTTATTCCAAATCACAATAGACGGAGCAAAAATCTAGAGATGGGATTAAAATGAAGATGAATACAACAAAGGCCAAGCCAAAAAATGAGATAATAAATTAGGACCAATAGCAAAAGACCATCCAAGCATGCCAAACAACCAACACCAACAATTTGAAGCAAATGGACAATGTTTTCCATGGATTCCATGAAGAAACCACAAAACAAACAAGAAAACACAGTTGTAATCCCAAGCCTATCTAATCTCATCCCTGTAAGAACTCTATCTTGAACTGCAAACCAAGGAAAGGAACTAGCTTTAGGAAGACTGTTGGCATTTTTTGATGATTGATGTTGTGATTGTCATTGATGGACACACACTTGATTTGAGATCACTTTTTATGTATGAGTTAAAACTCAACCAGTATTGTTCCAACCAGTATGATGTATTATAGTCTTTAGACTATCGGTGTTTTGTAGAAAGTGTTTATCGATCTGAAGCGGTATGAAGACCCCAAGCGGTTCAAGGATCTCAAGTGATACGAAGGAATGAAGTGGCACAACTCATATTTCCCAGTCTTCATTTTGTCAAACTGGCAACCGGTATTTTGCTTAAACTAGTATTTTGTTTGAATCGGTAATACTCTGTGATGAGTTACCAACCAGCATTTTGTGATGAGTTACCATCCACCGATTGTTTTGCAGCACCGACGCTTTGACAGTGCTTTTTGTGTCATGTTACCAAATATGTCTAGATGCATTGAACCTAGGAAATTGTATTGTAATCCTATTGAACTGACATGAAATCAGATTCCTTTATAAAGACATCATGTCTGGGGTTTTAGGTTGTTGCTAGGGTTTAAAGTGGTTGATGAGTTTTTGTAAGTGAGATTATAGAAGAGAAGTTCATATCTTTGAGAGAAGAAAGAGTGTGAATGTGTTGAAGACTAAAGTAATGCTGGAATGCATTAGGAACGAGCTATCAAGGATCTAACCAAGCAATCTATGCTATTTTCTAGATCACTCACTTGTTGATTACTCACATCTTCGACAAGTCTGAAGCCCTTAACCGGGTAGGCCCAAAAAGCCTTTTGTAAATCCTCTAACAAGGTAGTTCACATCTATGGATCTAAAATCCTCTAGCAAGGTAGTCTTTAATCAGACTTATCTCCTAATAGAGATTGAGATTCCTAACAGGATCTGTTCTGGTAAAGAACATTGTATGACCTTAACCGGTCTGGTTCCTATTCTGCAGATAGTTACTTGTGAGTTTCATCTCACCGTGGTTTTTCCCATTTGTGTTTCCACGTCAAAATATCTTGTGTTATGGTGATTGTGCTTCTCTGGGTGAATGTATTATTTGTTATTTGGTTTACATGTGTGCTAACCGGTTTGATTGCTAAACTGTTTTACTGGTTTACTGCTAAACTATTAAAGTGTTTAAGTACAGTGATTTTTGGCATACTAATTCACCCCCCCCCCCTCTTAGTATTCATCAATTAGTATCAGAGCCAACCCTTCTATAAGTTTAACCACTTGGAAAGAGATATGGGGGAATACACTGTGAGGGAACTTACTCATCGGCTCACTCAGTCCGAGCAAGCCTATGATGAACTTATGGTCAAATATAAGGCCTCTCAGGAAAAAAGAAGAGAACATGCTGAAAAGCTGATGGAGCTGTCTGAAAATAGTTCTTCTGATGAAGTGGACATGGAAGCCCTGATTCAAGAAGTAGAAAATTTGAATGAATCCAATTCCAACCTGAGAAAAGAGTTGGAAGGACTGACTATCCAAATGTGTCGAGAGCTTGAGAACCAGAGGAAAGTTGAAGATCTTGTAAAAGACAGAGATCATGAGATCTTTAAGTTAAAACAAGAAATTAGTGCCCTAACCGCTCAACTCCATGCGAGCAAAGTGGAAAAGGAAGACATGCAAGGAGAAATGAACATAGCCATCTCCGAGAATGCAAACTTGATGGAAACAAATGCTACTATTTCCAAAGAACTCACTGAGTCAAAGGAAATACTTGCTAATTTCAACAAGAGTACTGTTGAGCTAGAGCAAAAGCTTGAATCAGCCAAACCTATGAATAATACTAATGGACTTGGTTACTTCGGTCATGAGCAAGGTGAGACCTCTAGTGAAAATGCTAAAGCATCGAAGAAGCAACCGGCATTCAAAGGTAAAGGTAAGTAAAAGTTCAAACCTATTTGCTTTAACTGTCTTAAAGAAGGACATACTGCTAACGTGTGTAGGAGCAAAGCCTACAATAATTTTCCTTACTTTATAAACAATGTACCTAGATCCAATAAGTTCAATGGTAATTGTTATGCATGCAACAAGTTTGGGCATAGAGCATTTGAATGCAGGTTTGTCATGCACAATACTGGAAGGTATCCTCAAAGGAATCAAGGAGTTTTTCTTGAACCCTCTGGGAACCGGAACCCAAACTGGTTTAATACCTTTAATCATCAATCAGGAAGCGGTGGCTATCAAGCGACAACTGGATGGAGAGCAAACTGTTTGATTTGTCATGGTCATGATCACACTGCTGCAACATGCAAAAGGAAGAATGGTAATATGAATAATGGACCATGGAGAGCACCTGGAATGGTCTACTATCATTGCAACAAACTGAGTCACATTGCTAGATTCTGCAAAACGAAAAAGAATAGATTGGATGACATACCAGTCACTCTGGAAGGAAAGATTGATATTGAAACTGTTCAAGCGGATATGAACAAAACATGGAAAAGGAAACCAGGAGTGTTGCAAGAAGAACAGGTTTCTGCACCTAGTGTGGAAATCACGGAACCGGAAAACTAAGCATCAGAAAAGCTTAGGGGGAGCAAACGGTGAAATACTTCGAACCCCCGGTTTACACTGATAAAAAGACCTTAACCAGTATGAGATACTTGTTAGTCGGCAGAGAAATAGAAATTGTAAAAGGTGAATTAGGGTTTACGCCCTAATAGTGGAGCATTTATTATGGTAGGTGGAGAACCTATTTAAAAGGAATTTTCAAATCATTTCTCGCTTAATATTTTTTGAGCAAAGAATTTTTTCAAGTGCAGAGCAAAGAAAAGCGATTTACACTGCAATTCAAAGAATTTATCAAAATCTAGAAGAAGAATCTGAGGCAATCATATGTTGGAGAAGTGTAGAGCGCAAAGTGGTATCTCTGCAAACAAAGGAGTGTGTGGCGAAGTTCAAATTTTGAAGCCCTAAATTTTGATCCACGAAGTTATTTTTCATAATTCTTCATTTATCATGGCTTCCACATCTCATGATAGCTCTAGTGCAACTGTTGATTCTATGGACTTCATTCAATGAAAGTAAAAATACAATGCCCTGTCTCAAGTACATGTCGGTGTTATAGTAGAAGAAGGCATTTTCGATTACATAGACTGCAAAATCGAAGACCTAGGGTCTCTTGTGATCCATTCCCAGTTGAGCTTATTCTATGGAAAGGATAAGAAGATTAAACCAAAATTCAGCATTCTGAAAAAGAAGAAACTTCAACATGCAGTCTACTTTCTTGAAGAATTTTCGGATGATCACATTCACATTATTTTAAGCAGGGTACACGATGATAAGATGTACTTAGAATGGATGCATGATATCACACTGGAAGCGATTCATGTCGTCACCAGTTTCTACAATACAGGGGAAGTGTCAGCCCTAAGGAAGGTCAGCAAGACTATAATGTCCAAGCTCACTGGTTCAGTGAGTGACTCACGTGGAATGACCATCAACTCAATCAAGGACAATCTGGTCAAGTATGCATGCATGGTGATAGGTTACTGGATGTTCTCTGCTAGCAGAATTAATTTCGTCTCTACTGCAGTGGTAAATGTCACTTACAGGATGATCAAGGAAGATGCATCATTTGATCTATGCACTTGTATGCAAAGACAACTCATGTTGAATCTTAAGTCGATCAAACAGGACAATGCACTGAGATTTAAGTTCAGACAACTACTAGTTGGTTTGTTCTTTTACTTCCAAGGCTACTTTCCAGGAGTAGGTGACATTTAGTGGTCTGCCGACCAACCGATGACAAAACAAATCAAGGAAAGTCTACAAGCGGTTGGAACCGACTATCTGAAAGCACTGAAAAAATAATTTGATGAGTTCAGATGCAAGATGAGCCAAAGGATAAGGATATCCGGTGATATAGTCAAAAAGTATGAGGAAGATATCTACTTCACCATCAAAGTGGATGAATGCATAATGGAGACCATTGAGCCTAGACAGGAAGAAGTAGAGCCTATGGGCTATGAGGTAATGAATGACATGTTAGATGGGTATGCCTCTACCCTAATCACCTCGCCCCTTGATCCTAAGGCAAAGAGAACTGGCACCTATTTGGAAAGGGTTACACTGATTACTAAACCCTCAGAAAAGAAAGGAAAGGTAGTGCCTTCAGCATAGGTACCGGTTACTGCAACCAATCCCAAAGTGACCAAGTGGTCACCAACTAAGAAGAAACCAGAAGTTGCATCTGCCAAAGTCTTTGAGGGGAAGCAGAAGATGAAAAGAAATGCACTGGACTCAAAAGAAATTGTGTCAGAAGAACCGCCTAAGAAGATCAGGCAAACAAAGAAAAAGACAAAGAATGAATCGGCAACATCTGCACCGGTAAATATTGATATTTCTTCTTACAAACCTTTGACACATTGTCAAAGAACTATAAAGAATATTAGGAGAAAATTACTAAATGATTTAATTGATTGTTTTGATGACTTCAATGATGATGAAAAGGAAGAATTTGAACAAGAAATCATTAAGTATTTATGTGTTAATGACCGGTCGCCTTCAAAAATTAGATCTAAGACACCAGATTCTTTGTATAATTCTTTAAATAATAAATGGTGCATTTCCATAGAAAAGGAACAGGAAATGAGGGAGGAAATATTTGTTTAATATTTTCTTGATGTATCAAATTCAGAACTTTTCGAAGTTATGAATAAATACAAAGGCCTCTTCTTCATGAGAAGAAGAAGACTCCTGTTACTAGAAGGAAAGGTTCATGAAGTGATAAAAGATACACATACTCATGCTCAAGAAGCTCTAAAGATGCATCAAGTGGCTGAAGCCAACAAGAAATCTGAGCAAGAACTGGAAACTGGCAAACCAGATGAGGTGTATAACAGTGAAGGAGAACCGGTCACAGAACAAATGGACCCCATTGATGTTGACGCCTTAGATGGTGAAAATGTTACTCAGGGTACACCATCAGAAGGAACGGGATAGGAGAAGTAGGTAGAAGAAGAAAAGAAGCAACAGGAAGCAGAAAAGAAGAAACAGGCAGATGAAGAGGACAAGAGAAAAGAAGAGAAAAAGAAGAAAGAGGAAGAGGATAAGAGAAAAGAGGAGGAAAAGAGGAAAGATGAAGAGGATAAGAGAAAAAGAAGAAAGAGGAAGAGGAGAAGAGAAAAGAAGAGGAGAAGAAGAGAAGAGAAGAGGAAAATAAGAAACAAGACGAAGAGAAGAAGAAGAAGGAAGAGGAAAAGAAAGAAGAGGAGAAGCATAAAGAGGAAGAGAAGAAACAGAAAGAGGAGAAGAGGAAGAAGGAAGAGGAGGAGAAGAAGGATGAAAAAGAGAAGAAGCAAAAAGATGAAGATAAGAGACAAGAAGAAGAGAAAAGAAAGAAAGAAGAAGAGGAGCAAAGGAAGGCTCAAGAAGATAAGCAACAAGTCAAGGACAAGGAAGTAGTGGTAAAGAGCACACAGGTGGAGACTCCAATGGCAACCAATAGTCAGGCTAAACCGGCTGATATTACTAGTCCCATTGACCTCCAATCTGCAAACAAGTCAGAGTTGCTGCAGAGCATTAAGGTTGCTCAAGAACACCTGGAAGTGATAAGGAGGAAAAAGGAGCAAGATGTGATCCAAGCTGCAATGGAAACTCTTACCAGTTTGATACCCGATACGAACCTTCCCAATATCGATTCCTCAATTGCACAATTGAAGCTCCTATGCATAGTTGTAGAAGATCAAGTGCAAAGCCTGGAAGAGGTTGTAGAAGAAAATGCCAAGAAGGAACATCAAAAGGCTCTGGACACTGCTTTGGTGAGAAAGTTAACAGAGCTTCGGTCTGATCTTCAGAAGGCACAGAAGGACATTAGAGATGCAATGGATGAGGGCAATCTACTACTCAGCAAGATTTTCCAACCTTAGTTATTCTATGATGATGTGCTCACTCAGATGGACAAACTACAAACTGATATGCAGTCATTTATTAGCACCTTCAAGATGCCCTATGACTCCTTCTCCACATATGGACAAACTACTCACCGGTTTCAATTGCAGTCTGCAAGACTAGAGGCAGAGATCAGCAACTAGACATGAAATTTGCAAGAACTTCAACTGGTCCTACTACCAAGACTGTAAATTCTCCATAAATGCTATCTAAATCTCGATGCCCTAACTGTCACTCAAGAGATGAGCACGATAGATGCCATGGAAGAACAGGTCTCCCAGATGCAAATAGAGAAAGAGGTGGCTACCTCTCTACTTGACTCATGGTCCTTATCCATGAAGCAGTTTTTGCAGGACTTTAAATTAGTTTTTGACAAGTTTTACTCTTTACTGTCATAAACACTTATTATTTTAATGCTAATGAAACAGGGGTTAGTCTGTAATATATTTTTTTGTCATTGTTGTCAAAGGGGGAGAAGTATATAAATTTTGATGTTTTGATGTATACCTTCATGTTATTTCTGTTAAGGAGTAGTATAAATTGTATTTTCTGCAAAAGGGATAGTGTATACGCTTAGGGGGAGTAATTTTGTTTATGGCATAATTATGTTGTAAGACACTTAGATGTCAAAATTTTCCTAAGTGTTGCCATCAATGCCAAAGGGGGAGATTGTTGGTATTTTTTTATGATTGATGTTGTGATTGTCATTGATGGACACACACTTGATTTGAGATTACTTTTTATGTATGAGTTAAAACTCAACCGGTATTGTTCCAACCAATATGATGTATTATAGTCTTTAGACTATCAGTGTTTTGCAGAAAGTGTTTACCGATCTGAAGTGGTATGAAGACCCCAAGCGGTTTGAGGATCTCAAGCGGTACAAAGGAATGAAGTGGCACAACCCATATTTCTCAGTCTTCATTTTGTCAAACCGGCAACCGGTATTTTGCTTAAACCAGTATTTTGTTTGACCTGGTAATACTTTGTGATGAGTTACCAACTGACATTTTGTTATGAGTTACCATCCACCAATTGTTTTGCGGTGCCGACACTTTGACGGTGCTTTTTGTGTCGTGTTACCAAATATGTCTAGATGCATTGAACCTAGGAAATTGTATTGTAATCCTATTGGACTGACATGAAATCAGATTCCTTTATAAGGACATCATGTCTAGGGTTTTAGGTTGTTGCTAGGGTTTAATGTGGTTGATGAGTTTTTGTAAGTGAGATTATAGAAGAGAAGTTCATATCTATGAGAGAAGAAAGAGTGTGAATGTGTTGAAGACTGAAGTAATGTTGGAATGCATTAGGAATGAGCTATCAAGGATCTAACCAAGTAATCTATGCTATTTGCTAGATCACTCACTTGTTGATTACTCACATCTTCGACAAGTCTAAAGCCCTTAACCGGGTACGCCCAAAAAGCCTTTTGTAAATCCTCTAACAAGGTGGTTCACATCTGTGGATCTAAAATCCTCTAGCAAGGTAGTCTTTAATCAGACTTATCTCCTAACAGAGATTGAGATTCCTAACAAGATCTGTTCTAGTAAAGAACATTGTATGACCTTAACCAGTCTGGTTCCTATTCTGCAGATAGTTACTTGTGAGTTTCATCTCACCATGGTTTTTTCCATTTGGGTTTCCACGTCAAAATCTCTTGTGTTATGGTGATTGTGCTTCTGTGGGTGAATGCATTATTTTCTATTTGGTTTACATGTGTCCTAATCGGTTTGATTGCTAAACTGTTTTACCAGTTTGCTACTAGACTAGTAAAGTGTTTAAGTACAGTGATTTTTGGCATACTAATTCACCCCCCCCCCTCTTATTATTTATCAAAGACAAGATAAATACCAAAAGAGCTGAGAAGGCCAAGAGGGGATGAAGAGGAATGATATAATACCTTGTATCCATCCTTTACTGTATAAGAGCCTAAAGCATTCTTAGTCCAAATCAAATCATCCTCCTTATCCAGAAATACTAGCAATCCCTTCTCAAGCTCCTGCATATAAGCATCTTTGAGTTCTTGACCTATCAACACAAAATCAATAGATTTCCAATGAAAAATAGGATAGGGACCTAAAGCATCAACAAAATAATAATCAACAACAAACACACCCCAAAGATCAGTGGGATATCAAATAAAGGATACCAATCCTGAATGGAAGACAAGGTAGCATGGCCATTCCAAACTTCATCCCAAAAAAGATCCTTTCTTCCATTATGAATTACCCAAGAAAGGTGAGGAAGGATAACCGATCTACAACTAGAAATAAAATTCCAAAAATCTGACCCATTTTGGAGAGATGAAGCTATGAATAACCGCTCTCTAGGAGCCCCCCTTAGATACTTAGAAAACATAAGAGAAGCCCATTTACTTGAGGGGTCCTTATAGAGATTCCAAACAAGTTTATCCCCCAAATATTTATTCTGAGTAACTAAATCTCTGATACATGAACCCCCCAACTCCTTAGGAATACATACCCTATCCCAAGCTAATAGAGGGATCTTCTTCTTGCCCCCAATATTGTCATTCCAAAGAAAGGATCTTAAAGACACCTTAAGCTCATGAACAACATTGGGAGCATTTTTCAAAATAGACATCAAATAAATAGGAATGGCATTAAGAACTGACTTAATCAAAAGAATTTTACTAGCTAAAGTAAGCCATTTATGATTCTAAGAAGAAATTCTAGAAGATACCACAGAACCACTTTATCCCAAAATATTGCCTTATACGATCCAATAAAAAAAGGAATGCCTGAATACTTACAAGGAAAAGAACCCACTTGAAAATCCCAAAAATGAGTCAACCTACTATGTAGTAAATGAGAAACAATCAGAAAAAACACTTAGATTTGAGACTGTTAACTTTTTGCCTAGAAAAAGAAGAGTAGTCAGCAATAACTTTCTTGATAGCTTTGGCCTCTGCCAATGAGGCTGAACCAAATAGGAGAGTATCATCTGCAAAAAGACAATGTGATTGTGAAATCGAATACCCATCAATCTCAATACCTTTCCAAAGGCCTAAAGATATAGCACTAGAAATTGCCCTACTAAAAGCTTCAACTAAAAGAATAAACAGAAAGGGGGACAGAGGATCACCTTGCCTAACACCTCGAGAGGAAGAGAAAAATCTAGAAGGGGAACCAATAAGAAAAACTAAAAAATGAGCAAAAGAAATGCAGGAAAAAACCCATTTAACCCAACTATGAGCAAAACCAAAATGATTCAGAATAGAAACTAATGAATGCCAATCTACCCAGTCATATGCTTTAAGCATATCAAGTTTGAGAATCATAGCCAGAGTCTTCTGAAGTGAGATGGAATGCATAATCTCATGTGAAACAATAGCACCCTTTGAAGTTTCCCTCCCAGAGACAAAACCACCCTGATCAACAGACACAATCCTGGGAATGAGTTTAGCCAACCTAACTGAAATTGCCTTAGTGGTGATTTTATTCAAGGTATTACATAAAGCAATAGGATGAAAATTAGAAGAAGAATTAGGATTGTCCACCTTAGGGATAATGGCAATAAGATTTGTGTTAAGATCCTTCAAAATATTTATATTATGCATATACTCCTCAAGAGCTAGTAAGCCATCATTCCCCACAAAATCCCAACATTTTTGAAAAAATAAAACAATGAACCCATCCGGTCCCGAAGTGTTCTTCGGGGACATGGAAAAGACCACCTCTCTTAACTCAAGACTAGTAAAAGGAGCCATGAGAATCTTATTATAGTCCTCCTTAACAAGTGAAGGGATTTAACTAACAAAGATATTATCCAAAGTCACTGACTTGGCAGAAAGAAAGGACTTAAAAAATTTAATAGCCTCTGAAGCAATGGCACCATCATCAGTCAAACAATTCCCATTAGAATCATGAATGCAAGATATTCTATTACGTTGTTTCTTTTCATTTGACTTATTTCCCTTTCATATTATAAAAGGAATAGAAACCCTAAAGGTACTCCTTGACTCTCTTTCAAAAGAGGAATTCAAAGTGAATCACTTCCTCAATCTCTTTCGTATTCCAATGTATGGATGAAAGTGAGATTATGTCCTAAACTACCTAATCTCATTTTTCACCATCACACCATATACAACAAGTTGAAATAGCAATATATTCAGCTTCAGCACTAGATAGAGATATTGAATCCTATTTCTTACTCAACAAGGAAACCAACCAGGGTCCAAGGAAAAATTCACCCCCACTTGTACTTTTCCTATTATCCATACAACCATCCCAATTTGCATCGGTAGAAGCAATAAGAGTGAAGCTAGATCTTCTAGGATACCACAGTCCATAGTCTCCTATTCCTTTTAAGTATTTGAAAATTATTTTCACAACAACAATATGTCTCTCTCAAAGATCTTGATATAATCTAGCTACAAGACAAGCAACATGCATGATATCCGGTCTAGTAGCAATCAGGTACAATAATCCTTCAATCATATATCTATAATTGCTCTTATTAGTCTTAAGAGATTCAACATCTTTGCCCAACTTACAACTAGTAGCCATAGGAGTGTTGGCAATAGTGATTATATGTTGTCATTGATGTCAACACTATGCTCTGGTTGGATATGGTTTTGTATGCTTGAAACATGGTCTTCAACCTACAAGAAGGAAAACACTTCAAATACACACATGAGACATTGCATTAGAGTTAGAAATCACAAAAACATGTTAGTGAACCAAAAACTCCCAAAATCATTCTATGCTCCTTTATCTCTAAAGATCTCTAAGATTCAAGTTGGCCCTCACTTGGGAAGGTAGCTTGATCCTCAAGATGACAACCTAGAGAATGATTTATAGTGATGTGCTAAGATCAAAATGGATGCAACTAATATCCTAGAGAAAATGAGATAATGGATGAAGATAGGATGCAAGATGCTAGACTAGAAAATGAAGCTAAAATGCTAATACTAATGCTAAATGGCTTGGATGCTTGATGTTGATGCTTGAAGATGATTTTGTTTCTTGTTGATGACAAAGAGAGCTCCTTAACCTGCAATGTGACAATAATTTTGATGCACAAAAGACTTGATGAATTGGGAGAAAAATGGGCTCTATTTATAGGGAAATTGGAGAAACAGATGGTTGAGATTGAATAATCTCAACAAGGGCTAGGATTGAAAGTTACCAATCCATGGGAGGAGTTCAATCCAATCCCAATTTGACAAATGACACCTTGATATGGCTTGAGGGGTTGCTAAGCAAGCATTAGATTCTAATTAGTCATTAGGGAAGGCTTCAAGAGGTGACATCATTGGATAATGCTTTTATCCAAGGAAGTAGGCTATTGTCTAAGAGGTAAACTCTTGTGCAAGGATAAAAGATGGTCAAAGGGATAACCATCATGGCTTAGGGGTGTGGGATTGTAAGAGCATTAAATGGTCTTTGAAGACTTTAGGGGTTAACTTCTCTCAAGAAGAAAACCACTAGTGGTCTAGGGGATAAATTTGTAAGAGCCTTACAAATTTAGTGGTACTCAACAAGTTACCTTGTTGAAAGGAGAAAGTCTTAAATGCATTTTGAAGACTTTCTCCAAATTTGGGGAAGTGACCCCCAAATTTAGGGATTGGACATGGTGAGGAGAATTAGGCTAATTAATGGAGGATTAAATGGATTCTAGAATAAATTAGGAGGGCAAGTGGAAAATGTAGGATTTGGCAAGTGGGTGGGGGAAAATAGGAATTTAAGTAAATTAAAAAGATTTAATTTAGCCAAAAGGGGATGCAACTTGTATTTGTAGGATTTTGCAAGTGGGATTACTATTCACAAATAAATATGGATTTATTTATTTGTAAAAGGGATTTTTAATTAAATGTGGATTTAATCAAAAGGGGAAAAGGGATTTAATTAAATAAATAGAATTTATTCAATTAAATGGCTAAGGGTACTTAATTGAACCTTAGTTCAATCAATAGGCTAGGATAGAAGAATTGGGTTGAATAAAATAAATATGGATTTATTTATTTGTAAAGCGGATTTTTAATTAAATGTGAATTTAATCAAAAGGGGAAAAGGGATAGAATTTATTTAACTAAATGGCTAAGGGTACTTAATTGAACCTTAGTTCAATCAATAGGCTAGGCTAGAAGAATAGGGTTGAATCAAATGTTTAATTTGATTAATGGGATAATTAGAGGAATGGGGATATTAATTAAACCTTAATTTAATTAATTGGAGGAATTAGTAATGAATAAAATTTACTTAATTGATTGTGCAACTTTTAGGTGTCTACATTTTGCCCCTCTTCGAGTCAATGTGTGACCACATGTTGATTCAAAGAAAAATGCTCAATTTGTCATCAAAAATTTGATATGATGTTGTGTGTTTAAAATTTGTCGATATGAGTCCCTGGATATGAGAAATCATTGTTGATGCGGTACGCTGATGCGAAACTGATTGATCGATATGAAACTGATGTCGTAATGAGACTGAGCGATGTTGATTCGATATGATGATGATGTTGTTGATGTTGATTCGATATGGTGATGATGATATTGTTGATGTTGATTTGATAAAACATGATTATGATATGGCCCCTCAGGTGATAAATTGAAAAAATTGTGTTTGTCGAGGAGGGTGGCGCGACTGTTCAACGATTTTTTATCTTTAGAAATTTTTTGCGATTTTTTTTACGATTTTAAAAAAATTTCACCCAATAGATTTTAATAAGGTTGAAAAATATAGGTAAGATTACATGGAGATAGTGCGTACATGCCCCACTCATCCACCGATTTGCTTTTTTCCTTTTGTTGAAGAGTCGGTCTAGAGTTGATACCGGTCTGTGTTCGATATGAGTCAAGTTCAGTATGGTTCAAATTTTGATATGGATCACAGTGTCAATATGGGTCTGATGCAAGTCAAATTTGATATGGGTTTGGATATGATATGGATCTGGTTTGATATGGATCTAGTTCGATATGGGTCATGATTGGATATGGGTCCTGATGCGATATGGATCTTGTTCGATATGGGTCAAATTCGATATGGGTCCTTATTCAATATGGGTCAAATTGTCGATATGGGTCAAATTCAATATGGGTCCTGATTCGATATGAATCTTGTTTGATATGGGTCAAATTCGATATGGATCCTGTTCGATATGGATCAATTTTGGTATAAATCTTGGTCGATATGGATCAATTTCGGTATGGGTCAAAGATTGGTCAAAAAGATGCGTGATATGCATCCTTGAGTAGTTGATTTTGATATGATGTCTGATGTTAATATGGGATTGATTTCGATATGGTTTTGATTGTTGGTTTTTATATGGGTCTGATTTTTTATGTAGGTGGTGGTCTTTGATTTCAATATGGGTCTGAGTTTTTGATATGAAACTAGATGCGATGTTGATATGGTTCACATGTGTTGATAGGATGGTGGATCTGATGCGGGACTTGATGTTGAGACTTGATGTCGATAGGATGATCTTATTTGCTAGATGCCCCATTTTTGATTGATTGTTGATCACGTGATTGATTGATTGATGTCACTTTGATGGAATTATTGACATGATATCCATGAACTTTGGATATTTATTGCTTTTATTGATGATTTGATTTTGACTTGCATCACTATTTCCTTTTGGATCAGCATGTGGTCACATATGTGCATGATGATATGATATGGATGCAGTGATTTTGATTTTGATGAGCTATATGATATTCTTTTAATCTATATGACTTTGGCAGATGATGGTGGGATTTGACGAATGCAGATGATGGTTGGATTTGATGAATGTAGATATTTCTAACATGTTTTGTGGTTTTGTGTGTTGTGGAATAATGTGATCTAGCACTCTACATGTTGTCGATATGATATGCTTATATTTGGGGATAATGATATGATTGATCAAAATGATCAGAATTGATAAGATTGATGTCAAGTCTAGTTTCATGAATGACAGCACCTGTATAAGACAAAGATGATCAAAGCATCTGGTTTCAGGAATGATATATCCTGTATAAGACATGATCAAAACATCTAGTTTCAGGATAGATACATCATGTATAAGACATGATAGATGATAATCATAAGAATGATGAAGATATGAAAGTGAAGAAAGATTCCATGATGATGTGATAGATATGCATGTGATGGATGCAATGATGAATGTGACTAGATGATGATGATGAGATGTATCTTGAAAATGAGATGTATGATGATAATGATAATAAAATGAGACTAATGCAAGATTTAAATGATATGCAACCTAATGCAAGATTAAGATGATAATGATGTCTAGCTAATGCAAGATTAAAATGATATGCAACCTAATGCAATATTAAGATAAAAATGATGTGCAGCTAATGCAAAGCTTAATTATGCATTCACATTCTCAATGTTTCTATATGTTGTGATCAAAGTGCCAGTTCTTCCTTTGTTTGCATCATCAGACCTTAATTTGTTGAAATTCGATACAAGCCTCATCATATAATTAAACCATAATGACCTGAGTATAACTTACATGAGTTTTGATATTGCAAGACAACACAATCATTGAGGTATAATTGAACCAAGATGACCTAAGTGTTGCTTGCATAAATAGATAAGATTTAACCTTTGTCTCATACAAATCCAAAATGTCCTTAGCGATATGCCACTTGATTGATTTGTAGGACAAATTTGCATGGCAAAAGACTTCACTCACAGATAGCAGATAAATAAAACATGACATTCCTTCCTTGCTTCTATAGTCATTGAGACATCTTTGAGTCACTTAGGAGATATGATAAGAAAAAATTAACAACCATAAGTAAGAATGTATGCTATTGGAAATTTATTCTTTTTAAAGTAAAACATCTTGCAAATAGATTTGTTGTTCAATTCCAAATAGTTTTATTCCATGATATCTAGCCTTCTTGCATGGTCGTTTTCATTTGTTGGTTGTTTTGATCCTAGTTGTCTTGCTACATGTTTGTTCTGATGTTGAAACCCAAAGGCAAAATGCCCCTAGCGAGGTCACAAACTTTCCCCCACTCTAGATAATACTCGATATGAATATGTAAAATTTATCACCAAGCCATGATGGGATATGATGTGGATAGCTGATCAAATAATCAAGGACAGTGACTATGCTAAGTATGTCCGATATTGATACTGCATGTATAAGCACGATACGATGACTATTGGTTTAGATCAGACAGATCAAAGATATGTACAATTACTTATAGATGGAGGAGTTGTTTATCACAAGTAGCACATGTTGTCAGGTTTGCACCACTTGTTTGTATTGTAATTTTGATTTTTTTTGGATTGTTTTGAAAGATGAAACATGTGTTGCCATCCATTTGATATAGATAAGGATAACTAGAATAAAATCTAGTAGTCATACTAATCTATGCCATTGTTTTGATTTGTTCAATGATTGGTAAGAATGTCTTGTTTCAAAGAGTGAGTACCTCGTATAATACCGATTTGTCTGGTTTTGAGTGTACCTATCCCTATATAAGACATGTTGGTGTATTGATGTTGATGTTAATAGATGGATTGATTAACAAGACTCGATGATTGATAGGAATGTCTAGTTTCCAAGAGTGAGTACCCCGTATAAGACCAATCTGTCTGGTTTTGAGTGTACCTATCCCTATATAAGACATGTTGATGCATTGATAGATTTTGAGTGATGAATTGATTAACAAGACATGTGATCAGTTTGATTGTAGACTTCAAGAGTTTTCCTATTGTTTATTTGATGGATGGTCCATGTGTTCATGCTTTGATTCTGTTAGTCCTCCCTTCTTTTCTTTGAATTTCAATTTGAAGGTCATCCTTTAATGTTTATTTTCCTTTTTCAATCATGTATTTTCTCCTTTTGAACTCAAGTCTTTGAACCTTTCTTTAGTTCAAAGTTCAAGTTCAAAGTGCACTTTAGAGATTGTAGTCTTCACAGTTTTGTTTCATGATAATAGCAAGCGCTTAGTTGAAAATTTGTATTGAACTTGAGCCATTGAACCTTTTGGTTCAAGGTTCAAGGTTCAAAGTTGATCATGCGTCAGTTATGTCATTTCTCATTCATTGTTCTTTTTTTTTGTCATGGAGTTTGTTTTATGTTATTCTTCAAAGTTGAATTTGAACCTTTGAACCTTTCGGTTCTTGGTTCAAGGTTCAAAGTTCAAATTCTTAGTCTGAGGTTACATGTAGAATTGGTGCATGTATCATGGAGAAAAAATGGTGGCGGGAAAAGACAATATTTTGAGGAGTTCAAAATGTTAGTTTCTAATTATGGCAAGCAATCATGGTAATTCGTGTGTTGTGTAATGGAATAACCCAAAATTAAATGCATGTCGATTATACATCAAATCAGGTGTCAATTCACATGAGCTTACTTAATTAGTACAGCTAGCTAGGATTTGAGTGTGATTTTGTCCATTTTTGTTGCAAAAAAAAAATCTAGCAATCTTTCTAGTACCTTCTCAGTAGTCTTCTCAGTAGTCGTGAAAGCGAGGGAAACCAGAGGTATTGTATTTGCATTCAGAAGGTTTTCGAGTTTGCTGTCAGGATCAAGTTAGTTTCAATTGTTCATTCCCATTATTGTGTAGAAGGATTCATTTTATTCCAGAAATTGTTTGATAAAAATGAGAGGAGCCTTCATGAGGCCAACTCTGCCAAAATTGGGGGGCACTTCCTATTTAGTTAGATCGCTTGTAGAAATGGGTGATACTTCATTAGCACAGGAAGAACTTTCTAATTTTCTTGAGAGAATTAAGAACCCAGCCCAAAATTTTATGATGGAAAAGATCATAAAGAGTGGTTTGGTTGAGGCTATTGCATTTCTCGTTGCTGCACCATGCTCGGAGCTGGTCTTAGAATGTATGAACTGGTAATGACGTAGAACATAGGTGTATTAGGGCCATCAATGGTGAGGTGCTATTGAAGATAGACAAGGAAACAATAATGGAAGCTATGGGCATTTCTCATAAGAAGTCGTATGAAGATTGGACCATTGGTACTTCATACTCCTTCTTTTATGAGAAGAAGAGCACTTAAAAAAGTGTAATTGCTAGGAACTGGTTATTGAAAAATAAAAAAGGAGGTTCCAAGCTACCAAGGCCACTCACCAGAGAGCATTTTGTAACAGAGGTGTGGGATATTTTTGTTATGTTGAATAGATTGAAAGGAAATGCTCATGCCTTTTATTGGGAAGACTAGATGTATTTTTACATCCAAGTTATGTTGAATGGTAGTGCATGCTTATATTGGGGGTAAGTCATTACAGAAAGATTGCATGAGAGTTTAACCAAATTTGCAAGAATGAGTGGTTAATGCATGTCCTCCTACCTATTTTATATGCTTCCTTGCACCCAAGATTGGAATGGCTTACATCAGGAGCCTTGGATTGATGGAATAAGGGTATATGAATATTATCCTCACCTGCAGAAGCAAAGATATTCAGAAAATTTCATGAGATGGAATGACATTTTTTTAGGAAGATTGGTTTATGAGTTGTAGGGAAATACAAATAGGAGTTTTCGATGGAAGAAATGGAATTTATTGGTATTTATGGTAGTTTATTTATCCAATTTTCTCAATTCACCTATATTAGAGTTGGCGGCTTTCAAGGGGAACCTTTTAGGTTACCCAGATATGCTTTGGATAGCTATGTTTTAATTGAAGTCAGTATACAGCTAGCTTATATTGATAAAAGAAGTGGAGGAAAGTTTGGGGTTGTCTTCCCAGTAGAGCTAGGATACTATAGTTGTAGATCAGTTTCAGATGCCTTGAACCTTGAACTTGAATTCAAAAAGTTCAATCTATAGTTGTTTGTTGCTAGACCTAAATTTGATAGCCGAAGGTTTCCATTTGAGAACTTAAATATTGATGATGGTTTTTGTCATGAACCTCAGCTAGAAGATTACTGGGAGAATTGTGATGATGAATTTTAAGTCAGAAGAAGATTGTGGTCGAGGTTCATAGTTCAACAAATTGTGACAATGGGTTTGTCCATGATTATCTCTGATGTGCAAGAAGATGAAAGTGAGGAAGTTGTTGATCCCGAGTTCAACGAAAAGATACAGGGGTAGCCTATCCCAAAAATTTATTGGGATAGGAAAGGGGATGATAATATTTAGGCTATAACCTTCAATGTCATCAGGTGGACAAAAAGATGGTTGAAAGATCGTCATTTTGGACAATGGCCTATATCTGCACCTAAGAGTAGAAAAGTTGGTCGAACTCATGCAACTTCTCAAACATCTCTTTCTTCTTCTAACATTGCTATTGATATTGTAGGTCATGAGAAACAAAGGATGGAGAAAACCAAAATTGAAAATTTAGGAAAATATTCCCTAGGTTCTGCCCCTACTCGTGTTACCAGATCTCATAGTAGGAGAAGCAATCAGAAACTCCTTACAAGTTTTCTCATAGTGGATCTGGATTATGAAGAAGAAACTCAAGGAGAAATGGATGCTCAGATGAAAGACAAGCTCATTATAGATGTCGATGATAAAGGAAAGGAAATCCAAGAACCTGAGGTTTCTGTTAACACCATGGTCATTGTCACTACTAACCAGTAGTCACCACCACCAAGGGAAACATCTATTGTTCCCAAATGGCTAAGTGTTTCACTTACCAAGAAAAGGAATGTAGTTCCTATCTCAATCCCAATAGAGGACATGGTTAGTAAGTGTCTGGGAAGAACACCAAAGTCCAAGAGACTTAAGACAGAAGTGATGATTGATGTGGATGACCAAATAGGACATTGGATTGCAAAGATGGCTAGACCCCCAGTAGATAAGGAGGCTAAGAATATCACTGAGAAAGACTTCATCATTGAAAATATTGATTTAGGGGTGACTTCCCGAGCTGCGGATGTTAAACATTTGGAGACTTCAACTAAAAGGATTATTACTAGAACATGGAAAGATAAAAAGGATAAAAATGAAATGAAGCAAATCATAACGAAGTCTTGCTTCTTGTTCCCACTAGGGTGTTTGCTTCAAGTATTTTTGGTTAGGAACCCTATCAATTCACTGTGCTTCTCAGGTACTGAATTCTGGCCTCTTAGCCTCAGCTTTTCATAATGACCCCCAATTGATATGAGATGTTGCAAAGTTTAAATAAGGTCTTCTAACATGTTTTTAGTGCATATGGAGTCCATTCATGGGTTGCAACCTTAATATTTCCTACCGGTTTCACAATCTTGCCCAGAAAAGGGCTACAAGGAATTAGGCCTAATTAGGCCTCCTAGACTGGTTTTCTAGGGCTTGGAAGAAAATGAATCAAAGAACCCTGAAATAAGTTTAAATTTTCTTCAAAGATACACCCATTCCCAATAGATTTTTATGGTTTTAGGACCCGGTCTAACCGTACAAGGTATGAACCCCAAAATGAGGGTTTGTAGGGTTTTTAAGGGCTTTAACCGGCAGTGAGTAGGCAATTTGAGGTTTTGTTATTAAATGGATTCTTCAAAATTCCTCCTTGTTCATACAAGTCTACCCCAACCCCATGAACTCCTCCAAATTCAGAAATGGTGTTTTTGCATACACCTCTGCATTCTTCACCACCTTTTCACCTCTTCTTCTCTAGTCGGGTTACTCCTGCACTTGCCTAGAATGAGGTGTCAGACATAACCAAACACTTCTCCAAAATTTGAACCTGCATATTTACAATGTACGGGAGGTTTCCAACCATGCCCCAACTAGCTGTGATGGCAGCCCGTGTTGGACTCATGGGCCAACCATATTTACAAGAAAATGACTATTTACAAGCCAAAACTGGCTACTTGTGAATCAAATCACTTCAACAGTAATAAATGCTAATTAAAATTCTTGAAAATGTAAATCATACCCTTCAAAACACTATTGAATCTCAATCCATCATTGGATTCATGGATTCAATCCATTAAACCTTCAAAGAATGCAAAAATTGATCAAAACAAGAATAGTGCAGTCCAAAATCTTGTATTCTGATTATTGCTTTCAAAATCCAAGTATACCAACCTTGGTAAGCATGAAAGAGGGGGTTTATATATCTTTCCCATGTGTGGAGTCCTTCTGTGGTGTTGGGGAAATTCCTAAATCCTTCGCTAACCGAATTCAAGACAAAAGTTGTCATGACAACTTTTTGCAACTTTATGTTTTTGACACTTTTGATCTCTCCAACCTAAGAGACCTATATCTAGTCATTACATATGACATCTAAAAACATGTCTAAGGCCTATTTAACCCTCTCTAATGCTTTTGTCAACATTTGACACTTTTGACCAACAAAAAGGCTAAAACTACTCAAAACACACTATTTACACAAAAATACAAACCTAGGTAAAATGAACTCCACCTAGGCCAAACTTCTAGAACCCTAACTACATCACCCATGTAGCCTTAGCATCATCCATTCCCTGCCATTTAATGAGGTGCTCCCAATAGGGTTGATGCCTAGTCTTCTTGGCAATTCTTGAACTTAACACCTTCTCGGCCTTAGGATTAGGCTTGGACGGTAACTGAAGGTTATGCACATCATCTGAAACCTCTGTAGGACTACATTCTACACCTTGGACTGGCCCCTTATATGCAACCAAGTCTGCTATGTTAAAAACCGGTGATAAGCCTATGTCACTAGGAAGATCCACCTTGTATGCATTTGCACCATACTTAGCTAGAATGGCGCATGGACCTATCCTTCTCATCTACAACTTGTTTGGCACACCTTGTTGTAGCCTTTCTTTGTTCAAGTGCACCATAACAAGATCCCCCACTTGATATTGTAGATTTCTCCTCTTTTCATCAACTTTTTGTTTGATTTTGCTTGTGTTCTCCTTCAAAGTTTGCCTAACTGATTCATGTACCTCCTTCATGGACTGAGAAAAGTCCTCTACATATCCACTTCTACTTGCTGCACTTCCAAATCCCTCAACTCAAAAATGCCTTTTGGGTGCACACCATAGACTACTTCAAAAGGGCTTTTACCGGTAGTCTTATTTATGGTGTCATAGTATGCATATTCAGATTGAGCAAGTATTTGATCCGATGTCTTCCCATACTCCTTGGTAAGGCATCTCAACAAGTTTCCCAAACTTCTATTCACCACCTCGGTCTGCCCATCTATTTGAGGATGGTAGGTTGATCCAAAAGAGAGGTTTGTGCCAAGATTTTTCCATAATGTTTTCCAAAAATGACTCATAAATTTGGAATCCCTATTTGAAACTATACTCAATGGTAAACCATATATCCTTAATATTTCCTTAAAGAACAACTGAGCTATGTGGCATGCATCACGAGTGGTATTACAAGGCACAAAGTGATCCATCTTGCTAAATCTATCCACAATGACATAAATATTGTCATATCCTTGTTTTGTCTTTGGCAAACCTACCACAAAGTCCATACTAATGCATTCTCATGGTCTACTTGGGATGGGAAGAGGTTGATACAAACCAACATTTGTTGAAGTACCCTTAGCCTTTTGGCAAACTATGCAAGTCTCCACATACCTCTTCACATCTTGGTTCATCCTTGGCCAATAATGGAATCTTTGAACCAATTCTTGAGTCTTATTGACTCCAAAATGACCACTAAGGCTGCCATCGTGCTTCTCTTGTATAAGATTCTTCCTCATTGAGCCTTTAGGCACACAAAGTTGTCCACCTTTGAACAACAGCCCATTTTGTAAAGTGAAATTTGAGTATTCACTATGAAAATGATTTTGATACTCCTTGCATACTTGGTAGGCACTTTAGAAGTTTTCATCCTCTGCATACAAATCTTTAAAACCATCCACACCTATGCTTCTCAACTAAATTTCTTGGACTATTAAGAGCCTCCTACTTAGTGCATCACCTACCCAGTTTTGCTACCCTTTCTTGTGCTTAATGGTGAAAGTATAGGCTTGCATATACTCCACCCATTTCATGTGTTTGTGACTGAGTTTATCTTGAGAATTCAGAAAACTCAATGCTTGGTTATTCATGTACACCACAAATTCTTTGGGTAGGAGATAGTGTCTCCATTTTCTCAATGCTTGCACCAAAGCATACAACTCAAGATCATAAGAGGAGTATTTCCTCTTGGCATCACTTAGCTTCTCACTATGGAAGGCTACTGGTCTTCCCTCTTGGCTTAGGATAGCACCTACTGCAACATTGCTTGCATCACACTCTACAATAAAAAGTTTCTCAAAACTAGGAAACACTAGTACCGGTTGAGTAGCTAATCTCTCTTTCAAGGTTTCAAAACCTTTGTTTGCTGCTTCATCCCACTATAACTTGGCCTTCATGCCAACTCTAATGGTGTCTAACATTGGGGCGCATATAGCACTGAATTTCCTAATGAACTTCTTGTAGTACTGGGCTAATCCATGGAAGCTTCTCACCTCTGTTGTTGATCTAGGAGTGGGCCAATTTACAATGGCTTCAACCTTGCTTGGGTCCATCTTGAGGTTTCCTTAAGATAACACAAACCCAAGGTAAACCAATTCCTACTTAACAAACCCACATTTATCCTAATTCATGGTTAGCTTCTCATCATATAATCTTTGTAATACATTTTGCAAATGACTAATATGTGCTTCTCTATCCTTGCTAAAAATGAGAATATAATCAAGATATACTACCACAAATTTACCTATGAAGTCCTTCATCACCTCATTCATGAGTCTCGTGAAGGTGCTTGGAGCATTGGATAAGCCAAATGGCATTACAAGCCACTCATAAAGACCTTCAGTAGTCTTAAATACAGTCTTCCATTCGTCACCCTCCTTGATTCTAATTTGATGATAGCCACTCTTAAGGTCAATCTTGGTAAAGTACTTGGCTTCCCCTAAACAATCCATTAGGTCTTCTATTCTAGAAATAGGGAACCTATATCTAATGGTGATCCTATTTATGGCTCTAGAATCAGTACACAATCTCCAAGTACCACCTTTTTTAGGTGTCAACATGATAGGGACAGCACAAGGGCTAATACTCTTCCTAATTAGGCCTTGGTCTAAGAGCTCTTGGATTTGCTTGGGAATTTCTACATTTTGTTGAGGAGTCATTTTATAGGCTGCCTTATTAGGCAAGGATGCTCCGGGAATGAAGTCTATTTGATGGCTTATGGTTCTTTTAGGAGGTAAGGTGGTTGGTTGTCCTTCACTTACTATACCTTTGAATTTCTTCAACAATTTTTGCACCTCTATTGGTAAATCTTGTTGTTCTTTCTTGTCTTCTTCTTTGGGCTTCATCACAAGTGCAAACCCTATGCCTCCACCTTCCTCAAGTGTCTTTAAGAACTGCTTTTCAGTCACCAAAATAACATTAGGACATGCTGCCCTTTTTTCACCTTCTTCAAGGATAGACTGGATCTTGAATGTAACTCCATCCTTCTTGAATGACTATGCATTATTGGCTCCATCATGGATAGCTTGTCTATCAAATTTCCATAGTCTTCCTAATAGAATATGGCATGCATCCATGGGTAAGACATCACATAGCACCTTGTCCTTATACCTTCCAATGGTAAAATCCACCCATGCTTGCTCATTAACAAGAACATGTTGTCCTTTGTTCAACCAAGTGACTCTATAAGGGTTGTTGTGAGGTTTTTTCTGCAATTTGAGCTTGCTCACTACCTCTTCTGACACAATGTTGTCTATAGACCCTGAGTCAATGATCACTTTGCACACTTTATCCAAAATCTTGCATTTGATCCTAAACAAGGACCTTCTTTGGGAAGGCTCTTCTCTGACCGGTTCTTTGATCAAAGTTCTCCTTATCATCAAGTTGTCACCTACTTGTGATTCTAAGGCAACTTCTAAATTCTTGCTGCTTGGCGACTCTTCTTGAAGATAGCTCACTCTTCTTTCACCACCATGTGATGATAATCCCTTCTCTGGACACCTATATGCTGGATGACCAAGTTGGCTACAATGGTAACACTTCATTGTTGCAAAGTATGAGGAACCTCTACCTTGGTTACTAGACCTTCCTCTGGAACCACTATTTGATCCCCTTCCTCTATTGAATCCTCCTCTACTGCTACCACTTTCTTGTTGCTCAGTGAGTTTAGACTCTCCTTGTGTTCTTTGTTCATAACTTCTTCCACCAAAGCCTCCTCTATGGCCTCTATTGTCTTTTCCTCTTCCTCTACCCCTATTGTTGCTTGAGTCATGTCTCCTTTTCAGTTTTTCCTCCACCTTAAGGGAAAGTTGAAAGGTTTGGTGGACTATTTTTGGGCTCATTAAACTGATTTCTTCTTGGATGTTCCATCATAGGCCATTTAGATACCTAGCAACCTTGAGACTCTCCTCTTCTACCACATGAGATCTAAGGCTAAGTTTGTGAAACTCTTCGGTGTAGATACTAACATCAAGATCTTTCTGCCTCAAGTTTTGCCTCTTTCTATGAATTTGCACTTCATAGTCATCGGGGAGATAGACTTCTTTGATTTTGACTAACATCCCTTTCGAAGAAGAGATGGGTGCTTTTCCCATCTTCTTCCTCTCATCTTGTACAAATTTCCACCATGTGAGAGAAGCTCCTCTCATCCTGGACTTGGCTACCCTAACTCTCTGGGCTTCAGTTATGCATTCACACTCAAAGTGGTTCTCCATGCCTTCTATCCATTCTAGGACCACTTCTGCCTCCATCTTGCCAGTGAACAATGGCAATCCTTCCAATGACTTGCCACTCAAATCCTTCAATGCCTTCAAGAAAGGTTCTTTCTCTAAGATAGGATCAGGTTCAGGTATCTTGTCTACCTCTGCCACTTCTTTACCCTTTCCTTCTACTCCTTCCACTTTTACATATACTTCTTCTGCCTTGGTCTCAATATCACCAAGCTTACTCTCCAATCTTTCCAATTTATCCTTCAGGAGTCAGTTCTCTTCCTCCTGATCTTCCACTTTCCTTGCCAATTTGGCATTGGTTGCCATGTTGTCTTCAACTGACTCTCCTGACAACAAGGACATCAACCTGACTAGCCCAAATCTTGTAGGCTCTGATACCAATTTGATAGGGGTTCACCTAGCCTGCTCAACACTTCGTAAGTTGATGTTGCTCAATTCCACCAACTCACCAAACCTAGTTACTTTCTAGGCCTCCAAGTCCCTCTCACTCTCTTCTAGGGTTTTCTTATTGTTCCCACTAGGGTGTTTGCTTCAGGTATTTTTGGTTAGGAACCCTATCAATTCACTGTGCTTCTTAGGTACTCAATTATGGCCTTTTAGCCTCAACTTGTCATAATGACCCCCAATTGATATGAGATGTTGTAGAGGTGCAATAAGGTCTTCTAACATTTTTTTAGTGCATATGGAGTTCATTGATGGGTTGCAACCTTAAGATTTCCTACCGGTTTCACAATCTTGCCTGGAAAAGGGCTACAAGGAATTAGGTCTAATTAGGCCTCCTAGACCGGTTTTCTAGGGCTTGGAGGAAAATGACTCAAAGAACCCTCAAATAAGTTTAACTTTTCTTCAAAGATACACCCATGACCAATAGATTTTTATGGTTTTAGGCCCTGGTCTAACCGTACAAGGTATGAACCCCAAAATGAGGGTTTGTAGGGTTTTTAAGCGCTTTAACCAGCAGTGAGTAGGAAATTTGAGGTTTTTTTTATTAAATGGATTCTTCAAGACTCCTCCTTGTTCATAAAAGTCTGCCCCAACCCCATGAACTCCTCCAAATTCAGAAATGGTGTTTTTGCATACACCTCTGCATTCTTCACCACCTTTTCACCTCTTCTTCTCTAGCTGGGTTGCTCCTGCACTCGCCTAGAATGAGGTGTCAGTCATAACCAAACACTTCTCCAAAATTTGAACCTACATATTTACAATGTACAGGAGGTTTCCAACCATGCCCCAACTAGTCATGATGGCAGAATGTGTGGGACTCATGGGTCAACCATATTTACAAGAAAATGACTATTTACAAGCCAAAACTGGCTACTTGTGAATCAAATCACTTCAACAGTAATAAATTCTAATTACAATGCTTGAAAATGTAAAGCCTACCCTGAAACACACTAGTGAATTTCAATCCATCATTGGATTCATGGATTCAATCCATTAAACCTTCAAAGAATGCAAAAATTGATCAAAACAAGAAAAGTGCAGTCCAAAATCTTGTATTCTGATTATTGCTTTCAAAATCCAAGTACACCAACCTTGGTAAGAGTGCAAGAGGAGGTTTATATATCTTTCCCACATGTGGATTCCTTCCATGGCATTGGGGAAATTCCTAAATCCTTCGCTAACCGATTTTAGGACAAAAGTTGTCATGACAACTTTTTACAAATTTTTGCAACTTTGTGTTTTTGACACTTTTGATCTCTCCAACCTAAGAGACTTATATCCAGTCATTACATATGACATCTCAAAACATGTCTAAGGCCTATTTAACCCTCTCTAATTCTTTTGTCAACATTTGACACTTTTGACCAACAAAAAGGCCAAAACTACTCAAAACACACTATTTACACAAAAATGCAAACCTAGGTAAAATGAACTCCACCTAGGCCTACATTGACCAATTACACACTCTTGGACCCTCCTGGAGTCCTTATTCCCTACTGACTTGGCTAGGGTCAGTACAAGCCAAATTTTGAAAAAACAAGAAAGCTAGAACCTAGGTGCTCCTGCACCATTGGCCCAATACATTAATGCTATATAGGATCCTAATCCTCAACCACTTACTCAGGCTCCTTTGTCGTTTGATCCAAGATCACCAATGAACCAGAGGCTGCTTCATCAGGTTCAAACAAGCCGAATGGTTACAGATGTCTTCATTGAATGGCTTGAATCAATTGCCCAGCAAGGTACTAGCTACATTTCCAATCTGGTCAAGGTGTTTAAAAATGCAAAATCTGTAGATAAAGAGTTGGAAACAGAAATAGTTGCTTGGGAAAAAGAGAAAAGAAAGTGGTTGGCTATATTGAAGCAAATGAGGGATACACAGAGATATGGAGTAATGAATTTCCTAGCTAAAAAGCCAGTACACAGCCTTGATGGTAATGTACTCTTCGTATGCAAAGAAAATATTGAGTGGAGAAATTCAATTATTAAACAGGGACATGAGGAATCCATCAAGCTTCTAAAGAAGTTAAAAGAACTAACTAATACTATGTAGAAATATATTAACTGCATCGATCTTCAACTCTTAAAAGAAGATAAGCAAATTCTTGAGGACTCATCTGATATGATTCAAGCTTTCAAAGATCGAGTGTAGAAAATTCAAGAATCAAAATCCTTGACAATTGAGGATTCCTCAAAAATTGCAAGAATTGGATCAATGTTAGTGGTCTACTTCGATCATCTTGAGATGCATAAGGGTAAGGTTGTGCAAGTGAGAAAAAAGAAAGAATTATGGAAGCAGTGAATTTTACATATTGGTCTTCCACATTATCACCTTATTCTCAACTGATATGATTCAAGCTTTTGAAAGATCAAGTGCAGCAAATTCAAGAAGCAAAATCCTTGACAATTGAGGATTTCTCAAAAATTGCAAGAATTGAAACAATGTTAGTGGTGTGCTTTGATCATCTTGAGACACATAAGGGTAAGGTTGTGCAAGTGAGAAAAAAGAAAGAAGTATGGAAGCAGTGAATTTTACATATTGGTCTTCCACATTATCATCTTATTCTCAATTTCTGCTCAGCTCACTTGGAATGGCAAAATATTCGAAGCACCCCTTCGTCGCAGGACAAACAGGTGGAGGCCACGTCATCCGCAGGAGCCTAATCGCATCACTGTTTCTTACGGCTTATGTCCCTTTTCTTGTTTAGTTTTTGTTTTTCAGTTGTAAAGATAAACTTCTTTAACTCTCATGTAGAGTTAATCTTTTAACTCTGGTTCAATTGTAACAGACTATCATAGTCTAGTGGGTATATATACTTGTTTTAAAGCCTTATTAAAGGTTCGATAATTTTTGGGTTAAGATAGAACATAAATATTTTATATTTTTGCATATTATGTACTCTGGGAAGAAAGACAATTTTGTCTGTGAATGAAATTGCGGCATTTTTTGTTTTATAAATCTATGTGTTTATAAATTGAAGTGTAAATCTATGTGAGGATTTGACTTGATTGCGGAATTAGTTATCTTTCAAATGCAATACGTATGAGTGTGCAAAAGCAAAACTTTGAAAAGTTCATCTTTCCAATTAAAAGAATGAAGTCTGTGAGCTTCTAGAATAAATTTGTGCTTGAAAATATTGTAGTATTCATTTTGTGTTTACATATGAATTCTCAAAATGCCTTTAATGCTAGTTAAAAGTGTGCATAGAAATTGTCATAATTTAAAGCTTATTGAAAATCATTCTTGGGGAACTGTACCCATATACAGAGGTCAACTGTTTAAGCAGTTATCCAACTGTTGGTGTGTTTTGTATTTTGTTTATGGGCATACAGAGGTTAAAGAATTAGAATGTATAAAAGGCAAATCTATTAACCAACAGATTCTCACTTCTTCTTTTTTAAAGTTGTTTTTAGAGATTTTTTATTTTGTAGAATTTTTGGATTAGAAGAAAAAGGTATTTGACTGCCCCAATGTATAGCAAGACAAGGAATGGATGACTGAACCATTGAGATGGAAATGGATAGGAGAAAGATGAAGGTAGCTTATGAGGAGACACGCTAAGAGCTTTTTGAAATCATGTTTTGTCCATACTTTTGATCAAGATCAAGGATGGAAAAGGGGATATGGATGAAGATAGGATATGGATAGGAGAAACAAGATCATAGATAGCACTAGATGATGGTGTCATTAGGCAGCAAGTAGGCATAAATTCCATAAATCAGATTATCAAAGAGTGAATATTACTCCTAAATAGCAATGAAATAATGCAATAACCAATTGAATTAAAATAATCTATCTAAGACTCCCTCAATTGACATAGCAAGGCTTCCATTGCTCTTCTCCATTGTTGTTGATGTAGGTGGCTCTCAAGTATTGCATTGATTTCTTGCATAACATGCGCAACAATATTGAAGACTGTGATTATAAAAAAAGGTAGATTGAAATGATGAAAAGAGATTGAATATATATATATATATATATTCAACACAAAGGAGGTGAGAAATAGAACACAAGTGTTGATTGGGAGACAACTGAAATTGATTGATTAGTTAACAGAGTTGATTGATTTGTTAACTCATTTGATTGAGTAGTCAACTAAATTGATTGAATAGTGAACTCCATTGATTGATCAGTAGACTAAATAGATGAATTAGTTGACTAGATTGATTGGAGAGATAAGTGGATTGATTTTGAGTTAAAAAAGATGATTGATGAGTTAACTACATTAACTGATTAGACGACTGATTTGATCAATCAGTTCTGATTTTAGCATGTGTTGTAGGAATTTAAAATTGAATTTGATTTTCATTTTCAATTTGGATTTGAATTTTGTCATTCGAATGCTGAAATGCACATAAAATTAATTGAAATTCAGATTGGGGAAAATGTGAATTTGGAAATATGAAATTAGATGAAATGAATTGAAATTCGAATTTGGGGAATATGAAATGAAATTAGATGGAATTAAATGAAATTATAATTTGGGGAATTGGAGGAATTTAATCAATTAATTTAAATAATTTAAATTAAATTATTTAAACTTAGGAAATAGAATTAATTAAATAATAAAGATTATTTAACTAAGGAAAAATTCGTAATTAATTAAATAATTAAAATTTATTTAATAATTGAGATAGGGTTAGATGATTAAAATGATTTGAGAATAGAAATAGAATAATTAGGAGTGTTGAAGGGTGATGATTAAAAGAAATAATCAGTTGAATCAAATAATTAAATAATTACTTAAATAAATAGACGAATAATTAGTGTAGAATTAATGAGACATTTTTAGGTGTCTACATTTACCCCTCTTTGAGACAATATCGAAACGATGTTTTTCAAAAAAAATGAAAATAAAAAATTTCCCCAGTATGCCCCGGTGATGCTAGGGTATAATGCCCCCTTGGAAAAAGTGGTCAGGAAAATGTGAAATGTAGACCAATTTTTCATAAATGTGGTAGATAGTAACTAGTTGAAGTTCAAAATGTTTTCAATCTTGTTTTCTATGTTTACAATTGTGTTGAAGCTGGAGGGGTCCATCGGTGTTTATGTTGAAAAAACCCTAATTTTGAGCTTATAGATTGAGGATTGGTATGGATTTGAGCTCATTTGCATTATTTTGTTTTGAAAGAATTCCTTAGAGATTATAGTGATTCCAACATCCTTGGAGAGAAATGGCAAGTCATAGAGGGAGGTTGCATTTATTGGAGCAAGTGTGATCTTATCAAAGACCTCCCGGCACTGGTGGCATGGTGAGTTGTCTGATTTTTTTGCCAGTTTATGTCTATATTTTGCAAAAAAAAATAACTGTTTATGTCTAGTGACTTTTGGACATCCTTGAGTAGCTAAAAGCAATGATCTTTGCCAATTTGATAAAAAGAGTCAACCAAAAATAGACAAAACTCAGCAGTTAGACTAACTATGCCTTTGCTTTGATATGTTTGATATGATTTTGATAATGTCTGGTTTCGAGTGTACAGATTATGTTTAAGACAAGATGTTGATCACATTGATAGTTTGATAAGTCGATAGATTAGACGGTTGATCAGTTTGATTGCAGACGTTGTGACAAGATAGTTGTATCATTTGTTTAACTTTGTGCTAAGTGTTTGTTGGACATCTGTTGGGGTGTTTGATTCTTGTGAGACAATTTATTGCAAGTTTTTCAATTGATATTTGAATGTTTTTGGATTGGATTTTGGACTTTTTCTGTATGTTTAGGATTTTTTTTAGGATCTTTTATCTGAATGTTTTGATTGATTTTGATGTTTTGGGTATTTTCTCAGGACTATTTTTTTAATTTTTAGGATCAGGATCATTTTTGAATATTTTAGGATTTCTTCCTAATCATTTTTAATTTTTTTATGATCATTTTTGAATTTTTAGGATTTTTTTCAGGATCCTTTTTGAATTTTTTAGGATTTTTTCAAGATCGTTTTTTGAATTTTTAGGATTTTTTCAGGATCATTTTTTAGTTTTAGGATCTTTTCAATTATGCCCCCAAGTATGCAGACCTATCATGATGATGCATAATGTGGTGGAGACAATAAATGTTTGATATGAGTTATAGTAATGCAGGATGCATGACAAAAATACAGTTCCTATTCGAACAAGGATGAGTGTGTGTGTCTTTCATTCTGAAATGCACTAATTGGATTAAAGGTGTGAAATGTTTCAGAGATAGGAATTCAATCCATTCTCAAAAGACATACCATCCATCCTAACTCACTATGTAACCAAGATTTATGAATGGAGGCATGGAAAACATCTTCATCAATTCTTGAAATTTTGATCTTCTCTTGCCCATGTGTGTGCATTTGAGTTCATTCTTACTCATATAAACATCAAAGACCCTTGGAATCCTATGTGGCTAGCTACGTGAGTTATTCTGACTTCAAAAGCAACCTAGATAGAGCCTCGCTGCCAACAAGATTTTAGGGCTCTAATGAGGTTATGCACTATAATCTCTCAAATATTTCTCCATTGCCAGCAAACATCCATAGCCCTGATGGAGTTACTTGCATGTTCCCATAGTCACACTCTTTTTTTTGTCGCACTTGAATGTGTGATATTTCAGCAATATATCATTTTTTTTGTTTTGCCTTGAGATTGACATAACACTTTTTTCTTTTATTTTCTTGCCTTGACTTGTAAGTAATGAAACCTACTTGGGTATGACAATTATAGCGGCACTGAAGCAGAATATTGGATTTTTCACTAGCCACATGACCAACTAGGTATGTGTAACGACTTAGAGTTTTTGATTAATGTGTGAGATATAGAAATTATAGATTGTGGGTAACAAGACTTGATATTGAAACTTCTACCCAACCAACGATAAAGCTTAATCACAATGTGATGTTGAAGATGAATGACTAAAGGCCTCTTAAAGACTTCATGAACAAGTATCTAGGAAATGAGACAACCTTTGTTCCTTTCAGTGCAGACAAGTGAATAACTCAGACAATCATCATGTTTTATTGATGCAACTATATGAGAAAGCAATAATGATATGCAACTATATGTTGTGCAATGGTGATATGCAAGCAAATATAATGCACTCTGAAATGGAGATATACAATGCAGTAAAGAAATATGCAAATACAATACTAAAAATTGAAATGAACCCACCCTTAGATGTAATATCTTTTTAGGTGCATGTTGTTATTGAGTTGTTATGAACTTTGTGTAGATAATTCATTGGTATTTGTTTGAAGAGTTGGATGAACCTATCTTTTTCAATAGGATATTCAGCCAGGAGTCTTTCATGTACAGTTTTTGCTATAAACTCCTTATTTTCAAACCAATTCAGTTGTGGTAAATCTTCTTGCCCCCAGTCTTTCAAGTGTGAGTGTATGAGGAAAATAGATTTTGGTTTTGAAGTTGTGAAATGAGTCAGTGCTATGCCTATTTTTATTGATGCACTTGAAGAGTATGATGAAGCCAACCAAGTGTTGATCTCATTTGTTGGTGTTATGCTTGTGCTTGAAGAAGATAATGTAACAATATGGGTGTTGATTTTATTAGCTGGTTTTATGCTAATTTTTGTCATGACATTAACATTTGATGATGGTTCACATACCACTATTGACAAGTTGTCCTATGTAGTATGATCGAGATTGTTGATTTTATTGATAAGGGGTTCATGAACAACTTGTGTATTGGAATCATGAGAGAGACTAGGAGAAATGATAATGGGATCTTGTTTAGAAGGTGGATGTTGGATGGTACTTTAAAGAACATCTTGCTCTTGCGAAACAAGGGTGTTATTATGAGTGGAATAGAAAAGAATGGGGGGATCATCATAAGATTCTTGATAGGTGGAGTCTTCATCAAAAAATGGGTAGGATGAAAAGGTTTATTCTTAATCTTGATTTATTTCATGACTGATTTCTTTTTATTTTGGATTATCCTCCTAACATGGGGGAGTTTGCATCAGAGATTTTTGGAAGGTTTCAACCTTACGACTTGATGAGGAAGGATTTTGAATGAGATCATCTAAATCATGACTGACATTAGATTGGATTTGTATGATAGACACCCCTTGGGAGATTATGTTATTGGATGAAGATAGAGTGGATTGGTCTTTTGTAACTTCAAGGGATGATGAAATGGTGGATAGATATGGTTGATTTGGATTTTGGTTGAATGGGATATGTTTTTGGTCGAAAGGAGTATGATTTTTGGTGAAAAAAGTTTGATTTTGGTTGAATGAATTTTGATTTGGGTTTTGGTTGAAAGAGGTACTTTGAATGTTGGATTGGTGTGAATTTTGATTTAGACCTTGGTTGAATGGGGTTTGATTTTGGTTGAAAGGGGTTTTGTTTTGGTTGAAAGAGGCTTGATTTTGGTTGAAAAAGGTTTGATTTTGGTTGAAAGAAGTACTTTGAATGTTGGGTTGATATGATTGGTATGATTGATATGTTGGGTTGAAAGAAGGTTGACATGACTCTAATGTTGGTTGAACTGAGGTAGGAATGATTTTGTTGAAGAATGAATATTGGCATGTTTGAATGGTCTCACAAGAAGAAAGTTGGCCTAATAATGATTCCCTCGTGGTTATCACCTCCCTCATCATATTTTCTAACCAGCCCCTATGGTTGCTAGGACTAGTCATGTCTCTCATTTTTTGTTTCCAAATATTGATTTGTTGAGCTAATGTTTCTATGGATGGTGATGGAATAGGAATGGAAGAGATTCACCTTACCTACGAAATGTATAACACCAATCAATGATGTTTTCTTGATTGGTTTGAACCTAAGATCACAACATGTAAGATGTTTTTTTAATTTCTATAATGTTGCATAAGTTTGATTTGATGCTGATGTTGACAAGCTTGTTTGCTGTAGGGTTTTGATCTTGTTGATATTGAAACTTGACTTTGTTGAGGGATTTGATCTTGTTGATGTTTTTGATAAAACTTTGGTTGAGATTCCACTTTGTTTTTGGTATTTTCTAAGATGTTTGAACTTGGTGAAAATTAGCAAAGGACACAATAGACGCATCAAAAAGAATAAAACCATGAAAAGAATACTTGTTTAAGGAACTTTTTTCAAATTCCCATGAGTGTTGGAGTCTTTTTCAAGACCCCACTTTTTTTTGTTGTATTTGGGAAATTCGATATCACATCAAGCAGACTCTCCTAAGGTCAAAAGGTCACAAGTATTACCACATCCCACATCTTGATACTCCTTCAGCTCAAACAGTCATGTCACACCCTAGGGTGCATCCATTTTTTTGCCTTTTTTCATAAATTAGATCAAAGAAGATTGCTCCTCAATTGGTTTGTTATCTTGGGAGATATATGGTGAGTGTCTTGGGGGCAGATTCTTCCTTACCCTTGCACTATGATAAAACAAGTGTATGGTTACTAACTCAGCTTGGATTCTAATTTCTATGGTGTTTAGATACGGTTTCGTTCAAGTGATCACAATCAGCAACATTTTACACTCCGCTGAGGGAGGTCTCCCAATCTGTAGAGGTTACACTCTGCACATTTTAGCGCATTGTATAGGCACTGAGGGAGGCATAACACCGTTGTGACAGCATGTAACACTCATCGTATATGATTTTCATCACATATGCATTTGATTATAGTGGCTTGGATTACTTGGCTTTAGTCATTGGCCACTTAGGTCGTTCCCCTCTCACCGGCCTTAATGGCACCCTAAGGGAAACTCAAGAGGGCAGGCCTTCTAAAGGATTTAATTGCATAAAATAAAGGAAAGCATGAAAGAAGAGAGTTTGGTTTTTTATCACCCATTGAAGGGGAGAGCATAATACCTATCCCTTCAAAGACACAAAAGACAAGGTTCTTTTTGCAATTATTTTCTATTCTAAGTGGAGATGTTGCTCCACATAGACATGTTGTTCATTTTAACCAGCATAGAAATGATGAAAGTTGTTTTGTTCTCTATTAAAGCACCAAAAATAAGTATTTCTACTCTAACCCTACAGAAACGATAATGTTAGTCAACACATGGTGGGCTATCTAGCCTAATTTTCAGGTTACAGAGTTCTATCTTTTTACAGACAGAAAGATATCCTGGCAAAAACCAAAACTGTAACAAAACATAAAACAAAAAAAAGAATCTATCAAATGCAACCAAACTACTAATCAGATGTGATATGATGTCATACCAAATGCGAAGTGATAAACCATCAATTGTGAATTACTGTGTAAGCAATTGCGACATGATGACTGATCAATTGCAATATGATATTAGGGAAATTATGACTTCTTCTCTCTTTTTTCTTTTTTCTTTTTTTTCAAACTTTTAACAGAAAACAAAGAAAAAGACAGAAGATAGAAGGTTTATTCTGCAATGATATTGTTCCACACTACACAAGCCAACACATCAATTTCGTCAAAGAACTTGTATTTGGTTAAAAAATGATGGATGGTTTTGTGATACTGAGCAATATCCTCTTTTTCTTCATACTCACGAAACTCCCTTTTAGCTTTCAAAAACCTCTGATAGGCCTTTTGTTGTCTCCTATTTCTCTTTGCCTTCCTTGCAACTGAAATTCAAAATCTCACTTTTCCTGTCATTAGATTAGATATATTTTGCATACACATAAAAATGGCTATGAGCAATTAAATAAATATTTTATATTTATTTAATAATTATTCTTCTATTAAATAGTTAATTTGAAAAGATTAATTTATTTAATTCATTTTCATGTCTTTCTATTAATTAATATTTTATTAATTAATTCATCTATCCTATTCCTCTAATTAATTAATGATCTAATATTTAATTATTCTTTCAACCAAGTTAATTAAATATATAATGTTTAATTATCTCCTCTAATCAATTAAATATCTAATATTTAATGGTTATTCTCCTATCCTATAGTCTCAAATATTAAATAATTTCTTAAATTATTTAATCTTTCTTGTCCAACTCACCTTCCATCTCCACTTCATCTTCCCTTTACCAAGTCATCCATCATGTGGCTAAGGAAATTAATATTTCTTAAATATTAATTCATCATTTATCTCCAACCTCCAAACTTAATGAAAATTGTGTACATACACATATTTCATAACCATCTTCTATATTCTCTCCAACACCCCCTACATCTTAGGAAGGACTTGAGTCCACTTGTCCTATCATGTCTAAATCTTCTCCAACCATCCCTAGATTCCCTCAGTCAACAACCCAATCAAGGTGAGATGAGTGACACTTGTCTTCTCCTTCCCCCTTTCTCTCAACCTTCACCTTTTCTCACAGCCATCCAAATCTGTAGATCTGATCATGACCGTTGATCTAAGCCACATCATCTCATCCTCTCAAAGTCTATAAAATCAAGAGCTTCAGTTGACAAAGAGTTAGACTTCAAGAGACTTCAAGAGTCTTCAAATTAATCATATGCATCCGTGAGTTTTAATCTTGAAGAAAATAGCAAATAGCAAATATCATATAGCATTTTAGCATAATCATTTAGTATAATCATGTAGTATTGCATATCATAGTTTCAGTTAACTACAAGTTATCAGTCCATTCTTCATATGCCATCTTGGAAGCCATCAATGCATTGTCTGAGAGCACACCATCTACAACTAGGAACAGTGGAGTTAGGACACAATGAGACATAAGTCATGAAGGTAATATTAGTATATTATTTTATATGTACTTCATGTAGTTTCATTGGTTGAGTTTGGATTTCCTATAGTATTTCCATTTGTATTTTGTGAAACTAATTTATTGCAGGTAACATTTTGAGGATGAAATTCAAGTCGAGACATTTTGGCGCCCACCGTGGGGCTCATGGACCTCGCATATACCTTTAAAAATCTCACAAAAAGTAAAATTAACGCATTTGTAATTTAGATTCACACATGTGTGAATTCTGACAATGCCTTTGTTCCACAGGTTAGCGCATTTATATCCTAGATTAGTGCATTTGCATTCTAGGTTAGCGCATTTGCACTATAGGTTAGCGCTTTTGTCTTAAAGTCTGTGCATTTTCATTGTAGGTTCGCGCATTTGTGTCCTAGGTTAGCGCATTTGTCAAAGAAATCACACTTTTGTATCCATAAAGCAATGCTTTTGCAGTCTATCTTAGCACTTTTGACCTACTGGTTAGCACTTTTGAGCAAGAAGATAGCGCATATGTTAGATTAGCGCTTTCATACTACTAACATGCATGTGCATGATGGTTTTAAGGAAAATTTTCTGCATTTCCTCATCTAGTTAATTAAAAGTCTTATTTTGGGAAGTAACATATCATATTTTGTTCATTTAGGCTAACTAAGAGGGCAAATTGACAGCATGCAACTTGCATTTTTAGTATTTTCTCTAAAATAGTTGCACATAGACTTTTAAAAGGGCTAAAATAAACACCATGCTTGTTGGAGCAACATCTCCAAATAGGACTTAGCCAACAATTGCTTTGAAAGGATTAAAAAGAAAACTTATATGTCGTGTCTCGAAAGTGGTAGGTATATGCTCTCCCCTTAATTGAGTGACCATAAAACCAACCCCACTCTTTTATGCTTTCTTTACTTTCAAGCAATTAAATTCTTTAGAGGGCCTTCCTTCCTGAGCTGCCTTGAGGGGGCCAGTGAGAGGGGAATGACCTAAAGTGGAAACAGGATAATACCGAGTCCTTATAATCCACTATAAATAAATCATGTTTGTAATGAAAGTCCCAAACAACATGTGTTGATAAGTTCATATTGACACTATGTTTCCCCATAAACCCTATGGAGCGTAACCTCTATAGGCTGGGAACCTTCTATATTTATAGAGCTGAAAGTGTCGCATGTATGGCCACATGACTGGAAGCCTTTACTAAAAACCACTTGTACTAGTTGCCAAAATCCTTCTAGTTGTCGGCGCAGGAGGTCGGACCTCTGAAGCGGCTCACATACATATGGTTCCTAATAGAGATATAAAGTTTGCCATGGGGAGTTTTCATGGAAACTGGTGCTTGGCTGCCCTAAAGAAGTGAGTGTCGAGGGTGGAGCCAGTGGGGTCAAGCATCTAAATATCCACTTTGAATAGCGTAGCCTCGGGGGAAACCCCACGTGAGATTCAACAACTATTGTCTCAGCCTACCGTAAGATTTGTACTTTCTTGTGCATTTTGTTTATTAAACATTGTGTCTTCTATGTCTGTAACATGTTCCAAATGGTCAAAAATTGAAGAAAATTATCATCTAAGAGTGAGCAAAAATCCAACAAATTGCTGAAAAAGTTTGATCAAAAGGGTAATACAAAAAGTGTTCCAACACTTGAAACACCAGATCAAAACCAAAGTATCAAAATGTTAGTATCAAAATTATTCTTGAATTAAGTTTGTCTCTATACCATCACATATTGTCAAAACTAAATCAAACAACTAGGTCACTAATCCTACAGGTTATTCCCAAAAAGTTCTATAAACATCAACATTCAGCAAGCGATTGATTCAACCATCTTAAGTGCAAAAATCAACATCCTTGTCAAGTCTCTCATCAGGATAATCAAATCCTGTATCATGAAGCTTGATCAATCTATACTAGGTTCCTAATCTTGGATATATTTTTCCTATTTTGAACCTAGGTTATATCAAAACCAAAATTGCACCAACATTGGAATCAAACAAAGTTGTAAATTGTCAAATGCTTATATCACTTTTAAGTATCACCTTAAGAAAAGAAAACCGAGTTATAAAGCTACTCAAAAAAAGATAAGATTCTTGTATATCAATCGCAAGATCTTATTGAAACATAGGACATTCCTACACCGTTTTCGTCACTACTTGCGTGGTTGTGGTACAGAATTTGACGATGAGATTTTGCAAAGACGTGCATTTCAACAAAGAGATGCTTTATCCCAACGAACAAACATTAGTGATAAAATCAACAAGACATATCTTCCTAAACGAATAATCACCTATTGACTTTGTCCTTTGGAAATTTCAATAACTTTGAAATAATCGCATGCCAGTTTGGACTAGAGCCCAACAGGAACAACTTAGAAAACAACAACAAATGGAGGAAGAAGATAATCCTATATTCCAAACTTTTGGATTTACCATTGTTGACGAAGAAGCAGTCAATAGCACTATTAGAGATCTTGAGTAAGATTTCAAATTTGATAAGCTAATGGAAAAAATGTTAGCAAAAGAAAAACAAAAATATCTCTTGATGTTGGCAAAATCTAGAGCTAAACTACCACAAGACTTTAACATAGAAATCTTGAAACAAGATGCGGAGGCAAGTAACACCCAAAACACAAATGAGCCAAATAACGAAGATGTGAACAAAGAAAGCAATGAAGAAACAAGGAAAGAAAGGGATGATAAAAGAAAAGAGTGTAGTGACAAGAGAACTCATGAAGAAACAAGGAGAAACTATGTGGATAATCCATTATCAAACCTTACTCAACAAATACAAACTTTACAACAACAGATACAAGACATGCAAAATGGGACAAGCTCCAAGAAGTATTCATTAGAAGATATATGCCCATATCCTTTTGATAAAAATCTGAATATGATACCATTTCCGCAACATTGCGAGATTCCTAAATATGACAAATACAATGGAAAATATGATCCTCAAGATCACATTAAGGAGTTTTGTACTATGAGCATGGAATTTGCTCATGATGAAACTTACCTTATGCATCTTTTTCCTAGGAGTTTAAATGGACAATCAATGGAGTGGTTTTCTAGATTACCATCTGGAATCAAATCTTTTGAAGAACTTGTGAATAGATTTATTTCACAATACTCCTACAATATAAGGAATTAAATAACAATACTAGATCTCTGCAATGTTAAAAAAAAGAATGGTGAATCCTTTATGATCTTCTTGCAACGATGAAAATGCATGTTTAATAGGTATCCCTGAGATGTTCCTGGTCAAGAAAAAATGGACATATTCATTGATAATCCTATCAGTGAAATGAGTTATCGACTAAGGATGCAATGTCCTCCCTCTTTTGCCAAAATGATCAAGAATGGTCTAAAAATAGAGAACGCAATGGTAAAGAAAGGAGAACTAAAACTATACAATAATTCATACAACAATAATAAAAACAACCACAACAATAACAACAATGACAAACCCAAGTTCTGGTCAAAGAATAGGAATGTCAGCAATGAAGGGAATGATGATAATAGTACTACAAAACAACAACAACCAATTTTTAATCTATCAAGTCAAATCCCAAGCAATAACAATCCACAAAACAATAAAGCCAAGTCCTTTTTCTCCAATCCTTGGAGGAAATTTACAAATATTGGAGAATCTTTAGAATCAGCTCTAAAAACACTGCTTGCCAATAAATTGATTGTTTTACCTGAAGCAAGAAGTTATGAACCACCAGTCGAGCCAAATTGGTGGAATGACAATCATTTTTGCAACTACCATCGGAATAAAGGAAACTGAACAAATGATTTTCAGAGATTGAAACACCTTGTCCAAGATCTAATCGATAATGGAACCATCACAGTGGATAGCCATAAGACAAACAAATCACACTTGGCTTTCAAAACTCCACTTCCAAAATATGACAAAGGTGAATCATCCCAATTTAAAGATAACAAAGGAAAAACCAAAGTGAATTACACTTATACATACAATGATGTGGTAAATGTGATCATTGTTAATGAAAATCCATCTTCAGAACCAATCAATGTTATCACGAGAAGCAAAGCAAAGGTTACCTTTCTAGGTATAGCAAAAGACTCAACATCCACATCACAACAATACAATTTAGTAGAGAAATTACAAAGAATGCATGCTTAAATATCAATTCTGGAACTTCTCAAGGTTTCACCTATGCATAAGGAAATTTTGGAGAAAGCTTTAGTGGAAAAAATAGTTTCAAAAGACTTGGATATAGATCAGTTCCAAAACATGGTATGTAATGCCCCGCAAGGAACCCTAATCTTTTCAACAAGCTTCCAATAAATTTCTTCACCTAAATTCCTGACCTGTTTCCTGTGTAACTAAAATAAAGACCTATTCCCCTATTTAAACTAAAATTCTAGGTTCAATAGTTTTTTCTCAAAAACCTAAATTAAGAATAAAAACAATTTTATTTTCTTTTCTAATTTTATAACAAAAGATAAGCTAACATGCAATAATTAAAAATCATTATTCTTTCTTTTATTTTCTCATGCAAATTAATTAATTTTCTAAATAAAGAATTAAAGCAATACTTTAATTCTAATTAATTCTTTTATTCATTTATTTATTTATTCTTTTATTTATTTATTTATTTAAAATTCTTTTATTTATTTATTCGTTTATTCTTTTATTTATTTATTCTTTTATTCTTTTATTTATTTATTATTTTATTATTTTAATTATTTATTCTTTTATTCTTTTATTTATTTAAAATTCTAGGAAATAATAAATACAATTAATTTAATTTATTTTTCCACAAAAATTTAATTAAAAATACGTTTCTAATATCATGCAGCTTGCAATTTAATTTAATAATTTCTTTTAATTAACTAAATTTATAATCTCAATGCATAAACAATTCAACTATGAGATAATTCCATAAACTTAATCACTTAATTAAATCCACTAAAACACTCAAATTAAATAAATCTCAAGCAATTACTCATAAAAAGATCAAACGACAAAATATGAAGGCCGAACAAACTGACTAGATGACCAACTGACGACACTCACATGAGTGTAACTGAGTAAAATAGGGTCAACTACTATCTCCTCCACTTCTGTCAGAAAATATAAGGCACGCTCAGACCTGTGAAGCCAAGTGGAGACGATACCTCGTACCTACCTGGTACTTGTACCTACAATATCTTGCATCACTGAACCACACATGCATATATACAATATAGAAAACATGGCATACACACCGATGAAGGAGAATCGTGACATTCCCTGTCTCACTGAAATGAGTGAAGGAAAATCATCCCCCTACATCCAATACACTTGCAAACACACAACATATAATTTCACATTGCATAAATAAAGTAAAATGTCAGTACATAGCAATAATCCATAAAATGCCATAAATCACAAGTACTGAAATACTGCAAATAAATTATGCATCTCATATCCAGATAAAGCATGAACTAATGTCATATAAGTCTGATTAACACATCATGGTAATGTATCCACTGAAACTAAACAATAATAAAATATGAGTCTAATGAGTTCAAAGGAGTAGGGGTACTACATGGTAGGACACCTTGTAGCTCCTCATTTCTTATCATTTTCTGAAAATAATGACGCATCCTTACAACATCCTCACAATGCTCCCTTACATGTTGAAGTCTCCATTAATAAAACTTGTGTCAAATGTGTGCTTATATATGGAGGAGATAGCTTAAATATTTGTGCATTAAGTTTGATAAAAGCTTTGGGATATTCAAAAAATGCAGTGGACCCGAAAAAGAAAATAACCATCAAGGCTTATGATGAAGCAAAAGGTTCTTCTAAAGGAACTGTTGTACTACCAATAAGAATAGGACCTGTGGAAAGGGATACATTGTGTCAAGTTTTAGATTTGAACCTCTCTTACAACATTCTTCTAGGACGACCATGGATTCACAAGATGCAAGCAGTTCCTTCTACATATCATCAATGTGTGAAATTTCCTCATGAAGGAAAAGAGATCACTATAATTGTAGATTCCAGTCAATATTGCAATAATTTGAAGCCAACACAAGATACAAGAGTTCCACATAACAGAGAATCAGTATATCCTACCAAAGAAATTCAAGCAAAGTTATGGGAAACTTTTGAAGAAAAGCTCAAGTTAAATGATGAAGGAATGGGAAAGTATTCTTTGAATATTTTTCCACTTTCCCCTAAGTCATATGGAAAGCCTATAGATATTCAATCAAAGACATCAGAAAGACCAAAACATATGTTTAAAGGGACATTTGTTAGCGTTGGAACACTTGACGAAGAAAATGAAGACAAAGACATTCTTGGTTGGTTGTACAAGGATGAAGATAAAACTATAGCAATAGCAGCAGAAGTCAATATTCCCATAAAACAATATGGCAAAGGATATGAAATCATGCAAAAAATGGGATATGAAGGAAAAGGACCAATTGGTAAGTGACATCAAGGTATTTCAGAACCTATTTGTCCACACTCGCAATCCAAAGAAGATAAATCCAGGCTTGGATATCTAAAATCCAATCAAAAGCTACATAATCATCAACAGCAAAAATGGAAAAAGAAATCAATTTCTAAAGAAGAAAATTGTAAAGAAAAGCTACATCAAGTGGCATAAATAGTAACAAATAAACAAAAGAAGCAAGAAGAAAATGAAAAGCAAGACAAGGAGATTACCATCAAGGGTAAAGAGAAATCTTGTCAAAAAGTTCTGGAAATACAAACAAATGCAAAATATGAACAAGCTATTCTAGAAGCAGTAAAAATAGAGATGGCAGAAATCAGAGAACTTTTTTGCGCCAGACAACATTCCTGTATGGTATAGTGGAGTAGTCTTAGATCATGATTCAGAGATAGATTCAAATGAGTATGAATGGGGTCCAAATGTCTTATCTACCACATCAAGTAAGGAACACAATGAAGACCAAGAAGCTATCACAAAAGACGACTTGTCTATTGCAAAACAAAAGATAGAGTTAGAAACAAGACAAGAAAAACTCCGAATTCAGAGAAAAGAGGCATATGCAAAAAGGAAAGGAAATGATAAAGACAAAGAAGTAATGCCACAAGAAGTACAAACAAGGATAGATCAAGCATCTGAAAATTCAAGATTTTCATCAAAAGAGGAACAAGATGTATCCAAATATGGCAGAACCATAGAAGAATTAAGAGATAGTCAAGTTGGATTGACTATTAGTCTAGAAGAAGTTGAGTTTGAAAGGAGACAAAATCTAGCAAAAGAATCCTCTTTATCACATACACAAGTGTGTCAACTCCAAAATGCAAATGAGGTCAATCAAGAAGGAATTTGCAGTATTAAAGGTGTGTGTGTTGATATAATCCATTCATTTAAGGGACAAACGTCAGTTGAAGAACCACTTGAGTGTGAGCTACAAAATGCTAACATTGATTTTGTTAGAACTAATTCAGAGATGCTTGAGAAAGAAAATTCTCAAAAACATTTAATCTATGACAGTACCTATTTTATACCAAGTTATGATCATTATGTCATGAACGTTGAAACACCTAATGATGACAGTGATTATGATTTACCCCTTCTTCATCCTGAACTAATTAATTGGGATAATTTAGACAACCCTGAACTGAATGTCTTTTCCACTGATCATAACTTAGCCATGTACCTTAACGTTGTTGAACCCATCCCACCTAAGATGTCTTCCATTGTAGAATGAAGTGATGTTTCTCATAGTCAAGAGAATGTCAAACTTTCCAGTCGCAAAAGCGAAATAAAACAAGGAAAGAGACCTATTGTTGAAAACCATTTCATGGCAACACTAGATCAATCAAAAGGGAAAACAAAGAACGTATCTGATGGTGAAAACCTCCTTGAGGTACTAGAAGATGGAAAGTTTGACATTCTTCCTACATATTTCTAGGAGAGATCTGCTATCCTGACAAAACCAACAGAAGCAGTAAACATTGATACATCAAAGGATCATAAAATACTTCATTTTGTTGCCTCATTGTCAGAAAAGGAGAGGAAAGAATACATGGAATTATTTATGCAAAGACAAATAAATTTTGCTTGGCCCTATGTAGATATGCTAGGACTTAATCCATGAGATCTTATCATGCATCATCTTAATGAGGATTTAAAAGAAAAACCAGTTAAGAAGAAGCTAAGAAAGATGTATCCACACATTGCTCTTCTTGTAAAAATTGAGCTGAAGAAACTATTGGAAGTGGGTTTCTTAAGACCTCTTGCTTATCCAGAATGGGTTTCAAGTATTGTACCAGTATCAAAACTAGATAAGAACATAAGGGTCTGTATAGATTTCAGAGATCTAAATAAAGCATGTCCAAAAGATGATTTCCTGCTACCAAACATTGATATCATAGTGGACTTATCAGTAGGGCATGAGATGTTTTTATTAATGGATGGCTTCTCAGGATATAATCAAATAAGAATTGCACCTAAAGATCAAGAAAAGACAGTTTTCACCTATACATGGGGAACATATTGCTGGAATGTTATGCCATTTGGGCTTAAGAATGCTGGAGCGACTTATCAAAGGGATATGACGATAATTTTCCATGATATGATGCATACATTTATGGAAGATTATGTCGATGACATACTTGCAAAATCTCATACAAGACAAGAACATTTGAAGATTTTAAGCAAGATTTTTGACAGGCTGGAAAGATATAAATTGAGATTAAATCCAAAGAAATGTGCATTTGGGGTAACCTCTAGAAAACTCCTTGGCTACATTATATCAGCTCGTGGCATTGAAGTAGATCCTAAAAAAGTCAAAGCTATCATGGAGATGGAGTCACCTAGGAACATAAGTCAATTGCGATCTTAACAAGGAAGATTGCAATCAATTAGGAGATTTGTTTCTCAGTTAATAGATAGATGTCTTCCATTTACCCATCTTCTACATAAAAATGTTCCATTCAAATGGGATCTAAAATGTGAAGAATCTTTTTTGCAAACAAAAGAATATCTTATGAGTCCTCCATTACTGATATCACCAACCAAAGGGAAACCATTATTGCTCTATATCTCAGCAACAAATGTATCATTAGGAGCCCTCTTAGCCCAACATGATGATGAAGGAAAAGAAAGAGCAGTTTACTATATCAGTAGAACACTTGTTGGCTATGAATTAAATTATTCCTCAATAGAAAAGACATGTCTAGCAGTTGTATTTGCAACTTAGAAGCTGTGACATTATATGTTGATTCATTCTATAAAACTAATAGCAAAGATAGATCCTCTCAAATATTTGTTGAGCAAGTCAACATTGACAGGGAGACTAGCCAACTGGGTTATGATACTGAGTGAATTTGATATAGAGTATGTTGGGCGAAAAGCTATCAAGGGACAAGTTATCGTTGATCAATTGGTTGATGCACCTTACAAAATAACATGCCTTTGCATATCAAATTTCCTGATGCAGATATCTTGACAGTAAGTAAAAACTTTTGGGAATTGTACTTTTATGGATCGTATACACAATATGGATCAGGCGCAAGAATCTTTTTCATCACACCTCAAGGACACACAATTTCAAAATCATATAGACTGCGGTTTCCATGCACTAATAATACTGTAGAGTATGAAGCATTAGCTATAGGGCTTAAAATGGCTATTGAATGGAATGTCAAAGAACTACATGTCTATGGTGATTCACAACTTATCATCAATCAAGTAAATGATGAATATCAAATAAAGGATGATAAGCTTATGCCATACAAACAACTGGTAGAGAAATCTAAAGAACACTTTAAAGAAATCACATTCACCCAAATTCCAAGAAATGAGAATAAAGCAGCAGATGCAATGGCTACAATAGAATCTCTCTTGCAAAATAAGGAGAATCAACAACATTACGAATTTCTCATGGAAGATATCTTAACCCCTACCATTCAATCCCAGCATACCTACTGAATCTGCCATATATCAGGAACCAGTCAATCCTTATACGGTCAAACTTATCAGTATTTAAAAGAACATATCCTTCCTCTTGACTTATCTCGTAATAAGAAAAGGAATTTTATCCATCAGTCCTCTTGCTATACTATTATTGCTTATATCTTATATAGGGGTGGTCTAGATGGTACTTTGTTGAGATGTCTTGAAAAAGATGAATCTGAGAGAGTTCTTAATGACATTCATGCAGGTATTTGTGGGACACACTCAAGTGGTTTAACATTGGCTAAGAAACTTCTTCATATGGGTTACTTTTGGCCTACTATGGAAAGAGATTCATTCACATATGCTAGAAAATGTAAACAATGTTAAATCCATGGAAATCTCATTCATGCACCAGCACAAGAGTTATATCCTATGATGGGATCATGGCCATTTTCTTAATGGGGCCTTGATTTGGTAGGAAAGATCAATCCCTCATCTTCTAATGGACATAAGTTTATTCTGATTGCTACTGAATATTTTACTAAGTGGATTGAAGCAGTGCCTTTAACAACAATGACAGGAAAACAAATATCATCATTCATTTTGAATTATATAATTTGTCGCTATGGAGTTCCTATGACCATTATCACTGATAATGGAAGACCATTCAAAAATCGAGATGTGAAAGAGCTATGTGAAAAATTTCTTATCCAACATAGGTTTTCTACTCCATATTATCCACAAGGTAATGGTCAAGTTGAGGCATCAAACAAGACTATCTTGAAAGTATTGAAGAAAATAGTCAATGAAGCTGGAAAAGATTGGCACATTTAGCTAAATCCTACTCTTTGGGCATACCGAACTAGCATCCGCACTCCAACAAGGGCAACTCCATATTGTTTGGTCTATGGATCAGAAGCTATATTACCTATAGAAGTAGAGATACCTTCTCTATGATTATCCTTGCAAGGTCTTATACCAGAAGAAGAACAACAAGTCTCTAGACTCCAGGAACTAGAACTGATTCAAGAACGTCGCCAAAATGCAACAGAATATTTGAAAGTATACCAACAAAGAATGGCAAGAAGCTATAACCACAGAGTCAGGCTACGTATTTTCTAGATTGGAGATATAGTTCTAAGGGAAAATCCAAGAAATCAGCAAGACCGGGAAAAGAAGGGAAAATTTGAACAAAATTGGCTAGGACCTCGTGTCATAGTAGCAGCATATGGATCAGGAGCATACAAGTTATCTACCCCTGAAGGTGATTGGTTTGATGAACCTATCAATTCTATTCATCTCAAGAAATTCTATGCTTGAGATATAAAGTCCTAAAAATCAATCAATAAAAAGCATATAAAGTCCTGAAGAAATCAGTAAAAATCAGAAAATCAGAAAATCCCTAAAAAGCATAAAACAGTTAAAAGAAAAAAAAGAGAGAGAGAAAAATGCAATAAATTTTGATAGTGAAAACTTGGTAAATGGGCACTATGTACAAAGTAAGTTCCTCCATCTATGAGATCTCTTTGTGCACCTATCTACTCCATCCTATCACATCTATCACTTCCATATATCTTAGCTTATCCATTCCATCTTTCGCATTCATTTGCTCTGAACCATTTAGCAAGAAATATGCAGCTTACCAACAGTTATCAATCTTTGACATACTTGTCGTAGTCACTGTCTTAGATTCTATCAGAATCAATCAATCTACACTTATATCCTGCTATGGTTTGGATCTTGATCAATTCATACATTCATAATAATTTTTGTTTCTGCTGGGGGCAAAATCCTAATTCCTTTTGCTAAGGTGATCTCTTAAATCTTTGAAAAATCCAAAAACATTCGAAAAACTTAGAGAAACCAAAAACACCCAAGGTTTTGAAACAGATAACAAGCAACAAAGCAACAAATAAATCAAGGTGTTTAATCAACGACTGAATTGGGAAACTCAGAAAATGAAGAATCGATCAGCAAGTAATAAAGAATTATCAAAGATCATTCATCAAGATGATTATATCAGTTAATGACCATAAGAACATGTGAATGACATACAAGATTCAGTGTTTATATCTTGATTTTATTGGTAAACATGTACTCTATGCAACTCAAGGATGTCCATGACTAGAGAAGCTATGATGGGGCATGATTATTTTCTTTGATTGTTGTCTGTGGTTTATCTCTTACTATGGTATGAACTTGTCTCAGGATATGATTGGCAAAAGATCAAGGAGGACGTTCCAAGTCATGCATGAAAGGAGATACTCCTTGTTTGTTCTGCAAGCAATACTCAGGTCAACTTGATCCATTATATCAAGTTGCTTGTATTAACTTGCTATATCAAAATCCATGTAGGGAATACTCAGGTCATCTTGAATCATTATGTCAAGTTGCTTGCATTCTCTTACAACATTTTAAAGCTCAATGATGAAATCAAGCACTATTACAAAGATTGCGTATGAAGAATGGTAGTACAATTTTTTGTTAGATGATTTTGGATCAGCTCATTATTCATCTGCATTATAAGCATTCATGGTCAGTTGCATTATAAGCATATCATTTCATTAACAGATCAACGGTCATAAATAAAGATTGAGTATACTTGGACAAACAAAAACAATTTGCGTTTAATCATTGTAGGTGGATTCATCATTAGAATCATTTTAATCATCATCCATTTCACTTAGTTGTATATAAATCATTGCATTAATTTGCATTCAATTAAGTGCATTTCATTCATCATGTAGTGTATCATCATTATTATTTGCATTATCATTATCATTTCATTTTATTTAATTGCATCTTTGCACTTAGATTCATAATCATTATAAGCATTACATATAAAACATCAAAAACATTTGAATAACATATTGCATAATCATTCATTTTCATTTCCATATAGATCATTACATTCATGTCATTTAAGTTAGTAATCATTTTCATTTGCATCCAAGATCATCAAAATCGAAAATCAAAACAAAAACATTTATCATTGCATCATATAGATCATAATCATAAGGCAAGACAATCATCATCATATCATCATCCATTTAATCACTACATACATATGATCAAAGCATGTAGATCATCATCAAATAGAGTAACAAGCATATAGATCATCATCAAATAGAGTAACATGCATAATATAGATCATCATAAAACAATAAAAGTCCAATTATACAATGATATCAAATAAATAATACAAATGCTCCAAATCAAGTCATGGCTGTCCTATACCACTACAACCTAAATCTGTTTGTCTCTGTGGCTGTGGGCGAGAAGATCCTCTAGATGCCTATCTCCCATGCTCACCACTCCTCTGAGGAGGTCCCATGACCCCACCGTTTCTAGTGTCTATCAATACGGTGGTATGATAACTACCTGCTCTCTGGCTCTCTGTAACTGCCTCCTCATATCATCATCACCAGTGGGAAGTCTCCTTCCCATCCCGAACTAATGCTCTAATAGTATCAAACAAAAGAGTTCCTAATCCAACCTACTGAATGTGATCAAGAAGGCCCTTAGTATCATGTTGTCTCCTAACAGCTCTATCCCTCTCAGTCATAAGAGTTTGCACCTGTGCTCAAAGCTGATCAATCTATGCTCTCAGACTATCAATGGTATCATGCTCTGGCATATCATGCTCTGGCACATCATGCTCTAGTACATCATGCTCTGGTACATCATGCTCTGGCATGTCATGCTCTGGTGCATCCTGCTCTGGCAAATCCTGTTGTGGTGCATGAATCCCAATCCCCACCTCACCACCAACCTGTCCAACTGCTGGAATCTTAGTCCGAGTAACTCTCTGAACTCGTCATCTAATCAGGGGAACATGATCCTCTGGATCCTCATCATCTCCACCATGCGCTGTAATAACCCTAGGGTCTGGATGAATCTATCCAAAATCAATGCCTCTCCTGCAACCCCCATCCAGTCTAATCACCCTGCCTCCTCCTGTCAATGGCAACCCTCTTGGTAATCTCATACATATCCTGCCATGCTCCCTCCCAATCCATCCAACATCCCTCTCACCCATAGGACGTGGTCTCTCAATCCTGCCAACCGGTCCAAATGGTCCACCATGGACTCTCAGTTGACCTCCCCTTTGTCCATCTCTCCTACCACCACCACCACCATCACCACCCTCATCTCCACCTCCCCTGGCCTCCCAAGTAGCTTTGAGCTCTCGTCTCCATCTCCTAAAAACTAGATCATCTAAGTCATCATCCTCATCTCCTGAGTTGGGAGGAGGATCTGCAGGATTAGTAATGCGAGGAACTGGACGAGCTAGTATGTACTGCGCATAATCTGCAGTAACCCCAGGATCAAGAATGTGCAATCTCATATCATAAGCCACTCTTGGAGTAGCAAGAAACTCTACATGAGAAATCTCAAATGACAAAGAAGGTCCCCAATCTTGTCTATCTCTATATCACCGATCATATATCGTCACACCAGTTGGCATAGGCTAGATGATACCAAACTATCTCAGAATGTGACTAATCAACTATCACTCAACAATGTAAGGAGTCCGACCAATGAGATATCTACTCTACATGATAAATGGTAAGGTTTGTGCATCATCCATCCATGGCTCACAATCAACATATGGTCTCCAAGTAATACTATCCAATGAATCAAGCACCCAACACCAATACTCCATATTACCCAGCTTATGATGAGTAAGGATACCTGCATAAAAATATAAATATAGCTGCCTCGCCCGATGAACTCTATGATGGATAGGCCGAGTAATAGCAATGTGCTCCTAGCACCAGATCTGCAATAAAGTGCATCTTGTAGACAAACTCACACTCTCATCATACACTACCTGGTGAAGATCATGATATAAATGAGCCAACATACAAACACCCCAAGCATATCGAGTACGATGTTGCATCATACTCCGGATAATCTCACCCCATCCAATAGAAAAACCTCGTGATCACCTATCAGGACAAATAAATCCTCCAATCAAACTAGCAAGAATCACGAGAAGAGCCTCGTAATACATCACCATATCCTCCCATCGGATCTCTCCTCTACCAATGCTATCATTAGCAAACATGGCTCTGCAAGCCTCTGTCCCAATATGATCCTCAAAATCATACTGCACTAACTCACCAGTCACTGGGATGTGCAGAATCCTATAGACATCCTCGAGCATCACACTAATCTCACCCGTGGGCAAGTGGAAAGTGTTATGCTCACTGTGCCATCTCTCGGTTAACGTCGTCAACAATCCTCTATTATGCGTAATCTCAGGCATATACAACAAATGGCGTAAACCACAGGCATCTATATATCTAACTTCAGCCTATGTCAGCTCTGGCACTAAATGTCGTACTGCCGGTAATTTCTCCCGACATTGGAGAACATCACATTTCTCCTATTTTATCAAGAGAAATAAATCAAACTGAATCAAATCATCATCTGTCTATCAAATCAAACTGAATCAAATCATCATCTATCTATCAAATTGAATTGAATCAAATCATCTATCTATCTATCAAATCAAATTGAATCAAATCTTCTATCTATCCATCAAATCAAACTAAATCAAATCATCTATCTATCTATCAAATCAAACTGAATCAAATCAACGCTATCTATCTATCAAATCAAACTGAAGCAATCAACGCTATCTATCTATCAAATCAAAGTGAAGCAACTTACGCTATCAAATCATTGTAAACCTATCAATCATGGTTTTCTATCAATCACTGGGTTCAATCAAAACTCTGCTAGGTTCTTGCATCAAAAACTAAATCGGTTTCTTAGAGTTGTTCTATCTATCAATCAAGCAATCAATCAATCAATCAATCAAATCAATCAAGCAATCACTCAATCAGGTACCAATTCATCGTCAATATGCATTAAACATGTTATATCTAATCATCAAAGTGATTTTTAGCCTTTACACTTATCAAAAACATCAATTTTGAGCATTTGTGCTATCCTATTGAGCATATGCGCTAAATCTAAATGCAAATGCGCTAAACTAATGCATTTGCACTATCTTTTTGAGCAAATGCACTAACTCTAAAAGCATATGCACAAAACAAAGCAAAAGCGCTAACATCCTATGCAAAAGTGCTAACACACGAAACATTTATGCTATCTTATGCATTTGCACTAACATTCTATGCATATGCGCTAACAAAAAAAGCATAAGCACTAATCTATGCAAATGCGCTAAACCTAATTGCATATGCACTAAAATAAAATTCAAAAGCGCAAACCTAACGCAGAAAAAATTCAAAAAATTATAAAAAAATCAAAAACGTGCCTAAACACATGAAAAGTCAAACGAAAAGTTGAAAACAAAGCTCAGGATAAGATAGATACTGGATACCCATACTCGACAAGTCGTTGATATCGCCGAACACACACAAAACAATGGTTCTCCACAAGAATCACCATTTCGCCACCTCAACAAGAAAATTTTCTTCACAAGCTGACAAGGATAACAATGAAATTAAAATTAGTGTTCGTTAATTTTATATTTACTATTTGAAGAGTAATTAATGCTATTCAATGGGGCAATTTAATTTGTTTTTTACAAATAAATTTAAATGACTAAAATTTTTATCAATTATCATGAGATCAATCGTTCAAACAAAAGTTTTCAACAAATTCACGATCAATCTCTTGAGGGGGAACACAATCAGGATTTTCAATCTCCATCAGGCACATTATCGAGACTTGATTTAATATTTGAAACAATGTTGTCTCGACATCATTTCAAAGAGGGGCAAAATGTATACACATAAAAATGGCTATGAGCAATTAAATAAATATTTTATATTTATTTAATAATTATTCTTCTATTAAATAGTTAATTTGAAAAGATTAATTTATTTAATTCATTTTCATGTCTTTCTATTAATTAATATTTTATTAATTAATTCATCTATCCTATTCCTCTAATTAATTAAATATCTAATATTTAATTATTCTTTTAACCAAGTTAATTAAATATCTAATGTTTAATTATCTCCTCTAATCAATTAAATATCTAATATTTAATGGTTATTCTCCTATCCTATAGTCTCAAATATTAAATAATTTCTTAAATTATTTAATCTTTCTTATCCAACTCACCTTCCATCTCCACTTCATCTTCCCTTTGCCAAGTCATTCATCATGTGGCTAAGGAAATTAATATTTCTTAAATATTAATTCATCATTTATCTCCAACCTCCACACTTAATGAAAATTATGTACGTACACATTTCATAACCATCTTCTATATTCTCTCCAACACCCCCTACATCTTAGGAAGGACTTGAGTCCACTTGTCCTATCATGCCCAAATCTTCTCCAACCATCCCTAGATTCCCTCAGTCAACAACCCAGTCAAGGTGAGATGAGTGACACTTGTCTTCTCCTTCCCCCTTTCTCTCAACCTTCACCTTTGCTCACAGCCATCCAAATTTGTAGATCTAATCATGACCATTGATCTAAGCCACATCATCTCATCCTCTCAAAGTCTATAAAATCAAGAGCTTCAGTTGATAGAGAGTTAGACTTCAAGAGACTTCAAGAGTCTTCAAATTAATCATATGCATCCGTGAGTTTTAATCTTGAAGTAAATAGAAAATAGCAAATATCATATATCATTTTAGCATAATTATTTAGTATAATCATGTAGTATTTCATATCATAGTATCAGTTAACTACAAGTTATCAGTCTATTCTTCATATGCCATCTTGGAAGCCATCAGTGCATTGTCTCATAGCACACCATCTGCAACCAGGAACAGTGGAGTTAGAACACAATGAGACATAAGCCATGAAGGTAATATTAGTATTTTATTTTATATGTATTTCATGTAATTTCATTGGTTGAGTTTGGATTTCTTGTAGTATTTCCATTTGTATTGTGTGAAACTAATTTATTGCAGGTAACATTCTAAGGATGAAATTCAAGTCGACACACATTTTATATGTAAAAAATCAATTTTTTCAGAATTCGTTAAAATTCAAGGTTAGATGCACAATACAAAATCATGCAAAAACAATACAAGAATTTTTGAACTGGCAATCTTTTAGGGCAATTGCGATCTATTTAAGCAATTGTGACATCATGTCTGATCAATTGCAACATGGTGTCAGGGCAATTGTCATATGATATGAGCATTTGCAAATTTTTGAGTATGCAATTGCGATGTCCAATATCCTGTGTCTATATGGACCTGCAAAACATGTCAAAAAAAATAAAGGTCAGAGTGTTTCACATCAATTTCACCAAATGTCATTAGGCAGCAAGTAGGCATAAATTGCATAAATCAGATTATCAAAGAGCAAATCACAACCCTAAATCTGATTATTACTCCTAAATAACAATGAAATAATTTAATAACCAATTGAATTAAAACAATCTATCTAAGACTCCCTCAATTGACATAGCAAGGCTTCCATTTCTCTTCTCCATTGTTGTTGATGTTGGTGGCTCTCGGGTATTGCATTGATTTCTTGCATAAGATGGGCAACAATATTGAAGACAGTGATTCTAAAAAAAGCTATATTGAAATGATGAAAAGAGGTTGAATTTATAGACTTTCAACACAAAGGGGGTGAGAAATAGAACTCAAGTGTTGATTGGGAGACAACTGAAATTGATTGATTAGTTAACATAGTTGATTGATTTTTTAACTCATTTGATTGAGTAGTCAACTGGATTGATTGAAGAGTGAACTCCATTGATTGATCAATAGACTGAATAGATGGATTGATTGGAGAGATAAGTGGATTGATTTTGAGATAAAAAGGATGATTGATGAGTTAACTGAGTTAACTGATTAGACAACTAATTTGAACAATCAGTTCAAATTTTAGCATGTGTTGTAGGAATTTAAAATTGAATTTCATTTTCATTTTCAATTTGGATTTGAATTTGGTCATTTGAATGCTGAAATGCACATGAAATTAATTGAAATTCAGATTTGGGGATGATGAATAATAAGAGGAGGGTGAATTACGATGCAAAAAATATTTGCACTTAAACACTTTGCAAGACTAACAGTAAACTGGTAAAACAGTTTAACAAACAAACCGATTAACAAACATGCAAACCAAACAGCTAATAATGCATTCACCCACAGAAGCACAAACACCATAACACAATAGATTTTGACGTGGAAACCCAAATGGGAAAAACCACGGTGAGATGGAACTCACAAGTCACTATTTGTAGAATAGGAACCAGACCGGTTAAGGTCTTACAATGTTCTTTACCAGAACATATTCTGTTAGGAATCTCAATCTCTATTAGGAGATAAGTCTGATTAAAGACTACCTTTCTAGAGGATTTTAGATCCACAGATGTGAACCACCTTGTTAGAGGATTTACAAAAAGGCTTTTGGGCCTACCTGGTTAAGGGCTACAGACTTGTCAAAGATGTGAGTAATCAACAAGTGTTTGATCTATCTAATAGCACAGACGGCTCAGTTAGATCCTTGATAGCTCGTTCTTAATGCACTCCTGCATTACTTCAGTCTTCTACACATTCATATTCTTTCCAACTCCTCAACCACCTTAAACCCTAGCAATAACATAAAATTTTGCTACGACCTCATCAACAACATAAAACCCTAGACATGATGTCCTTATAAAGGAATCTGATTTCATGTCAGTCCAATAGGATTACATTACAATTTCCTAAGTTCAATGAACCTGGACAAACTTGGTAACACGACACAAAAAGCACCGTTAATGTGTCAGCACCATCAAACAATCGGTGGATGGTAACTCATCACAAAATGTCGGTTGTCAGTTTGACAAAAATGAAAACTGGTAAAAATGTGTTATGCCGCTTTGGTCCTTCGTGCCGCTTCGGATCCACAAACGGTTGGGGTCAACATGCCACTTCAGACCGGGAAACACATTCTGCAAAGCACCAATAGTCTAAAGACTATAATACAACATACCGGTTGGAACAAATACCGGTTGTGCTCTAACTTATACATATAAAGAGGATCTCAATGCAAGTGTGTGTCCATCAATGACAATCACAACAAAAACATCAAAAATGCCAACAGGGGAAAATGTGAATTTGGAAATATGAAATTAGATGAAATGAATTCAAATTCGAATTTGGGGAATATGAAATGAAATTAGATGGAATTAAATGAAATTATAATTTGGAGAATTGGAGGAATTTAATCAATTAATTTAAATAATTTAAATTAAATTATTTAAACTTAGGAAATAGAGTTGATTAAATAATAAAGATTATTTAACTAAGGAAAAGGTCGTAATTAATTAAATAATTACTATTTAATTAATAATTGAGATAGGGTTAGATGATTAAAATGATTGGAGAATAGAAATAGAATAATTAGGAGTGTTGAAGGCTGATGATTAGAAGAAATAATTAGCTTAATCAAATAATTAAATAATTACTTAATTAAATAGATGAATAATTAGTGTAGAATTAATGAGACATTTTTAGGTGTCTACAGATGGAAGCAATGAATAGATAGGATAAGGGATAAGAGGCTACAGAAAAGGTGAAGCAATATCATAGATAACACTGGATGATGGAAGCAATGAATAGATAGTGTAGATGGTATGGATAAAGTGAAACAAGATCATAGATAATGATGCATTTAGATAGGGTAATGGATATTGAAGGAAGGATAATGGGAGATATGGATAGGAAGAATAGAGTGGACTAACTTTTCTCCCAAGCATAGAGGTTTCCATTTGTAAAGAGGTGATATGTAATATTGTCACAGTATTTAGCACCACTTGAATAAGTGTTCCTGAACTTTTCAAAGATAGAGACCCAACCCACACTTAGAACCTCTGAAAAAATTCAATCGAACATATCTAGCGACTAGGAAGCATACTCAAAAGGGAAGAAGAATCCCAAACTGGATCAAGGTACTTAGACTTTGATTACCCATGTGTTTGCAATTGGGTTCATTTTGGCTCATATGATCATTGTAATCTTTAGAATCCAACATGGCTAGCTACATGAGTTACCCCAACTTCAAAAGCATCCTGGATAGAGCCACGCTGCCAACGAGCATCCATAGCCCCGATGAGGTTATCATCGTAATCTTACAAATATTGCTCCATTTCCAGCCAGGGGTCCATAGCTCCGATGGATTTACTTGCATGTTCCCATAGCCAAGCATTTTTATATTGCATTTCATTGCATTGTTTTCTTTTTTTGATATTTCTTTTATTTCTCATGCTTTTGAGCTTTTGATATTGCCTTTTTCTCTTCTTATTTTGCTTGCTTTGGCTTGTAATTGATGAAACTTACGTGGATTTGATAATTAATGTGTCACTGAAGCAATATTTTAGATTTTTCTCTAGTCATGTCTTCAACTAAGAGATCACAATGATTTAAAGAAATTGATTAAGTGTATGAGATATAGTAATTGAAAAATGTCGGTACCTAGATACAATAAGTGGTTCTTTTCTGGATTGAGTGTGTATCCCAACCAAAAGAAAATGTTAAAGATGAAAAGCCTTGGATTCTGAAGCATTTCATGAATAGATGTCTAGGAAAAGGATTGAACATGAGATTCGAGCACGGACAAGCATGTGACAAAATGACACAAATGCCTATTTCACAAATGAAGGATTTATGCAAAGGATTGAATGAAAGGGATGGAAGGATAGAAAAGAGGTGTTGAGTAATAGATAGAATGTTTGAAGATTTGTGCGAGGATAGATGAAAATGCATTCAAGATGAAAGTTGGTACACAACTCAAGAAGTGATGAAGAGATGGAGGAAAATTGAATTTTGGGACATAAGGACCCAAAATAGATAAAGGAAATGATAGAAGAATAGTTTTGAAAACATGTTTAGATATATGCTTGAAAGAAGTTCAAAGATATGTGTCTTTGTTGATCTTTCTTATGGATCATTTGAGGTGATGGATTGGTGGATGGAGGTAAGTAAGGATCTAAGATGGATGGACGGGATGGAGAATTAAGGACCCAAGATGGATGGAAGGGATGGAGAATTTGACTTTGGAATGAAATGACCTAAGATAGATTTGGAGGATGAAGAGTTTGACGTTGGAATGAAAGGACCTAAAATGGATTTGGAAGATGAAGAGTTTGATTTTGGAATGAAAGGACCTAAAATAGATTTGGAAGATGAAAGGTTTGACTTTGGAATGAAAGGATATAAGATATATTTGGAGGATGAAAGGATTCCTTGATCTTGATCTTGACTTGGAGTAGGATCATTTGAGTTTGTGCTTTTCTCTTGATTTTGAATTAGATTAGTGATGAAAATAGAAGGGATATCATTCTCTTGCTTAGAAGGTAGATGTTGAATGGGACTCTACTCTTAAGATAAAAGGGGATCATTGTGGATGGAATACCAAAATCTTAGGGGATCATCATAAGATTCTTAATAGGTGGGATCTTGATAAAAAAATGGGATTATATTGGAGAGCCATGATATCTTGATCTTTATTTAGGCTAGGAAGCATTTCCTTTGAATAAGCTTCTTCTTTTTCAAGCAATAAGAGATGGTCATACGAGTGATCAAAGTGTTGGTGTTGTTGGTTGATATGGATACTTAATTTTGATACTCAAGCTTACTAGTCAAGTAGAGGTTTAGTTTGATTTGCCCCCATGAAAAAGTATGTCAAATGATATGGATCCAGTTTGACGATATAGAAACTAAATTTGACAACTTGAGTACCTAAGCAAGTATTGGTTTTGATAAGATTGGTTGGATGTTGGAACACTTGATCACTCTATTTTATACTTCTTACCCTTGTTGGATGAAGTCTTGTTTAAGATAGTTGAAATATTGATAACCACCTCCAAGGGTGTCTTGTTGGATTTGAAAATCTCCTCCACTTATGATTTCTTTTTGTTCGAACTTATTTTTGAGTTGATTGATTGATATTTTTGCAAGATGTTTTAACATTTGTGACAAGAATACATAGCACACATGAAGACAATGGTCATCCTAATGCTAAACATTGAGTGTATGTTCTTTTGAGGACATGTTCAAATCCCAGATGTTTTCACCGGTTTGGATCACAATAAATACACATCAGATAAACTCTTTATTCAAGGGTCATCAACAATATCATAGCCCACTAGTCTCAATACTTCGTCAGCTCAAACAACCTTGTCACCCCCTAAAGGGAACCCATTTTTTTCCCTTTTCTAGAAATTAACCCAAAGTGAATTGCTTCATAGTTGAGTAGTTATCTTGGGAGATATATGGTGAGTAATCTTGGGGGGGGATTCTTCCCCACCCTTGCACTATGATATTGCCAATGTTTCGCAACTGACTCAGATTAAAGTTTCTAATGCTAAGGTTCGTAGTAAGGATTTTGTTTGGTGGGAAAATGATAAACTCAATTAAGAGGCTTCACAACCTTTAGAACAAAGGCTTTTCGCATCACAAGGATACTAGGGGAAGGCTATCAAATACACACTTCCATTGGAGGGGATTTTCATTAGCCTCCACATTTGATTATAGTGGGTTGGTAAACTTGGTGATAAAGTCATTTCCCACTTAGTTCGTTCCCCTCGCACCAGCCTTAATTGTGCCCTAAGGGCAACTCGGGAGGGTGGGCCTTCTAAAGGATTTAAGTGCTTGAAGCAAAAGAAAGCATAAAAGAGTGGGTTTGGTTTTTTGATCACCCAATTAAGGGGAGAGAATATACCTACCACTCAAGACAAAGAAAACAAGATTCTTTTTATCCTTCAAATCAATGACTTGCTAAATCCTAATTAGAGATGTTGCTCCAACAATCATGTTCTTTAATTTAGTTCCACATAGCAATTTGTTGTCTAACTAGGAATGGAAATCCTTGTCAACGAAATGAAAGCACGTTGCTTGAAAGTAAATCGCTTTGTAAGAAATAGACAAGTTGATTTTTCTTTTTAATCTTGCAAGAAAATGTGGATTGTTCTTTTTACTTTTTGCAAGAAAATTGAAAATTTGTTGTTCTTTTTTATAGCCCAAAATGAAGTGTTTTCCCCTAATCTTGCAAGAAAGCAAAGTGTTTGATTTGTTGTTCTTTACCTTGCAATGAGATTCTTTTTAAGCCCAAAGGAAAATCCAGTTGATTTTAAGCCCAAAAGAAAGATGAGGTTCTTTTTCATCCAAAGGAAAAATGAGTTCTTTTTATCCAACTTTAAAAAGCTAGAAAGAAATCATAAATCCTAATTCTAACTCCTCCAACCTGCAAGAAACTGTTAAAACCTACAAGGAAAGAAGTTAGTGAAAAACCAAAACCTTTGGTGGGCTTACACAAGCCTAATTTCAAACCTTGGTTACAAATTCTTCACTCTTGATCCTGAAATGCCCTAAAAATTGACTAAGTCTAAAATTTGGAGGATCCTCCAAAAACTAGATTTTGTATTATAACTCCTAGAGGTCTGAAACCCCTCTCAAAAATCCTGACAATATATATGGAATATAAATTAAACTATAAGAAAGAGAAAAGAGAAGAGGAAAATGTCACTTATAGCACACACATGAAACATCCTAGCTAAAATGTATGTTTGAAATGTGGTCTTCAACCTGCAAGAAGGAAAACACTTCAAACACACACATGAAACATTACATTAGAGTTAGAAATCACAAAAACAAGTTAGTGAACCAAAAACTCCCAAAATCATTCTATGCTCCTCTATCTCTGAAGATCTCTAAGATTCAAGTTGGCCCTCACTTGGGAGAGTAGCTTGATCCTCAAGATGACAACCTATAGAACGAGTTATAGTGATGTGCTAAGATCAAAATGGTTGCAACTAAGATCCTAGCTAAAATGAGATGATGGATGAAGATAGGATGAAAGATGATAGACTAGAAAATGAAGCTAAAATGATAATGCTAATTCTAAATGGCTTGGATGCTCAATGTTGATGCTTGAAGATGATTTTGAATTTTGGTGATGACAAAGAGAGCTCCTTAACCTACAATGTGACTATAATTTTGATGCACATAAGAGGTCATATGATGTCCTATGACTCCTTAGGACACCATATGACCCATAATGACACATAAGAGGTCATATGTAGTCCTAAGGGGTCAAATGGTGTCCTAAGGGGTCGTAGGAGACCATATGACCCCTAACAACACCATATGGTGTCCTAAGGGGTCATAGGACACCATAAGACACATAACGACACCATAAGGGATCATAGGACACCATATGACCCTTAGAACACAATATGACCCCTAACAACATCTAAGGGTTCATAGGAAACTATATGATCCCTTAGCACACCATACGACCTATAACAACACCAAATAGTATCCTAAGGGGTCATAGTACACCATATAACCCTTTAGGACACCATATGGTGTTATTATGGGTCGTATGGTGTCCTGAGGGGTCATATGACATTATATGACCCCTTAGGACACCATATGGTGTCATTATGGGTTGTATGGTGTCTGAAGGGGTCATATGGTGTCCTAAGGGGTCATGGGACACCATATGACCTCTAATGACACCTAAGGGGTCATATGGTGGGCTAACAAAATGATATATTATTTAAAGTTATGAATAGAACATCATACAATACAACATCAGTAGTTTAGTTTTGATACAGATAAGTTAGACCATTGTCAGCATAAGAGAGACTCCAGGCAAACAAACGAGGATTCGCTAAAAATCAAGTGTAAGAGCTTGACCTAACCCTAAGAGTACATGATAAAAATCAAAGAGGAAGTTGCAAACAAGAAATAAATTCACTTACTTCTATAGAAGTGCAGACATAGTTGCAGTGGGGTATAGAGGGAGGGAGGGAGGGAGAGAAGAATAGAGAGGGGGATGGTGTATGGAGGAAGGAAGAAGAGGAGAGAGAGAGAGAGAGAGAGAGAGAGAGAGAGAGAGAGAGAGAGAGAGAGAGGCACCTTGTACACACTTGAGAGGGGGAGACAATACACTTATATGTGTGTATATATATGCTTAATATATTATATATTATTATATACATATAATTATTATATATTATATATAAAAACTATATATTATATGTATATGCACATATTATATATACAATATCATATTATACACAATCCTAAAATTTAAACAAACGTAGCGCATACGTTCTTTTTATAGTAAAAATAGCATGTACCTGCTATTTATAGTTAAGATAGAGCGTACACACTTTTTACACCATTATTGCCCCGTACACACTTTTTATACCATATGTACCCTGTACACACTTTTGACTATTTAGGCTTGGAATTAGGCCTGGATGACAAAGCTATGGTTTGGAAGTTTGATTTCCCTTCATTTTTGATAGGGAGGATCTCACAAAAGAGTTTCACTTTGATTTCTTGGTTAGTAAGAGGTGTCATAGTGGGCTTCCATTCTTTTTTCCACCCTGCTCTCCTCTTGAATCAATCCCAACATCTAAACTCTTTTGGGAAGCTCTCTATCAACTAGTTTGCTCCAATTACTCAAGATCGTGACTTGAACTCACTAGGGTAAGTCCAACCATCAAGTTGTCAAAATATTTCACCTTCACTTGCAGGGGACTAGGAGGATGCTCAGATGGTGAAACAACTCCTACCATGTGGTTTTGTGGCTTGTTTCCTTCCATTTCTTCATCACCTTCATGAATTCCTATTTTCTAGGCCTAGTAGCCCTAAGAGCCCCTTTTAGCCCTAGCTTCATGGTTTTTGCCTAGTTACTCAAAAATATTCCAAAGGACCTCCTAAGATCTTTAGTGATCAAAATACCCTTTTGGACATTATTTGAGATTCGCAAGGTTAGATTGTCTAATACATTTGTATAGGTACGAACCCCAAAATGGCTCTTTTTAAGGGTTTGAGGTTTAAGAGTGTTCTCCAATAGGGTTTACTGGTCTCCACTCCATGTCACACCTCCATACTCTCTCTGAGACTCTTATAGAAAAACATTTTACATGCCAACCACTTGTCTCAATCCTATTTGCTCATCCCTGCAAGCAATCATGCAAATAACAATCAAGTTCCCTAGTCGAGCTATGGCAAAGCTCGCCTAGGACTTGATATAAAATTGCTCCAAAGCAACTTCCAAGGCACTAAAATGAATATAAACACTATACACAGGCTTTGTGACTTTAATCCCAAAGGCAATTGAGAAAACACAATGGGATTTCAAGTTGGAGCCATTGCTAGGGTCTTAATCCCTTTGCTTAGACTGAGAACAGTGCAAATAAGAAAATTTTCAAATGCAACACTAAACCTACACAATGAAGGAGTAAAATCACTTCCAGAGTACAACAATAATTAATCCTAAACCACCATGAAAGAACAGTACCAATATCAATCCATCTAGTACGGGCTGCTATAAGCAAATTACAAGTTTTTATGCAAAATCTAGAAATTTCCTCCAATTGTTATTCAAAATTTTCTCTTTGGATCTTCCAACCCTTTTGAAATGATTTTAAAATAATTATATATTCCTACTTACTCACAACCAACCACCCATCGGTTCCTTAACCACCGATTTGATCATGTTTTCAAAAATTGCTCCAAAATTTGCAAAAAGTTGTCAAGCAACAATGACAACTTTTACTCCACCATGCATTTTTGAAACTTAAACATATCCACACATTCTAAACCCCCTAGTATGGTTCCCTAACATCAAAACAACATTTCCAAAATCCTTATGAGGCCTTACAAGGATTTTTACCCTATTTTGCAAAATGATGCCTTTTTTGGCTTACAAAGGCACATTGGCCAAAACTGAAAAAACAAGCTAACACTAGAGATAAATAAACTACAAATAACCCTCAAACACACTTGTGGACCTACCAATAGTCCTTTATTCACTCATTGATCCTATTGAGTATCATTCACTCCAAAATTGTGAAAATTTAACAAGAAATCTAGGTGTTGTTGCACCATACTCCCCTAATGAGAAAGAAGTCAAGTAACTCCTTTAGGCAACAAAGAGAGGGAAATTCCAAGATTTGGAAAGTCTACTTCATGTACCCAAGTGGCCTCAAATTATGGAAGATTTTGCCACTTAACCAAATGCTCCATATAGGCAGTATGTCTAGTCTTCTTGAGGATTCTTAAATCCAACACCTTCTCGGCTTGAAACCTAGGTGTAGGTGGTAAAGGCAGGTCTGAAAGTTATTGGGAGACCTCTGAGACACTATTGAATTCATCTAGAAGTGTACCTTTGTAATGCACCAAATCTGTAACATTAAAAATAGGAGACAAAGTTATGTCCCCGGGTAGATCAATTTTGTAGGGATTTTTTTTCATACTTAGCCAAGACCTTACAAGGTCCAATCCTCCTCATTTGAAGTTTGCTAGGGACACATTTTTGAAGCCTTTATTTTCTCAAGTGAACCATTACCAATTCACCAATAGAAAATTATACATTCCTCTTCTTCTCATCCACTTTGTCCTTGATTCTTTGAGATTTTTCTTGTAAAGCCTACCTAACTTGCTCATGAATCTCCTTCATGGACTGAGCCATGTCAACAGCATGTCCACTCTTTTTCTACATACTCCCAATTTCTCTAAGCTCCAACACACTGTCATTGTAGGCAAATTCAACTTCAAAAGGACTCTCACTGGTTGATCTATTCACACTGTCATTGTAGGCAAATTCAGCTTGATGGATGATCTGATCCCAAGCTTGTCCATACTCCTTTTTCAAACATGTAAGAAGGTTCCCAAGTGTCTTATTGACCACCTATGTTTGGTCATCCATTTGGGGATGGTATGCTAAGCTAAAAGACAAGTTAGTACCCAATCTCTACCATAAAGTTTTCCAAAATTGACCAATGAATTTTATATCTCTATCTGACACTATGTTAGTTGGTAAACCATGAATCCTAATGACTACCTTTAAAAATAAATGAGCAATATGAATAGCATCATGATTCACCTTAGATGAGATGAAATGGGCCATTTTACTAAATCTATCTACCACAATGTTTATAGATGCTATCAAATCCAGATTTGGTCTTGGGTAAACCAACAACAAAATCCATACTTACACACTCCCATGGCCGATTTGGAATAGGTAATGGCTGATAGAGTCCAGAATTGGAAGAGGTTCTCTTTTCCCTTTGACAAACAACACATTTTTTAACATGCTTTCTGATATCCCTTTGCATCTTTGGCCAATAGTAGAATCTTTGAACAAGTTCCAAAGTCTTATTCAACCCAAAATGACCACTTAAACAACCATTGTGCTTCTCTTGCATCAATTTCTCTCTCATGGACCCTCTTGGCACACAAATTTGTCCTCCTTTAAATAAAAGACCATCTTACAAATTAAAATCTGCATATTCACTATGAAAGTGATTCCTAAACTCTTGACAAACCTTGTAGATGGCAGCAAAATCTTCATCATCTTGATATAGCCCTTTGAAACTATCAACTCCAATGCTCTTAAGCTGCACTTCTTGAACTATTAGCAACCTTCTACTTAATGCATCAGCAACCTTATTATATTAACCTTTCTTATGCTTAATGGTAATGTAAAGCGGAAAAATCGTGAACGAACCCTAGTTGCTCTCCCCTCTTCCGACTCCGAGGAGAGAGAAGGGAGGTTCGCTAGGATTCGATGGTTTTTCACTTAGAGGAGAGACTTTACATTCAAAAGAGGGGTTGAAACTCATAAGATCCAATCCCACACAATGTAAGATTGGATGCTAAATGAATTTCAAGGGTTAGGAAAGCAAGGCTACCCTCTTTTGTAAAGAATGTTGTTAAGGAAATTAAGCTAGGAATGCATAGAAAGTCATAAAGATTCGCTTATAAACTGAGTTCGGGTTATAGGATGAAGCTGCGGACCTGGAATTAGCAGTAAAATGTCGATACGGCGCTGTCCTGCAAATTTGAGCAAAAGTTGTCAGGACGATGGCGCCCGGCGCCACGGTCCTCCGAAAAATCCGCGAAACGAAGGGGGATCTGTTCGTCTCTGCACAAGGATTCCAGATCTTCAATTTCAGTCGCGTACCTGCAACCTACACACAGAAAAGTGAAGACGATTGGGGGGTTAGGGATTGGGGGTTTGCCTTTAGGTCAAACCCCGGTTTTGGAATTAACCAAGAAATGAGCAAGAGCTGTAAATGTAAATGACTGTAAAACAAGTACTAATACCTTGTTCTAAGGATGTTTGTATCCTTATGTGCGAAGGTTTAGATGTTGTATGTTGTATGTTGTATGTTGTAGCATGTAGTATGTGATCTCCTCTTCAATGGTTGAATCCTTGTCTTGAATGCAACACTTAGCCTTGAATGGAGACTTGAAATGATCAATTGCTTGAAATAATGCTTGAATGCTTGAATGCTTGAGTATAGTTTCCACGCCTTGTACACATATCCTCTTCATCTATCCCAAATGAGAGAGAAAAATGTAGTTTATATACTTGTAACTAGTCTAGCATGTCATCTACCCCCCGATCTTGCTGATCAATGTTTCGGGAAGGCAGGGAACACGCTAGAGGAGGAACATCCAACACAGCAGATGGAGCTATCACAAGATCCAAACAAGGGCTATGTTCATGTTCCGAGCCACATTGTTCTTGTCTAGGAGCTAGGATAAGTGCTTTAGAAAATTCATTAGATAAATGGTTATCGACATAAACAAGATCATATTCACTATCAGAAGCAAGAGGAGTAACATTTTCATCATGAATAACATTTTCATCCATATCATCATCAAGATTTATAAAAATAGGATCTTTAACTCGCACCGGATCAAGACCATCATGCATCTTATGTTTAGGACATTTAGGCTCAATGTCCGGCTGAGGAGAAAATGGAATAATGCTTGTTGAAGGTGTTTTTGGAGATTGTAAAGTTTGAGAAGCAGCTGTTTGAGCTCTAAGACGACGCTTTCATCGGCGTTCACGTGCAGAACGATTTTGTCTAGTCTTAGTAAGAAGTGGAGAAGACTGAGGAGGAGGAATGATCTCATCCTTAGCACTTGGGTGTTTAGGTTGTGGTCTCTTAGGCTGGATAATAGGAGAAGAAGAAGGTCTCTTCTCTCTATAAAAAGAAGGAGGAGGAACTGCTCCATACAAAGGAGGAATTTTTGGTTTAGGGAGAAGACCAAGTCCATCATGACGAGGAGGAATAGGTCTACTTGTAGGAAGTTTATTAGATATAGACATAGTCACATCCATAGGGATAGGTTGGGAATCTTCTTGAGGAAAGACATTAGTTTTATCTTTCAAAGGAAGAACTTCCTTCTCAAGAATGATAGGAATGTAAAGTTTAGGTGTTCTAGGTTCACTTAAAGATAGGATCATATCTGTTTTCCACTTTTGATAAGATTTGAAAAGATGATCACTTCGCGGAGGAAGAGATTGGAATTGTTTAGGCCAAAAGTAATCAATAGGAATGCTAGAGGTTCTTTCAGCTGGTTTAAAGAGACTATGATTGACAGTAACAACTTCACCATTATGGGGAAATTTCAAACACTTATGAATAGGAGAAGCAATAGCTTTCATGGAAGATAGCCAAGGATAGCCAAGCTTCACACAAAATTGTTCGGAAGATGGAATAATAGCAAAGTTCACATCAAGAGATTTGTTATGGACCTCAATAGGCAATGTAATAGAACCAATTGCAGGAGAAGAAAATGCATCAAATAATTTCACAATCACATCTGTTTTGTCATATATCACTTGATTCAATTGCAAAGTAAAAAGAAATTCTTCAGTAATAACATTAACCATGCACGAAGGATCAATAAGCACTCCACGGCAAGGTGTATTCTTGACTTTTGCAACTATGTATAAAGGACCATCAGGTGCCCTAATGGTTTCACTGGAATCAAATGTGATGGAAGGTTCTTTAGGGATTTCTTGCTGCTCTACAAAGTTAATCACATTTGGAGTCATAGACACAAGACCATCAGATGAGAGAGAGGAATCATTAGCCTCAATTGCATTAGAGGTATGAGAAGGCAATGGATCAGTGAAAATCTGAAGATTTTGGTTAGGAGGAGCTACAGATGTGCTGCCTTTATCATTCACTCCAGAAACAGAGATAGTATTGTTATCAATCAAATCTTGAATTTTACCCTTTAAAGAAAAACATTTTTCAGTATCATGCCCAGGCTGACGATGAAATTGACAAAAAGCTTTGTTATCAAAATAAGGTGAAGTAATCTTTGCAGGATCAATTTGTCTTATAGGAGGAAGAGTAAGCACATTTTGTTCCAATAACTTATTCATAATACTATGCAATGATTCATTCAAAGGAGTATACTTTCTTTCTTTCTTGAAAAATTTAGAAATAGGAGGCACACCTGATGCTGCATTCACATTGTTGTTGATAATGTTTTCATTGAATTTGATGGAATCTCTGTTCGGTTTAAACTTCCCAAATGGTTGTTGACTGCTATCACCCTTATCACTCGGAGCCATAGGATGTGATTGTTCCATTTGACTCACAGTCAGTTGATAATTGTGAAGAGTTGCACACAACTATTGGAAAGAAGTAAACTCAGAAAACAGAAGTTTGTCTCGAATATCTTTTTGTAAATTAGAAATAAAGATTCTTTGAATATCATTGTCAGGCACTGGAAAAGAAATTTGAGCATACAAATGCTTATATCTACCAATGAAATCAGTCACTTTTTCTTTAACACCTTGTTTACAATGCATTAAATCAATCAAAGTAACTTTAGGACTTATATTGTTTTGAAATTGTTGAATGAAAGCATTTGCAAGTTGTTCGAAAGAAGTAATAGAATAAGAAGGCAACGAGCAATACCATTGTAGGGCTTTGTCTCTTAATGTTCTAGTGAATAGTTTTGCGAGCAACCTTTGGTCATAAGCAAAATCGGTACATATTGTTTGAAAAGTCTTAACATGTGTTAGAGGATCTCCTTTACCATTATAAAGTTCCAAATGCGGGATTTCAACATGTTTAGGGGGAATAGCTCGAACAATGTCAAGAGAAAGTGGGCTCGCAACATCAAATGTGGGCACACTAAACTTAGATTGATTCATAGAGGCAATTTGTTGCTGTAAAGAAGAGACAGTTTGTGCAAGATTGTTAATGGTCGCTTCAGTCGAAGAGTTCATATTGGATGTATTAGATTGAGATGGAGGTGTTATGTTATTGAAAGAAGGTAGAGAGTAAGGTGGTGGGACTCTATGATAATTAGTCATAGGAGATGATTGGACAGGAGGAACACTACAAGGAGGAATAGAATGGTTAAATCAATTGTTCCCTTGCGTCATGTTCATTTGTGGAGATATAATAGGGACACTCATTGAAGGAATGAATGAAGAAGTTGGATTGAATGAAGGAAGAGGGTTAATTGAAGAAGAAGGGTTGCCCCCATGACTGGTGATCATAGGAGGAATGTCTTGTGTAGAAGTAGCCATTATGTTTGATGTAAAGGTAGGTATACTAGCAATAGGAGTTGTCAAAGGAATAGAATGATTGACTTGAGTAGGAGGTTGTGTATAACCTAAATTTTCAGCACAACTCTTCATAGGCATCACATTCGAATTCACAATGTGTGAAATACCACGCAAAATATCAATTCCATTCTTATCACTTTGAAGCATACGTTTTAGACCCTCAATTAAAGGAAAAGCTTGACTATCAGGGTATTCTTGAGACATCCATTGTCGAAAATCGTCAAATTGGTTATCCAATTTCGAAAGTTATTCTTCAGAAACCTCATGGAGAGCTTCTTCGTCATTAGGAGGATTATAGGAATTACCCATGTCCTCGTTAAAAAGGCTATTCAAATTAGGTTCCATCTCCTCAGTAGTTAAACCTCGGAAAGACTTAATTCTACGGCTTCGTCTAACGGGAATAGTGTAAGTAGGGCTTATTGTTGTAAAACTCATGCACTAGAAAGAGAGAGAAGATTTTGAATTTAGAGGTAGCAATTTTCAGTAAAATCAGCCAATCTTCTGGATTTAAGCTGTTAAATGCAATCACAACAGTCTCCCGAAATTTCAGAAAAAATGCCCAGGACCGTGGCGCCCGGAGTGCAACACAGTCCTTGCAACTTTTTTTGAAATTTGCAGGGATGAAAGGTATGATGATTTTAGAGCTAATCTGAAAAAATTGAGTGATTTTACGATCTGTAGATAGGCCAAATTAAAGTTGTAATCTCAAAATTGAACCCTATCAAGATTGTCGAAAAATGCAAAAATTTGAATTTTGAAAAAGAGAGGGAAACTAAAATTTTGAATTTTATGATTTTAGAGGGAATGTCAAGAGCAATGCAAATTTTGAAATTTGAAAATTGACTCAATTTCACGCAAAATTCAATTTTGAAAGCGGAAATCAAAGTTGTTGTAATTAAGCACTTAATTTCAAAAGTCACAAAATGCAAGAATTTGAATAAAGCACTAAAATTTTTAATGAATGATAACACACTTTTCAGATTTAGGACAGTAAGAACACAATTTTGACACAAAATTTCAATTTCAATGATTTTTAAATGTTTAGAAGCCTTAATCCAAGCAATCACAAGACCAACTTTGACTGTTATTTTGAAGGTGTTAAAATTGATAAAATCAGCCAAAATTCTGGATTTTAGCAGGAAAATACAGTAAGATCTCGCTCCCGAAATTTCGGAAAAAATGTCAGGGACGATGGCGCCCGGCGCCACGGTCCTCGCAAATTTTTTCCAAATTTTCAGGGATGAAAGATATTGTGATTTTATTGCGGAATCCAAAGTTACAGCTGATTTGGAGATGTTTTGATCAGTGAAATTGTCGGACAAAGGTTGAATCAAGAGGGTTTCAAAAATTAGGGTTTTGACACTTAACCACTTAATTTTCAGAATTAAAGCACAAATATGAATTGAAAATTTGTAATAGAAGGGCAGATCTGAAACAGGTATTAACATTTAGACATTTCGCAGGTTCAATTACTAAAAAGAAAATTTAGGGTTTTTATGCAATCACCTCTAAAATTTTGCAAAAAAACATGGAAATGTAATCAATTTTTTTAGATCTAAGCATGAAAAATCAGAAAGGATGTTCACGTCGGGTTCACCAAAATGTAAAGCGAAAAAATCGCGATCGAACCCTAGTTGCTCTCCCCTCTTCCGACTCCGAGGAGAGAGAAGGGAGGTTCGCTAGGATTCGATGGTTTTTCACTTAGAGGAGAGACTTTACATTCAAAAGAGGGGTTGAAACTCATAAGATCCAATCCCACACAATGTAAGATTGGATGCTAAATGAATTTCAAGGGTTAGGAAAGCAAGGCTACCCTCTTTTGTAAAGAATGTTGTTAAGGAAATTAAGCTAGGAATGCATAGAAAGTCATAAAGATTCGCTTATAAACTGAGTTCGGGTTATAGGATGAAGTTGCGGACCTGGAATTAGCAGTAAAATGTCGACACGGTGCTGTCCTGCAAATTTGAGCAAAAGTTGTCAGGACGATGGCGCCCGGCGCCACGGTCCTCCAAAAAATCCGCGAAATGAAGGGGGATCTGTTCGTCTCTGCACAAGGATTCCAGATCTTCAATTTCAGCCGCGTACCTGCAACCTACACACAGAAAAGTGAAGACGATTGGGGGGTTAGGGATTAGGGGTTTGCCTTTAGGTCAAACCTCGGTTTTGGAATTAACCAAGAAATGAGCAAGAGCTGTAAATGTAAATGTATGTAAAACAAGTACTAATACCTTGTTCTAAGGATGTTTGTATCCTTATGTGTGAAGGTTTAGATGTTGTATGTTGTATGTTGTATGTTGTAGCATGTAGTATGTGATCTCCTCTTCAATGGTTGAATCCTTGTCTTGAATGCAACACTTAGCCTTGAATGGAGACTTAGAAGGAATGCTTGAATGCTTGAATGCTTGAGTATAGTTTCCAAGCCTTTTTCATCATCTATTTGTCCTCCCCAAATGAGAGAGAAAAATATAGTTTATATACTTGTCAATTAGGGCTGACAGACTGATTTTCCCGACCTTAGGCCGACCAGGAAAGTTAATTTCCAATTTGCAAACAAAAAGACCCGAGACCCCTTAGGAGACCGGGCCCAAAATAGGACCCAGGGACCAGGGCGCTGGGCGCCATGGTCCTGGGGACCAGGGCGCTAGGCGCCCTGGTCCTGAGGGACTAGGGTGCTAGGCGCTCTGGTCCCACCTCCCGGGACATCAGGGTGCAAGGAGGTTCAGGCCAGGGTACTTGAAAAATGCAGTTTTCAGTGTCGTGAGCAAGTTTCAGGGTCTCCATTCAGGTTGCCTGTTGCGTCGCCATCGTGAAGACCAAAATGCAGTCGAAATTGCAAGTGTCGCAATTTTAGGACGCTACAGGTAAAAGTATAGGATTGCAAATACTCTACCCATTTGATATGACTATGATTCAACTTTCTTGGGAGTTGAAAAAACTAAGAGCTTGGTTATCAGTATAAACCACAAATTCTTTAGGTAATAAATAGTGCCTCCATTTCCAAAGTGATTGAACAAGTGTATATAACTCCAAATCATAGGAAGAATACCTTTTCTTGTCTTCATTGATCTTTTCACTGAAAAATGTAACCGGTCTATTGTCTTGACTGAGGACTGCTCCAACCACTATGTTGCTTGCATCACATTCTATAGTGAAGAGTTTTTCAAAGCTTGGAAGAACAAGGACAAGTTGAGTATCCACCTTTATCTTCAATATTTCAAATCCTTTTTGTGCCTCTTTTGTCCATTGAAACTTTGTCCTTACACCTCCTCTGATTGTATCAAGCATAGGTGCACATATCTCACTGAACCCCCTAATGAACTTCCTGTAAAATTGTGCCAAACCATGAAAAATCCTCACTTCACATGTTGTTTTACGTGTAGGCCAACTGATTATGCCTTCCACCTTTGAGGTATCCATCTTCAAATCACCACTCGAGATTACAAACCCAAGATATACCAGCTCATGTTTCATGAACTCACATTTCTCCAAATTGATAGTTAGTTGCTCATCACATAATTGCTTCAATACAATCTCTATATGCTTAAGATCTTCTTCTTTAAACTTACTAAAAATCAAGATGTCATCTAAATAAACAACAACAAATTTACCAATGTAATCCTTGAGTAGTTCATTCATGAGTCTCATGAATGTGCTAGGGGCATTTGTGAGTCCAAATGGCCTAACAAGTCATTCATAAAGTCCTTTTGTGGTCTTGAATGTTGTCTTCCACTCATCTTCATCCTTGATTCTGATTTGGTGGTAGCCACTCTTGAGGTCAATCTTGGTAAAATACTTAGCACCCCCTAAACAATCCATCAAATCTTCAATTCTTGGAATAGGAAACCTATACCTGATTGTAATCTAGTTGATGGCTCTTGAATCAGTACAAACCCTCCAAGTACCTCCCTTCTTTGGTGCCAAAATGGTGGGAATAGCACATGGATTGATTCTCTTTCTTATCAGACCATTGTTCAAAAGTTCCTGGATTTGTTTAGCCACTTCTTTATTATGCTTTGGTGTCATTTTGTAGGTTGCTTTATTAGGCAATGAGGCTTCGGGTATGAAGTCAATTTGATGACTTATAGCTCATTGAGGAGGAAAATTAGTAGGTATTCCATCACTTATGATCTCCTTAAACTAATTGAGTATCTGCTGCACTTCAATAGTATTACACACCTTCTTGTCCTTTTTTTCTTCTTTTGGTTTCACAAGTGCAAACCTCACTCTTCTCCTTCTTTGAGAGTGTTTATGAACTCCTTCTCACCAACTAATAGCACATTGGAACCTTTAGATCTACTCTCTTCTTGATCCCCTATGGACTGAATTTTATAGGTAACTCCATCTTTTTGAAAGGTATAGGAATTCTTTTCCCCGTGGTGTATTTCTTTCCTATCAAATTCCCAAGGCCTACCTAGGAGTATGTGGAAGGCATCCATTGGAAAGATATCACACAAAATCGTGTCTTTGTATCCTCCTATGGTGAAATCCACCCAAGTTTTCTCATTCACCAAAATATGCTACCCCTTGTTGAGCCAAGTAACCCTATAAGGATCACTATGTGGAATTCTTTGCAGTTTGAGTTTTCTTACTGCTTCTTCTAACACTATGTTATCAGTAGATCCTGAGTCCACCACCACTCTACACACTTTACCCATGATCTTGCACTTTATCCTAAACAAGGATCTTCTTTGACTAGGTTCATCCTTAACTGGTTCTTTGATCAAAACTCTTCTTATCATGAGATTCTCTCCAACCTCAAAATCTAATCTTACTTCTAATGTCTTCACATTTGTTGCATCTTCCTTAACATAACTTACTCTCCTTTCACCTCCTTCGGATGAAGAAGACTTCTCAGGGCATATATAGGCTAGGTGTCCAAGTTGATGGTAATTGTAGCACTTCATTCTGGAGAAATAGGACCCTCTTCCTTATCCACTAGACCTTCCTCTATTAGAGTTGCTAGATCCCCTTCCTCTATAGCTGCTCTTTCTATTGGAATCCCCACTTTTCTCTACCAACTTGGATTGCCCTTGGGATCTTTGGTCTACACCTCTTCCACCATAGCTACCCCTATGACCTCTGCCATCTTTTCCCCTACCTCTGCCTCTATTACTTTTCTCTTGTTTCTTTTTACTCTTCTCTTCCACCTTCAGTGCCAATTGATAGCACTTGTGGACAGTAGGACACAACAAACTTAACTCTTCTTGGATATTCCACCACAAACCATTCAAGTACCTGGAACCTTGATGCTTTCATCTTCCACCACCTTGGATCTCAAACACAACTTCTAAAATTCTTCAGTGTAGTTGCTCACATCTAGTTCTCTTTGTCTCAAATTTTGTCTCCTCTTTTGTAAATGAATTTCATAGTCTTCAGGGATATAGGTTTCTCTCACCTTGGCTAGCATTCCTTTCCAAGTGGCAATTAGGTTCTTACCCTCCTTTTATCTCTCCTCTTGGATTAACTTCCACCAAGTCAAGGTTGCTCCTCTCAATCTAGATTTGGCTACCTTCACCTTTTGTGCTTCACTAATTCCATCACATTCAAAGTTATTCTATAACCCTTCAATCCACTCCATGACCACTTTTGGTTCCATTTTTCCATAAAAAAGTGGCACTCCTTCTAAAGACTTTCCTCCTAAGGCTTTGATGGCTCTAAGGAAAGGTTCTTCAGGAAAAATGGGATCCGGTTCAGGTGTTTCATCCTATTCTACCACTTCTTTACCCTTTTCTTCATTGATTTTGATAGTTACCTTCTCAGTTTTGTCTTCTACTTCACCTAGTTTATTCTTCAATTGTTGCAATATTTCCCTGAGGAATATATTCTCTTCCTCTTGGTCTTCTACCATTTTGGCTAACTTGGCATTGTTAACCATCCTGAGGCTATTTTCACCCACTAACTCAGTCTCTAACATCAATTGGTTTCTTCCCAAATCTTACTTGCTCTGATACCACTTTGATAGTGAGGATCTCACAAAAGAGTTGCACTTTGATTTGTAGGTTAGTAAGAATTGTCATAGTGGGCTTCCATGCTTGTTTCCACCTTGATCTCCTCTTGAATCAATCACAACATCTAAACTCTTTTGGGAAGCTCTCTATCAACTAGTTTGCTCCAATTACTCAAGATCATGGCTAGAACTTACTGGGGTAAGTCCAACCATAAAGTTGTCAAAATATTTCACCTTCACTTGCAGGGGACTAGGAGGATGTTGAGATGGTGCAACAACTCCTACCATGAGTTTGGTGTCTTGTTTCCCTCCATTTCTTCATCGCTTTCATGAGTTCCTATTTTCTAGGCTTAGTAGCCCTAAGAGCCCCTTTTAGCCCTAACTTCACATTTTTTGCCTAATTACTAAAAAATATTCCAAAGGACCTCCTGATAATTTTAGTGATCTGAATACCCTTTTGGACATTCTTTGAGATTCAGGATGTTAGATTGTCTGATACGTTCGTATAGGTACGGACCCCAAAATGGCTCTTTTTAAGGGTTTGAGGTTTAAGAGTATTCTCCAATAGGGTTTAGTGATATCCACTCCATGTCACACCTACAAACTCTCTCTAAGACTCTACTAGACAACCATCTTCCATTCCAACCACTCGGCTCAGTCCCATTTGCTCATCCATGCAAGCAATCATGCAAATAACAGTCAAGTTCCCTAACCGGGCTATGGCAAAGCTCACCTAGGGCTTGATAGAAAATTACTACAAAAAAACTTTCAAGGAAATAAAATGAATATAAAAACTATACATAGGCTCCATGACTTTAATCCAAAATTCCATTGAGCAAACACAATGTGATTTCAAGTTGGAGTCATTGCTAGGGTCTTAATCCCTTTACTCGGACTGAGAGCAGTGCAAACAAGAAAATTTTCAAACACAACACTAAACCTACACAACGAAGGAGTAAAATCACTTCCAAATCACCACAAAAATTAATCCTTAACCACCATGAATGAACAATACCAAGATCAATCCATCTAGTACGGACTGCTATAAGCAAATTACAAGTTTTTATGCAAAATCTGGAAATTGCCTCCAATTGTTATTCAAAATTTGCTCTTTGGATCTTCCAACCCTTTTAAAATGATTTTAAAAGAATTATATATACCTAATTACTCACAACCAACCACCCATCATTTCCTTAAACACCGAGTTGATCATGTTTTCAAAAATTGCTCCAAAAGTTGCAAAAAGTTGTCAAGTAACAATGACAACTTTTGTTCCACCATGCATTTTTTAAACTTAAACATATCCACACATTATAAACCCCCTGGGATGGTTCCCTAACATCAAACCAACATTTCCAAAATCCTTATGAGGCCTTACAAGCAGTTTTACCCTATATTGCAAAATGATGCCATTTTTGGCTTACAAAGGCACATTGGCCAAAACTGAGAAAACAAGCTAACACTAGAGAGAAACAAACTACAAATAACCCTCAAACACACTTGTGGACCTAAAAACAGTCCTTTATTCAATCATTGATCCTATTGAGGATCATTCACTCCTAAATTGTGAAAATTTATCAAGAAATCTAGGTACTCTTGCACCAATTTCCCTCCTTTTTGACATGTTTTATTTTATAAACTTGGTTTCTTGACTTTGTCATCATCAGGTTTACACTTAATCAAGTGGATATTTTAAAAATTCCCACCATATTTTCACCCATATTCTGAGCTTTCTAACCTTATAATTTTTTAAAAATTTGAACAATAATAACATATTATTATTGAATTTCTTTTATCAGTGTCTCCATAGTTCTTGCAGACATAGGTGCGCCATTTTTTTGATAAATTTTGATATTATTATCCAAATTTAAAAATCTTTATATATTATTGTAGTGCACTTGATTCTTTACGATTATAAAAAAAAAATTATATTTTCGATTTGTTTAGTGCAACTTATGCTTCGTGCACGAACAGGTACCTAATTTTCAGGTTGTGCTCGATTGGAAAAATAATTTTAAAAAAATACTCAACAAAAAATTACAAAAAAATACACATATTCTAGTGCTCACTCTTAACTATCTTTCTGCAAAAGGATTTGTCAAAATACTAAATCTAACTAACTTTTTTGATGCGCACGTTAGACACTATGTTATGTTTTTCAGAAAAAATCAGGGTCTATTTTTCGTACATGAAGGATTTGACCCCCTTAATCTTATTTAATTTTGTAAAAAATTGGTAGTTTGGAAACTCGATTCAGAGTAATATAATATTTATTCTTTTATTATCTTCATATCTTGAGTGGATGACTTTCAAATTTTGACTCCAAGTTCAAGTTCATCTGATTTCAGAAAGAAAAAAAAGTATCCACTTATACCCCCCTTTTTGACCACCATCTTTGTGCACTTACCCCATTAGTGTCTGAAAAATATATATACAATAGAATTGAGATAATAATTCCCAGGGACCTCAACCCCTTTCAATTTTGTATTAATTTGAAGAGCACTCCAGAACAACAAGTGCCAATAAACAGAGATGCATCGTCAACTAACTATGTAGATCCCCAAACATTGTTAAAATCTATCAAAGGAAAGATAAAGATCCAAAGATGAAGGATATGGTGAATATTTTTTGATCGAGACATTTCTCATTGGTAAGTTGCATGTCTCACCTAAATCACATGGGAAACCACATCCTTTGTGCAAAGAATCTTTAGGCGAGTTGAACAAAGAAATTTTAGACGAAGATGTATCATATTGGCTTTATAAAGATTAAGCAGACATAACAGACACTCCACTAGTCCAATTGCCAATAGAACAATATGGAAAAGGTTTCACCATAATGCAGAAAAAAAGATATGATGGACATAGTAGTTTGAGACTGAACAAGAAAGGAAGATTAGAGCCAATCATACCTAAGATGCAACATAAATCTTTCGGGTTAGGTTTTGTACCATTGCAAATTGTAACCTCATCTATCAAAGTTCTTATGTGTGAAAAAGGTCATGATTCTGATTATGAAACAATACCTAAGGATCCCCACCTCGAAACCAACTCCAATGAATGGGAATGGGATTCATATTCATCCAGCTCGTATGTCTTAGACAATGTCTTCATTGAACCCAATGATTTACCTATGGAGGACAAACATCAAATTACTCCCCCTCTTGTGAAAACCACTTCTTGAGCTTGGATAGAAACATTTTGGAATCCTAGCGCTCAATCTAACTCAAGCAATTCATATAGTGACACAACCGACATGCCCCTTGTATACCCTGAGCTTATACAATGGGACCAACAAGAACTACATAGTACAAATTTCTTTGAGAATGATGAATAAATTCCAAAATTATTTGAGCTTTGTGAGGGCATACCACAAGGCGATCAGAAATCTAAGTTCATTATTGATTTGGGCTCCACAACATATTTTGGGGAGTCAACTCCCTCTTCTAGTCACAAAATTGAAAAGGAAAAAAATGAAAAGAATAGGTCTCTAGGTGAAAACTGAAAGGCACCTTTAGACTACAAAAAAGTAAAAATAAAGGACATATTTGAGGATAAAAACTTCTCTAGGATGCCAAGGATGGAAGAGTGGACATACCCCTATTAGGTCGGGACAAATCATCAATTCTTGTGAAAATGATTGAAGAAATCAATTTGGGTACACAAAAAGAGAAAATCTTGTAGAAGTTGAGAAAGCCAACTTCACAAACCCCGAAGATCACCTGCATGCAAATAACCTGTCACAGAAAGAAGAGATGGAGACAAACAAGCAAGGGTGCTCTGAAAGCTGAAAAATGTATTCATCCAAAAGAGAGATAAATTACAATGATGAATCCTTATAAAAGGATATTGTGCAACCCTAAAAGAAACCCTAATAGGTAGACATTTAATAATTAATATAATTATTAAATGTCACAAATGCAAACTAAAGTGAAATCTTAAGAGAGGAATAAAGGTAATTTAATCAACATGATTAAATTAAAACCTTTACTCTAACACCCCCCCTTAAGATGAGCAAAAGTGCAGTTACAAACATGTGCAAGAAAGCAAAGGTAACTACAATGCAAGAAAGTAAACTTGGGTCCCGGCAACAAGGCCTGATCAGGTACCCAATTACAACCAAATCTCTATAAAGTGGAGAAATAGAGAAAACCTCATGGGAAAAACTCTACTCCAAAAAGAGATGAAAGAAATAAATGCACTAATAACATAAGGATAGGAGGTGGATAACATGATACCCCCCATAGACAACTTCTATCATATAAGTACATATACAATGGTCTCCATAGGAGAAAAAGAAAGAGACTAGAAGCCCCCCCCACAATGAAGAAACTCCTGTCGCACATATGGATGCCTGAGGTAGAATCCAGAAAGAAATCCTGAAGCGGCATATAATATTCCTCCCCTTGGGAAGAAATGGATCCAAAGGACGAAGATGAAGAAACCCTGTGAAGAGAGAAGAATCAATCTGTCTCAAGATGTGTGCCATAATAGGATGCTGAAGAATCCCTCTGTCTGAACTGAAACAAAAGATGTCAAATCCAAACTGAACTGAAGACTCAAAAACTGCAACCTCTGAATGCACAGATGATGGTGGGCTAACAGCTGGAATATGGCTGTCAACAAAGAGGAGCTGAAAACCCTCAAAGTAATCCTCCAAGTCTGCAATATAGGACTCTACAAACAAAGATGAAATGCCTGCAAGATAAGAATCCCAAGTAGCCATGTCTGAAAGATGTGTGATGTCCTGCTTAGCTGAATCAATAGGAGCCAAAGAAGAGGCAATATCAAACTGATCAGGAACAAAAGGAGATGATGTTGATACATGTATAATCTCAATCTGAAGAGTAGGAACTGTGAGACAATCCTCTGATTCATCGGAATATGTAAGGGTGTCTAAATATTGAAGTTCCTTTAAAGTATCATGATCAAAAGGTGTGTTATCTCTCCAACCAATGGGTACAAGACAATCTGAAGCAGGATCCTTTGGGAATGGAGAAAGACTGGGGTCTCCATAGATCTCCCAAAGACGTGTCCAAAGTGAGTGAGGACAATCAATGCCCGATATAGCCCACACAGTGTCAGAATCAACACTAGACAAAATAACTCCTACTATGTGATTTCTAATGATATCCCAAGCTAGTTTTCCCTCTAAAGTTGCTGGTTCAGGTATGAGATCATACAAATAAGGCAAAATATTAAGCCACCTACAGTGTGTAAGTATGCCCGTTGCCCATGACTCATAATTACCCCGTTCTAGAAATACAACTGAAGGGTGAGTAGAAAAACCCATGATAACTCTTCAAATTAACAAATCTGAGACTAAATGACTTTAATACTGATAAAGCAGATCAAATAAAGCCATCCCATGCAAACAAATCATTTCCAAGTCTGAAACGTCCAAGTAAGTGACAGATGTGTGAAAACACAAAGTACTAAATAAAATGTACCTGGTGTAGATTCTGGAAAAATAAATGATAGATCTGGAAAGAGCACAGAAACCCCTTTCCAACGCCTATTCGTTTGCGAAAAACGGAGTCCGTATGCAAAAGATATGGCTCCTGGAGTGCAAAAAACTTGTTCTGACTTTGACTGGCAAAAAACACTGTAAAACGGCAAAATCAGAAAAAAAGATCTGCATCTTTTAGATCAGGCTCGGAACCAGCTTTCCAACGCCTATTTTCATTCGAAAATCCGAGCTAAAATGCCCGAGTTATACCCGATTTAGTAAAACTGCTCCAAAAAAGCCCAAATAGGCCCTTTAAGCCCTCAAGGGCTTAAAAAAAAAAAAGCCCCTGGTCCTCTGGGTGACCAGGGGCAGGCGCAGGAGGTGGCGGCGCGGGGGCGGCGCTGGGGCGGCGCAGCTGGCGGCGGGCGGCGCGCTGGCTGGGCGCGGGCTGAGAGCGGGCCGGCTGGCTGCGCGCAGGCGGCAGGCGGCGCGTGGGCGAGATACCGCCGGCGGCGGTGGACGCCGGGTGGCCGTCGGGCTGCTTACCGGCGGCGCGGCGGTTTACACTGGCTGCGCCCGGTTTTTTTGAAAAAACCGTGGTTTTTGTTTTTTTTTTTAATTTTTCCGCCTCGGTTTTCGTGCCCTAGGGTCGTACGGCCTTGGGGCATAAAAAAAATTTGCCTTCTGGTGCAACTGTGTCCAAATCGGATGAATTTTATATGGAAATAGGGGTTTTTGGGCGCTACGAGCTCAACAGTGAGGTCCGTTTGGGCTCAAAATGCACCGAAAAAAAAAATACCCCCCTATTCCAAAATAAAAAACAGAAAACAAACACAGATCTGATGCAACCAAAACCTGAAAATCAGATCTAACCCTCGTAGCTCCAAATTATTCAGAAGACGAACAGGAAGCAACAGGTCTGGAGCTCTGATACCATGTAGAAGTTGAGAAAGCCAACTTCACAGACCCCGAAGATCACCTGCATGCAAATAACCTGTCACAGAAAGAAGAGATGGAGACAAACAAGCAAGGGTGCTCTGAAAGCTGAAAAATGTATTCATCCAAGAGAGAGATAAATTACAATGATGAATCCTTATAAAAGGATATTGTGCAACCCTAAAAGAAACCCTAATAGGTAGACATTTAATAATTAATATAATTATTAAATGTCACAAATGCAAACTAAAGTGAAATCTTAAGAGAGGAATAAAGGTAATTTAATCAACATGATTAAATTAAAACCTTTACTCTAACAAATCTTGTCACATTTTTTCCTTTGAGAAATAAATCAACTTTGTGTGGTCTTATGCAAACATGTGAGGCTTAGATCCTGAATTGGTCCTTCATCATTTGCCGTTGAAACCAGGCTTCAAGCAAAAACTAAGAAAGATGCATCTGCAAATCACTTTATTGGTAAAAGTATAACTCAAAAATTTATTGGATGTTAGCTTTATAAAACAAATTGATTATGCTAAATGGATTTCAAATCTGTTACCAAATAATAAAGCTAATGGAGGCATAAGAATATGCACTGATTCTAGGGACTTGAATAAAGTGTGCCCTTAGGATGACTTTCCTCTACCAAATATCTATATCATATTAGACATGATAGCCAACTATGAGATGGTGTCATTGATGGATGAATTCTCTGAATACAACTAAATCCGAATAGCTTTGAAAGACCAACACAAAACTACATTCACATGTGCATGTAGCACATACTACTAGAATATGATGTCTTTTGGCCTTAACACTGCAGGAGTGACATATCAAAGAGATATGACAATGATATTACATGATTGCATGAATACCTTGATGGAGAACTATGTTGATGACTTACTATGCAAATTGGTTATAAGGGATAGTCATCTTGGCATTATAGGCCCAATCTTCGACCGAATGGAAGAATATAAACTCAGAACCCAAAGAAGTGTGTCTTTGGGGTAATGGAAGGCAAACTACTTAGGTACATCATTTCTAATAGAGGAATTGAAGTGGACCCTGCAGAGGTTAAAGCAATTATGGATATGCCTCCACTGACAAATCTACATCAACTAAGAAGCCTTTAGGGAAAATTATAATCAATCTGGTGATTCCTAGCTCAATTGGTAGACAAGTGTCACCCCTTCCAACATCTACTTCACAAATGGGTAGCCTTCAAATGGACTGATCAATGCAAACAGGCATTTCAAGCTATTAAAGATTATCTTCTCTCACTACCTGTGTTGATGCCTCTAAGAGATGGAAAGCCTTTCATTTTATACATCTCTGCAACTACTACAACACTAGGAGCTCTCCTAGCACAACAAGGTGAAGAAGGAAAATAGAGGGTAATTTACTATATTAGTCAAACATTAGTAGGATATGAATTGAATTATTCTACTATTGAGTGAGAATGCCTAGAAATGGTATTTGTTATCTAGAAGCTCTACCACTACATGCTAAATCCTAAGACACTACTAGTAGCAAAGATTGATCTATTAAAGTATTTATTTGGTAGACCAGATCTTACAGACCAGCTAGCAAAATGGGCTATGATCCTAAGCGAGTTTAATATTGAGTACACTAATAGAAAAGAAATAAAAGGACAAGTAATACCTTATCAACTCGCAGGTACACCTGTTCAAGATGATCATCCAATGCTAACTGACTTTCTAGATGAATTTGTCTTTGCAGCGACCCCTTGTAATCCATGGCAATTGTATTTTGATGGATCTCATACCAAATTTGGATCGAGGGCAAGCATATTATTTGTAACCCCTCGGGGTGGTGCCATTCCAAAGTCCTACTAGATCACTTATGATTATATGAATAATATTGTAGAGTACGAGGCTTTGGTCACATAGCTTCGAATGGAAATTCAGTGGCATATCACACATCTTCAAGTCTACAAGGATTCTCAACTGGTCATCCAACAAGTGAATGATGATTATGAGACAAAAGATGACAAACGTGTTCCCTATAAGAACTTAGTGAATTTCTTCAAAACAAAGTTCACAGTTATCCAATTCAATCAAGTCCTAAGACTCTAGAACAAATCAGTTGATGTCATGGCCACTATTGCTTCTATGATGGATATGCCACAAAACATGGACAGATGTGAATTATTGATGGAGGAATTATTGATCCCATCTTTTGAGATCTCGCAATTTTATATATTTTGTGTATAAATTTCCCATGGTATCATGACATATACGAATATATAAAATCCTAAACCTTACCTCCAAACTTATCCTCTTACCAACATCAATCATTTATCTGACAATCTACAAAATATATTATTATCGATGATACCATTTACCATCATTCCTTAGACCAAACCTCCTCAAATGTTTGGATTATGACAAAGTGAAAATTGCTTTACACGAATCTCATGATGGTATATGTGGGGTCCATTTCAATGGTCTTAGCCTAGCTAAAAAAATTGGTCGGAGCTAGATACTACTAGCCAACAATGGAAAAAGAGGCCCATGATTTTGCTAAGAAATGTTATAAATTCCAAATGCATGGAGATTTAATTCACACGCCAATACAAGAGATCCAACCTATAATATCTCCATGGTCCTTTTCTCAATGGGGATTAGATCTCATTGGTAAGATTCATCTGACATCAGCAAATGGACATAAATGTATTATAACTGCAACAAAATATTTCACAAAATGGATTGAGGCTATACCTATGACATATATTACTACCACACAAATTTCCAAGTTTATTCTGAACTACATCATATGCCAATATGGGGTCCCTCTTGCTATAGTCACTAATAATGGTTGTCCATTTAAAAAGAAAGATGTTAAATAACTCTATTAAAAGTTCCATATTTAGCACGATTTATCAACTCCTTACTATCCACAAAGTAATGGCCAAGATAAGGCGTCCAATAAGACTATTATTAAGATACTAAAAAAGGTTGTCAATGACACCAGCTGAGATTGGCATGTACAGTTAAATCTAGCCTCATGGGTCTGTTGTGCTTTCGTTTGAACCTCTACTGGAACAACACCTTATTCCTTGGTGTACGGACAAAGAAGCTATTCTTCCCTTGGAAGTGGAGATACCATCATTGAGAGTTTCTTTGCAGTACTTGATCGATGATGAAGCATATAGGGTATCCAAACTACATTAGTTAGAGATGTTAGATGAACGGCACCAACAAGCATTGACACATCTACAAGCTTACCAAAATCATCTCCATCGTAGCTATAATAAGAAGGTCAAAGGGTAATATTTTGGAATTGGAGACTTAGTGTTAAAGGAAAGCCCTAAGAATTCCCCGTCTGTGGAAATTTTTAAAGGAAAATTTGAGCCAAACTAGGTAGGTCATTTTGTTGTGACTGCATAATATAGCTCAGATGCATATCAATTGGCAATCCTAGAAGGAGAACAATTATTAGATCCTATCAACAACATTCACCTCTAGAAGTACTACACATGAGCCTTTTTCGGCTATTTTTCTATATGATATTGAAAAAATACAAAAAAATGAAAAAACTTTTAAAAAAATACAAAAGAAAATTGAAAAAGGAAAAAATACAAAAAAAATGAAAAAGGAAAAAATCATCACTTTGGTGAAAACCTAGCAAACAGGTGCCTTGTGTGAATTCAAAAAAATCTAAAAAGATATGAAAAATAACAAAAAAAAAAGTAAAGAAAAATCATTCGCCATCTAGTGAAAACCTGGCAAACAGGCACTTTGGGCAAGTACCATGGTGAAAACCTGGTAAACATGTGCCACATGTAAAAAGGTCATTGCTTCATTGTCTATCTTGATTCTATCTATACATAATACAAAGCTTTACCATGCCTACCCATTCTGGTTTGACCCTATATCCTTATCTCGGCCTGTGGTTGGTTAGCATTGAATGTCATTGTCCCACTCATTGCCAATCTATATATATTTTTGTCCTAGTAATTGTGCATACCTAGATCCTAATTGGAGGCAAATCCCTTGTCATGATCAATTGACAGAGTTATCATTGTGAACATCTTGGAAGCTATGACATGTATATAGCTTTAAAAGTCCTCAAAAAAACAACCAAAAATCAAATAAAGTCCAGAAAAAAGAAAAAAAAAACTAAAAATCAAATAAAGTCCTAAAAAGAAAACTAAAAATCAAATAAAGTCTAGAAAAAAATCCTAAAAATCAAATAAAGGCTTGAAAAAAATCTTAAAACCCAAATAAAGTCCTCTAAAAATTTAAAAAAATTGTAAAATGTCTTGAAATAATACAAAAACATTCATAAAGGTCCTAAAATAATCCAAAAACATCGAAAAATGTTGGGGACACTCATAGTCTCTATGACCTTCTTCTCCACACTGGAAACATGTTCCACGCAAGCCTACTCTTCTTGGTCCTCATCCTCTTCCTCTTCCTCTTCCTCTTTGATCTCCATTATTTTGATCGCAAGGATAGTAGGAAGTATTTCCCCTTTGATTTTGACTACTTCTAGAGTCATCATTCTTATTCTGGTCTTCATTTTAGCCTCCATAAGATCATCCACCAGTCTTTCCTCCATGACCTCTTCCATTTTGCTTGCTCTCAAATATCATATTTAGCTTCTCTTCTACCTTCAAATCAAATTGATATGAATCTTCAATGGTAGACATTCTTACCAAACTCAACTCTTCTCGAATACTCGGCTTCAACCCATTTATGTCACAGGAAAATTTCTCCTTGTTGGCCTTAGAATGACCTTTTCTAATAATAGCTTGATAGAATTCTTCTGTATACTCTTCAACAAATTTTCCTGCTCACTTCAACCCTTGCATATTTTTTAGCAAATCAATCTCATAACCAACAGGAATGAATTGCCCTTACAATGTGTCCATCATTCGATCCCATCTTGTTATTTTCTCTTTTCCTCTTCTATTTCTCTCTAATTGAACTTCTTTTCAACAAATACTCGCATGACCCTTTTGTTTGGTCTTTGCTAACTTTACCCTTTTGAGATCGCCCACTTTTTCATACTCAAAACATTCCTCCATATCATTGATCTAGTCGAACAGCTCTTCTAAATTAAGATTTTCAGAATATGTGGAGACTTCATGTTGGAATCAAGGAACACTAAGAGGGGGGGAGGGGGGGTGAATCGGTGTTCAGCAATCTTTAAATTTATTTAACTACTCATTCAACTACTTAATGCATATGAACAAAAGAAATATGCAAAAACATAAAGCAAATAACTACAACACTATAACACCACTTGATTTTTGTACACAGAAACCCAATTAAGGGAAAACCCACAATGGGGATGAACCCACAATATAAATATACTCTGCAAAAGTATAGAGATATTGCAAAGGGGAATGCACATGCATTTAGACACATTGCCTAGAGCTCACTACTCAAAATATTCCTCCATATTGTTAATCCAATCTATCATCTCTTCTGGATTAAGATTTCCAGAATATGTGGAGACTTCATGTTAGGAACAAGGAACACTGACAGGGGGGGCAGGGGGAGGGTGAATCAGTGTTTTGCAATCTTTAACTTTATTTAACTACTCATTCAACAACTGAATTCATATGAACAAAAGAAAGATGCAATAACATAAAGCAAATAACCACAACACCATAAGACCAAGATTTTTGTAAGTGGAAACCCAATTAAAGGAAAAACCCCAGTGGGGATGAACCCACAATATAAATATACTCTGCATAAGTATAGAGATATTGTAAAGGGGAATTCACATGCATTCAAACATACTACCTAGAGCACACTACTCAAATAAAGAAGGCTCACTACCTATAAATCTATTACAATAGATTACTGAAGTATATGAACTAAAAGGTAGCATCTACAAATGCTTGATGATAGTTCCAGTTAAGCTCAATAATCACACTTATCACACTCTGCCTTATACTATACACTAATCCACTATTTTTCAATAATCTATATAATGCCCCACCAAGAAACCCTAAAGGAATCAACTAAAATACTCGAAAAGGAGTGGAAATATTCTTTTTTTTAAACAATAATGAGCATACAATTGCATTAAGATAAAAGATTGCATTTAATTTCACAAGCGGGAGACTTAAACTGCAACTCCTAAAGGGTTTCCCAATGTGGACTACTTAATTAAACTTTAATCAATACTTAAGATCAATTAATCCACTTAAGATATCATTATACATTCATGAACTTAAATAAAGTAAGCAATGATTAAATCATACATCTGCACTTAATAACATAAAAATTCCTAAAGCCACATTTATAACAATTCATTCCATTGCATTGAATCAATAATTATATTTAATTAAATAAAACTCTACCATCTAAGTCTTGTCACAATTACATTGCATTTTCATTGCAAGGTCTCATAATAATACATCAAATTTACATCATAATTACATATTTGCCATGAAGACACACATAACCATAGGATACATCTGACCACATAAGGTCCAAGAGATACAAGAATGATCCAAAAAAAAACATTAGAATCCAACTAGTACATGGAGAAAAGAAAATCCAAGAGAGAAAGTTGGAGCATGTGCAAAACCAATCCTAGCAAAACTTGAACAAAACTCTCGATGGAAAAGGCACTACCACCCAACCGTGTGGCCCAAAAAGGAACCACCCCTCTGTAATAGGAGATAGAAGTAAGGCCCTCAAGAAAACCACAAAGAAAACAACACATAGTCTAAAACATCTCACCGACTAACCACATAAGACAAGAACATACAGAAAAGACTCCAACAAGAAAGGTCGGGTGTTACCATCACAAGGCTACACACTAATGAACATAAGGGAAGAGTGTCATCACATGGTTTGGAATGGGTTATCCTGGCAAGCCTCCATAGGCCTCAACCCCCATCCTAGGTTATCCTGGCAGCCTTTCTCGAACCCGTGGCCCCCATCCAAGACTCATGCAGATCCAACAAACCTTTTGTGAAGACAAGGTAGTTGGTTTTCCATTCTAGGCCTTCCCACTGCAACCTGAGTTTGTATGAGAACTCACCCATGAGTGGGGCACAATTAATCTTGATTAGTGTTTTAACTACCCAACCCCCTAATAAATTATTAGGTTATCACTTAATTATCCAACTTCTGAAGGGTTATCTTGGCAGCCACTTTGGACCCTAGTCCCCACTCGGAAGCCACTCTCCCTTATGACAATACACAACCTCCAAAGAACTCCAAGGCAAGAAGACTAAAGCCACCAAACAACACACAGAGTTCAAGCTCAACTAATAAAACCCTTGGTTAAATGAAACCTCTAACATAGGTATAACCAATAGGAGGTGACACAAATGGCATCACGGTTAACTCGCATCACATGACCACATGAAGGGAAAAATAAAGTCAAAAGAATCAAGACCTTAGTGTTTTCACATAACATTATTAAGATCGAGACTCAATACCAAATTGCTCAGCAAAAAAAACATTTCCCTTAAAACACATCCAATAACTTTTCCAAACAAAAATTAAAACAATAGATTTTTTTTTTAATTTCAAATTACACAAATAGCAATTCTTTAAAGGATTTAAACTCAAATAAACAACTTAGATTTCGAACAATATCCATATCATAAAATATGATTTCATTTAAAGAATAAACTCTTTTCACCAAAAGAATTCACATCATGCCCATTACAACGATCTAAATAGATCTCACATTTACCAATTTATATATAATGTGCTTGGATGAGTAATCAATCCTTGTCGTGAACTTGCTTCATCAAAATATTTATCACAATTCATTGTGGTAAACATGATACCATGTTTTACCTCACTAATAAGCAAGCCAAAATAGGGGGGCATATAGCTAATCATGAATTTCATCACCTTCCTTAGTAAGCATTAGGTGATTTTGTGATCTCACATGTGGTTTTGTAGGGTGTGGTCCCGAACTGTGTATTACAAATACCGCTTGGGGCTTCGTCTGACAACTTAATATCCATTTTCAAATGATGTTTACTTTTTTGTACTTTAGCTTGCATATGCATGTAGTGTCGTATGACTACTAAAGTGGGGTCTAAATGCAGTGTCGTAAATTGTACGCCCTTGCTAGGGTGCTACAATTTTACACATAGGTTAGAACCTACCTTAGTGTGTTTTGCATCTTGCATTTCTAATTTCCCTTTAAGAATTTAATTAATTAATTGAATTAAATCTAAAGCTATGTTTCATCACTTTAAATGTTATAAAGTTGAGCCCTTTACCCTAAGTGTGCCCCTTTTAATTTTATTCCTTCAATAAATCATTTAATCATAAACCTAAATTATGTCCTATTTTGATATTTTAGGCCCAATTTCGCATATAAAAACAAAACATCTTGAAATCAGTTTTAGCTTTGGGATTCACTCTAATATTATCATATCTAATGGCCCTAAAAATTTGGTCAGAAGTTGGTCAGACCATGGCGGGAATGCACATGGTGCTCATCTTTTTCCTCGAACTTTTGGGAGAATAATCCTATGATATAATAATGTTTAACCCCAAAATATTGGAAGGAAATTCAAATCCTGGGTTGTTCTAAACATGAAATTAAGATCTAGGGTTTCATATTTAAGAGCTCTCTTTCTTAATTTGAAGGGGTCTTCTTCTAAGAATCTAAGGGTAGGTTTTTGGAGCATAAAGAGTCTTCTTTGCAGTGAAAGAGTAGATCTTTGAAGTTTTCAACAACATTCAACATTAATCCACCAAACATTCATCAAGCATTATTTCATCAATTGGGAGCTTTTGAAGATGTAGGAGAACAATAGGAGATCATCAACTGAATATTGGCTTGTACCTCTCCCTTGGGGTTGGGTATGGTTTCATGTTATTTTCATATAAGCTACATTTTGATTTATATTCATTCTTTATATCACTTAGAATCATATATTTAGAGCATTTACTTTGTCAATCATAAGCAATTAGGGTTGCTCTAGATTGTTTGATTTCATTTTAGGATCTTGCACACACACAAGGTTCTTGCACACACATTTTCAGTATATTATCGGATATTTTTAGAGGTGGAAATCACCAACACAGAGGTTTGACTAAGGCAAAACCCTATATAGCCACCCAAAACCCTATTTTGCAGCTTCAAGTACAGGTTTGGATCCGAGCGTCACCGAAAGTTTCAAGACCGACAGAGCCCACAAAAATTGTTCTGGAGCGTAGATTTCACTAGAAACCCCTAGGGCAGGGGCATGGCATGCTGGTCCTACCCAGGACAGTGATGTGGCACCATGGTCATGACTTTTTTCAATAGGATTTGGCATAACAAAGTCTTGCAGGCTTCAGAACTCACCCTGTTAGTTGCAGCTCCAAACTTGCAGAATGGGACAGTGGCGTGGCACCCTGGTCTCGAACATTTTTGCTCAAATTTAAGACATAGGTGCACCTCTAATTTTTCCTCTTAATCTGTACTTTTCAATATTATATCATTTATCCTTTGATCTGCATTTCTAGATTAGGTTTTGCTTGCTTACTTGCATCCTAGGTTAGATTGCATTTTTGAATAATTCCTCTCATTTACAGAAAGGGAATAGAAACCCTAAGAGGTGATCCTCGACTCTCTCTTCCATACAAGAAGCAGCCTGAAGTGTGTCACCTCCCTAGGCTCTTTCGTATTCCATGAGTGTGTATGAGAGTGGGATTAGGGTTTCCACACTTAGTCTCACTTTTTCCCCTACACATCTCCAATGATTTGATCTTCAGAATGATTTAATTTCACATACCTAGGACTCTTTGAATTTTCTTGATTTTCTGACTCTTTCTGTTGTTCATTTGTCATTGTTGAATTTTCTAATGTTACCAGAGTCACCGATTCACTGTTCTGGACTGATTCTTGCATTATCGATTCAGGTCTAATAAATTGATCTTCCAGCCTACAGTCATATAATCTGATCTGATAATTTCCTTGCTCATCCACCTTGATATTTATGCTTTCAATTATCCTATTCAATCTTTTGTTGTAACATATATATGTTTTTCTCTTAGTAGAATATCCCAAAAATATTCCTTCATCACTTCTAGGATCAACCTTTCCTAATGCATCATCTCTTCTAATGTAACATTTACTTCCAAAATTTTTGAAATATCTGATAGTACGAGTATGACCAAATCATAATTCATAAGGAGTCTTACTAGTATCACCTTTTATGTGTACTCTATTGAAAGTGTATAAAGCGGTATTGACAGCTTCCCTCCAATAGATATCAGGTAATCTAGCTTCAGTCATCATTATCCTTGTAGCATCTAATATGGTTATGTTATTTCTTTCCACTAACCCATTCTACTATGGAGTCCTAGGTGCAGAAAGTTGTCTTATGATTCCATTCTTTTCACAAAATTTGTTGAGCTCACCGGATGTAAACTCGCCACCTTGATCTCATCTTAAGCACTTTATCTTTAGTCCTGTCTCAGTCTCAACCATAGCTTTAAAGATTTTGAATTTCCAAAGAGCTTCAAATTTTTGTTTCAAAAATGTCACCCACATCATTCTAGAATAATCATCAATAAGCAACATAAAGTATCTATCACCTTGAAAACTTTTAGTCCTTCTTGGTCCACTAAAATCAGTATGAATAAGATCAATAATTTCATTAGATTTATCATGTATACTTCTGAAAGAAGTTCTAACTTGCTTACCCATTTGACATTCTCTACATACCAGATTATGAGGTTTAACAATCTTGGGAAAATGTTTGACAGCCTGTATTGAACTGATCTTCACTATGCAATCAAAATTTACATGACACATCCTTTTATGCCATAACCAACTTTCATCAATATGAGCAATCAAGCAAGCCTTCTCACTGGAGTTCAAATGAAATATGTTTCCTTTGGTCTATGTTCCAAAAGCAATTTCCATTCCAGATCTATTGATGATCTTACATTTCCCATCCTTGAATTGCAAATGAAATCCTCTATCCACCATCTGACCTACAGTTAAAAGATTATGCGTTAAGCCTTCAACATAGTAAACATTGTCAGTATTAGTCTTACCATCCAATGATATTGTTCCCTTACATTTGATCCTACATGCCTTGTTGTCTCCAAATCTGACTAGTCCACTATCAAATTCTTGCAATGTTAGAAATTTCCTCTTGTCACCGATCATGTGATGTGAACAACCACTGTCTATGACCCATTCATCCTTCTCTTCAATTTTAGCAGCTAAAGCTTTTTCTTCAGTATGAGTTGCTTCAATGACAAGTTCTAAAGAATCATCCTTGATAGCAATAAAGACCCAATCTTTATCGGATCTTCAATTGTCGGTTCCACTTACAAGTTCATCATCGGTAATACCAAAATCATCATCACCAGCATAAAAGCATGATTTGTCCTTATTCCTTTTGAATCTAGGTCTACTCTGATATTTAGGATTAGGCTTATTACTCCTCACAAATCTTTCATGATTCCTAGAAGCTCTTTCAGAGCATCTAGAAGCAAAATGACCAATCTTATTGCATGAAAAACATTTAAAAGGGACTTTTCCTTCATACTTACTTACAGCTGGTCCTTTAGGAATTCTTCTAGAAATCAGGGCTTCCATCTCTTCAAGTTCTCTTTCTTCTCTCTTGATGTCCTCCAAATCTTTAGTATACAACTCCTTTCAATCTATCTTCTTCTTAATGGAGGTGGATGCTTTAAATGCAGTCTTTGTTTTAGCAGCGCTCTGATCTCCAAGTTATTCAATCTCAAAAGTAGTCAATTTCCCAAGCAATGTATCTCTGGAAATAGGGGTACTTGACATTGTCTGGAGTTCATTGATTTCAGTAGCCTTTATCTTGTAAACCAGAGGTAGAACTCTTAGAATCTTTGAAACAATCTCATCCTCATTGATTGATCCGCCACAACATTTGATACCCATGACAATCTCATTCACTCTATCCATGAAATAACTAATCTTCTCATCTTCTTCCATCTTCAAATTTCCATATCTTACTCGGAAACCTTCAAGTTTAGCAATCTTTACTGCCTGGTCACCTTCATAAAGAGTTTTAAGTTTCAACCAGATCTTGTTTGCATTCTCCAACTCTATGACATTCAATAACTTTTCATCAAATAGGGCACTTAACAATGCTTATTTTGCTCTAACATCATTTTCAACTTTCTTATGTTCATCAGTAGGTGTCGGTGTTCTAGAATTAGGAACATGAGGTATATATCCTTTCTCCACTATCTCCCAAACTTTAGTTCCAAGACATCTGAGATGAATCTTAATTTGCTCCTTCCATATTTTGTAATTTGTACCATCAAATTTGGGACTCTACTTCTGGTATGGATTAAAGGTAGAACTTGATGCTAATGCCATCGGATCTCCTCAAGTGGTTAAGCTTCTGCAGAGAGGACCTTGCTCTTATACCAATTGTTGGAATGATTTGATATCAGGATAAAACTAAGAGGGGGGTGTGAATTAGTTTTCTCACAAGTACACTAATTAATTCAACTAAAAACTTTATAGCAGAGCACAACACAATGAAAGATAAACCATGAAAGCACAACACACATGACACCAATATTTTGATGTGGAAAACACGATAAAGGGAAAAACCATGATGTGAAACCTTACCCACAATCTAGTAATACTTTTGTAGTAGTATATGAAATAATTACAATGGGGATTGCACTTGCAATCAAGCCAACTGCCTAGAGCTTACTGCTCAACATAAAAGGGAAGTCTCGCTAACTTACAAAGCATTGGACTACAATCCAAAAATAATGAACTAAGAGAGTAGCATCTACTAATGCTTGATACAGTTCCAATTAAGCACAAATGTCTGCCCTGCAATACAAAACCTTCTCAACCCTTCATCAAAAAGATATGACTCTATTCACACATAATCCTTTCTTTGATAATGCAGACATAACCACAAATCCCAAAACTATTACATAATTACATGAATAAGTCACCTATAAATACAGATCATCAACCTTATTGACAAGGTCGGCTAAAACCTAAACCCATAATTACAAAAATTACATCACACGATACCACCAAAGCAATATTATGATTTACATTACATAGCATGGACCTAATTCAAGTTCCCAAATAATTACATCCATTGTAAATTCTGCTAAAACCAAAATCCAACACATTTCACCAACTGGTAGAAACCCTCGATGCAATAACAAAAAGCGTAACCGTATCCAAATAGGACCATCATAATAGCATGCCAGCCAATGCAACACCACCAAACAATTAGGACACAATCAAGAAGTGCCTTTAGTTCAATAGAAACCATTCACATAAGCCAGATCAAAATCATCTAACTAAATCATCAAATATCACTTACCAGTAAAGCTAACCAGTACCAAGAAATGTCAACCGGAAATAAAAGTGATAGAAACCGAGATACCAAATCATCAACCAACAGAATATGGAAAGCATATAACCATCCAGAGTAAGAATCCAAAACCGAATCCAAAGATCTAATCATACCAGATCAAAATCACAACCAATAGCCAAGATGATCACCAAGACTAACTGGGATAGGTCCAACCAGGATAGCCTCCAACCAGGATACAGTGTTGACATCAATGACAACACTTAACCAAATCAAGCATATTGCCAATAGTTATTAGATTGGAAATTAGATTGTACTCACATAAGACTTTGTGTTTATGCTAATTTAGGGATATATTTTGAATTATTATAAGCAAGTGTAGTTAGTTTGTTAATTTGTAAAAAGTTTTATCAAGTGAAGGGATATATGTAAATTCTAAAAAAAGAGGATTATACACCTGGATCTTAACCCCTAAATTTGCTTTCAAGCTGTTCAAATACCGAAATTCTACCAGGGAACCTCCCCTTGATGATAGGAGAGACTTTGACTCGATATAAATATGTGTGAAATACATATTTTGTCATTGGTGTGCTAGTGACAAAATATTCACCCAACATAAATCTTGCACTTGTATGTTCAACTCTTCACTCTTTGTTGGAGTCATTTTATGGGCCGCTTTATTCGACAAATTGGCTCCAAGAATCAAGTCCATTTGATGACTAATTTTTCTCATTGGTGGTAATCCATCAAGTACATTATCAGATACAATATACTAAAACTCATCCAACAAATCTGAAACTTCCACAGGTACATCTTCTAGTTCCTCTTTATCAACTTTTGGAATTAAAGAAAAACACATATGCTCATGCTTCATGCCTTCTAGAAACTTCCTTCCATCAAATAAGCATATTCTTGCATTACTACATACTTTTTTCCTTTGTCTTCTTTAATGGCTTCAACTTGTGTCAAACACTATTCTTTGTCAAAGAATAGGTATTTGCATACCCATCATGTACTACATGATGATCAAATTGCCATGGTCTCCCTAACAACATATGACAAACATCCATAGGCATAATATGACATAATATCTCATCATTATGGTTTCCAATCTTGAATTTTACTAAAAAGTGTTCATTGACTAAAGCTTTATGGTGCTTCTGCATTCAAGCAATCCGAAAAGGATTTGGGTGCCTTCTTCTTTCTAACTTCAATTTACTAACCATTTCCTTAAAAACTAGTGTTGGGTACGGTTGTCATTGCACCAAATGGTCGACTTGTCAATGCCTGCTACAACCACTAGACACATAGAATCCATGGGAAGCGGTTAAGCCATGTCACAAACCCACCACTTGTGTTGCACAGAGACCAAGGGCGCACATCTTGCAACAATCCCCCCTCAATGAAAGTGGGGTTTGAACCCACGACCAAGCTCTAACACCATTTGCTGGAATCAAGGAACACTGGGGGGGTGAATCAATGTTCTACAATTTTTGGCAAGAGACATTGCTCAACTCGTCAAATATTGGAATTGATGGCAACTCTAGTCAGTGATTCTATCTGCAATTTATGTTTTACCTATACCAGAAGTCTGAGTGTATATTTGGTTAAGTCCCGTGAAGTTAGAACAAAGCATTCGACAGAATTCTGTATTTTGGTCATTATTTCACTTTAGTTGGATATTTTGTGTTACGCAGATATGGGAAGCTTGATAGATGTTTGTAGTACCTTTTTCCATGATTTTAGCCTTCTATAATAATTCATGTGCAAGTTAGAAGATCTGGTATATCTGTTTTTGGGTTGAATAATGTAGTATGGTCTACTTGTGTAATTGATCATTGTGCGGATTTGGTGGAGCCAACTTGGTGATTGTTTTTGTGTTTGAGGATGTTTAGCCAACTTATGGGAATCATGTGGACAATTATTTTTGGTCCACATATGTGAAGAGAGTGAAAATCAGGAAGGGTAGATTCAATGGTTAATATGCAAATAAACAAATCAAGACACAACAAAAACCATTATACCTTACTAATTTACCTTCTCCTTCGGATTGAGCCTTTGATAAAGCCAAAGATGCACCCCTCCTTGACTTGATTGGATTGGCTCCTCTTGAATGCAGTTGGCTCTCCAAATATGCACAAAGGATGATGAAATGGATGAAGGATGGATGGATAGGCAAGATGGAATGCTAAAAGGACTAAGTGAAGGATAAGAGGGAATTTTTCTAGAGTCTATGTACTTGGATTGATTGTTTGGACTCAATTGGACAACATGAAGTTATGATATTTGGAGATGAAAAATGAAGGAGTGGAGTCTCCAATTTTTAGAAAAGGGGGGGAGGAAATGAAGGGCTGGGATTGATCCAAGATGGAGGGTCAAGATTGCATGTGAGCCCACACATGGATCAAGGGAGATTGACAAGACAAGTGTGGAGTCCAAGAGATATGTTACAAAGGCCTTTCTTGTCTCCACACTCCTCAAAGTTCATTGGGAAGACTTCCCAATGCACCTAAGGAAGAGAAAAAGGAATAAAATATTTCTTGGATAATGAGAAGGAATTAAAAATTCCTTAAAAGGATGATCATAGGGATTGGAAGAATAAAAATAAATTAAAAATTCCTTCGAGGAAGAGACACCAAGAGGAATCTGAGATTTTTGAAAATCTCACATTCACCTAGGAAAAGAGAAATTAAGGAAGGTATATGAATGGGAGGTGCATGGAGAGATGTGAGGAGGTTATTTATGGAAAATGGTTGAGTTAGGGGACAAGAAGTTGACTTTGTGGCTAATTGTGAGGATTAGCCATTAGCAACTCATTAGGAGAGGGATTAGAAGAATGATTAGGTGAAATTAGGGCAAGTGGGATTTGTAGGAGAATATGACTAGGAGAGAGAATGAATGGAGGGAATTAAAAATTAGAGGAATAATGATAAGTGAGATTAAGGGTGCTTCTAGAAGAATTAATTAGGTAAATGATGGATTAGGAAAAGGTGATTTGTAGGAAAATCACCTTGGTTAATTAATTAATTGAAATTAATTAATCAAAGGGGAGATTTGGGAAGAATTAATTTTGGGGACTTTGGAACAATGAAGGTAGATTGATTTATTAAATAAATCAATTAATGGACTATAGTGATAATATTAATTAAATTCAATCAATATTGAGAAATAATAGGGATCGGCATAATTAATAAATTAATTATGTGAGGCAATTAAATTAATTAGTTAAAAATAATTAATTTAAGTGTCTACATTTTGCCCCTCTTTTATGCAATGACAAAATTTGGCGATGGGTAAAAGATAGAAGAAGAAGGATTCCCCGACGCAAAGCGAGGGTGGTGTATGCCCCCTCAAGAATTTTTCAGGATTTTTTGAAAAAAATTGGCGGAAAATTCTCAAAAAGAAGAAGGAAGGAGAAGAAGTGACGAGTGAACGAGAAAGAAAGATGGAGAGGTTTGAGTAAATAGAAGAGGAGATAGAATAAGGAAGAACACAAAGGGAGTGGGCCCACAAGGGGGCCCATATAAGCCACATTGGACCCAATGAAGGGTCATTGTCACACATAAGCATTGGAGCATTTTAGAGCCTAGAAGAAGAGAAGAAGAGATGGATCATGTTCCCACACGTGAGCACCATGCCAAGAGGGTTCACCGGTATGAGAGACCTGAGGTATATGGACCACTAGTATGTACGACTAACCTCATTTGTGATTTGGCAGATTTAGGCTAGAATTAGGGCTTAAAATAGGATTAAAAGTCTAATGGGATGGACATGTTGATCTTCGTTTCAGCACGTGCGCCCCTGGGGTAAAATGAGTGTTATTGGTTAGTGAGAGCACTTGCAGGTCATAGGGAATGACATGGGGTTTTGGGGTAGGCAAGCATGTTTGGTGCGAGTGCCTACCCTAGGATAGATTAGGGTTAGGTCGAGGAGGGAAGAAAGGTAGTGCGGCATGAACGTGAGCGCTGATTAGGTTTGAATACCCAAAGTCAGGGTTGGTTGGCGCGTGCAACTATGGCATAGCGCGAGCACTGAGTAAATCAGCGCATGCACTGGGAGAAAATAAAATGGGAAATTTGGTATAGAAGATGGCTTGGGGGGATCATAGATTCCTCGGGGATAGGATAGGGCCAATAATATGAGATGACAAAGTGATTTGCTTGGATGTAGATGGATTTGGGACCATTGGAGTTGAGGGAGCACTGACCAGCAACCATGATACTGTATAGGTAGTTGCAGGTGGATGAGTTAGAGATTCTGGCTATAGTGGGATTGCATTTCATCGACTGATGGCCAAGGATTCCATCTCATACAGCCATGATGATAACCCTGGTAGAGAGATGGGATAGTAGGTATAACACCTTCCACCTACCCACCGGCAAGGCGACAGTGACCCTACTAGATATATAGAAGATCTTGAGGATCTTGAAGATCCTCGAGTATCGGTTAGATGTAGCAGACTTCTACCTTCGGGAGATTCGCCAGCATGACACACTATCGATGTTGGATAGGAGAAGGATGCACTTGGGCAAGGCTATGGAGATCTGACACATCCCTCATTTAGTACCTATGATTTGCGGGTTCTTGAGTGGATGGATCATGCCTAATGTAGGAGGACATGGATTTCCCATTGGATGGAGCAGATGTGTATACTACATGATTCAGGATTATGTCAAGTATGCTTGGGGGGCCGTGATGTTGGCTTAGTTGTATCATGACATGCATCTTGTAGTATATAGGGAGTACACCAACCTATCAGTGGGGGTGACCCATCTTCACATATGGGCTTGGAAGCATATTGCAGTTACATGGCCATTAGGTGTACATGATAGATGGGCTCGACGACCATATATTGACAAGTACAGTGGTCTCTTACATTATACAAAGATAGGGGCCATCTAGTTCTGGTGCCACATTTTTTACGAGCTCCTAGTGTTCACATGGCAGCCATTTTTGGACAATGAGGCATGGAGGGGGGGTTGGCAGCTGCATTGGGCTGGGGTGGAGATGTGGCTCTTTGTTCAGTCCGTTTACATTATGGAGAATTATGCCCCTTATAGGGTAGGTAGACAGATCAGCTAAGTACATGATATAGTGGTGGACATACCATTATATCCTCAGACGACATGAGAGGTGAGGAGGTGGGGTTCGATAGTGAGTCCATTAGAGGGGAGGACCAGCTTCCAAACGGTGTTGTATTTGGTTTGGTTTGAGCAGAGGGGAGCGAGAGAGGATCCAGGGACTACTGGAGGTTACAGGAGCTGGTGGGAGAGACATTTTCCAGTGTACCTTACCACTCTTGGAGTTTTGGAGGATGACAAGCTACAACCGAAAATGGATGAGGTGGTTGGTGGAGATGAGGATGCACCTAGCGATAGGGTTTTGGCAGGAACAGGGAGGGGTGTTGGCGAGCACTGGAGGGGGGTGAGAGTGCTATGGAGGAAAGAGGTTAAGGCGGCCCAAAGACATGCAGCAGTACCAGTGATAGGGGAGGCAACTAGGGGAGGGGAGGGTGGTGTAGATGAGATTGTCCCCATGGAGATACCAGAGGTGTAGAGATAGGGTGTAGGGGCGGAGGTTGAAGGAGGGGTTGCATAGGTAGATTTTGATAGGGAGCTACAACAGAGAGATTTTATGAGGGTGAGGTTGCACTCGCTAGAGAATGAGGTGTAGGTTGAGAGGGCGAGGAGGAAAATATTAGAGGTGGAGGTGGAGAGGCTATGGTAGGAGGTCAATGATTTGACCAAGAGCCTACATATAGCCCGGACGGAGGTGGATGACCTGTGAGGGGAGAGGAAAGAGTCTGAGAGGGTGTTGGCAGAGGCTAGGTCAAGGATGGCGATAGGGGATTTACAAGATGCCCTACGATGACAAGAAGATGAGTTGGACGAGTTGCGAGCCAGAGTGCATAGGGGAAAGGCAGACGCTACACACCTATGGGGGGAGAGGGATGCAGCAAAATAGATGTTGGTCCTCGTAGGGCTTGGATATATGTTCTCGAATATGATGTAGCAGAGGGAGAGGGAGGAGAGGGCAGGTCGGGAGGTGGCCTATTACAGCGGATTGTACCATGGGGTGGTACCAGCATAGCAACAAGTAGCCTCTTATACTGAGAGTGTAAAATCCCATAAGACACACAGCTAGCACCCCACATAAAGCTAACAGATAGGTGGATTAGTGGGTTTCAGGCCACCTAGGGCAGGGGGAGTAGGAGGAGTGAGAGGAGGAGATGATGAGGAGGGGGCTAGGGAGACAGGTGGAGAGAGCTAGCTCCATTTTTCTTATGTGTTATTTTTTACCCTTCAAGGTGATCATTTTATTATGATAGACATATTTAATTTTGAGATATATATATGTGTAAAGTGGAAAAATCGCGATCGAACCCTAGTTGTTCTCCCCTCTTCTGACTCCGAGGAGAGAGAAGGGAGGTTCGCTAGGATTCGATGGTTTTTCACTTAGGGGAGAGACTTTACATTCAAAAGAGGGGTTGAAACTCATAAGATCCAATCCCACGCAATGCAAGATTGGATGCTAAATGAATTTCAAGGGTTAGGAAAGCAAGGCTACCCTCTTTTGTAAAGAATGTTGTTAAGGAAATTAAGCTAAGCATGCATAGAAAGTCATAAAGATTCGCTTATAAACTGAGTTCGGGTTATAGGATGAAGCTGCGGACCTGGAATTAGCAGTAAAATGTCGATACGGCGCTGTCCTGCAAATTTGAGCAAAAGTTGTCAGGACGATGGCGCCCGGCGCCACGGTCCTCCGAAAAATCCGCGAAACGAAGGGGGATCTGTTCGTCTCTGCACAAGGATTCCAGATCTTCAATTTCAGTCGCGTACCTGCAACCTACACACAGAAAAGTGAAGACGATTGGGGGGTTAGGGATTGGGGGTTTGCCTTTAGGTCAAACCCCGGTTTTGGAATTAACCAAGAAATGAGCAAGAGCTGTAAATGTAAATGACTGTAAAACAAGTACTAATACCTTGTTCTAAGGATGTTTGTATCCTTATGTGCGAAGGTTTAGATGTTGTATGTTGTATGTTGTATGTTGTAGCATGTAGTATGTGATCTCCTCTTCAATGGTTGAATCCTTGTCTTGAATGCAACACTTAGCCTTGAATGGAGACTTGAAATGATCAATTGCTTGAAATAATGCTTGAATGCTTGAATGCTTGAGTATAGTTTCCACGCCTTGTACACATATCCTCTTCATCTATCCCAAATGAGAGAGAAAAATGTAGTTTATATACTTGTCATTTAGGGCTAATAGACTGATTTTCCCGACATTAGGCCGACCAGGGAAAGTTAATTTCCAAATTGCAAACAAAAAGACCTGAGCCCCTTAGGAGAACGGGCCCAAAATAGGACCCAGGGACCAGGGCGCTGGGCGCTCTGGTCCCACCTCCCGGGACAGCAGGGTGCAAGGAGGTTCAGGCCAGGGTGCTTGAAAAATGCATTTTTCAGTGTCGTGAGCAAGTTTCAGGGTCTCCATTCAGGTTGCGTGTTGCGTCGCCATCGTGAAGACTGAAATGCAGTCGAAATTGCAAGTGTCGCAATTTTAGGACGCTACATTTAGCCCCCACTTTAGCGGGAGTATGTATGCTCATACTTCCGGTAAAGTACAAGGAAACAACATTGAAAGACTTTCACCACATCAAGGAGGCAAGATACACCGAGCCCCCAGTGGACTAAGGATCTTACGACTTCGATTGACAAAGTAAAAGGGAAGATCACGAGGAAGAACCATGACTGTCAGTAGTAAGGTTCCCTCACTATGAGTCATGCAAGAAAGATATCAAAAATTTTCAAGGCAAGGTTAAATTTACCAAGAAATTTTCAAGTATCTTGAAAAGATATGAACGGGATGTATGCCCCCCTACGTTAAAGCGATCGCACATGCCTCACCGGGGGTGATTGTTTTAACGTAGTGATACATATAAGAAATGAAAAAGGAGCACGTTATCGCAAGGATTTAGCCCCCAAGTGTGAGATAAACCCAAGGATAATAGACACAAAACACAAAGCACGAGGTGACTTCGCTTTCCTCGGGGTCAATATGCTGTATGATAATTCATGTATATATATCATATGTATGTATGCATAATTGTTCTTCATTCCCCAATCAAGGAAGGTCACCTAGAAGAAGGGAACACATGTGTCTTTTGAGTCAACATGAGAGAGATCGAGAGATCTCAATGCTTTGCATCGTCCTCAAGTAGACAACACCAAGGACAACAAATAGAAGAATGAGAATAACATATAGAAAAAGTAACAAAAGAGAGGGGGAGAGAGTCTACTATGCTAATGTAACTAGTCTAGCACGTCATCTACCCCCCGATCTTGCTGATCAATGTTTTGGGAAGGCAGGGAACACGCTAGAGGAGGAACATCCAACATAGCAGATGGAGCTATCACAAGATCCAAACAAGGGCTATGTTCATGTTCCGAGCCACATTGTTCTTGTCTAGGAGCTAGGATAAGTGCTTTAGAAAATTCATTAGATAAATGGTTATCAACATCAACAAGTTCATATTCACTATCAGAAGCAAGAGGAGTAACATTTTCATCTATATCATCATCAAGATTTATAAAAATAGGATCTTTAACTCGCACAGGATCAAGACCATCATGCATCTTATGTTTTGGAGATTTAGGCTCAATGTCCGGCTGAGGAGAAAATGAAATAATGCTTGTTGAAGGTGTTTTTGGAGATTGCAAAGTTTGAGCTCTAAGACGACACTTTCGCCGGCGTTCACGTGCAGAACGATTTCGTCTAGTCTTAGTAGGAAGTTACGAAGACTGAGGAGGAGGAATGTTCTCATCCTTAGCACTTGGGTGTTTAGGTTGTGGTCTCTTAGGCTGGATAATAGGAGAAGAAGAAGGTCTCTTCTCTCTATAAAAAGAAGGAGGAGGAACTGCTCCATACAAAGGAGGAATTTTTGGTTTAGGGAGAAGACCAAGTCCATCATGACGAGGAGGTATAGGTCTACTCTTAGGAAGTTTATTAGGTATAGACATAGTCACATCCATAGGGATGGGTTGGGAATCTTCTTGAGGAAAGACATTAGTTTTATCTTTCAAAGGAAGAACTTCCTTCTCAAGAATGATAGGAATGTCAAGTTTAAGTGTTCTAGGTTCACTTAGAGATAGGATCATATCTGTTTTCCACTTTTGATAAGATTTGAAAAGATGATCACTTCGCGGAGGAAGAGATTGGAATTGTTTAGGCCAAAGTAATCAAGAGGAACACTAGAGGTTCTTTCAGCTGGTTTAAAGAGACTATGATTGACAGTAACAACTTCACCATTGTGGGGAAATTTCAAACACTTATGAATAGGAGAAGCAATAGCTTTCATGGAAGATAGCCAAGGATAGCCAAGCTTCACACGAAATTGTTCGGAAGATGGAATAATAGCAAAGTTCACATCAAGAGATTTGTTATGGACCTCAATAGGCAATGTAATAGAACCAATTGCAGGAGAAGAAAATGCATCAAATAATTTCACAATCACATCTATTTTGTCATAGATCACTTGATTCAATTGCAAAGTAAAAAGAAATTCTTCAGTAATAACATTAACCATGCACGAAGGATCAATAAGCACTCCACGGCAAGGTGTATTTTTGACTTTTGCAACTATGTATAAAGGACCATCAGGTGCCCTAATGGTTTCGCTAGAATCAAATGTGATGGAAGGTTCTTTAAGGATTTCTTGCTGCTCTCCAAAGTTAATCACATTCGGAGTCATAGACACAAGACCATCAGATGAGAGAGAGGAATCATTAGTCTCAATCGCATTAGAGGTATGAGAAGGCAATGGATCAGTGAAAATCTGAAGATTTTGGTTAGGAGGATCTACAGATGTGTTGCCTTTATCATTCACTCCAGAAACAGAGATAGTATTATTATCAATCAAATCTTGAATTTTACCCTTTAAAGCAAAACATTTTTCAGTATCATGCCCCGGCTGACGATGAAATTGACAAAAGGCTTTGTTATCAAAATAAGGTGAAGTAATCTTTGTAGGATCAATTTGTCTTATAGGAGGAAGAGTAAGCACATTTTGTTCCAATAACTTATTCATAATACTATGCAATGATTCATTCAAAGGAGTATACTTTCTTTCTCTCTTGAAAAACTTAGAAATAGGAGGCACACCTGATGCTGCATTCACATTGTTGTTGATGATGTTTTCATTGAATTTGATGGAATCTCTGTTCGGTTTAAACTTCCCAAATGGTTGTTGACTGCTATCACCCTTATCACTCGGAGCCATAGGATGTGATTGTTCCATTTGACTCACAGTCAGTTGATAATTGTGAAGAGTTGCACACAACTATTGGAAAGAAGTAAACTCAGAAAACAGAAGTTTGTCTCGAATATCTTTTTGTAAATTAGAAATAAAGATTCTTTGAATATCATTGTCAGGCACTGGAAAAGAAATTTGAGCATACAAATGCTTATATCTACCAATGAAATCAGTCACTTTTTCTTTAACACCTTGTTTACAATGCATTAAATCAATCAAAGTAACTTTAGGACTTATATTGTTTTGAAATTGTTGAATGAAAGCATTTGCAAGTTGTTCGAAAGAAGAAATAGAATAGGAAGGCAACGAGCAATACCATATTAGGGCTTTGTCTCTTAATGTTCTAGTAAATAGTTTTGCAAGCAACCTTTGGTCATAAGCAAAATCGGTACAAATTGTTTGAAAAGTCTTAACATGTGGTAGAGGATCTCCTTTACCATTATAAAGTTCCAAATGCGGGATTTCAACATGTTTAGGAGGGATAGCTCGAACAATGTCAAGAGAAAGTGGGCTCCCAACATCAAATGTGGGCACACTAAACTTAGATTGATTCATAGAGGCAATTTGTTGCTGTAAAGAAGAAACGGTTTGTGCAAGATTGTTAATGGTCGCTTCAGTCGAAGAATTCATATTGGATGTGTTAGATTGAGATGGAGGTGTTATGTTATTGAGAGAAGGTAGAGAGTAAGGTGGTGGGACCCTATGATAATTAGTCATAGGAGATGATTGGATAGGAGGAACACTACAAGGAGGAATACAATGATTAAATGAATTGCCCCCTTGCGTCATGTTCATTTGTGGAGATATAATAGGAACACTCATTGAAGGGACGAATGAAGAAATCGGATTGAATGAAGGAATAGGGTTAATTGAAGAAGAGGGATTGTCCCCATGACTGGTGATCACAGGAGGAATGTCTTGTGTAGAAGTAGCCATTATGTTTGATGTAAAAGTAGGTATGCTAGCAATAAAAGTCGTCAAAGGAATAGAATGATTGACTTGTGTAGGAGGTTGTGTATAACCCAAATTTTCAGCACAACTTTTCATAGGCATCACATTCGAATTCACAATGTGTGAAATACCACGCAAAATATCAATTCCATTCTTATCACTTTGAAGCATACATTTTAGACCCTCAATTAAAGGAAGAGCTTGACTATCAGGGTATTCTTGAGACATCCATTGTCGAAAATCGTCAAATTGGTTATCCAATTTCGAAAGTTGTTCTTCAGAAACCTCATGGAGAGCTTCTTCATCATTAGGAGGATTAGAGGAATTACCCATGTCCTCGTTAAAAAGGCTATTCAAATTAGGTTCCATCTCCTCAGTAATTAAACCTCGGAAAGACTTAATTCTACGGCTTCGTCTAACGGGAATAGTGTAAGTAGGGCTTATTGTTGTAAAACTCATGCACTAGAGAAGGAGAGAAAATTTTGAATTTAGAGGTAGCAATTTTCAATAAAATCAACCAATTTTCTAGATTTAAGCTGTTAAATGCAATCACAACAGTCTCCCGAAATTTCGGAAAAAATGTCCGGGACCGTGGCGCCCGGAGTGCAACACGGTCCCTGCAACTTTTTTTGTAATTTGCAGGGATGAAAGGTATGATGATTTTAGAGCTAATCTGAAAAAATTGAGTGATTTTACGATCTGTAGATAGGCCAAATTAAAGTTGCAAATTCAAAATTGAACCCTATCAAGATTGTCGAAAAATGCAAAATTTGAATTTTGAAAAAGAGAGGGAAACTGAAATTTTGAATTTTATGATTTTAGAGGGAATGTCAAAAGCAATGCAAATTTTGAAATTCAAAAATTGACTCAATTTCACGCAAAATTCAATTTTGAAAGCGGAAATCGAAGTTGTTGTAATTAAGCACTTAATTTCAAAAATCACAAAATGTAAGAATTTGAATAAAGCACTGGAATTTCGAATGACTGCAAACACAATTTTCAGATTTATGATAATAAAAACGCAATTTTGACACAAAATTTTAATTTCAATGACTTTTGAATGATTAGAAGCCTTAGACCAAGCAATCGCAAGACCAACTTTGACTGTAATTTTGAAAGTGTTATAATTGACAAAATCAGCCAAAATTCTGGATTTTAGCAGGAAAATACAGCAAGATCTCGCTCCCGAAATTTTGGAAAAAATGTCGGGGACGATGGCACTCGGAGTGCAACACAGTCCTCGCAACTTTTTTCCAAATTTTCAGGGATGAAAGATATTGTGATTTATTGCGGAATCCAAAGTTACAGCTGATTTGGAGATGTTTAGATTGGTCAAATTGTCGGACAAAGGTTGAATTAAGAGGGTTTCAAAAATTAGGGTTTTGACATTTAACCACTTAATTTTCAGAATTAAAGCACAAATATGAATTGAAAATTTGTAATAGAAAGGCAGATCTGAAACAGGCATTAACATTTAGACATTTCGCAAATTCAATTACCAAAAAGAAAATTTAGGGTTTTTATGCAATCACCTCTAAAATTTTGCAAAAGATCAAACATGGAAATGTAATCAATTTTTTCAGATCTAAGCATGAAAAATCAGAAAGGATGTTCACGTCGGGTTCACCAAAATGTAAAGCGGAAAAATCGTGATCGAACCCTAGTTGTTCTCCCCTCTTCCGACTCCGAGGAGAGAGAAGGGAGGTTCGCTAGGATTCGATGGTTTTTCACTTAGGGGAGAGACTTTACATTCAAAAGAGGGGTTGAAACTCATAAGATCCAATCCCACGCAATGCAAGATTGGATGCTAAATGAATTTCAAGGGTTAGGAAAGCAAGGCTACCCTCTTTTGTAAAGAATGTTGTTAAGGAAATTAAGCTAAGCATGCATAGAAAGTCATAAAGATTCGCTTATAAACTGAGTTTGAGTTATAGGATGAAGCTGCGGACCTGGAATTAGCAGTAAAATGTCGATACGGCGTTGTCCTGCAAATTTGAGCAAAAGTTGTCGGGACGATGGCGCCCGGCGCCACGGTCCTCCGAAAAATCCGCGAAACGAAGGGGGATCTGTTCGTCTCTGCACAAGGATTCCAGATCTTCAATTTCAGCCGCGTACCTGCAACCTACACACAGAAAAGCGAAGACGATTGGGGGGTTAGGGATTAGGGGTTTGCCTTTAGGTCAAACCTCGGTTTTGGAATTAACCAAGAAATGAGCAAGAGCTGTAAATGTAAATGACTGTAAAACAAGTACTAATACCTTGTTCTAAGGATGTTTGTATCCTTATGTGCGAAGGTTTAGATGTTGTATGTTGTATGTTGTATGTTGTAGCATGTAGTATGTGATCTCCTCTTCAATGGTTGAATCCTTGTCTTGAATGCAACACTTAGCCTTGAATGGAGACTTGAAATGATCAATTGCTTGAAAGAATGCTTGAATGCTTGAATGCTTGAGTATAGTTTCCACGCCTTGTACACATATCCTCTTCATCTATCCCAAATGAGAGAGAAAAATGTAGTTTATATACTTGTCATTTAGGGCTAATAGACTGATTTTCCCGACCTTAGGCCGACCAGGGAAAGTTAATTTCCAAATTGCAAACAAAAAGACCCGAGCCCCTTAGGAGACCGGGCCCAAAATAGGACCCAGGGACCAGGGCGCTGGGCGCCATGGTCCTGGGGACCAGGGCACTGGGCACCATGGTCCTGGGGACCAGGGCGCTGGGCGCCCTGGTCCTGAGGGACCAGGGCGTTGGGCGCTCTGGTCCCACCTCCCGGGACAGCAGGGTGCAAGGAGGTTCAGGCCAGGGTGCTTGAAAAATGCAGTTTTCAGTGTCGTGAGCAAGTTTCAGGGTCTCCATTCAGGTTGCGTGTTGCGTCGCCATCGTGAAGACTGAAATGCAGTCGAAATTGCAAGTGTCACAATTTTAGGACGCTACAATATGATTTTTGGCAGTGGTTATACATGTATCTTATTATGGACATTATGATGGACTCTATTTATTATTTTATGATGTGATGCATGGATAATGATTATGGATGTATTTTGCTGACCTATTTGTGATACAGGATGAGTGCTTATATATGTCTATGATTATGATGTGTTGCTGACATGTTCATGGATGCGGGATGGATACATGTGCTTGTGAGTATGATATGTTATGGATGAAGGATGATTAATTATGTGGATGCATATGTTTCTAAGATTTTTTGATGTGTATACATGTTGTATATGAGTATGATTATATATGATGTTTATTGTATGATGGATACAATGATGTGAGAAACTGGATATGCAATGTAATGATAAATGTGGATGCAAATGATTAATGAATAATGCAATCGAAGTGATAAAGTAATAAATACAATCTAAATGAGTGATAAATGAAATCTAAATGGAAAATGAATGATAAATGCAATGCAATCTAAATGCTATGCAAATGACTAATGGATGATGCAATGAATAAATAATGCAATGTAAGTGAATTATTAATGCAAGATGAATGATGAATGTAATCTAAATGAATGAATGTAATCTAAATGGATAATGCAATCTAAATGAATAATGCAGTGAAATGAATGGATAATGCAATCTGAATGATGTAACTTAAATGAATGATATATTCAAGGTGAATGTAAATGAATGATAAATGCAATCATGAATAATAAATGTAATGCAATCTATATGGGTAGTGCAATAGAAGTGGTTAATGTGTATGGAAATGATTAATGGATAATGCAATCTAAGTGAATAATGCAATGAAATGAATAGATAATGTAACCTAAATGAGTAATGGAAAATGTTTTGTGAATATGTTGATAATAATGCAATGACCTTAGATAGAAATAGAAGAATAGGAGAAAAAATTGAAGACTTCACGAGGGTGTTAGATGAGAGGAATTAGGAATTTATGGGATGATGGGGAGAGTTGTGCACAAAAGATGTGGAGAGCCAACCTTGTTTTTATATTGCCCTAGGTAACCCACACCATTGATTATAGGAACCAGGATGCCATGAGAAACCCAAGGCATGGACTGACACACAGTCAAGAGGGAATTCCTTACACACATCTATGCAAGTGTTAAGAAACACTGATACAAAGTTGTGGGTGTGTGAAAGGAAACCCTTAAACACACTAATATCCCTTGTACACGACAAGGTAAGTGTTGATAAACACTAGTACCAAGTCGTCAGTTTGTACAAGAGAGATCCAAAACACACCATGCCATGAAAATATGCCCCAATATGCACCTATTGTAAACATACCTGGATATGGAAGATCCAGGAAATCATAGATAGGAGCAGTCGTAGGACAAAAGATGCAAGTCAAAAATGAAAATCCAAGAAATCCAGGAAGTTACCCATACGTGATCAATTGATGTCTCTATCCAAGAGTAGGATTAGGATGAAAGATTAAACTGCCAGGTGAGGGAAGGATTCATCCCAAGGGAAAAGGATGGGGTAGGGTGGGATTGACTAGGCAATTGACTAGATGACCATGAGGAATAACCTGCAGATGTAGGACTAACATCTAGACTTGATGAAACTCACATAGAGGCACAATCTCAATAAACGACAGACAAAAGCTCAGTTTGATGAGATGATCCTTATTCATGATTTGGGAAAAGACTCATTATCATGTGAGTGATTATTCTAGGAGAATTGGGTGAATATTATGGTGGGAAGATTGGATAGCGACGATCATATGGATAGATGGTGAGGGAATTTGACCTGATAGATGATGGATCTAGATTATTTACTATAATGGTGGGAAAATGGTGAATGATAGATCAAGAGGAAAACTACCCTTTCCCTCAAAGAGAGATGAGATTTTCACTATTGATTATCCTTCAAGCTCTTTTCACCATTACATTAGGAATGGGGAGATGATAATTCACTAGATTCAATCTCTCCACACAAAGATGGTAGATTGAATTCTGAATGAATTGTGAATGTTAAGTTGATCCCCTCTTTCGTGTTTGATTTAGAAAGGAAATTGATTGAATTATGTAGTACAAAAGTGACAAATAATTGATTATAACTTGAGATCATAATATGGGATGAAGTTGTGCACCTGGATCTGGCAATAAAATGTCAAGATGTAGTTGCCCTACGAATTTGAGGAAAAGTTGTCTGGACCATGGAGGGAATGTACACAGTCCTCCAAAAAATCCGCGAAACGAAAAGGGTTTTTCCGCCTCTGCAAATGAAGCCCAAATATGAAAGTATAGGTGCGTACCTGCAACCTACACATAGAAAAGAGAGGAAAATGGGTTGGGGCTGGGGATTTGCCTTTAGGTCAAACCCCAATTTTGGAAATAACCAAGTAATGAAAGAAAGTACTTGCAAGTAGATGTAAATGAAAGACTGAATTGTAAATGACCTCAAGGGAGGTTGTAGTATAAATGTTGATAGAAATTATTGTGTGGAATTGAATTTTAAAATTAATCTCCTCTTCAATGGTTGAATCCTTGACTTGAATGCAACACCTAGCCTTGGAGGGAGACTTGAGAATGCTCAATGCTGGAAAAGAATGCTTGATCGCTTGTGTATACTCCAATCTTATCCAACTTCAACTTATGAAAATGAGATGATGAATTCTCCTTAAATACATGTTAGTGGATTTGATTTTCATCATGGGCCAACATTGGGAGAGTTTTATCGCTCACTGCACAACCCACAATGCATTCTCTAGGAAGGTCCTACCCCAAAATAGGGCAGGGACAGGGGCACCACGCCTTTGTCCTGGGAGGAAAAGGGTGCCACACCAATATCCTAGGGGGGAGAGGGGCACCACACCCCCGTACTACCCCTTTCTCCAAGGTAGAGTACGGACACAGTGATGCAGAGGCCAAGGAAGAAGTTGTTTTTGCAAGTTAAGCAATCTCTTATCTTCAATCAGGCTAGAGGATTCTAGTTCACATGCGTGAGGACCCTAATGTAGTAAAAAATTAGTAGGGTTGCAATTTTATGATACTAAATTTACCTTGGCTCCTGCATGCAGGTTTTCACCAAGGTACTTACCCATAGCGCCACAAAGTTGTTTTCACTAATGGACGAATTGATTTTTCTTAACTTTTTCCTCTCTTTTTTTTGAATCTTTCTTGTTTTTTTAATTTTTGACCCTCTAAAGACTAGGCATAGAATCTCTTCAAGTGCATGATGTTGATTATCTCATCCAGGGGATCTCCTTCGGGAGTAACCAAATGATATGCCCCTAATCCATACATTGTTGTGATCACATATAGTCCAAGCCAATTAGGTTCGAACTTGCCTTTCTTCTCTCTTTCTAGAAGGTTCTCTGATTGTTTGATGAGGACAAGATCACCAACTTCAAATTCCCAGTTTCTGACTTTCTTGTGGTAACTCAAGCATAGGTGATTCTAATATACCCAAAGGTTGTTTAAGGCCTTAAGGTGCCTTTCATCCAACAATTCTAGCTCTTGCAGTCTAGCAACTCTATATTCCTCATCTGGGAGGATGTTTTGCAATGACACCCTTAGAGAGGGGATCTCGATTGCAAGTGGGAGTACAACTTCGGAGCCAAAGACAAGGGAATATGGAGTGGCTCCTGTGGGTGTGCGGATGGAGGTGCGGTAAGCCCACAGAGCAGGATGGAGTTGGAGGTGCCAATCACGACCAGCTTCATTAACTATCTTTTTGAGGATTTTGATTAAGGTTTTGTTATAAGCCTAAGCTTGATTTTACCTTATGGGTAATAGGGAGTGGAGAATCAATGTTGTATATCAAATTTTTGACAGAGCTCTTTAACATCCTGATTCTTGAAAGGTTTGTCATTATCTATAATGATGACCTTGGGGGTTCCATATCGGTAGATTAAATAATTCAAAATGAATTTAGAGATCTGTTTACCAGTGGTGAAGGTAAGGGGAATGGCCTCCACCCACTTAGTGAAGTATTTAGTGACGGTAATGATTAATTTATGATCATTGGAGGATGCAGGGTGAATTTTTCCAATGAGGTCGAGCCCCCACTGTGAGAAGGGCCAAGGTGTAATGAACGACTACAAATCTTTTGATGGAGTATGGATCTTGTTGCCATGTTTCTGAAAAGGGATACATTTCTTCAAATAATTGTATGCATCTACTTCCATTGTAGGCCAATAGTATCATGTTCACAAGATATTTTTAGCCAAAGTGAGTCCACTTGAGTGTGCCCCACAGATACCTCTGTGCACTTCACGTAGTGCCCATTCAACCTCTTGTTTTTCTAAACACCTTAGGAGGGAACCATCGAAATGTCTTTTGAATAGGGTATCTCCAAGGATAGTATAGCGGGCACATCAATAGATAAAGGTTTATTTTGGGGTTTTAGTAAGGTGTGGGGGAATGGTGTTGTCTCTTAGGTAAGTGAAGGTCTCTTGATACCAAGTGGATTCGGGACCAATGAGTATGCACACCATTTCAGACTCTGGTAGGTCATATGTTGGTATGAAGAGTTGCTTGACCAAAAACTCACACTTTTAACTATGTGCTGACATTTAAAGGAGGGAACCAATAGTGGCCATTGCATCTGCAGCTCCATTGTTTATATGTGGAATCTGATCAAACTTGATTGATGTAAAATGTTGCTTGAGGTCTTCAACCATACTGCAATAAGGAAGAATCTTGTCATCTTTTTTTTGGTACTCATCATAGACTTGTTTAATGATAAGTTGGGAATCACAATAGACATGTAATTCTAATATCTTCCATTGGATATCCAAGCGTAATCCAGTGATTTGAGCTTCATATTCTGCAATGTTGTTTGTGCATGCAAAGGCTATCTTGTATGATTTAGGGATGCAATCTCCTTGAGATGTGATCGACAGTATTCCTGCCCCCGATCCATTTTGGGTGCAAGAACCATCGAAGTACAACTGCCATGTGGATGATGTGGTGATAGTCATTATGAATTCATCTAGAAATTATGTGAGAATCGGATGATCACCTAGAAGTGGAGCATCGACCAGCTAGTCTGCTATTACTTGTCCTTTAATTACTTTTCTATCCACATATTCAATATCCAATTCACTTAACAACATGACCCATTTAGCAGTTCTACTGGTGAGAGTGTCACGAACCATATTTTTCAATAATTATGTTATTAGGAAAATAATGTATTCTTTTCATTTTTGAGATAAAATTGTAATGGAAATGAAATTTTTCTATGATGATAATGTAATCAGAATTTGAATGCAATGAAATGATTAGTGTTACTTTACTTATGCAAATGCAATTAAATGACTAGTGTTATTTTTACTATAAATTGGGATCCTCATCGTTGATGAGCTATTGAGTGCAAGTGATGTAGGGACAGGTGAACACAAATGAAGGCAAGAACATGTCTCAAGTAGAGTTGTCTTAGCTCATGGACTTCGCTAGATTAGAGGAATCTCACACACCACAGTAGTGAAATTATATATACAAATTTATGTCTGCATTGTTGCATGATTTTGAGTTATGAATGAAATTTTGTGAGTAATGGAAAATTTTATGTTTTATTTGTCTATGAGAGTCAAAATTTGTTAATAATTTGAAAATAAATAGTGACTATATGATTTAACGTTCTTTGTGCAGGAGTATGTAATTTATTGAAACTAAATTTAATATTTGGTTTTCAAGATTATAATATAACTATACATATTTTATATGTATATTAGTTCGAATAACTATGATTCAATCATATACATATATATAGGTAGGTAATTATGGTATATGTGTAATTAATTGATTACTCTTAATGTGACTATTTTCTTATTGATATCATGTATATGTATACATATACATAATCATTGAATGTTATGTATATATATACACATACATAATCATGATGTATGCATTTAAATTCTATAGCCCATATGTTTATATTTTTATAAATGTAATCATTTAATATATATATATATATATATATATATATATATATATATATTAGAAAAAAAGGTGGTGGATTTTATTGACTAAGACTTGAGTTAAATGACGGTTTTAGCATGTTATTAAGAAACTGATATAGAGAAGTTGACTTAGCACTAATCTCAAACCACGGTGAAAAGGAAATTTGTTGCTAAGGGTATGGTATTAATTGAACTCATGAAAGACTTTGAGTTGAGGAAAATCGATACTAATCAACTTAGGAAATCATTTGCAGAAACTTAGCAATATTAACACTAATTTTACCATGTAACAAGCACTTAAGTGTTTGTATTAAACTATAACACTCTGCATGATATACACCGATGTGTTTTAAGTAGAGGAGGTCAATAATTTTAAAACTCTATTTATGGTGACTAATAGTGAACAACAAGTTAAGAGGGAATCAAGACTATTATCAATTATACAAATACTTAGTGTTTGTGTTGATCATGAACTATAGGTTTAGGAGAATTGTTAGACGTGGTGTGATCAATAGTAACGTGGGTGATTAGTAGCAGGATTTTGTAACGATAAAGATAGTATTTGTAGTTCATGGAATGATATGCAAGCATTTCTTCATAGTTCTAACCCTTTTGGGACTGATACAATATCATAAATAATAGATGTGGCATCAAAAATAATGATAACAATAATAAAAGCCCAAAAGATAGCAGAAAACGTAGCACGGGATTGGGATAAATAGAAGCATAAGCATGCAGTAGAGAGACAAAGAAAGATAGTGGAGAAAATAAATAGAGGGGATGATATAATAGAGAGCAATGAAATTAGAAGACAATGATAGACTTGGAAACATAGAGAAAGAAGAATATTGAAGAGGTTAGGAAGAAAGTAGAGGAAAGAGTCACAGTCAAATTTGAAAGAAGAGTTGTTTTGATCATCACCGATTTGGTATCGAGTTATGAAGGTAGGCTCTATTTGAACAATGGTTTATTATGTATCTAGAAATTAAGGATGAAAGTATGTTGTGATTTAGTTGCTTAGTTCGATATTGAAGGATATAAGCTAAACTTAGATTTAGCTTGAGGTCTTCAACCATACTGCGATAAGGAAGAAGCTTGTCATCTTTTTTTTGCTACTCATCATTGACTTATTTAATGACAAGTTGGGAATCACGATAGACATGTAATTGTAGCTAGGAAATCGGAAATCATCACAAGCAAATCAATATTAATCTAGCTCAATCACGAAAGCTCAAATGCAATGATCAATCCTAAAAACACTCAATAAAGACATGAAAACAAAAGATTCAAGATTGAAAACTAAGCAAACCAAATGCAGATCTGAATGTCTCCTTCATGTGGCTCCATTGTCCTTCTTTCTTCTTCAAATAGCTTTGTTTGTTTGTGGATCTCACCTACAAGTGCATAACCTTAATGTGAAAGCAAGATTGACAAGTAGCGCAAGAATACTCAAAGCGTGATTGATTCGACCAGGTAGTAGTCTTGATTGAAGAAATTCATCCAATTTATAGACAAATTGGAGAAAAGATCAAATTAGCATGAAGAGATTCGAATGGAAATTGCAAATCAAGAATGTCAATTATGACAATTTATGACAAATTTGCACTTTCTATGCAAGATTGATTGATTGATGATTTATGACAAAATTATGACAAATTTCTATGTCAAAATTGATTGATTGTCAATTATGACAAATTATGACAAATTGAAATGTCATTCCCATGAAATTAGGAGAAAAATAGGAGAGAATTGGAATTAGATGAATTTAGAAATTAGGAAAATTAGAAAATGGAGAAATTAGGAATTAAGAAATTAGGAAAATTAGAAAATGGAGAAATTAGGAAATTAGGAATTAGAAATTGGGAATTAGAAATTGATGAAAATTAGAAAATTGGAAAATTAGGTAATTAATTAATAATTTGTCATTTATTAATTAATTCACAAAAAGAGGAATAATTAGCCAATTAAATGAACATTTAATTGCAATGAGAAGACTTAGGATAAATAAATAATTTATTAATCCTAGAGGGAGAAATGACAAACAAGGTTAAATGATTAAATCACGAAACCTTAGAAGATGGATTAGCAATGCAAGGATGACAATTAGGTCTTGATGAAGGATAATTGATGTCGATTCGATTATGATCATGATTCTGACTGACAAAGGCCGATGCTAATAAATGATTTGATTGATAAATGCGCCAATTGATCGAGGAACAATGACTAATTGATCCAAATTGACATGATTACGAAGACGACGATCGATCGATGATAAATCAATCTCAAAATGACAAAGTTGACAAGAAGACAAGGATCGATGACAAAATAGATTGCAAGATGACAAGATTAAAAATGACCACGATCGATGACAAATCAATCGCAAGATGATAAGATTGAAAATGACAATGATCGATGACAAATCGAATGCAAGATGACAAGATTGATAAGAGGTCAAAACCTTAATTAGGATTGACGATGTCCAAAATGATGATAAATGAGCACGCTCATTGATGCGACAGGATAAGATTGACCAAAATCATGACGGAAGATTGTTATCGACAAGACCAAATTCGAAAGCGAGACCAATGAAGAATGCAGAAGAATGACTCGATGCTCGCAAATGATAAAGACCAAGTGCGAATCATAGGAGAAATGTTAATGCGACGCAAAAACCCTAAAATAAGGCAATGCGCAAATGTTAAAGTATGACTCCGCAAGTGTTGACCATTTTTAGACATCTACAGTAATTCTAATATCTTCCATTGGATATCCAAGCGTAATCCAGTGATTAGTGCTTCATATTCTGCAACGTTGTTTGTGCATGCAAAGGCTATCTTGTATGATTTAGGGATGCAATCACCTTGAGATGTGATCAATAGTATTCCTGCCCCCGATCCATTTTGGGTGCAAGAGCCATCAAAGTACAACTACCATGTGGATGATGTGGTGATAGTCATTATGAATTCATCTGGAAATTCTGTGAGAATTGGATGATCACCTATAAGTGGAGCATCAACCAGCTGGTCTACTGTTACTTGTCCTTTAATTACTTTTCTATCCACATATCCAATGTCCAATTCACTTAACAATATGACCCATTTAGCAGTTCTACCAGTGAGAGTGTCATGAACCATATTTTTCAATAATTATGTTATTAGGAAAATAATGTATACTTTTCATTTTTGAGATAAAATTGTAATGGAAGTGAAATTTTTCTATGATGATAATGTAATCCAAATTCGAATGCAATGAAATTATTAGTGTTACTTTACTTATGTAAATGCAATTAAATGACTAGTGTTATTTTTACTATAAATTGGGACCGTCATCGCTGATGAGATATTGAGTGCAAGTGATGCAGGGGCAGGTGAACACAAATGAAGGCGAGAGAATGGTTCAAGTAGAGTTCTCTTAGCTCATGGACTTCGCTAGATTAGAGGAATCTCACACACCACAGTAGTGAAGATATATATACATTTATGTCTACATTGTTGCATGATTTTGAGTTATGACTGAAATTTTGTGAGTAATGGCAAATGTTATGTTTTATTTGTCTATGAGAGTGAAAATTTGTTAATAATTTGAAAATAAATAGTGACTATGATTTAACGTTCTTTGTGCAGGAGTATGTAATTTATCAAAACTATATTTAATGTTTGGTTTTCAAGATTATAATATAACTATACGTATTTTATATGTATATTAGTTCAAATAACTATGACTCGATCATATACATATATATACGTAGGTAATTATGGTATATGTATAATTATATTGATTACTCTTAATGTGATTACTTTCTTATTGAAATCATGTATATGTATACATATACATAATCATTGAATATTATGTATATATATACACATACATAATCATGATGTGTGCATTTATATTCTATAACCCCTATGTTTGTATTTTCATAAATGTAATCATTTAATATATATATATATATAAGAAAAAAAGGTGGCGGATTTTATTGACTAAGACTTGAGTTAAATGACTGTTTTAGCATGTTATTAAGAAACCAATATAGAGAAGTCGACTTAGCACTAATCTCAAACCACGGTGAAATAGAAATTGGTTGCTAAGGGTACGATATTAACTGAATTCATGGAAGACTTTGAGTTGAGGAAAGTCAATACTAATTGACTCAGGAAATCGTTTGTATAAACTTAGCAATATTAACACCGATTTTACCACGTAACAAGCACTTAAGTGTTTGTATTAAACTATAACACTGCATGATATACATCGATGTGTTTTAAGTAGAGGAGGTTGATAATTTTATAACTCTATTTATGGTGACTAATAGTAACCAACAAGTTAAGAGGGAATCGATATTATTATCGATTATACAAATAGTTCATCACAAACTGTAGGTTTAGGAGCATTGTTAGACGTGGTGTGATCAACAGTAATGTGGGTGATTAGTAGTAGGATTATTTAACGATAAAGATGATATTTGCAGTTCATAAAATGATATGCAAGCATTTCTTCATAGCTCTAATCCTTTTGGGATTGATACGATATCATAACTAATAGATGTGGCATCAGAAATAATGATAGCAGTAAATAAAAGCCCAAACGATAGCGAAAAACATAGCACGAGATTAGGATAGATAGAAGCATAAGCATGTAGTAAAGAGACATAGAAAGATAGTGGATAAAATATACAAAGATTAGGGATGATATAATAGAGAGCAGTGAAATTAGAAGACAGTGGCAGAGTTGGAAATGTAGAGAAAGAAGAATATTGAAGAGGTTAGGAAGAAACTAGTGGAAAGAGTCGCAGTCAGATTTGGAAGAAGAGTTGTGTTGATCATCACCGATTTGGTATCGATTTACGAAGGTAGGCTCTATTTGAACAATGGTTTATTATGTATCTAGAAATTAAGGATGAAAGTATGTTGTGATTTAGTTGCTTAGTTCTATATTGAAGGAAATAAGCTAAACTTCGATTTAGATTCATGCAATATAAGTCATGATGGTTTTATTTGAAAGTTTCATTTAAATAGCCATATAGGGTTATGTATCATGAGATATCATCTTATTTAATATTCATAGAAGGAATTATTGAACCTAGATAGTTAGATACTAAATTCTTAGGAAACACATGTTAAGACTGCATTAAATAATTTATTCAAAAGAATGTGTACTCATTCTATTCAATTATATGTAAAGATACATAATTGCACTACACCTTCTTTCTTTAATATTTGATTTTTATTTACTTTTCAAAATAGTAATGAAAGATTGCTTCTTTTCAGATATATATGTTTTTTTATCCATGAAAGATTGTTTGTTCTTGTCAGATATAATCGAATGTAACAAGAAATTGATGTTTTCTATTTCTATTCAATTAAAGATTGTCTTCTATATAAATATTTATTCTAGATTTATATGAACAAAGCTAGATAGGATTGTGTTGTGGAAAGTTACCTTCTGGGATGGGTGCCAAATATGGGTTATAGAGAGAGTTTTCTTTTTTCCAAACTATATTATTGGCTATGCATGGCATTATACTCAGTTGAGTAATCGAATAACCATTGAAATAGATGTGTTCATTTTATTTATCCACTCTACCATATCCTTGAATCAACTTTCTTATTTATTTAATGAATTAGAAAATTGAAAATGCATGTATCATTTTAAGCACGCACCAGATTCCATCTTGTCTATCGAATTGTTTTTGCTAAGAAATTCATGCAGGGCTCGATATTCTTGATTGACCAAGAACTATGGGGAAGTGTAAGCTTCAAGGTTGGGCGAAAAAAGAACATGATTCTTGTTCTTGTCTTCATTCTAAAGATTGAATTGAAGATAGCTTGGAATTGCAAATCAAAGGATGCATCTCTCTCTTTCTTTTATGTTTGTATTTGTACTTAAGGCATTAGAAACGCCTAAGCATTGTATGGAGATAATATTAAGATACTTCTACAATTTTCTTGTTTTATGAAAATTCTTTACCTATTTATAGAAATCTCATGTTTACATTGAAATCCTCTACAAGAGCTTAGGATGGAAAAGTGTTTGAAATAGACTTATTAGAAGAATTATGAGTATATTTAAGAATAAAGAGTATTTTATTTCTTAACTAATTATAGAATAATTTACGTCTTTACAGAGAGCAGCCTTTGACAGGAGGTATTTGAGGGGGTCGATCTTAGCAATCAATTTTGTTTTATTATTAAGCATGTAATGTCGGAGCTTTTGTGTGCTAAAGATTAGTGCTAAGCATGCTTGTTCAATAGGGGTATAATTGAGCTCGTACCATATTAATGTACGACCAATGTAGTATATAGCATGCTCTTTTCCCTAATCATCTATTTGTGCCAATGATGCCCCCAATGCCACTACAGTAGCAGATATGTAAAAAAGAGGCAGCTTCCCTAGAATAGGAGGCATAAGAACTAGAGGCGATGCAAGGTATTCCTTGAGTTTCCAAAAATGCTTTTGACACAGGCAGTCCCATTTGAAATTTTTGTCCTTACATAATAGGTTTGCAAATGGATGGCATTTATCTACAAGTTGTTAGATAAACTGTCTGATAGATTGGAGTTATCCTTGGAGGCTGCGTAGCTACCTAAGTGTCTTTGGGGGAGGCATTTCCATGATAGCTTTCACCTTTGCAGGATCAATCTCTATACCTTTATGGGAAACAATGAAGCCTAGCAGTTTTCCCAATGTGACACCAAAGACACATTTCTTAGGATTGAGGCGCAGTTTGTTATTTTCCAATCTTTTGAAAATTTGCCTCAAGATAGGGATGTACTCATGTCTTGTCTTATATTTTCCTATAAGATAGTCCACATAGTCCTCCATGATTTAGTGCAAGAGGTCATGGAAAATTGTTGTCATTGAACGTTGATATGTAGCTGCGGCGTTCTTGAGACCAAAAGGCATGACCCGGTAACAAAAGGTGCCCCATGGTGTTGTGAATGATGTTTTGTGTTGGTCTTCCTCTACAATCCTGATTTGATTATATCTATAAATTCCATTCATAAGCGATAGAATTTCATATCATATTGTGAGGTCTACAATCATGTCTATGTTGGGGAGAGGGAAATCATCCTTAAGGAAGGCTTTATTCAAATCTTGGAAGTCAGTACAGATGTTGATGCCCCCAACAACTTTGCCGATAGGTACAATTTTGGATACCCATTCAAGGTAGTCTATTGGTTTGATGAATCCTACATCCAACATCTTTTGAAGTTCTACTTTGACCAGAAGTGAAATATGTGGATGCATCTTGTGTAACTTCTACTTTACTGGTTTTGCATCTAGACGAACAACAAGATTTTGAACTACCAAGTCGGGATATAGGCGAGGCATGTCAGCATATGACCAGGTGAAATTGATTTTTGTTTCTATGAGGAATTTGATGAAGTCATGTCTCTCTAGATCCATCAATGATTTGGCAATGAGCACATTCTTTGGAGTGTCTTTGGTGCCCATATTGATAGTATTTGTTTCCTCTATTAATAAGTTTGACCTCTTCTATTCAAGAGGAATAATGGTAGGGAGGTCAAGTCCCTCATCTTCAAGTGTCTATTCCAGGTTTTCACTTTTGGATGCACCCAAGTTGTTTAAACTTTTTCCTCATCTAAAGGTGCCTCGGAGAGTTTTTCACCTAGGAAATCATGATTTTTCTTTTTATTATCTTTTTTGCAACTAAGGGCATTGACCTGACTACCAAAGTATTATTTTTCATGTAGTTGAATCTCATGCACTCTGTTGCAGTCTTCCAAATTGTGCATAGTCAAGAGGGTCATGAGAGCATTGTCATTGGCACAGATGTCTAAAGTTGGTTTGTCTCATTGGTACCATTTTATGAGCTTGGGGTGGACAAGCTATAGTTCATGTGGAGTGGGGGGAATTATGCGAGTGATGGCATTGACATGAGTGTCAAAAAAGATGTCGTCTTCATATTCAAAAGGCATTTCATGGAATTCCTCTTCATTAGAGTCTTCGACATCCAAAGTAGGATTTGAAGGGGCACCATTGCTAGTGATCTTAGGCACTAGAGTATAACCTAAGCCCCTGTTATGTTCATATGAGATGGGATTTATTTGTGCGTTGATTTCTTTCTCGTATGGCCCTAGGCCATGTCCTTTGTAACCCATCTTCTCTACTATGGTCGATGATTTTGGATACATCTTAGGTATTTTTGTTGGATCCTCATCTTCTTCACGGTACAACCATGAAGAAACATATGTCTCAAGACTCTCCTCATCAAGTGGACCCCATTGATTGAAGGTGGTATCCTTACATTGTATAACAGGTTTTTGATCCTTTTTTATTTCTTTGGGCTTGCCAAATGACCTAGGAAATAAGGGGAGATTGCCTATTAATAAGACATCCTCAAGTTTGTATTCTCCACAATCATTGTCTAGGATCTTGACTTTGGGTTGTACTTGAGATGAGGTGGAAGCAAAGTTGGATTTGTCAGATGGAGGAGTGGGGACGGGTCTATTTAACGAGTAATTATATGGATGTTTCCCTTCTAAGAATTTGCAATATTGGAAGGTTGGTGATCACCTTTGACAGTGATCTCTCTACCATTGTAGGGGAACTTGAGTCATTGGTGGTAGGCGGAAGGAATGGCTTGAAGGGACTGAATCCACGGGCAGCCGAGGAGAATATTATAGGGAAGATCAAGATCCAAAACTTGGTAAGAGGTCTCAATTCTAACATGGCCCACTTGAAGAGGCAAAGTGATCATTCCTTTAGAAACCCTTTCTACATCATCATAACCTTTTATTTTGATTCTTCCTGATGTATCTACTAGGTCCTCAGAGAACCCCATTTGCTTTATTAATTTATATGTGCAAAGATTGAGTCTAGATCCATCATCTATCAAGATGCGCTTAACCTTGTGTTTTTGGATAAGAGCTTCGATATGAAATGGTTTGTTATGGTCTTCTTCTGTAGGAGCATCATTGGAGGTGAGCACAAGGTGTTGGTGGGCAGCGAGGTTTCCAATTAGAGCTTGGAATTGGGCAACATTGATGTTGTCGGGGATGCGTGACTCAAGGAGGAATTTTTCCAAAATCTCCTTGTGGACGGGGGAAGTCTTGAGGAGCTCTAGGATGAAGATTTGTGTGGGGATCTTCCCAAGATGGTCAAGGAGGTCATATCGATGAGTGGAGGACATGGGGGAAGGGTTTGGTGGGGGAGGGGCTCCTTGAACAGTTACTCTCTCATGACAGGTAGTTACATTGCAGTCATTCTGAGAGTGGGAAGAAGAATATGTAGCGCCTTGAATGAATATCTTAGTGGGATTAGGTCAACTTGCTGGTTGGGATAGGGAAGGACCACCTTGGATAGTAATCCTGGGTCTAATTTGGGGTGGGGCACAGTTAGCTCCTTCGATAGTTATGACATTGACATGGGTATTTGCAAGATCAATACAACCCACCAAAGAGTCAAAACATGTTATATAATTGGTATAATCATAGTTCACTGCATTAGTTGATGAGCCCTTGCCTTTATCATGCTTTGGGAACGGTTCCTGGTACATTTTGAGTTTGTCATTTTTGTTACTAGGTTTTGTTGTTTCTACCTCAATATCACCCGTATCAATGAGATCTTGTATGTATATTTTTAGCTTCCTACACTTTTGTGTATCATGCCCATTGATATGATGGTACTCACAATACTCATTCTCATTGTACCACCTAGTTTTGGGTTGAAGAGGATCAAATGGGTAAGTTATCGGATAGACTACCGTTCCTGCTTGGACAAGCTTTTGGAACACAACCTCGATGGGCTCGACAAGAGGGGTAAATTCTCTTGGAGTCCTGTTGCTAGATCAGGGTGGTCACCCCTGAACTGAGACATTGTTAGGAGGTTTTTGAGATTGATTTTGAATGCTTTTATTATTGAATTAGCGATTAGTGGTGGTGGGATTTGGAGGAGAGACCACAGTTTGGACTCGTTTCACATCAGTCACATGATCGTTGACTACGTTCTTGTTCTTAGACCAAAAATTTGGTTTGTAATTGTGATAAGAGGAGGAATTTTGACTTGGTTTTTGATAATGTTTTAGGGTAGCTTCCTCTAACAAGACACGCTCAAGGGCTAGGCCCTTGTCAGTCAACTTTTGAAAAGACTTTATGCATTGAGATGTCAAGGGTCTTGATATTTTGGGCACCAAATTTTTCTAAAATAATTCAATTTGATGTTGTTGTGGCATGTCCCACTATAATTTCTTGATAAGGTGTCACCACCTTTGCAAGAAGTTAGTGATATTTTCTCCAGGCCTCTGTTTTGTATTACAAAGGTCCATCATGGAATAATCATTGACAATATTATAAGCATAGTGGGCCACGAACTTTTATGCTAAGTCCAGGAAGGAGGTGATAGAACCTCGAGGCAAGGATGAGAACCATGCAAGAGCATCTCTTGTGAGACTCTTAGGAAAGCGCCTTCACAGGTATAAATTGTTGTAGGAGACTTCCTCACATAAGATATGGAACTCACGGACATGGTCTCAGGGGTCCCCTTTTCCCTCATAGTTCATGAACTTAGGCATCTCAAACCCTGGTGAGTATGGTGCAGCTGATATGGATGGGTCATAAGGAAAAGGACAAAATTCCTTAAGGTTTCCTCTTATTAGTCCCTTCCTTCATGTTTTTGATGATGTTTTTCATGTCCTGGATTTCCTTGATTATGTCTTGTTGTGGATTTTGGACATGATGGATTGTGTTTTCCCCCAGTATCAGATGAGTCACGGAAGGTGTGCCACCACCACTAACATATTGATACGATGAAGAAGCAAGGATGTGAGATGTGATGACTGATGTCATGAGGACTTGAGTGATAATTGGTTGCGACCCGTGAATTGTTGTGATGGGAGGAAATGAAGCTTGGATGAAATTAGCGACATTTATTGAGAGAAATGGAGGAGTGTGGGAAGGAGACATGTGGTTGGGTAGGAGAATATGGCATAGAAGAATGTTAGAGGATAGATGTGATTGGATTGGATATTGTCATGGATGTTAAGAAGGAAGAAGGTGGGATAGAGATTATAGGGATGGATGTCACGGGTGTTATTGATTGGGGTTGGATAATGGGCAGGAGTAAAATTGATTGAGGTTGAAGAATGGGTGAGACGATATGAGTAGGAGCAAGGTCTCCTTGTGGTTGTTGGTCAAGAATGGATCTATTAAAATCAGGGGGAGGTCAAGCTCCATTTTCAATAAGAGTCTTTAGAAGAGCACCAGGATTATGTCGGATGAATTTCTCCATCATTTCTTTATTGTAAGAGTATTTTAGGAATGTTCGCACTTTTGGAGAGAGTTCATCTTGATCGACCATGTTAGGGTCTTCTTGTGGGTGTTGATTTTCGATGTTGGGTTGTTTACTTTGTGTAGGACCTTGTGTAGAATCTTGAAATTGGACACTAATGTCCAACATGCCTTATTGTTGTTCGACCATCTTTTTCTTTTGGGATCGAGTTGTGACCATACAAGAATAACTTTAGAAAAATTGATTAGACAAAAAAGATTTGATGAAAGGACTTAGTAAAAAATCTTAGATTTTGGATTTGATTTGGATTTGATGGAATTGGATTGATTGATTGATGGATTCCTTGAATTAGGACATGAGTTTGATTAAGATTTCACCCTAGTCCTTGGATGATGATTTTAGGTGGGGGATGTTGATGAAACCACAAGAAAGGTAACAACCAAGTTGGGTAAGATTTAGACCTTAGGATAATGATCAAATTCTTTCTTCTACTAAGGATTGACTAATTATCCTAAGTAAATTTAAGACATGAGATAAGAGTCTTAATCGACTCAAATGATGGGGCAAAGATATTTGGGGAGGATTCTTTCCCAAGCACAAAGCCTGGATGATTGATTGATTAAGGATGAGGTGTAAACAAAACTTCACAAGGTATAGGACCTTAGCATGAGGTTAATTTGATTAAAGGATAATTAATTGAGGATGATTGATGTGCTAAGTCCTTAGAAAAGATTGATGATGAAATATCAAAGAGAGGTGATAGTGATAATTAGAAGGAACTTTATGACTAGACTATTCTTGGTATGAACATGACTCGGTAAGTGATTGGTTCAGATGGAAATTTATATGAGGTTATGCAACCACCCCAATTCTTGAGATATTGGTGTTGAAAGACAAGTAGAATCCTTGGTGTAAAGATCAGACTCTTAGTTAATGACTAACATCAAACTTATTGCTATGACCATGTATGTAATCGTTATATTGATGCAAGAAGGCTCTATGTTTGAGTAAGAGCTTACGATTGGTATACCAAAACTTTCAGCGTCTAATGAGTTGTGTTTATGTGAGCTTCTTCTTCTTGATTGGGTGGTAAATTGACTTCTTAGGATTCTTATACAACTTAGGCTTATGAAACATGAGGTGAGCGGAGTACTGACGTAGTTTGGACTTGTTGGAAAAATACTTTGGACTTTATTATGATTTGGACTTGATTAATGTTGGTTCAAAAATTTGTATGACTAGGACATGATTCAGATATGATGCAGAGATGATTAGGGATTATGAATTGGACTAGACTTGACTTGGATTATGATGACTAGGATGTTTACTTGCATAAACTAATTCTACTCTTGGCAAAAAGACATAGCAAACATATAAGCTATTTGACTCAAAAAAACACATCAAGCATATCAAGCTACCCGAGGAAGCTGGTTGAGGAGGAAAACCTTTGCTTGCTGACTCAGGTACACACCCAATAACTAATCAGAATATGGTTGTTGAGTCTCACACAATATATTCTCAACATTGTATTAGCCAACTCCAAATGCTAATGGGGGCATGAAATGGCAAGTCTCTTGGGGGAGTTACTATCTCCCTTGAACAAAGATTATCCACCTTTCAGAGGTGAACCCGGTGATCTCTAATCCTAGGGTTCTTAGTTAGGATTTCCATTCGAAGACTATTCCTTGTAGTCGCACAAGCACGATTGAGGCCTATATCCCTACAAAGTACCAAGCAAGATGTAGTCACGCAAGCGTGATTGAGACCTAAAGGCCCTACAAAATGCCCAATATAAGAGTGGACTCTCAAATAGATCCATCCTCTAAAATTTTTATCCCAAGAGTCCTATTTATTATAGCGAGTTCGAATGTTTGGGTTTTAGTTGTACTCACTTGGTTCGTTCCCCTCTCACCAATGCCTATGAGAGTGTGCCAAGCAAATTGAGAGGGCAGGCCCACTAAAGGTATGCACACAACATACTAGAAAAGATTTAAGGGTCTAGATTTTTGATTGTCTATATAGACAAGAGCATACTCTCCTACCTCTAAATTTTCTCCAAACACAAACAAGCACTTTGTTCTTTCACCCCTAATTAAATTTAAGTGCCTAGAAAAAAGATTAAGAAAACATAATGTTTGGTTGGATTTCCTTAGGCAACCTACAAAACAAACATATTAGTAGTCTTAAAGTTTGATCAACAAAATATTTGACAAGCAGAGCCTTGGGCCAATGTCCTGCAACAACACAGGTTAGTAGTCTCATGTAATGCCTTGGACCAATTGCCGAAACCTGTAAAACTCACAAAATCTGATTAGCAGACAAAGTTTTGCAAAAACAGCGTTGAAATGCCCACGTACGCACTACGGAGGGGTCGAAAAACAAAAATAATGAAAAATGTAGAAAAGTACAAACAATTCAAAAATGCAATATATACTTGAACGGTTGCAATATTCTATTCCCGGACGCGTTGAAACGTGTGCGCTCACATTGAAACAGGTTAGTACAAACAAAATAGAGATTTGAAAATTAAAAAATTAAAAAACGAGTGGCAATCTGAGAGAGCGCCTATGCTATTTGCAAAGTGTTCGCACTGAAGCAAGACTTCTATAAATAAAAGGATAATTAGAGATAAAAACTAACAATTTTTTTTTTTTTTTTTCTTTTTAGTCTGTTTTTAAGTACTAATTATAGAATGAAAAACAAAGAATAGAAAAATGCAAGTGATGAAAATAAATATGATGATGTTGCAGACAGACACGACGTTCTCACAACACTCACGTTGATCTGTAGACCTACAAAATGGGTGGGTTAAAAAATTGAATTTTAAATCTTATGCACTAAAGCATGTGCACTTGCACTAAAGGTCCTTTGTTGATGATTGTTTTGACACACCCGCCAATAGTTAGGTAGCTAATGTGAACACTCACCAACTCTCTTGAAAAGCAATAAGTTTAGAAAAACTAACTATTCCAAGGTCTCTATAGTCAGGTCACAACGGTGATGGGCATCCCAATGGTTGATGTGGTTGTACCTGTAAAGGGGCCTGCTAGTTGAAACTAAATCTTGTTGGTCATTAATGACTTAACTTCCTCTTTTTTTTGTATTTTATGATTTAAGATTCCCTGGAAAATAAATTGTGAAGAGTAGAGGAAACAAGAAAACAACAATGAGACCAATTCAATAACAACTTTACAAACTACTCAATTAGTTCCCTGCAATCCAAAATTATCAGATATTATCCAAATTAGCATTGAACAACAGACTTCCAGTAAACCTGCAAAATCATCAACTTCACAGACTTATGGAAATAAAATCATCAATAATATCGTCTACCACAATAATTCTCATACACCACTTACGTGCACAATATGATTCATAAAGTAATAAACAGAAGATCAAACCACGTTGCTAATTCCAAATAATAGACATTACCAGATTACACAGAACAATTTTGTAGAATGTAAACGTAGATCAGGCAATCTACAAGCTGCTTCTTGTATTTTATTTCAAAGAATAAATGATAACTGAATTTTATCATAATCTGAAAGAATATCTAAAGCCTCTAAGTGGGCCACAAATCATCAATTTGGGGACCCTTACAAATGAATCAAATTTCTCAATTTATAGATTTTTCTACCCTACTTTCTAGGAAATAAATCTAATCTAAATTAAGAACTCAAAACTAGGAGTCACAGTTAACTTGCAAGTTTTTGCCTCTAGACTCTAGTTAACTACTATGAAATAGAGGTTCAATGAGCACTACGAAGAGCATGTTGTATGAGCCAAGCTTTCATAGTCATGCAAAATTTTGTTCAAAACTAGAACAGGAGTTGGAACTGCCATCAAAGTGCCAGTGGAGAAGTCATGCAAAATTTCTTCTCATAAATCCTTCTGTCTTTAGCAACTGTAGGTTCATCTTCTACTTAATTTTATAATATTTATAATTAGTAATAATAAATGCAACTTCTTCAGCAGGAGGATCAACAACATGCTTGATTCTAAACTTATACTTTTTCAAAATTTCCTCTACCTTCTCTCTTTTCTTTTCCAATTCCCCTATTGTTTATGTTGTCTCTTGACATTGTTGGGAAAAATGGTGTCTCAACCTTGCATTTATGCGAGGTTACTATTTATAGTAAGTTTTCATTTGAGCACGAAATGGTGCGAAACTCTCCCTGAAGCTTCTGGTTGGCTAGATAAGCATTCCGGTAAAGTTGCGTCGCAAGGTCACAGCTAGTTTTGAAGATATTAAAGTTTTCATCTTGGAGGGGTGCAATAAAATGTTTAAACTTAATTTTGGGGACTTTAGAGGCTCCGAAATGCCCTGAAAAGTGGCCATAACTAGTGAAGCGGGTTACGAGGTGATAGAGCACTTCGCGAGCTTTCCGGCGCTTCAAACGGTTCGTCAATCGGACACCCGGTTCTCAAGTTATGGCCTCCGGAAGTTTGTACTCCTGAAATAGGAAAAATAATTTGTATCGGATACATAAATGAGCTGTAAAAGGGAGCAACACGTGTTGATGTGTTCTTTAACATGTCATAGGGCATCTAGAAGGGAGATAAGGTCGGCTACACCTTATTGGGTGGTTTTAGCCTATGGTTTTGTAATACCGTTTGACGGTTTCTTGTATTGTATCTCCTATTTATGAGGTGTGTGAGATAGAGGTTGTGTGTAAGAGTCTTATGGCTATTGAGTTGCCTCTGAATCTCTAATTAGTGGTACTCATGCGAAGAGTTTGCTCTGCAAGTATGTTGTAATCTGTTTTTGATTGCTGAATAAAATATTGAGCTGCTTTTGGAGTGTGGGGTTTTTCTCCCGAAAGGGTTTTCCCCACGTAAATCACTGTGTTGTGGTATGAATGCTATTATATCTGTTTCAATTTTCTATAACTGTTGTAACGATCTGAAAAAGTTTTGCATTACCCTCCTCTCAAGGTTAGTGTAGGAAGTTGTTTCCGCTACTTTACTTCCTTACAAGTGGTATCAGAGCCTGATCACCTTTGGTTTCAATTGTGGGCAGTTGGGTTTTTTGAACTAATCCAGATTTGAGTGGGAGCTTGTGCAGAAGACACTTTTTGATCTTGTTGCAGGAATATTCAGATGGCGAGTTCGTCAGGGAGAATAGAGGTGGAGAAATTTAATGGAAGTAATTTTGAGATGTGGAAGCTGAAGATGGAAGATCTGCTAATAGATCGAGATCTTTGGGATGCTATTGATGCGAATGTCCAAAGGCCCTCAGATCCTACTGCAGCAGCTCAGTATGATGTTATGGACCGAAAAGCCAAGGGTCTAATCAGACTGTGCCTGGCAGACTCTGTTCTAATCAATGTCCATGAAGAGAACTCTGCAAAGAAGCTATGGACTAAGCTTGGTGAGATGTATCAAGTGAAATCTTTATTAAATCAAATTTTCTTAAGAAAGAAATTGTATTCCTTGAAGATGGAAGAGGGTGGACAAATTGCAGACCACCTGGAAGCATTCAATATGTTGGTGGCTCAATTAGTATCCGTCGGTGTTAAGATGGACGAGGAGGAGAAATGTCAGATCTTGCTTTGTTCTTTGCCTGATTCGTGGGATTCTCTTGTTATGGCTATCGGTAGTACTTCTATTGTTTTGAAATCTGAAGACGTGGTGGGTGCCCTACTTAGTGAAGAGATGCGAAGGAAGGTATCCATCAATTCAAAGGAAGCCCTAACCGTTCGTGGAAGACCTAAGGAGAAAGGCAAGAAGAATGAGAAGCGCGACAAGTCCAAATCCAAAGGGAGATCAAAATCTCCTGGAAAGTCCAAAGTCATTTGCTGGAATTGCGGTAAACCGGGTCACATCCGTAAGGACTGCAAAGAAGAAAAGAAGAAGAAGAAAAAGAAAAGGTTTGATTCTGATTCTGAGTCTGACAAGGAAGATGGCGATGCATTTATTGCGGCTTTGGCGACTCATGCAGGTAATGATGCCTGGCTAATTGACTCAGGTGCATCTTTTCATATGACTTCCAATAGAGATTGGTTTTCTGAATATGAAGGATTTAATGGAGGTAAGGTGTACTTGGGTGATGATTCACATCTAGACATTGTTGGTCGAGGTAAAGTTAGAATCAGGTTTTCTGATGGTAGAATAAAAAGGATTAATGGTGTGCTGCATATCCCTGGATTAAAATGAAACCTGTTATCTGTGAGCAAACTGATAGATGCGGGTGTGCAGGTAGTCTTTTCTGAAGCAGGATGTAAGATGATTAAGGGTGCTATGGTAGTTGCTAGAGGTGTCAGGTTTGGCACTTTGTATAAGCTTGAAGCATACACTGTTGAATGTAATAGCACTTCTGTAAAAAGTAAATTTGTGGATACTTCACTGGAAGATTTGAAGGTTTCACCTTCAGTAGATGGAAATGGTTTTTGGGTACCTAAGGGTGCTCTTTCGTCTGAAGCAAAGTTACCTGCAGAGAAGACTATGTTATGGCACCAGAGACTTGGCCACATTGGAGAAAAGGGTCTAAGGACCTTGAAAAATAAAAACCTTGTTGAAGGTTTGAATGACTGTAACCTTGACTTTGATTTCTGTGAGCATTGCATTTATGGAAAACAAAACCGCGTTCAGTTTTACTCGAGTTCTCATAAAACTTGTGGTGTTTTGGATCTTATCCATTCTGATGTGTTTGGTCCAGTAGATGTCTCTTCGATTGGAAAATCCACATATTATGTTTCATTTATTGATGATTTTAGTATAAGGACATGGGTTTATTTCCTAAAGAGTAAATCTGAAGTTTTTAGTCGTTTTAAAGAATTTAAAGCAATGGTTGAGTTGCAGACTGGAAAGAAAATAAAATGTTTGAGAACTGATAATGGCGGTGAGTTTTGCTCTAATGATTTTGATAGATTTTGTAAAGACTGTGGAATTAACAGGCAGAAGACAACTCTCTATTCTCCACAGCAGAATGGAGTTGCAGAAAGAATGAATAGGACACTGATGGAGAAGGCTAGGAGTATGTTGAGTGGTGTTGTTCTCGAACAAAAGTTTTGGGCTGAAGCTGTTGCCACTACTTGCTACCTGATTAACAGGTCTCCTACATCAGCTCTTGTTGATAAAACGCCTATGGAAGCATAGTCAAGTCACAAGCCTTCATTGAGACATCTTAGAGTTTTTGGTTGTGAGGCATATGCACATGTGCCAAAGGAGAAGCGAACAAAGTTGGAGAACAAGGCTGTGAAATGTATCTTCATCGGGTATAGTTATGGTGTGAAAGGATACAAGCTTTGGGACCCTGTTGCACAAAAGGTAATTCACAGTAGAAGTGTTATTTTTAGAGAAATTAAGTCTCCTTCTGTTACATTGCAGCCAGAACAGACTAAAAAAGAAGATGTGATTTAACTTCCTTCTACACCTGAAAGAGTTGAATCGAGACCCCTAGATAGGCAAGAAGTTGAGGAGAGCTCGTCTAGCTCTGAATCTTCAGAAGAGGAGGAAGAACCTCCAATTCAGCTTGTTCGAAGGTCTACAAGACATAGACAACCACCTGAAAGGTATTCACCTAATGATTGGAGATGTTTTTTTTCTCTGAATACTAGTGTGGATGAACCGAAATCTGTAGAAGAGGCATTAGGTATGAATGATTCAGAATCCTGGAAGATTGCTATGGAGGAAGAAATGGCAGCTTTGAAAAAGAATGATACATGGGATCTTGTACCATTGCCTGAAGGACGAAAACCTGTTGGTTGTAAATGGGTGTTCAAGAAAAAGATTGGTTCAGATGGAAGCATTGAAAAGTATAAAGCAAGGTTGGTTGCAATAGGCTACTCTCAGGTTGAGGGTGTTGATTACGGTGAGATATTTTCTCCTGTTGCAAAAATGACGTCCATTAGATTTTTGCTTTCTATTGCTACTGCTTATGATTTAGAGGTTGAGCAAATGGATGTGAAAACCGCTTTCCTTCATGGTGATTTGAAAGAAGATATTTATATGACACAGCTGGAGCACTATGTGGTGAAAGGCAAAAGTAATTTGGTCTGTAAATTGAAGAAATCTTTGTATGGCCTCAAACAAAGTCCTAGGATGTGGTACCAGAAATTTGATACATATGTGTTGAGTTTGGGATTTGAACGTTCTAAATCAGATCACTGTGTTTATTATAAATCTGATGGTGATCATTTCTTATTCATTGCATTGTATGTTGATGATATGTTATTCATTGGTAAAGGGAAAGGTATGATTTTAGAATTGAAGTCTCAGCTCGCTGCTAAATTTGAAATGAAAGATCTTGGTGCAGCAAAGCACATTCTTGGGATGGAAATTAGAAGAGATAGGGTGAACAGAAAGCTATGGCTAGGCCAGAGTAAGTATGTGAATTCAGTGTTACAGAGGTTCAACATGCAGAATTGTAGACCATTGAGTGTTCCTTTTATAGTTGGAACGAAACTATTTGTTTCAGATTGTCCTACATCCCCATTGGAGATGGAAGACATGAGCAGAGTGCCTTACCAGAGTGCGGTTGGACGCTTGATGTATGCTATGGTCTGTACTAGACCAGACATTGCCCAAGCAGTGGGAGTACTTTCTAGATATATGTCTAATCCTGGTAGAGTTCATTGGGATGCAGTCAAAAGAGTCTTCAGATATTTGAAGGGTACTTCAGAGTATTCTTTGTGTTATCATGGTAATTCAGTTGGAGATATGACCTCCCTTGATATCCATGGTTATGTGGATTCAGATTGGGCAGGTGATATTGATAGCAGAAGATCCACCAGTGCTTATGTGTTTACTTTGTTTGGTGGTGCAATTAGTTGGATGAGTAAGCGACAGGCTGTGGTTGCTTTATCCACTACTGAAGCAGAGTATATGGCAGCTACTCATGCTTGTAAAGATGCCATTTGGCTTAAGAGACTGTGTTCAGATATTGGAATAAAACAAGGTACAGTGACAGTTTACTGTGACAATCAGAGTGCAATTAGCCTAGCTAAGAACCCGACATTTCATGCCCGGACCAAACATATTGATGTTCAGTATCATTTTGTTAGAGATATGGTCGAAGATGGTAGGGTGAAGCTGGTTAAGGTGGAAACTTTGATGAATGTTGCAAATGCTTTAACTAAGGCTATGAGCACAGAGAAGTTCAGATGGTGTTCAGAGTCTATGGGCCTTATGGCCCCTAGCAATTGATTCATTGTGTTGACATTCCCTTCCGCTCTTGCAAGGTGTTCGACAAGTGGGAGATTTGTTGGGAAAAATGGTGTCTCAACCTTGCATTTATGCGAGGTTACTATTTATAGTAAGTTTTCATTTGAGCACGAAATGGTGCGAAACTCTCCCTGAAGCTTCTGGTTGGCTAGATAAGCATTCCGGTAAAGTTGCGTCGCAAGGTCACAGCTAGTTTTTAAGATATTAAAGTTTTCATCTTGGAGGGGTGCAATAAAATGTTTAAACTTAATTTTGGGGACTTTAGAGGCTCTGAAACGCCCTGAAAAGTGGCCGTAACCGGCAAAGCGGGTTACGAGGTGATAGAGCACTTCGCGAGCTTTCCGACGCTTCAAACGGTTCGTCAATCGGACACCCGGTTCTCAAGTTATGGCCTCCGGAAGTTTGTACTCCTGAAATAGGAAAAATAATTTGTATCGGATACATAAATGAGCTGTAAAAGGGAGCAACACGTGTTGATGTGTGCTTTAACATGTCATAGGGCATCTAGAAGGGAGATAAGGTCAGCTACACCTTATTGGGTGGTTTTAGCCTATGGTTTTGTAATACCGTTTGACGGTTTCTTGTATTGTATCTCCTATTTATGAGGTGTGTGAGATAGAGGTTGTGTGTAAGAGTCTTATGGCTATTGAGTTGCCTCTGAATCTCTGATTAGTGGTACTCCTACGAAGAGCTTGCTCTACAAGTATGTTGTAATCTGTTTTTGATTGCTGAATAAAATATTGAGCTGCTTTTGGAGTGTGGGGTTTTTCTCCCGAAAGGGTTTTCCCCACGTAAATCACTGTGTTGTGGTATGAATGCTATTATATCTATTTCTATTTTCTATAACTGTTGTAACGATCTGAAAAATTTTTGCATTACCCTCCTCTCAAGGTTAGTGTTGGAAGTTGTTTCCACTACTTTACTTCCTTACAGACATTGGGTGATCGGGTATGTGTATCTGTCCATTAGTTCGACAAAAAACTGAGTTGGAGGTTGCAAATGTTGGGCCTCATATGCATCCCGCTGATCCAATACTTGCTCTTCCTCCATGACCCCTATATCAGTTATCCCTAATCCAAAAAATCCGAGTAGGTGCTTTAGAAAATCCTTATATTTCAAAATTACCTTGAGGAGAGGAACTCAGATGTCTACCACATCCTTCATGTATTGCTGAAGCATCTTGATCTTCAGTTCCAAAATGTATGTGTAAGACTGCAAGTTCTTACAACTATCCCCACCCAAAAGTTCCTTCTCCATTATTACCTATTCTCCTAAATACAAAACTTTATTCAAAATCAGAAATTGTTTACTAAACATTTTGAGCTTTCTCTCCCAGTATTGAGAAGAAGAAGCTAATGCTCCTCCCACCTATACCGCCTCCTTATACTCCTTCATAGTATTCTGCAAAAATAATCTAATCTTCGAAGCATTTATTTGGGCCCACGACTTTGTTGTAGCAACTACCTGTCTTACCTCCTTTAATGCTTTTACCTCTCCCTCTAGGAGTGATGAGGTTGACGGGAGATTATCATTTTTGCAAGTATCTAATGGCTTGTCCATCTCTATCAGTAGTTGTTTGTACTGCTCTAGCTATGTTTTAAGCTCCATGTGGGAGAAATGTTCTTTCTCTATTCATCTCCTGACGACACTGGTGGAAAGTTCCAAGGTATCCAACTCTCCCCATTTTGTTTGCTTGCCCAATTTAACCTAAGATACTTGGTATTTTGGGGAGGCTTGATCCTCTATGTGAAGTGGAACTGCCATATCTGCAACCACTTCACTGGAACCTGTACTCAACAAATGATGTATAACCTTAGGTTTCTTGACCTTTCTTGGTTCCTCCATGATCGCTTTGGGTAGCGTAACTTTAGGTAGCTCTAATTTCCTTTTCTTCTTCTCAAAAGTGAATTCGAGTCAATGTGGTATATCTTTATCCTTGTCACCTTGATGTGACACTATGTCAACAGTTACAATATGGGTGTCTGCCTGTTATTCTATTTCATCCCTCTCTTTTGCTTCTGTCTGTTTATGATCTTGAGGTGAAGCAACTTGGTGGGCAAGATTAGTTTGGAGAGCAATGTTAACATTCAACTATTATTGCTTGTGCAAATCTCCCAACTTATCACTGACCTCTTCTCCAAATGTCCTCTCTTCCTTACCTATTTCTACCGTACCTTTCCCAACAACTATATCCTTAAGGAGGTCTTCTTGGTCTTGAGGGGTTAAGACTAATCTTTCACTCAGCAAATCTTCCACCTCACTTTGTTCTTTCTCCCCTCCAAGTGATTGTTGTTCCCTAGGATATTCCTCCTCCTAGTCAAAGTCTGATTCAATATTCTTGATAATTACATTCTCAATGGTAGGCCTAAATGCCTGTGTCCTAGGTGGCCCTGTGGTTGTACCAACCGGTTGTGGTATAGGAGCATTACTAACTAGGACTTGTGTTGTAGCTGTTGGAGGAGGCTAAGTGGGAACACCCTCATATGTTTTTGTTCCTTCTTCTTTCTCCTGAGCACCTTCTCCTGTAGTCTATCCTATAATTGTCCTTGGTGGAATAACTCTAGCAAGTGGCACAGCTCCTAATCCATCTATTACTCCTAGATATACAGCCTTCTTCAATAATTCAGATCTCCTCATTTGTTCATGAAGCTTTTTCATCAAGTCATTAGTGCTATCCTCAAGCCCAACTGCTTCATCTGGGTCAGTGGATGTATTTTTCCTCGAGCTTGATCTGGTCTTCCGAGCATACTCCTTATAACCCCTTGATTGGGGTACCCTTGAGGTAGACTCTTTCTACTTCCCCTTTGAAGCACTCAGCCTAATCATTAAACTTAGCCACTATTTGGTCCTGTTGATGACTACTTGGGAAACTTTGTGTATATTCAGATCTTCATGTGGGACCACCTTATAGGAGAGAGAGGCCTTTTATCAATTTCCTGCTCTTTGTATGCAACATCCAACAAATCTCCATCATCCCTCAAGTCTTTAGGGAGATTATTTTCAATTTCAAATTCCCTTATTTGGGGTACAAATAATCTATTGTAATTATTCTCCCTCACTTCAAAACTGTCCTGGAGGTTTGCCCAAAAATCCTCCAGTCTAGGCTTATGCCCCTCATATGCTTTAGGCATAGTTTTCTTGAGTTTCCTATAGGGATCATAGTACTCCCTAGCATAATCAAATTCTTTTAAATTTAAATCTTGGAGTTCTTGCTCCGCCAACTTCGCTACCTATGTCTTTGAGCAAGAGAAATACCCAATGGACACTAAAAAATCAATCCTTGTTTTATGCTTGGATGATAGGAGGGATTGAAGGGCTGGCAGTTTCCTGACATACTCTAACAAGATGATTCAATCATTGCAGTACCTTGGTAGCAACATTGTGTTCCATGTAAACCCACTGACCCTTATTTAGGTGGAGTGTGGGTTTTGAATAAACCAACACACCCATTCCTGGATGATAGCCATGGCCTTCGGGCTAATCTTGTATCATGTGTCTCCAATTAACTCAATGGTTATGAGGAAGAGGAAGGCATCATTAATCCTTTTGAAGTGGGCCTTTTCTTTGGTGAAGGGGAGTTGGGTATAATATTCCCATACCTTCTTTTGGCCTTCTTCATCTCCAAGCTGACCTTCCACCTGTAGGCCTGAAAATTTACTTGCTCTTGTAGCCAACTAGATGACATAAGAGGTGAAAAAGAACTTCTTGGTCTGGTGGACCTCCTTCATCTATCTGCATACATTGTCAGAAAGGATCTAGGCCTAATCAAAGTATTGTTTTCCTATCAGGATGGTGGTCATGAATTGAAACATCCAAGGGTGAAAGCATTTGCAGTCAAGTTTGCCAAAGGCCCTACTCAACATGATGATTAGGTCTCTCTGGGTCTCTTTGAAGTCTTCCCTTAGTATTTTCGTGGCTTTTAAGCTTGTTTTTCTCTCCTCTTCTAACTAATTTTCATTCACGTGCCTCTTGTTTGAGGTCACATTGTTGTTCCATACATTTAGGGCTTCCTCTTCAGTTGAGAGGAACATCTCATCTTTGGTGGGGATTTCGAACACAAATCCCAGCATATCCGGGGATAAATCAATCACTGTCTTACCCTGTGAGTCTATGCATTTCCTAGTATCAAGGTCATAGAATTGGGCGATTGTCATAATGAACTCTAGAGCATGTACCGACTACGGGAAGATGGTAGCCTCCACTAGGCCTGATCTCTTTATCCTTCTCAGTGGGGCTTCCAACCTTGGTTTATCCAATTGAATCTTAATGTCTTCAATCTCAATGTGTCTGATCTTGGTATTTGTAACCCATTTGATTTGGTCATCCAATTTTGAAACATAAACTTGCCCTTGGTAATGGTACTTCATGGTTGTAGGAAATCGGTCAATGTCTTTGCCCCTCTTGCTAGAAGTTGGGTCCATCTAATCACTTGAATCTGCAAGAAGGAAACAAGTGTTAATCCCTTATACAAAACATAAAAAACTTCATTCACCTCGATACTCTAGGGTTCTGGGGTAGATAGTTCTCTTTTAGAAAAATGACCTCGTAACTTCAGGGTTCCGGGGTAGATAAGATTTAAAACCAAAACATCCAGAACTCCGGGGTTTTAGGGTTCCAGGTTGGGTGCAACGAACAAAGTCCGGAACTCCATGGTTCTGGGGTCTCGAGTTGATGGATTGAAAATGGGTCCGGAACTCTAGGGTTCTAAGGTTCCAGGCTTGATAAACGAGGCTCAGTTCGGGACTCTGGGGTCCCGAGTTAAACACAAAAGATACCCATAAAGACTTTAAATAGGATGGGCTTAAAAGAACAAACCTTGGAACTCTAGGGTTTCGGAGCCTAGGGTAAATCAAAAGGCCAATCCAAAACTCCAAGATTCTAGGGTCATTGGTCTCACTTCTTTAAAAATGACAACCTGGAACTCCGAGATTCTGGGGTTCCGAGGTCTTAAAAAAAAATGACTTAACCCAGAACTCCGAGGTCCCGGGGTAAGACTAGGGCACATGGGGAACTAAGAAAAAAAAGGCAAAATGAAAAACAAGAAGAAAAACAAGAAAAAACACAAGACAATAAGGTCTAACCAATAAAACAACAAAGAGGGAAAGAAAATCACCAACCTGGTGAGAAAAATCATCCAAGAATGCGAAAGGATACTGGAAGGACAGAGGCACAAAGTCTGGAGGTAAAAGGCAAGAGATCTGGAAAGTTGAATGCACAAATGAGCTTTGAAAAGTTCATTCTTCCTATTTATACCACCCAAACCTCGTCCGTACAAATGCCTTCAAGTGGGACCTCAAGACTTCGGGGTCGACGCCAAAACTAAAGAATGAAATCCTCATGTTGGAACTTTGAGGTTTTAGGTTGAGCAAGAATAAGCAAGCAAACAATCAACCTCGGGAGTCCAGGATTGATGAACAAAACATAACACACCTCGGGACTCCGAGGCTCTAGACTCTCGAGGTGGACAAAAGAAAACAGACAAGACGATGCACCACATTGGGACTTCAGGGCTCTAAGGTTCCAAGGTAGGTACAATAACAAGCAAAAAGAGACCAACCTTGGGACTCTGAGGCTCCAGGGTTCTGAGGTGGACAAAGAAAAAAAACAAAATGAAGAGACCTTGGGACTCCGGGGTTCCGAGGTAAAAGGAGCAAAACTTAAAACCAAGTCACAAAAAGCAAAAGAGGGACCCATATTTTCAACACAAGGAAACTAATGGGGGTTAGGTATGTAGGGCATAACAACCCTGTCACTCTCACTAAATATGAAGTGCTCATGCCAATTTGCAGTCTCTTGTGTTGTTCCGACACTTGCAACTGAAAATTCACAAAAACTCCAAAAAACTATTAAATTTAGGGACGTGGGTCCCACCAGGCGTGCTAAAATGAAGAGGGTGAAAATCAGGAAGGGTAGATTCAATGGTTAATATAAAAATAAACAAATCAAGACACAATAAAAACCATTATACCTTACTAATTTACCTTCTCCTTCGGATTGAGCCTTTGATGAAGCTAAAGATGCGTCCCTCCTTGACTTGATTGGATTGGCTCCTTGATTGAATATGGTTGGATCTCCAAATGTGCACAAAGGATGATGAAATGGATGAAGGATGGATGGATTGAGAATGGGATGGATAGGAAAGATGGAATGCTAAAAGGACTAAGTGAAGGATGAGTGGGAATGTTGCTTTAGTTTGGGTACTTGGATTGATTGTTTGGACTCAATTGGATAGCATGAAGTTATGATATTGGAGATTAAAAATGAAGGAGTGGAGTCTCCAATTTATAGGAAAAGGGAGGAGGAAATGAAGAGATAGGAATGATCCAAGATGGAGGGTCAAGATTTCATGTGAGCCCACACATGGATCAAGGGAAGTTTACAAGACAAGTGTGGAGTCCAAGAGATATGCCATAAAGGCCTTTCTTGTCTCCACACACCTCAAGGTTCATTAGGAAGACTTCTCAATGCACCTAGGGAAGAGAAAAAGGAATTAATATTCCTTCGATAATGAGGAGAGGGAATTAAAAATTCCTTAAAAGGATGATCATGGGGATTGGACGAATAAAAAGGAATTAAAAATTCCTTGGAGGAAGAGACACCTAGAGGAATCTGAGATTTTTGAAAATCTCACATTCACCTAGGAAAAGATCATTTAAGGAAGGTAGATTAATGGGAGGTGCATGGAGAGATGTGAGGAGGTTATTTATGGAAAGTGGTTGAGTGAGGGGACAACAAGTTGACTTTGTGGCTAATCATGAGGATTAGCCGCTAGAAACTCATTAGGAGGGATGAGAAAAATGATTAGGTGAAATTAAGGCAAGTGGGATTTGTAGGAGGATTTGACTAGGAGAGAGAAAGAGTGGAGGGAATTAAAAATTAAAGGAATAATGATCAGTGAGATTAAGGGTGCTTCTAGAAGAATTAATTAGGTTAATGATGGATTAAGAAAAGGTGATTTATAGGAATCACCTAGGTTAATTAATTAATCAAAGGGGGGATTTAGGAAGAATTAATTTTGGGGACTTAAGAAGAATGGAGGTAGATTGATTTATTAAATAAATCAATTAGTGGACTATAGTAACAATATTAATTAAATTCAATTAATATTGAGAAAGAATAGGGATCAACATAATTAATAAATTAATTATGCGAGGCAATTAAATTAATTAATTAAAAATAAAGTGTCTAAAATATGCATTGGAGATCTGATTCAACTGACTACTGATACACGTTTGGTGAATATGGTAAATATTTTTAAGTCGACATGTAGTCAATTTGTTTTTGTGTTGTGGATATATAAGATCAATATAGTTGATCACTTTTGAGTATGAAAAGGGTTGTGGCATCATTGGTGCATAGTTTCATGTGCGCAATTCAGAGATTTATGCTCTGGATTAATGCAAAAGATTGAATCAGAGCAGTATTAGACAGAGTGTGAAATCAATAATTATAATTTGGCATTTGTAGATGCTATTGTTTAGTTCATATACTTTAGTAACCTGTTGCAATTCATTTGTAAGGCAACGAGCCTTCCCAGGGTTGTTGCCCTTGTTGTTTTCAAGCAATGAGCTCTAGGAAGTGTGCCTGAATGCATGTGCATTCCCAACTGTAATATTTCTATACTTCTACAAAGTATATTTATATTGCAGGTTCATCCCCGCCGTGGTTTTCCCTTAACCGGGTTTCCACTTAAAAATCTTGGTGTTATGGTGTTGCAGATATTTAGTTTTTGTTCTTGCATCTTTTTTTATTCACGTGCATTAAGTGGTTGAAGGATCAGATTAATAACGTTAAAAATTGCAGAATGCTAATTCACCCCTCCTCTCAATGTTCCTTGATTCCAATAATTAGTATCAAAGCCTAGTTCCTTGGAACAAGTTTAATAGCTTGAGGAGGATCCAGGAAGGTGAATCAATAGATTTTAATGGTCTTCAACATCAACTTATTATTGCACTTGATGATCTTGATCAGTCCAAAGCTAAAGTCCAGGAGTTGAAAGCGAATCTTAAGGATACTGAAAATTTTATTCAATCATTGAAGGAGAAATTGAATAGGTCCAAGGAAAATGGAAAGGAACTTGTTGATCAGCTAAAACAAAAAGAAAGTCAAAGAATGGATGATGAAGCCTTTAAGGAGAAGATAGAAGAATGTGAGAAGCTTGCATTAGATAATATTGTCTTGAAGCATGAGATGGAATATGTAGTGATGAAGTTGGCTAAGGAGATTGAGGGAAGAAAGAAGAATGAAGAAGGTCTTAATCAATCTTTACAAGAAATATTTGATGAATGTTGCAGACTTAATTGTGAAAATGATCAGCTGAAGCTTGAATTGCTCAAATCCAAGAACAATGAGCAAGATCTTGAAAGACAGATTACCATTCTTAGGGATGAACTCACTACTGCTAATGAATACAAGGAGAAGTTCAAGATCGGCTCGGCTAAGCTTGATGAAATGCTTGAAAGCCAGAAGAGTGGAGATGACAAGAAAGGTCTTGGATTTAAGATAGGTGAAAGCTTCAGATCTTGTTTAAACAATCCTAAGTCGACAAATAAGAAGAACAAACAGGGAAGGTCTCCAGTAAGACAACCTAATGCTCAAAAGTTCAATGGAAATTATTTTGTTTGAAATAAATTTGGTCATAAAGTTGTTTGGTGCGGAAATAGGATGAATCATAATGGTCCATCTTTCTCTGGTCAATGTTTCAAATGCAATTAGTATGGACATAAGTCAAATGAGTGTAGAACTATGATGAATAACTCTTTCAATAGAAAAAACATTAGATGTTATGTATGTGCTAGGTTTGGACTCATTTCTAATCAATGCAGATCAAGAGGAAATCAAGGTAATTTTAGGCCTAGACAAGGAAATGTTGTGTGCTACAATCACAACAAATCTGGTCACATTGCAAGATTCTACAAAAACAAAAATATGAATAGGAAATGGTTCGGTAGACAAAAATAAGAATGTGCAAGCAGATAATAAAGGTAAAGAGAAAGTGGATGAGATTCAGGATCAAATGAAGAAGACATGGGTTAAGAAGAGTGATTCTGATGTAGGGAATGGAACCGCACCTAAATCTGATGCTGGAAATTCCTCCAAGAATTTCGCTAAGGCCCTTGACCTAGCGGGAGTTTTTATGAAAATCCTATGCTCACCCTTTAGCAGATGATACTTGAATCTGATAGGTTGGTAGATTTTATGTTTGGGTATTGAAAATAATTTAAAATGATCTCCAGAAGAATCTAAGCAAGAATGAAGATCCACAAATAATTCTTTGTGAGTTGTCTCTAAAAGCTGAGTATCTGGAAAGGTTAGGGTAAAATGCATTTAATGCACCCTAAAAGTTAGGTATGAAAGAAATAAAAGGAAATCTCTCACCTTCATATTTCACTTTGCTTTAGAGAGAACAAGAAGAGAACACTCTATAAGAAGATTTGCCAAGAAACTGAAGCATGATCTAGATTCCTTGTGCCAAACCTTAATCTAGGTAAGAAAGTATTTTTCTATTAAACTTTTCATTTCAATATTTATGAGATGGATACCCCCCTGGTTGTTGATATCACCAGAAAAGCTCAACCAAATTTCAAGAAACATTCTTTTATTTCAGTCGAGGTAGACCCATAGGGAGATTTTTCATCAGTTCCATATAGTGTTTTGCATGTCGAGGATACCAGGGTTTATATTCATGCAAACATTGAGGAGTTAGGTAGCTCTCACTTGTTGAATCTTTACAATAATCAACTACTAGGTAATTATTTTAGGCTCAAACCTGAATTTATGTTCTCAGCAAAATGCATAGTGAATTTATGTGGTTGAATAAGTCCAAGATCACCAAGAGTGTCATTAGAGCCATAACAAGTCTTTGCTCAATCGGTGGCTTGCCCACACTAAAATTTGTAAAGAACCAAATTGTCACTGATGCAACCAGTTTGAAGTTTTATAAAAGGGCAATGACTATTAATGACATTCTTGAGGATGATGTGAGATTTTCCTTGATGGTGATAGGATATAAGATTTACAACTCTAGCATGGAGAATTCTATATCCGGAACTGCTATCTATGTTGCATATGAGATAATCCGGGAAGATAAGAAGTATGATCCGTGTGAATTTTTGTAGAGTGAACTAATGAAGAATTTGACTAAGATCAAGCAAGACAAGAAGAATATATTCAAGTACGGTACTTTACTCCTGTGTTTATTCTTTTTCTTCATGAATGAAATTTTTAGAATAGGTCATGTCCAATGGGCATATGATAGGCCGGTGGCTATCCAAATCAGAGATCTTTTGGACAACATTGGAGATAGAAAAACCCGAAAAGCCACTCTCTAGAGTTATTTCAAAAAAAATCAGAGTGCGATGCAAGATAGGGAGAGGATCCCTAAGTCTATAGTTGAAAAGTATAAGGATATAATTTGCTTCATGGGTGACACAAACCAATATTTGATGGAAGTAGTTGAGCTGAGAACTGTTTGGATCATGCCCATAGGGGTATGAGGTGGATGAGAAAATTTTGAGCTATATACATAACATCTCCTGAGAAAACTGATAGATCCTTCAGAAGAAAGGTTCAGTATATTTGTAGAGAAAGAAGTTTGCAATTGCATTCTCAATTCAAAAAGTTGAAAATTTAGAAGAAAGTGAGAAAGCAAATAGAAGAATATACTAAGAGTATTGGAATCTCTAAGGAAGAAATCTGGGAGGCAAGAAAGAGGACTCAACATGCAATAGAAGGAAAACCAATGAAGGTTGAATCCTCAAGTCCAAGAGCCTTCGCCCCTAAGCCAAAGCAGGCTAGAAGCACTACACCCTCCTCTGGTTCTACAAAATCAACCAAATCTACAATCCAACCACCTGGTAAGAGTGAGAAGAGAAGGAAAGAGAAGAGAACAATATTTTATGTCAATATGAAGGATGGTGAGGAGATTGAGTCTGATGAAGAGGTGAAGAAAATGAAGACCAAGAGCACCAAAGCCACAAAAGTCTCTAAGGACAACCCCTTTGATGAAGGCCAAGTCAGCAAGAAGGCAAAGATAGATCCAAATAAGCCTGGTATGACAATCCAAGAGGTTGAAGAATCATTAAAGTGAAAGGTAATCTAAAGCCTCTTTCTGAATTTTATGACAAATTTGATGACTTTGGGAAAAGGATTCTAGAAGAAGCGATTGTAAAGTATTTAAACATTTTCAATAGGGCTCCTACAAAAATAATGTCAGAAATTCCAAAAAGCTTATATGATATTCTATAAATAAGAAGAAATATTGCTAAAGTAGAGGATGAAATGTTAAAAGAGTATGTAGTAGTTAGTACATGTCTGGTAATAGCAGTAGAGGGCAAAAAGAGAATACTCAAAGAAGCCCAAAACCATTTTAGGAGCAAAACAAGAATTAATAAGATTATGATTGGGAAAGTAAGTAAAATAATAAAGGATAGTGAGGCAATATTGAATCCAATTTTGGATAAGAATCAGTATGATGTTGCATCATCTATTTTGGGAGAGCAAAATGATCAACCAAAAGATGATCAAGTTGATGTGAATATTCCCTCTGTTCTAGAAAAAGCAAATGTAGATAAAGATAGATAGGAAGATGAGTTGAATAAGGGTGAAGAGGAGTCGAGTAAAGATAATAAGGGTGAGGATACTTAGAATCCTCTAGATTATCTCGTGGAGACTCAAGCTCTAGTTGTTGATGATGCAGGTCTTAAACAAGTCAAGGAAAAAATAGATGCAAAGGAGAAAAAGGTTGAAGTAAGAGACATTATGGAGGATGTGAAAGATTTTCTTGAAAAATATAAGCATATTGTTTATGATCCATCATTGTCCCAAGGTCCTATTAACTTAGCCACTCTCTCTTCTATACAAAATTAAAATTAGCAACACTATCTTAGGCTAAGGCAAGAGAGAAATTTTTTAATTCACATATGGAGGATAGTGAGTTGTTGACTCTTGCATCCAGTGTCTTAGAAAAGATTGTGCCTACCTATGTCAAGGATACTTTAGATTCCCCATCCAAACAACTTAAGAACCAAATTAACTCCATGCATACTCATTTTGAATTGTTAAAGAAGTTAGCAAAAAATAAGGCTTGAAATGAATTTGATGCTAATAGATTTGAGGTGAGCTGCAAAAGTGATAACTCAATGATGAACGGATAGTACCAAACTGGTACTGAGAGGGGGGGCGAATCAGTACAGGAAAAAAAACATTCCTAAAACCGGTTTGTCAACAGACACTGCGCTTTGGTAGACAAACAGTAACATCGGTCTTAAACAAAGTACAACCGGCAAAAGCCCAGAATAACTTAGATAAGCATAAACCGGTTAACACTTATCTTTTCATACAATCTAATACTTTTATTTCCATTTCACCCTAGTGCATGAACAGGTAATCTATCATCATAAATATATAAATAGCTAAATCAACATGATTTACCTTCAGACACACATCACTTAAACTATCACATGAATAACACCACACATGACACACAAATTTTTTTCATGTGGAAACCCAACTGGGAAAAACCACGGTGGGGATGAATACCCACAAGCTATTTTTGAACTCTTTACAAGTCCGCTCTGTTAGGAGCCTTGTCCGGTTAGAGACTGATACAATAGGTTACGTTAGGAACCGGTCCTATTAGGGATCATCCGGTTAAGGGATGGCTAGAATACCCTGTTAAAGGTTACCTTGTTAGAAGATTTCAAGAACTCAATGGTTTTGAGTCACCCTGTCAAAGGATTTACAATAAGCCGGTTAAAGCTACCCTGTTAAGGGATTTTCCAACTATTGAAATGGTTAGAGATCAACAAGTATTACAATGATTTGGTAACAACACTCAATGCCAATGTGGATCTGCTTAAGCTCCTCTTCACCTTCTACACTTACACTCTGCAGGTATCACTTCTCTCCTCTGGTCTAGCAAGAATCACGTATCTCTTCACTTGGATACACACACATAACTTTTGTCAACAACCTCAGAAAGAAACACAACATCGACCTTATAGGAAACAGATAGGTTGGTAGCATATACCCTAAACCCTAAACCTGTTAGGTTAAGCAATTCAAACGGTTCAATCCTGACCATTGAGAACATTGCATTAAATGCAACAGTCTTGAACCAATCTCAAGATGTTCTCCATCATTCATTTTCCATCGCTTTCATGGTGGTTGATAACCCATCACGTGTTTTCACCATTTATAGACTTCGCACATTCCCGAGGTAGATAGGAACAATCTCCTTCATGCAAGATCCTTCACGTGCACAAGGCTGACGTGGCAACACAATCTGTTCTTCATTACAATGCTAAATCATCACACAAAGTCACCGATTGAGTCACACAGGCTTGAAGCACTTCAACCAGAAACCTTGAAGTTGAGACTACCAACCGATAGTCATACAAAGCTTCCATGTACCGGTTCCCATAACCACATGTCAATTCACCTTAAACAAACACACTGCTTCACTTTGGCATATATACCAGTTCACTATGTTATACCGGTTCTCACATATACCGGTTCTTGGTAACATATCGGTTCTCTCTTCTTCAGTAAATTGACATCAATGACAACATACAATGTCATCATGTCCTCATACTGGTTCACATAATTCCAACAAAAAGATAATTGCTAATGATAAAAGTGTGCTAGACACATGTAAAAGGTATCCAAGATGCCTTATTAGAAGGAGAAAATGTTTACAAGTCTTGTTTATCATTTTCTTTTGTTGCAGACATTGCAAAGAAAATTATGTAGAATGAAAAGACACTGAAAGGTATATCACAATCCTTTGATCCTTTATTAGTCTTTGTGGCCAATCAAGAAACTCCAGTTATAACATTGCTTGACAAGATAAAAAATGTGGCTCATGAAAATGAGAAGATTCTTAGCAGAGTTGGTGATATTCGAAGCTTCATTACTCTCAAGTTAGACACCATTCTTAGTGCATTAAGGAAGCTCAGGATGATATTGCCACACACGATCCTTCAGATCTTCAGTCAATGGAAATACAAGCATATCTCTTCAATGTCCTAATCTCAATTTTGGAGTTCCTTAAGAAAGGTTGGGATAGTCACTTGAGTTCATTGAAAACCATTTTTGCAGATATTTTTAAGTTCATGTAAAGTCTGTGTGTACATATGCTATTGTATATAGTGTTTTGGTTTGAATTTTGGCATCTAGATCCCTACCTTTGCCATTGATGTCAAAGGGGGAGTGTTGGGAAGTAAAAAATGGTGTACTCATCTTAGGGGGAGTTCCAAAATTTTGGAATTTTTGGATTTTGAGTTTTGTAGTGTATATATATTGGTACTGATTCTGACACTTAGTCATTTTTTACTAAGTGTTGCCATCAATGCCAAAGGGGGAGATTGTTGGCAAGAGACACTACTCAAATCATCAAATGTTGTCATTGATGGAAACTCCAATCAATGATTTTATCCGTAATTCATGTTTTGCCTATACTGGAAGTCTGAGTGTAGATTTGGTTAAGTTCGGTGAAGTTAGAACAAAGCATCTGGCAAATTTCTGTATTTTGGTCAGTATTTCACTTCAGTTGGATATTTTGTGTTGCGGAGATATGGGAAGCTTGATAGATGTTTGGAGTACCTTATTCCATGATTTTAGCCTTCGGTGATAATTCATGTGCAAGTTAGAAGATCCAATATATCCGTTTTTGGGTTGAACAGTGTAGTATGGTCGTGTGCAGATTTGATGGAGCCAACTTGGTCATTGTTTTTATGTTCAAGGATGTTTAAACGATTTATGGGAAGCGTGCAGACAATTATTTTGTATTTGCATGTGCATTAGAGATCGGATTCAACTAACTACTAATACATGTTTGGTGAATATGGTAAATATTCTTGAGCCAACATGCAGCCAAAATGATTTTGTGTTACAGATTTATAAGGTCCACGTAGTTGATAATTTTGAGTATGAAAAAGGTTGTTTGATCAATGATGCATAGTTTCACGTGCGCAATTCAGAGATTATGCTTCGGATTAATGCAGAAAAATGAATCATAACAGTATTAGAAAGAGTGTGAAATCAATGAATGATCACAATATTCATTGATTAGATTAATAAGGTTAAAAATTGAATAACACTAATTCACCCCCCCTCTAAGTGTTTCTTGATTCCAACAATTAGATTATAAGTACTACCGCTATATATGATGACATTGAAAACTTTACCATTATACTTACTGTAGACACCTAAAATTGTCATGTCTAATTAAATAAATATTTTATTTATTTAATTATCTAAGCTTAATTCTTCTATTAATTAAATAAATCTTTATTTATTTAATTAATTCATTTATCCTCTTCTAGCCTTATTTCTCATTTAAATAAATTTATTTATTTATTTAAATTATCCTTTTCTTAAATTAAATAAATATATTATTTATTTAATTGATCTCACTTCTTCTATTAATTAAATAAATCTTTATTTATTTAATTAAGTCATTATCTTTTTCTACCCATGACACATGTCATTCATCTCTTAATTCCTACACTACCTACCCTTTCATTATTTTATTATTTCCTCTACCTACCCTTTAATCATAGCCGACCTCTTTTTACACCTCTCAATCTTATCCCTCCATTCCATATAGTGTCTTCCATATAAGGAGATGCTTCCTTCATTATCTAACCCTAACTACCTGGCTAATCAATTGAGGCACTCAACTACACTACGCTTTTGCACTTTCATATTGTGATCCTACTTGCAACCACAATCCGTTCTTTGTTGAGCTCTTGTGCACACTTAAAATCTGAGAGAAAATATATCAAGCAAGATCAATGGAGATAGGAAGAATGGAGATTCAAACCCTATTGGACATGTGATGATATAATCTTTGTGATTTCATTTGATTTGCATTGTCTTAGGTAATCTTCATATGTTATGGTGGACCTTTGTTGTTGTTAGGCTAGGGTTTTGTGGTTGAATCCATTTAGTCTTTCAATATTATATTATTTTAATCCATTTTCACCGTATACATTTTGGCACGCCCGGTAGGACTCGTCCCTTTTGCATTTAACCTCCTTGTTGTAGATTTGGTGTTTTGAAGTTGCAGATTTGACATTTCTGACAACATTTAGATATTTTCGCGTCTGTGTACTTTCAGATCGTGTTTTTGGTTTTCTGTCGTGTCTGCGACATCTGGGATCGCGTCTGCACCCTCAACAGTTTTATTTTTTTTTGCAGATTCTAGAAATCACGTCTGTGTTCCCTAATCACATCTGTGGGATTTTCAGGCGCATCTGTGTCCAGAAGCCACGTCTACATTCTGGAACCACGTCTGTGTGATCTTCAAGTGCGTCTGCGTCCAAAAGTCACATTTGTGTTTATGGTAACCGCGTCTGTGTACACTTATTTTGCATTTTGGATTTTCATTTATTCAAGTTTTTCAGTCATTCGGTTTTTCAGATCTGGTTTATTTTGAGCTAATATATTAAGATCTAGCTAACGAAATTGGTGTAGCTTGTCTTGAAAGCAAAATCGTTTTGTTGAAGGCCCCTATTTTCACAAAGTCTTTTGGATCTAAAATTTACCTAACTTGTGTGCTTGCAGGAAGGGGTGATTATTTCAAACAATCCAAATTACTAACAACTCTTTGTTGCAGGACCTTAGCAAGGGTTTTTAGATTTTTATTGTGTGCCTTGTTTTCATAGACTAGCAAACACTTCAATTGGTGCACTAAAATTGAATCATTGTCTTTTGTGTATTGAGCAATAGACTATTTTTGTTTAATCTTTAGAGGGTCTGTCTCCCCGTGTGGTCATTAGGACTACTAGCGAGGAGAGAATGACCCAAGTGGTAGCGAGGAAAACCCACCTCTTCCGAACCACTATAATAACTGTATTCATTGTGAAAACTATGGATAACGTGTGTTGATTAGTTCATACTGACACTATGTCTCCCCATAAACCCATTTGATCAAATTTATTTGATCATTTGTAGGGCGTAACCCCTACCGACTGGGAGCCTTCTGTATTTACAGAGCTGAAAGTGCCGCATGTATGGCCACACGAGCGGATGCCCTTACTAGCACCTTTTTGTTTTAGAAGCCCAAATCCTTCTAGTTGTTGGGGCAGGACGTCAGACCTCTCATAGCGGCCCACACACATACGGTTCTTAGTAGAGATACAAAGTTTGCCATGGGGAGTTTTCATGCGGACTGATGCTTGGCTGACCCGAGAAGTGAGTGTCGAGGGTGGAGCCAGTGAGGTCAAGCATCTAAGTATCCGCTCTGAATAGCGTAGCCTCGGGGGTAAAACTCCATGTGGGATCAACAACTATTGTCTTGGCCAGCCATAAGAATTGTGCTTGACTCATTTTAAACATTCAAAACATTCAAGACCAAACAGCAAAACATTGTGTCTTTTGTGTCTTCAAGTGTATGCAAAATAATTTTACATCGAACAACACATTTTCTTTGAGTCATATTTTTGAGTCTAGACACTTGCAAACATTGAGTCCTCATCAACACTATGTCCTCTTGTCACGAAAAATAGTCAAACAGTCAAATTTGGTCACAACAAAACAACTTCACAGATTGGAAAAAATTGCACAAATTTTGTAGAAACGCGTCTGTGTCTGACATAATAGCATCTGTGTCTTATAACCGCGTCTGTGTTCCCATAATCAACATTGCATTAACAAAATCTCAGAAATGCGTCTGTGTTAAACAGAACCATGTCTGTGTCAGGAAATCGCGTCTGTGCAGTATACAGGCGCGTCTGTGTTTAGTATTGAAAAACTTTTACAGTCCAGCAAACAAATACAGTCAGTTTCAGAATTCTTGAGCTTCCTAGGTTATTTCTCCAGGGTTTCATCTAGCATTCAACCTGTCTTTGGGTCTCACACATTCCATCATTGCTTTACACCTTACATTATATTCACATTTGTCTAAACTTGAGTCAAAAGGTCACTTGCTTTCCCTCATCATACTTTATCAACACACTACATACAACAACATTTTGCTAAGTGGTCCCTCATCAAGGTCTATCACCTTTGGGTCTCATTTGGTCTTACTTAGAGTCAAGGTCAACTTACCTCATCAAGAGAAACTATCCTCTCTTTGGAAGCCACGCCTACTCTACTACATACATACTTGGTCTTACATTTTGGACATTACAAGTACACCTCAGATTCATTTACATTCCATCCAACTCTTGGTCTTCCATACTCTTTTCCATTTTCATCTAGTCTCACACATCTTGGTCAATACCTAGTTCATGGTTGAAACTCGTTCCCAAAAATCTAGGAGAGAAGCTAAAGAGGCTCAAGAATCCGCAAACATGTGTTCTTATGAGTATGACGATGATATCTTTTTCAATTCTGATCATACTACATTACCTGACATGGATGCCTATAGAAACATTCCAAATGTTGAGAACATGGACACTACAAACAACAATGATACACACAATGACAATATGGACAACTTCTTCGTACATTCAGCAGAATTGGAAGACACCATTATGAATCCTAAAATTGCGACACTTGCAATTTCGACTGCATTTGGGTCTTCACGATGGCAATGCAACACGGAACCTAAATGGAGACCCCAAAACTTGTTCATGACATCAAAAACTGCATTTTTCAGCACCTTGGCCTGATCCTCCTTGCACCCCGCTGTCCCTGGAGGTGGGACCATGGCGCCTAGCGCCCTGGTCCTTCAGGACTAGGGCACCCAGCGCCCTGGTCCCCCAGGACTAGGGCACCCAGCGCCCTGGTCCCCCAGGACCATGGCGCCCAGCGCCCTGGTCCCTGGCCCTATTTTGGGCCCGGTCTCTTATGGGGCTTCGGGTCTTTAAGTTTGCAAATTGGAAAATAATCTTCCTAGGTCGGCCTAAGGTCGGTAAAATCAGTCTATTAGCCCTAATTGACAAGTATATAAACTACATTTCCTCTCCCATTTTGGTAGAGGAAAAAAGGCGGAAACGATATTCAAACATTCAAATATCCAAACATTCAAGCGTTCAAGCATTCCTTCAAGCAATTGAGCATTCTAAGTCTCCATTCAAGGCTAAGTGTTGCATTCAAGACAAGGATTCAACCATTGAAGAGGAGACCACTTACAACACATTACATACTACATACATTACACCTTCACATGTAAGAATACAAACATTCTTACAACAAGGTATCAGTACTTGTTTACATTACAAACATTTACATTTACAGCATTCTCATTTCTTGGTTAATTCCAAAATCGGGGTTTGACCTAAAGGCAAACCCCTCATCCCTAACCCCCCAATCGTCCTCTCTTTTCTGTGTGTAGGTTGCAGGTACGCGGCTGTAATTGAAGATCTGGAATCCTTGTGCAGAGACGAACAGATCCCCCTTCATTTCGCGGATTTTTCGGAGGACCGTGTGCACGCCGGGCGCCATCGTCCTGTCAACTTTCGCTCAAATTTGCATAACAGCACTGTCTCAACATTTTACTGCTAATTCCAGGTCCGCAGCTTCATCCCATATCCCTATCTCTGTTTATAAGCGAATCTTTCCTACTTTACATGCATTCCTAGTTCAATCATTCTATCTACATTTCTTTACAAAAGAGGGTATCCTTGATGTCTTAACCCTTGAAACTCATTTAGAATCCAATCCTGCATTGTGTGGGATTGGATCTTGTGGGTTTCAACCCCTCTTTTGAATGTAAAGTCTCTCCCAAGTGAAAACCATCAACCCTAGTGACTCTCCCTTCTCTCTCCTTGGAGTTGGGAAGGGGAGAACGACTAGGGTTCGATTTTTCTGCTTTACATTTTGGTGAACCTGACGTGAACATCCTCATTCTGATTATTCATGGTTAGATCTGAAACATTTGCTTCCTTAATTACATTTCCATGTTTGATCTTTTGCAAATTTTAGAGGTTGATTGCATAAAAACCCTAAAATTTTCTTTTTAGTAATTAAGCTTGTGAAATGTTTAATTGTTAATGCTTGTTTCAGATCTACCCTTCTATTGCAAATTGTCAATTCATATTTGTGCTTTAATTCTGAAAATTAAGTGGTTAAATGTCAAAACCCTAATTTTTAAGACCTTCTTGATTCAACCTTTGACTGATAATTTGACTGATCAAAACACTTCCAAATCGGTTGTAACTTTGGATTCCGCAATAAAATCACAATATCTTTCATCCCTGAAAATTTGGAAAAAAGTTGCGAGGACCGTGTGCACCCCGAGCGCCATCGTCCCCGACATTTTTTCTGAAATTTCGGGAGCTAGATCTTACTGTATTTTTCTACTAAAATCCAGAATTTTGGCTGATTTTATCAATTTTAACACTTTCAAAATTAAAGTCAACGTTGGTCTAGCGATTGCTTGGATTGAGGCTTCTAATCATTCAAAGATTGTTGAAATTGAAATTCATATCAAAATTATGTTTCTTACAGTCCTAAATCTGAAAAGTGTGTTGGTATTCATTCAAAATTTCAGTGTTTTATTCAAATTCTTGCAATTTGTGACTTTTAAAATTAAGTGTTTAATTGCAACATCTTTGATTTCCACCTTCAAATTCAAATTTTGCATGAAATCGAGTCAACTTTTAAATTTCAAAGCCTGCATTGCTTTTAGTATTCCCTCTAAAATCATAAAATTCAAAATTTCAGTTTCCCTCTCTTTTTCAAAATTCAAATTTTACATTTTTCAACAATCTTGGTAGGGTTCAATTTTGAGATTGCAACTTTAATTTGGCCTATCTACAGATCATAAAATCACTCAATTTTTTCAGATTGGCTTTAAAATCATCATAACTTTCATCCTTGAAAATTTTGAAAAAAGTTGCCAGGACCGTGTGCACTCCGTTCGCCACGGTCCCGGATATTTTTTCTGAAATTTCGGGAGATTGTCCTGATTGCATTTAACAGCTTAAATCTAGGAGATTGGCTGATTTTATTGAAATTTGCTACCTCTAAAATTCAAAATCTTCTCTCTCTCTTTAGTGCATGAGTTTTACAACAATAAGCCCTACTTACACTATTCCCGTTAGACGAAGCCTTAGAATTAAGTCCTTCCAAGGTGTAATTACCAAGGAGATGGAACCTAATTTGAATGGCCTTGTTAAGGAGGACATGGGTAATTCCTCTAATCCTCTTAATGATGAAGAAGCTCTCCATGAGGTTTCTGTAGAACAACTTTTAAAATTGGATAACCAATTTGATGATTTTCGACAATGGATGTCTCAAGAATACCCCGATAGCGAAGCTCTTTCATTAATTGAGGGTCTGAAACGTATGGTTCAAAGTGATAAGAATGGAATTGATATTTTGCGTGGTATTGCACACATTGTGGATTCGAATGTGATGCCTATGAAGAGTTGTGTCGAAACTTTGGGTAATACACAACCTCCTACTCAAGTTAATGATTCTATTCCTTTGACGACTCCTATTGCTAGTATACCTACTTTTACATCAAACATAATGACTACTTCAATACAAGACATTCCTCCTATGATCACCAGTCATGGGGGCAATCCTTCTTCTTCAATCAACCCTCTACCTTCACTCAATCCAACTTCTTCATTCATTCCTTCAATGAGTGTTCCTATTATATCACCACAAATGAACATGACGCAAGGGGGCAATTCGTTTAATCATTCCATTCCTCCTTGTAGTGTTCCTCCCTTCCAATCATCTCCTATGACTAACTATCATAGTGTCCCACCACCTTATTCTCTACCTTCTTTCAACAACATAATACCTCCATCACAATCTAACACGTCTAATATGAACTCTTCGACTGAAGCGACCATTAACAATCTTGCACAAACTGTCTCTTCTTTACAGCAACAAATTGCCTCTATGAATCAATCTAAGTTTAGTGTGCCCACATTTGATGTTGCGAGCCCACTTTCTCTTGACATTGTTCGAGCTATCCCCCCTAAACATGTTGAAATTCCACATTTGGAGCTTTATAATGGTAAGGGTGATCCTCTAACACATGTTAAGACCTTTCAAACAATATGTACCGATTTTGCTTATGACCAAAGGTTGCTTGCAAAATTGTTTACTAGAACATTAAGAGATAAAGCCCTACAATGGTATTGCTCGTTGCCTTCTTATTCTATTACTTCTTTCGAACAAGTTGCAAATGCTTTTATTCAACAATTTCAAAACAATATAAGTCCTAAAGTTACTTTGATTGATTTAATGCATTGTAAACAAGGTGTTAAAGAAAAAGTGACTGATTTCATTGGTAGATATAAGCATTTGTATGCTCAAATTTCCTTTCCAGTGCCTGACAATGATATTCAAAGAATCTTTATTTCTAATTTACAAAAAGATATTAGAGAAAAACTCCTGTTTTCTGAGTTTACTTCTTTCCAACAGTTGTGCGCAACTCTTCACAATTATGAACTGACTGTGAGTCAAATGGAACAAGCAAATCCTATGGCTCCGAGTGATAAGGGTGATAGTAGTCAACAACCATTTGGGAAGTTTAAACCGAACAGAGAGTCAATTAAATTCAATGAAAACATCATCAACAACAATGTGAATGCAGCATCAGGTGTGCCTCCTATTTCTAAGTTTTTCAAGAAAGAAAGAAAGTTTACTCCTTTGAATGAATCATTGCATAGTATTATGAATAAGTTATTGGAACAAAATGTGCTTACTCTTTCTCCTATAAGGCAAATAGATCCTGCAAAGATTAATTCGCCCTATTTTGATAACAAATCTTTTTGTCAATTTCATCGTCATCCTGGGCATGATACTGAAAAATGTTTTGCTTTAAAGGGTAAAATTCAAGATTTGATTGATAATAACACTATCTTTGTTTCTGGTGTGAATGATAAAGGCAACACATCGGTAGCTCCTCCTAACCAAAATCTTCAGATTTTTACTGATCCATTACCTTCTCATACCTCTAATGCGATTGATACTACTGATTCCTCTGTCTCACCTCATGATCTTGTGTCTATGACTCCGAATGTGATTAACTTTGTAGAGCAGCAGAAAATCCCTAAAGAACCTTCCATCACATTTGATTCCAGTGAAACTATCAGGGCACCTGATGGTCCTTTATATATAGTTGCAAAAGTAAAAAATACACCTTGTCGTGGAGTGCTTATTGATCCTTCTTGCATGGTTAATATCATTACTGAAGAATTTCTTTTTACTTTGCAATTGAATCAAGTGATCTATGACAAAACAAATGTGGTTGTGAAATTATTTGATGCATTTTCTTCTCCTGCAATTGGTTCTATTATATTACCTATTGAGGTCCATAACAAACCCCTTGATGTGGAATTTGCTATTATTCCATCATCCGAACAATTTCGTGTGAAGCTAGGCTATCCTTGGCTATCTTCCATGAAAGCTATTGCTTCTCCTATTCACAAGTGTTTGAAATTTCCCCATAATGGTGAAGTTGTTACTATCAATCATAGTCTCTTTAAACCAGCTGAAAGAACTTCTAGCGTTCCTATTGATTACTTTTGGCCTAAACAATTCCAATCTCTTCCTCCGCGAAGTGATCATCTTTTCAAATCTTATCAAAAGTGGAAAAAAGATATGATCCTATCTCTAAGTGAACCTAGAACACCCAAACTTGACATTCCTATCGGTCTTGAGAAGGAAGTTCTTCCTTTGAAAGATAAAACTAATGTCTTTCCTCAAGAAGATTCCCAACCCATCCCTATGGATGTGACTATGCCTATATCTAATAAACTTTCTAAAAGTAGACCTATACCTCCTCGTCATGATGGGCTCGGTCTCCTTCCTAAACCAAATATTCCTCCTTTATATGGAGCAGTTCCTCCTCCTTCCTCTTATGGAGAGAAGAGACCTTCCTCTTCTCCTATTATTCAACCTAAGAGACCACAACCTAAACACCAAAGTGATAATGATGAGAACATTCCTCCTCCTCAATCTTCTCAACTTCCTACTAAGACTAGACGAAATCGTTCTGCACGTGAACGCCGATGAAAGCGTCGTCTTAGAGCTCAGGCAGCTGCTTCTCAAACTTTGCAATCCCTAAAAACACCTTCAGCCAGTATTATTTCATTTTCTCCTCAGCCGACAATTGAGCCAAAATCTCCTAAACATAAGATGCATGATGGTCTTGATCCTATGTGAGTTAAAGATCCTATTTTTATAAATCTTGATGATGATATAGATGAAAATGTTATTCATGATGAAAATGTTACTCCTGTTCATTCTAACAGTGAATATGAATATGTTGATGTTGATAACCATTTATCTAACGCATTTTCTAAAGCACTTATCCTAGCTCCTAGACAAGAACACCGTGGCTTGGGATATGAACATAGCCCTTGTTTGGATCTTGTGACAGCTCCATCTGCTGTGTTGGATGTTCCTCCTCTAGCGTGTTTCCTACCTTCCCGAAATACTGATCAGCAAGATCGGGGGGTAGATGACGTGCTAGACTAGTTTCATTAGCATAGCAGACTCTCTCCTCCTCTCTTTTGTTACTTCTTCTATGTGTTATTCTCATTCTTCTATTTGTTGTCCTTAGTGTTGTCTACTTGAGGATGATGCAAAACATTAAGATCTCTTTTGGTCTCTCTCATGTTGACTCAAAAGACACATGTGTTCCCTTCTTCTAGGTGACCTTCCTTGATTGGGGAATGAAGAACAATTATGCATACATACATATGATATACATGAATTATCATACAGCATACTGACCCTGAGGAAAGCGAAGTCACCTTGTGCTTTGTGTTTTGTGTCTATTATCCTTGGGCTTATCTCACACTTGGGGGCTAAATCCTTGTGATAACGTGCTCCTTTCCCTTCTCATTTTTATATGTATCACTACCTTAAAGCAATCACCCCCGGTGAGGCATGTGTGATCGCTTTAACGTAGGGGGGCATACATCCCGTTCATATCTTTTCAAGATACTTGAAAATTTCTTGACAAATTTAGCTTTGCCTTGAAAATTTTGATATCTTTCTTGCATGACTCATAGTGAGGGAACCTTACTACTGATAGTCATGGTTCTCCCTCGTGATCTTCCCTTTTACTTTGTCAATCGAATTCGTAAGATCCTTGGTCCACTGGGGGCTTGGTTTATCTTGCCTCCTTGACGTGGTGAAAGTTTTTCAATGTTGTTTCCTTGTACTTTACCGGAAGTATGAGCATACGCTTATACTCCCGCTAAAGTGGGGGCTAAATGTAGCGTTCTAAAATTGTGACACTTGCAATTTCAACTGTATTTGGGTCTTCACGATGGCGATGCAACACAGAACCTGAATGGAGACCCTGAAACTTGTTCATGACATCAAAAACTACATTTTTCAGCACCCTGGCCTGATCCTCCTTGCACCCCGCTATCCCTGGAGGTGGGACCATGGTGCCTAGCGCCCTGGTCCTTCAGGACTAGGGTGCCCAGCGCCCTGGTCCCCCAAGACCATGGTGCCCAGCGCCCTGGTCCCTGGCCCTATTTTGGGCCCGGTCTCTTATGGGGCTTCAGGTCTTTAAGTTTGCAAATTGGAAAATAATCTTCCTAGGTCGGCCTAAGGTCGGTAAAATCAGTCTATCAGCCCTAATTGACAAGTATATAAACTACATTTCCTCTCCCATTTTGGTAGAGGAAAAAAGGTGGAAACGATATTCAAACATTCAAATATCCAAACATTCAAGCGTTCAAGCATTCCTTCAAGCAATTGAGCATTCTAAGTCTCCATTCAAGGCTAAGTGTTGCATTCAAGACAAGGATTCAACCATTGAAGAGGAGATCACTTACAACACATTACATACTACATACATTACACCTTCGCATGTAAGAATACAAGCATTCTTACAACAAGGTATCAGTACTTGTTTACATTACAAACATTTACATTTACAACATTCTCATTTCTTGGTTAATTCCAAAACCGGGGTTTGACCTAAAGGCAAACCCCTCATCCCTAACCCCCCAATCGTCCTCTCTTTTCTGTGTGTAGGTTGCAGGTACGCAGCTATAATTGAAGATCTAGAATCCTTGTGCAGAGACGAACAGATCCCCCTTCGTTTCGCGGATTTTTCGGAGGACCGTGTGCACGTCGGGTGCCATCATCCCGTCAACTTTCGCTCAAATTTGCAGAACAGCACTGTCTCGACATTTTACTGCTAATTCCAGGTCCACAGCTTCATCCCATATCCCTATCTCTATTTATAAGCGAATCTTTCCTACTTTACATGCATTCCTAGTTCAATCATTCTATCTACATTTCTTTACAAAAGAGGGTATCCTTGATGTCTTAACCCTTGAAACTCATTTAGAATCCAATCCTGCATTGTGTGGGATTGGATCTTGTGGGTTTCAACCCCTCTTTTGAATGTAAAGTCTCTCCCAAGTGAAAACCATCAACCCTAGTGACTCTCCCTTCTCTCTCCTTGGAGTTGGGAAGGGGAGAACGACTAGGGTTCGATTTTTCCGCTTTACAAATGACAATATGGACAACTTCTTCGTACATTCAGCAGAATTGGAAGACACCATTATGAATCCTCATTTCAATTGATTGGTTGAGGAAATAATGAGGAGAGATAGAAAATATTTTCTACAAGTGATGGCACAAAATGGAACCAAGATCCCTCATGATTTTGACATGTCTCAAATAATGGAAAATCGACCTTTGCCAAAAACTTACTCCAACATGGATCAAAGGAGGCCTAATAGTGGAGGCAATAGAGGACCACATATGGTGCTTGAATCACCATCATCTTTGTTTCAAAAACCATAGGTCCCATACACACATGGTCAAGCATATGATACTCATCTCCGCAGACCATTATGGAAGTCTTATGCAGAAAAATATGCTCAATCACATACCAATGCTAAGGAACCACCAAAGCAATTGGATATTCAAAGGCATGTTCAAAATTTGGACACAAGGAAACCCCGTGTCAAATTTGGGGGCAACACATTAGAACATGACATGCCTGTAGAGTATGGTATACATGGACAAAGTAGATATTTCGTTCCTCAACATGAATCTATACCAAGTGGTCCATATATGCAGCATCATTATAGACCTCCTCCATATGAACATGTGTATGATAATTATCATCCATATGCAACATGCTCCTCCAATTAGTGCCTCAAGCATGGGGTATGGTCCAAGAAGTCGATCTCCACCTAAGAGCAATTTGGAGCAACAGATCAGGGACTTACAAAAGAAAATGGAGGACATAAATACACCAAAGCCAACATACACAATGAGAGACATATGTCCTTATCCATTTGACAGGAGCATTCCAATGCCTCCATTTCCTACACATTTTGTGACGCCTAAGTTTGATAAGTATAGAGGAAAAAGGGATCCTAAGACAATTTTTCACAGCTTGCATTGAGGTAGCAGTAGAAGAGACATATTTGATGAGATTATTCCCACAGAGCTTAGGCGATCAAGCTATGGAATGGTTCTCCCAACTTCCACCTGGTATTAAGTCATGGGGTGACTTAGCAGAGGCATTTATTCAACATTTCTCCTACAACATAGAGACAGACATATCAGTCACTACTTTGTGCAACACCAAGCAAAAAGATGGAGAGTCTTTTTCATCATTTTTACAAAGATGGAGGAATCTAGCCAGCAAATGCTCTTGTGAAATTCCACAAAAACAAATGGTAGAGATGTTCACTCAGAATGTTAACAAAGACATTGGTTATGACCTAAGGAAAGCTTGTTTGTCCACCTTCAAGGATGTCATTGAAAAAGGATTAGCAACAGAAAAGGTCCTAATTGAACAAGGAGTCATTAAGATATTCAAGGAAAACAAAGATGACTTTAAAGGAAAAGATAAGCCAAGATTTTGGAACAAAAACAAGAACACAGTCAATGATGGTGTTGTTGATGCCAATACAGTGAGACCCAAATTCATTTTTTCAGGATCAAGTTCTACAAACAATCAAGTGAACACTCAAACAACTTCTAGATCATGAAGGAAGTATACTCCATTGGGAGAACCACTTGAGTCAGTTTTCAAGAAGCTAGTGGCAAACAAAGTAATCACAATTCCAGATTTTCCTCCATATGAGCCAAAGGTCAAACCAAATTGGTGGAATGATGATGAATATTGTGAATTTCATAAGAGCAAGGGTCATAAGACAGGAAATCATCATCGACTAAAGAACATCATACAAGATCTCATTGATAGAGGTGACATTGAGATTGAAGGACACTCATCCAATCAAGAACATGAGATGTTTAAGGAACCATTCCCAAAGCATGACAAGGGAAAAGCTGCAACCACAGATGACCAGACCAACTATACAAGAGCATCTTATAACTATGATTCAACTATCAATCACATCTCGATGGATAATTATGTCTCTACCATTATCATCAAGGACAAAAACCCTGAGAATTCTAGCCAGAGACCCAAGATTGTCCTAAAAGGAATTGGATCTTCTTCTGAACCTACCTCTGAATGTAATGTTACAACTCATCGAGGTAAATTCACTTTGCAGAGTGCTCCAGCTAAAAACACCACTTCCTCATCAACCAAACCTGAGTATGACCTTGTAGAACAGTTAGGAAAAACACCCGCACTTATCTCAATCATTGAGCTCTTACGCATATCCCCTGCACATAAAGCTATTCTTGACAAAATCTTGAGAGACACTATCGTTCCTACTGATCTAAACGTGGACCAGTTTCAAGCCATGGTGGGATACCTTTCCATTCCACACTCTCTTACATTCATAGAAGTTGACGACGCCTCTGTAAGTCAGCCACATAACACACCTTTACACATTGAAGCCTTCATACACAAACATCGCATAAAACGAGTCTTGATAGATGGAGGAGTAGGTCTAAACATTTGTACATTGAGCACTATTAAACAATTGGGATATTCTGATAAAGTTGTGAATTCTACAAACAAAATTACCATCAAAGCATATGATGATGAAGAGCATTCATCCAAGGGCATAGTCACCTTACCTCTCAGAGTTGGGCCAATTACAAAGGATGTGGTTTGTCAAGTACTTGATCTTGATCTCACATACAACATATTGCTAGGACGTCCATGGATTCATGAAATGAGGGCAGTCCCATCTACATATCACCAATGCATTAAGTTTCCTCACAATGGAGTTGAAATAACAGTTAATGATGATCCTAATCCATTCATATATTGCAATAACTTGAGACCAAAAACTGAGACCATCATTCCCACTAATCGCGAAGCTATTCCTTCTTCTGCGTACATTGATCCTGAGTCATTAAAACCTTCGACATCAAAACAAGGTGAACTTAAGGGCAAATTCCAGGACAAAGGCATGGGTGAATACACTTTTAATCAAACCATGTACTTACAACAAGTCATGAATTCACCAAAAGAATATGGATGACCACATCCTACTAAGCGGGTATCTATCATTACACTTGAATGGGATCCTACAATCTTCCAAAAATGGGGTGAACTAGAAGAGGAAGACTTATACAAAATTCTTTAGAAAGACCTTGCAAATGATACACAAGATCACATCAGTTTACCATGTGAGAAGTATGGCAAAGGGTTCAAGATTCTACAAAAATTTGGGTATGATGGCAAGAGTCCTCTTGGGTTAAGAAAGGAAGGCATCATTGAACCTTTACAACCTGAATTGACATTCAAAAAGGAATGCTCCAAAGGACATGGTTTCATGACTTCCAAGGTTCATACTCAAAAGACAGAAGAAGCATTACAAATCAAAGCTGCCAAAATTCAACAAGAAAATCGCTATTCCACATACTCCAATGAATGGGAATGGGGTTCAGACAAATCCTTTAGTGACTATGAGCTCACAGAGACATTCAGAGAACCAAGTGAGCCAACAGAAGAAGAGGAATTTAATAAGAAATTCAAAGTTGGTCAAGAAACAACCCCAGAGGATTCCACACAGTCCTTGTCTCTAGGTCCTAGGTTGAAATCACATAGAATGAGAACACCTATTCTAGAATGCGCTACTAGTGATGATAATTTGGATTCATTCATGATCAAGACTGATGAGGAGAGTGCCAACGATGACCTCGATAACTACCTCAACATACCGGAATATAACTGCATCTTCACTCTTAGCCCCGCTAACTTCGAAGACATCAAAGGCCTTCCCCTTGTCCACCACCAACTCATTGACTGGGATCATGAAGGACCTGCATAGTTTGACACATTCCAAAATGATGAAGCTTTTATTGACTATCTTGGCATACGAGATGATCTTCCCCCTGGGGACCATAAAGCAGGATACACTATAGAACTCAATAGCGTGGCATATTTTGGTGAGGGTGTTGAACCTTCCAGTCGCAAAAATATGAAAATAAAAACAAACCAAGGGTCTTATGGCAAAAACCACACTGTGGCGCTGTCTGACCCCAAACAAGTAAAAAGAAAGGATATATCTGAGGGCGAAAACCTCTCTGAGGCACTCAAAGATGGAAGGCTCGACATTCTCCCAGCATCATATGAGGAAAAGTCATCCATGCTGGTAGAGGAGACTATCAAAACAAATATTGGTACGGAAGAGGTTCCACACAATATATTCCTGGCCCAATCTTTGACGGAGTCAGAAAGGTCAAAATTCATAAGTTTCTTCACGAAACAACAAATCAACTTTGCATGGTCATATGCTGATATGCCTGGATTGGATCCGGATTTGGTAATGCACCATTTGATAGTTAAACCGGGGGCAAAACCAGTGAAATAGAAATTAAGAAAGATGCATCCACAAGTCGCATTATTGGTCAAAGCAGAGCTTGAAAAATTATTGGATGTCGGATTCATACGCCCAATTGATTATCCTGAATGGATCTCCAACTTAGTACCTATCAGTAAACCAGATCGCAACATCAGAACATGTACAGATTTCAGAGACATAAACAAGGTTTGTCCTAAGGATGACTTCCCATTACCAAACATATATTTGATTGTAGATCTCATAGCGGGTCATGAAATGTTATCGTTGATGGATGGAATCTCTGGTTATAATCAAATAAAGATAGCGTCTAAGGATCAACACAAAACGTCATTCACTTGTCCTTGGGGAACTTTCTGTTGGAATGTCATGCCCTTTGGACTAAAAAATGCAGGCGCTACATATCAAAGAGCCATGGCTACTATCTTTCATGATCTAATGCACGTAACTATGGAAGATTATGTCGATGACCTCTTGGGCAAATCAATAGACAGAGATACACATTTGGACATACTTTCAGTCGTCTTTGATCGGTTGGAAAAATACAAAGTAAGATTAAACCCCAAGAAATTTGTCTTTGCAGTAACCTCTGGGAAGCTCCTAGGATTCATTGTATCAAAAAGAGGAATCGAAGCCAATCCAGCAAAAGTCAAGGCCATCCTAGAGATGCAACCACCATGAAACATCAGTCAACTTTGATCTTTGCAAGGGAGACTTCAATCCATACAAAGATTCATAGCACAACTTGTAGATAAGTGCAATCCTTTTCAGCACTTGCTACATAAAAACATCAAATTCAAATGGGATGATAATTGTCAACAGGCTTTCCAGATACTCAAAGATTATCTTCTGAATTCGCCAATTTTGATGCCACCAATTCTAGATCAGCCTCTACTACTATACATATCAGCTACTTCAACAGCACTGGGGGCACTCTTAGCACAACAGGTTACTGCAGGCAAAGAAAAGGCAGTCTATTACATCAGTTGCACATTGGTGGGATATGAGCTAAACTACACACCAATTGAGCATGCATGTCTCACCGTGGTCTTTGCTTTGCAGAAATTACGACATTACATGCTAACTCATAAGACTAAGTTGGTTGCAAGGATCGATCCGTTAAAATACCTTCTCAATAAAGCAACACTTACTGGGCGACTAGCCAAATGGGTGATGCTCCTGAGTGAATTCGACATCACGTATGTGGACAGAAAAGCAATAAAAGGACAAGCTATCACAGATCAGTTAGTGGATGCTCCCATGATAGATGATGTTCCTCTAATTTCAGAATTTCTAGATGAATCTATTTTAACAGTGTCACATGCAAAACCATGGCAATTATACTTTGATGGCTCATACACACAGCATGGGGCAGGAGCTGGCATCCTCTTTATAACTCCTCAAGGGGATTCTATACCAAAATCATATTGATTATCATTTCCTTGCACTAAGAACATAGCAGAATATGAGGCATTAACAACTGGATTATGGATTGCAGTTCAGTGGAAGACCCAGGAACTTCGTGTTTTGGGGGACTCTCAACTTGTAATCTGTCAAGCAACTGATGATTACCAAACAAAGGATGAGAAATTAATGCCTTAAAAAAGAATGGTAGATGACCTGAAACAACATTTCACAAAGATAGACTTTGAGTATATACCAAGAGAGCAAAATTGAGCCACAGATGCCATGGCTACAATTGCTTCACTAATCGATCTACCTCCGAATGAGACCCGCTATGTGTTCTTGGTGGATAACCTTTTGGTTCCTTCATGTGAAATCACTCCTACTGAGATAATATGCGTCGTCGGTCCTGAGTCCCAGTTATATGGTTCCATTTTCACATACCTTCGTGACAATACCCTACCTCCTGATCTATCCAATAACCAACGTCGCACTTTCATTTGCCAATCTTCTTGATACATCATTTTAGCCGATATCCTATACCGTCGAGGTCTAGATGGCACTCTTCTTAGATGTTTGGAAAGCGATGAAGCTCAAATTGCATTATGAGAAGTACATGAAGGGATATGTGGTCCACATTCTAGTGGTCCTACCTTAGCCAAGAAACTCATCAGGACTGGATATTACTGGCCCAATATGGAAAAAGACTCATATTAGTTTGTCAAGAAATGTAAGCAGTGTCAACTTCATGGAGACCTCATCCATGCGCCAGCACAAGAACTTCAACCAATTGCGACTCCTTGGCCCTTTTGTCAGTGGGGACTCAATCTCATAGGCAAGATTCACCCTCCATCCTCCAATGGTCATAAATTCATTATCACTGCCACAAAATATTTCACAAAATGGATTGAAGTCGTGCCTCTCATGCAAGTCACTGGAAAATAGATTGCTACGTTCATTCTCAACTATATCATTTGTCGATACGATATTCCTGTTTCCATTATCACTGATAACGGGCGTCCCTTCAAAAATAAGGATGTTCATGAACTCTGTGACCGCTTCCATATTTCCCATCATTTCTCCACACCATATTACCCCCAAGGTAACGGTCAAGCTGAGGCATCTAATAAAACAATCCTTAAAATCTTAAAAAAGACAGTTGACGACACTAGCCGTAATTGGCATATCCAACTTAATCCCGCACTTTGGGCCTATCGCACAAGTGTTCGCACACCTACAGGAGCTACACCCTATTCACTTCTCTATGGCGCTGAAGCCATCTTGTTTATTGAGCTCGAGCTACCCTCTTTACGAGTCTCTTTGCAAAACATTATCAGTGATGAAGACTATAGGGTCTCTCACTTACAAGAACTTGAACTATAAGATGAACGAAGACAAACTGCTTTTAATCATCTCAAGGCTTATCAACAATGAATGAGTCGTAGCTACAATCATAAAGTGAAGCCTCACACATTTGAGGTAGGTGATTTGGTTCTCAGAGAAAACCCCAAAAATCAGCAAGACAGAGAGAAGAAGGGCAAGTTCGAACCAAACTGGCTTGGTCCTTACATCATTACAGCAACATATGGATCTGGTGCATATCAGCTCTCAACCACAGAGGGTGAACCTTTAGAGGATCCTATCAACAGCATGCACCTTCGCAAGTTTTACACATAGCTCTTCGAAATATCCTAATTCAAAAATACAAAAAAAATCATAAAACAAAAAATCGTTACTTGGTGAAAACCTGGCAAACAGGTGCATTGTGACACAAAAAACATTGAAAAAATCAAAAAAGTAAAGGAAAAACATTTCGTCCAACGGTGAAAACCACTTCGGTGGCGCCCTGGGCAAGTACCATGGTGAAAACCAGGTCACCGACGCCATGCGTAGAGACATTGCTCCTCCCTCCTTCAGGATTCACTTTCATCCTTTCACTTTGCACACACTCACAACCTATTCATCCATAATAAAACTTCCACATTCCCATCATGGCTTGTTATTGATCTACCTGAGATTGGTTCACCATTCATAATTGTAGCGTCGTAAATTGTACGCACTTGCTAGGGTGGTACAATTTCACACCTAGTTTAGCACCCGCCTTGGCACATTTTGCATTTTGCATTGCATTTCCCCTTTAACACTTAATTAATTAAATTAATTAGGTCTAAGGTCCTATTTCATCGTCCTCCACATCATAAAGTTGGGCCCTTTCATTAAATTGTGCCCTTTCATTTTATTCCTCCAATACATCATTTAATCAAAAACCCTAATTAGGTCCTATTTTGAACTTGGGGGCTTGATTTCAGGGGTCAAAACATCTCGAAATCAGCTGTAACTTCAGGATTCTCTCTAAAATCATCATATCCGACGGCCCTGAAAATTTGGTGAAAAGTTGTCGGGACCATGGCGCCCGGAGTGCACATGGTCCCAGACATTTTTCCTAAAATTTTAGGAGCACAATCCAATCATAAAATAAAGCTTAACCCCAAGAAATTGGCGGGAGATTCAATCTCTAGGTCGGCCTAAAGTTGAAATTAAGACCTAGGGTTTCATATATAAGAGCTCTCTTTCTTCATTTGAAAGGATCCGGAATTTTGTTTTCAGGAACCTCATATGCAGCGAAAGAGTAGATCTTTGAAGACTTCAACAACATTCAACATCCCTCTATCAAGCATTTATCAATTCCATTCATCCATTTAGGGCTTGGAAGACATTGAAGAACAATAAGAGATTACCGACTGAAGATTGGCTTGTACCCCTCCCTTGGGGGTTGGGTATGATTTCATGTTGTTTTCATGTCTTTGCATAAGCTTCAATATATCATTTATTCATGCTTTAGATCACTTTGCATCTTGATTTAGAGCATTTACATTATCATTTACAAGCAATTAGGGTTTACTTTCTAGGTTGCTCTAGCTTGCTTACTTTCATTTTAGGATCTTGCATACACACAAGGTCTGCACACACATTACTTTTACAATACAACTTGGCTATTCATGGAGGTAGAAATCACCAAAGCGGGGGTTTGACTAAGGCAAAACCCTATATAGCCGCCCACCACACCTTTTCAGATATAAGTGCAAGTTTCGGAATTCGGACGACGCCGCAAGTTGCAGATCCAGAAGAAGCAGACCGAGACAGAACTTCACACCAAGTTTCAGAGCAAAAGACCAGGACAGGGGCGTGGGGCACCCTGGTCCTGCCAGGACAGGGGCGCTGGGCGCCCTGGTCCCTAGGACAGGGGCGCTGGGCGCCCTGGTCCTCCTGACAGACAGCATTTCCAACAGTTTTCCAGAGTGCAAAACAGTAGTTTCAGGTGCAGAATCAGGACAGTGGCGCCCGCGCCCCCGTCCCGAACATTTCCACTCAGATTTTGACTTCGGGTACGTATTTGTATTCTTGTCTTGTCCTTGTATTTACAACTTTCCATTGTTTAAGTTCAATTTTGCAATCTTGTTATTAGTTCATACTTGCACTTTGGGGTTAGGAATTGAACTTGCATCATTTTATCTTTCAATTACAACAAAGGAATAAAAATCCTAATAGGTAGCCCGTGGCTCTCTCTTCCACAAAAGGGAGTAGCCAATTATGTGATACCTCTAGGCTCTTTCGTATTCCACAAGTGTGTGGTTGAAAGTGAGATTAGGGCATGTTTGCTTAGTGTCACTTTTTCTCCTACATAATAATACACACCCCTTTTCATCCCTTTCCATCCATAATAAATTAGATCCTATCTGTGGCTAAGGCAAATCCTACGTCTAGTGATGGGTGTGGAACTAAGAACATCACATGTTTCGAGGAGTACAGTTTCTTCCAGTTTTCTTCAGTCTATCCGCGCACAATCCGCAATAAAGCAGCATTTGCATCACAATCCGCAATAAAGTTTCACTTTCTTCATAATAAATTATCAGTTTCAGATGAGACATAGTAGTAACAATGGGCTTCTACAAATCAAATCTTTCAACAGACTCAGACAACATTATGGTTCAGTGCTATCTATCCTTTTTGTGAAAGTAAACATTATGACCACAATCAAATAAGACTTATACAAGTGACAAGAGACACTAAACTTGAAGACTACGGTGGATGTTGGTGTCGAGTCTTGGTTTTATTTTAATTTTATTTTTTTGGTGACATGTCTTTTAGCTTTTCTGGGATGTCTCTGACTAGAGATTTTATCTCCAAGATGTCTTTGACTAGAAAGGCGAGGATGGGGTATCGTCACCTATTTTTCTTTGTTGTCTGTGGATTGTCTCTTAGTAATGCTATGACTTGTCCAAGGATATGAGGACAATGTAAGTCTAGTATGAACTAGGGCATTCCTTGTTTGTGACTGTCTTATCTCCATGCAAACGAGTACAATGACTTTCTGGGTCGAACATATGCCTCGATTGTCATAACCTACTTGCCATAATAAAGCTCAATGATGATAATGCACAAGAAGCTCTTTCACTTTCATATCTTCTATCTTCCATTTCCCCTTTCTTGATTGACTTCCATCATCCTTCTCGAGTCTGCGTAGCCTGCTATCACATGACTGAGTATAATGACACGCCAAAAAATATTTGCATTTCATGTTGTTTGCACCTGCATTACCACATATAAGCATTTCATACATACATATCGATATCATAATTGCATCACATCCTACACAAAACACATGTTAGCAATCTTACATTTTTATCATATAAATAATCATTTGCATTCTCATATTCATTTGCATTTCATACATTCACATTCACATTTGCATAATATTTAAAACATAAAAGAACAAAAATATTGCATTTATTCATGTACATATTTGCATCCATATCATAACCATCACATAAAACATACATCATTAAACATCTCATCACATAGGTACACATGCATATAGGTGCCGCAAAGATGAATCATCTCATATATATATATATATATATATATATATATATAACAAGTGTCATGATACAATGATGTCAAAATCATATGGCTACAATCACCCACAGGTGTCTACATCATCATACAAAAATGGTACAATACTGATACATAGGGAGCCCTCTATGGCTATGATAAACTCCCTACCTCGGAGCTGCCTAGCCTCGACGGAGTGTGAGCCCTGGAAGGACCCGCCTCAGGATCATCTCTCCTACCCCCTCTATCTGGTGGTGGTGGAGGACCCATAACCCCACCGTTGGACGCCTGTCTCCTCTGACTCCCTCCAGTGGGCGTTGTTGTACATGATGGTCTCTGGAAGCTCGTGGCCAGCTGATCAGCTGGCACTGCACCATAATAGAGATCCCGCCAATAAGCGATCTCCTCCCCTGCCCGCAGAACATAGGCATATCCAGCCCCTGTGTCCTCTATCGCCTGCCTCCTAGCTCTCAGTGCTATCTCAGCCTCAGTGTAGCACTGTATAACCTGATCTCGCTCCCGCTCAGTATCTTTGAGCTGCCTCCTGAGTCTATCCCTCTCCCTCTCCAAGTCCTGAATCTCATCTGCCTATCCCTGGCAGATCTCCCTCAACTCAACTAGCTCATCCTCCTCTACCTCGGCCCCCTATACCTCTGCCAGTGGCTCCCCTTGTACGGGTGCCTGTGCTTGTGCCTGTCCCTGTGTCGGTACCTGTACCTGCCTTTGTCCCTGTCCCTGTCCCTGCACCTGTCTAGGACCCTGCACTACTGGCACCTGTACTGGCAACCCACCGCGACCCCTCACCACTCGAGCCAGTCTCTCCTCTCCACCCTCCCTCCGTGGAACCACTCTCCTCTCTCCTACCACACCTCACCTCCTCTGTCAGCCTCTACCCCCACCATCTCTGTCATCATCGTCATCTCCTCCGCCATCCCCATCTATCAGCTCTCCAGGGTTTGTCAGTCGTGGGAAGGGATGCTCAGCCCAATATGCAGTGTACTCTGCATCCATCCCTGCATCCTCGATCTCTGGCCACATATCCCATGGCAAGGGAACCATCTCCACCAACTGCATCACAGCTTGATCATATGATAGTAGTGGCCCAAAATGTGCCTGGTCGCGCACTATCCACACATACATACCTGAGCCTCGCGGCATCCGCTGAATCCTGCCAAACTGTCTACCCACTATGTCCACTAGCTGCCTTTCCAATACATACGGCGTCCACCCAATCAAATATCTGCTTCGGAAGGTGTATGGTAACTCTACTGCATCATCCTCCCACTGCTCACACCCAAGGTACGACCTTCATATCACCATGTCGATCTCATCCAAGACTCAACGCCAGTACTCCAATCTACCAATCTGTGGCTGCGATGTAATCATGTCGTACAAATGTACAAAGCTGTATCCATGCCCCCTGCCCCTGAAGTGTATAGGTCGTGTCACTGGCAGATGCTCGTATGCCCACACCTATAGCAATGTAACCCCACAGCCCAATCCTACGAATCCATGATAAACAAACTGATGCAGCTCGTAATACAAGTGCGCCGACACACACGATCCCCAAGCATATCTGGTGTGCTATGTAACCAGCGTCTCCAAGGCGCTCCCCCAGCCCATAGCCAACCCTCGTGTCGCCCTATCAGGACACAAGAACCCACTGATCACTCCTCCTAGCACTGCTAGTAGTGCTAATCCTGTAGCTGTCATGGTGTCCCACGCGACATGTCCTGCCCTCATATCCAGTCCTGGGTCTCGAAATACTCATCTCAGGGCATCCCTGTCTCCATCTCGATCATAAGGTACTAACTCCCCATCGATCGATATCCTTAGAATCCGATATACATCCTCTAAGGTGACTATCATCTCACCCATCGGCAAATGGAACGTGCACGTCTCCGAGTGCCATCTCTCAGATAGCGCAGTCAGCAAACCCATGTTCGCCCGAAACTCAGGCACATACAAAATATGGCATAGACCCATACCCTCAATGGCAGCTCTGTCCTTGAACGTCAACTCTGGTCGCAACCTCTAAGTCGATGGGAATCTCTCTCGTGACTCCAGCATAGGCAAATACTCCTGCAACCAAGCAAATCAATCATATCAGTCCTAGTGGCATTCACTGTTCATCACAAAATGCTCCTTTTTTATCTAAGTGCATATGGTACTCTATCCTAGTGACACTCACTGTTCATCACAAAGTGTTGCTTCTATCCTAGTGACATTCACTATTCATCACAAAGTGTTGCTTCTATCCTAGTGGTACTCCCTGTTCATCACAAAGTACTACGTGTTTGGCACTCCCTGTTCATCACAAAGTGTTGCTCACATTTGTATTCACTGTTCATCACAAAGTGCTGCTCATATTGGTACTCCCCGTTCATCATAAAGTACTATGTCTTGGTACTCCCTGTTCATCACAAAGTGCCTTTGATTTATCCTATCCTAGGGCCTCTGCTTGAGTGAATCCTCTTGAGTAGTTTCCTAATTGGCAATGTATGTTGTATCATAGAATTGTCAATCCTAGCCCTATCTGCTATCCTAGTCTTCCCTAGAGGACCTGCTTGAGTGTATCCTCTCAGCAGCTTATCCAATCAACAGCGTATGTTCATCACAGAACTGTCGATTTGACCTAGAAGACGCAAATTCACATTTTTGGACACAAACACGCTTTCATGACATAAACGCGCTTAGAGACTGCATAAACGTGCCTAAAACACACAGACGTGCCTATGCTCTGCATAGACGCACCTAAAAGACACAAACGTGTCTGCCTAGCACAAACGTGCCTGCACAACGCAGACACGATCGCATCCTACACAGATGCCTTTTCCGGCACAAACACGCCTGGCACAAACACAGACGCGCCTAGCTAGCATAGACGCGCCTGGCACCAGCATAGACGTGCCTACACATTTTGGACACTTTTTGATATTTTCCTAAAGCGCATTTATTGCACTACCTAGCATGCATTAATGACAACAATTAATACAACAAAGTACAAGGAGGTTTTGTGGTACTCACCGGCTCTCCTGCCTTTGCTGGCCTCTGAAATCGGCGAACGCGATCGAATCTATGAACCATTGCCATCGCTGCTGACTGTTGTTGCTCGATCTCGCTCTGCACTCTGATCTCTTGAAGGTGTGGATGACAATGAGGATGTTTTCCCCTTGTGGTCTAATTATAGACTGCCCTAGCCTTAGTCCTAGCCCTCGTTTCCCGAGTCAGTCTTCGTTATCCCGTGATTCTGTCACTTTATCTACTCAGTCCATTCTAGCCTTTCTTTCTTATCGAGAGATTGTCTGCAATCTTTTCAGACATTTTTTTCATCCAATCTCTCGAGGGGGCATATCATTCCCATCTTGGGGCAACTTTGTATTAGTTCATCTTATCTTCTTTGAAACAACACGACAAACCGCATTGTCTCAAAGAGGGGCAAAATGTAGACACCTAAAATTGTCATGTCTAATTAAATAAATATTTTATTTATTTAATTATCTAAGCCTAATTCTTCTATTAATTAAATAGATCTTTATTTATTTAATTAATTCATTTATCCTCTTCTAGCCTTATTTCTCATTTAAATAAATTTATTTATTTATTTAAATTATCCTTTTCTTAAATTAAATAAATATATTATTTATTTAATTGATCCCACTTCCTCTATTAATTAAATAAATCTTTATTTATTTAATTAAGTCATTATCCTTTTCTACCCATGACACATGTCATTCATCTCTTAATTCCTACACTACCTACCCTTTCATTATTTTATTATTTCCTCTACCTACCCTTTAATCATAGCCGACCTCTTTTTACACCTCTCAATCTTATCCCTCCATTCCATATAGTGTCTTCTATATAAGGAGATGCTTCCTTCATTATCTAACCCTAACTACCTGGCTAATCAATTGAGGCACTCGACTACACTACGCTTTTGCACTTTCATATTGTGATCCTACTTGCAACCACATTTCGTTCTTTGTTGAGCTCTTGTGCACACATAAAATCTGAGAGCAAATATATCAAGCAAGATCAATGGAGATAGGAAGAATGGAGATTCAAACCCTATTGGACATGTGATGGTATAATCTTTGTGATTTCATTTGATTTGCATTGTCTTAGGTAATCTTCATATGTTATGGTGGATCTTTGTTGTTGTTAGGCTAGGGTTTTGTGGTTGAATCCATTTAGTCTTTCAATATTATATTGTTTTAATCCATTTTCACCGTATACACTTACATCTTGTGCGAAATAGATTTTTTCTTTAGGTTGGCTCCTTCTCATCATTCAACAAGGCTCTTCTACTAACAAGAACGTCTCCTCTCTCTGCATCTTCAGAATGTGAAGACTCGAAATCTTCATCTACATGGGCAACTCATGCATTACCCTTAGGTCTTCTATTTGCCCTCCCTTGATGTTGGGGACTACCTCATAAGATCTATGACCTTCTTTTCCACATTGGAAACATGTTCCATGAAAGCCTCCTCTTCTCGGTCCTCATCCTCTTCCTCTTTGACATCCATTATTTTGATCGTGAGGAATGTAGGAAGTATTTCCCCTTTTTGACTACTACTAGAACCATCATTCTTCTTCTGGTCTTCATTTTGCCCTCCATAAGACCGTCCACCAGTATTTCGTCCATGACCTCTTCCATTTTGCTTGCTCTCAAATATCTTGTTTAGCTTCTCTTCTACCTTCAAAGCAAATTGATATGCATCTTCAATGGTAGACATTATTACCAAACTCAACTCTTCATGAATACTTGGCTTCAACCCATTTATGTAATGGGCAACTTTCTCCTTTTTGGCCTGAGAATGACCTGTTCTAATAACAGCTCGACAAATTTCTTCTGTATGCTCTTTAATAGATTTTCCTACTTGCTTCAACCCTTGCGTCTTTTTCGACATATCAAGCTCATAGTCAACATGAATGAATTTCCTCTTCATTTTTTCCATCATCCAATCCCTTCTTAATATTTTATCTTTTCCTCTTCTATTTCTCTCTAATTGAGCTTCCTTCCACCAAATACACGCATGACCCTTCAGTTTGGTCTTTGCAAACTTGACCATTTTAGGATCGCCCACTTTTTCATACTTAAATATTCCTCTATATCATTGATCCAATCAATCAACTCTTTTGGATTAAGATTTCCATAATATGTGGAGATTTAAATATTTGGCCTTTGTCTAATCTTTGAAATGGCCCTCAAAAACCTAGCCTCATCAGGATCTCTGACTACTTCTTGTTCTTCTTCGAATTGGTCTTCTTCATCGTCCTCGCATTCATCTCTTGCCCTAATATCGACTCCTCTACACAACTCCTCTTGCAGTGCTTAAACTTGTCATTGGAGGGCTCTCAAACCCTCTTCTGTCACGTCAACATTTCTTCCACCATGGTTCCTTCGTAGAGGCATTTCTCACTTTCCTCACAAACCCACAACCACAGTCCTGGTGGAAACTGCCTCACATTTAGTGATTTGTTTACACATGCAGGAACTTCTACTTTGATACCACTTGATGAAGGGTACTCCCCTTATAAATGCAAACTCACATTAGAAACAAAGAAAACATACAAGAAAATGCAAGAAAAAAAACTTGCTTTCTATTATCTCAATAAAAGGAAATCACACCACTTAGAGAAATAGCATGCAACAGCTACATGGACATTCTCATTACAATAATCTAAAAGCCAAAGCCACAATTTGCACTACAAGAACTATCCCTAGTAACCCCCTTTTGCGTTCTTTATATTATGAAGTTTAACCACCTAAAATATTCTGGAAAGTGTAACTCCCCCTTTTTAGGCCAACCCTTTTTTGTATCCCATTTTCTTATATTGAAATATTCCAAGAATATGGGCCCATAATGGGTTTTGGCATCCATTGGGATATTTTGAGAATTTTTATTTTTATTTTATTTTTCTCCTTAAGTAGCACAATTTTCAAAGGCCATATCTTTTAATCCGATCGTTGGATTTTCAATTATCATATATCGCCGAAAAGCTTGCAGAGAGATCTATAGCATGCTCCTCATAGATCTATAGAATCAATAACTTTTGACCCCATTCGGGGCCTCTAAGACCATCAAAAATGCATTTTAAGTTTTATTGGAGTTCAATTTCTCCTGAAAATTTGAATAACTCCCAAACGCCACAAGATATTGGCATGATTCCTTCACCATTAGCTCCAATTTACCAAAAATAGCCATTATTATTATTTTTTGGGGTGATGCAATATTGCTCTTACACCCTGGATGCTCTTGCATCATTGTATCATCCTCGCATATGCAAAATCTCCCAAGGTCGGATAAGCATCTTAGCCAAACACAATTCAAATTAGGTCAGCACTAAACATTCCCATAATGGAAAATAATGTAAAGTGGACCATAACACATCTTAACTGAGACCAAAATAAACATCAAACATGTTATACAACAATCCATAATCATTGGAGCAATAATGTGAAGTGTAAACACCTGATGTCAACCAAATCTAGAGTAAACACTATCAAACTTTAAAATTATGCTTCCAAAGCCCTAAAACTCGTACCAACTGAATAGAATGAAGCTAAGGACATTATCAACTTATCTCCAGAACCACAACACCAAAAACCATAAAGTGGAGAAATGCAGAGCATACATTTCACACAGAAACATAATCAGATACTATCACAAACTGGTGAACAAAACTTCCTTAGCACAACAATCTAGAGCACCAAATCCCAAATTAACATCTCTAAACATTGGTTAACAACATATCAAACCCATATGAATAGATGTATAATATAAAAGAAATGTAGAGCAAATCTCTTAGCACAACTTCACATGAAACTCAATATTAGCTCTACCAACTAGCCACTAATGACAACCAAAGCATATTGACGTCAATGAAAAAACATCAACAACTCATTCTACCCAAACTTGCAACAAGTATCACCTCTCACACCTCTTATACCCTTTTTATGCATCATGGATATCATAGATTTTGTCATAGTAGTTAAATTGACCAAGATCCAATCATAGACACTTCACGAGAGCAATAAATGATGTGTCATAAACACAAAATCAAGTAGATACTTTCAAATTCTCAATTTTCTCTCACATTATTTAAATGAGGTGTGAACTAGAGAATTTTCTTTGCTTATATAGCAGTGAAGGGGTAGTAAATTTTTCTTTATGGTTTCCCTAAGTTCACCAAGAATCAAAATTTACTACTACTAATATTATGATGATTTTTTTAGTCATTTTCGACATGTAGAGATTATAATATCCATTTCCAAAATTTAATGGAATAATAGATTCAAAACACAAGCAATAATATATACCTAGTAACATATTGTTGCCCTTTTTTTGTCAACCCTTGCCATGGTTATAACTAATCTGAGAGAATCTTTTGACTAACCTACATATTATGTGCACTCTGTGTGTTAGTTGCATCGTGCTATGCAAATCTGCGCATAACACAAAGGTTAGTGATCCATTATGGAGCAACACCAGGAGGGAGTCCTTTCACCTTTTCAGGCCCAGATTTCTATTTTTTCAGTTGATCGACTTCACTAGTCAACTCACTTAAGGTCACTAGTTGGAGGGTCTTCAGTCATTCACAGGTTGGTTTTCCCCTTCTCTCCCCTTACCGGCTGCAAGGGTTATGCCATGCTTCTCCACAAAGTTTTAACAAAAAAGAAAAGGTATAGTGTGGGCTAATGGGATAATGGATCCGACTAGGGATCAAGGTACCCTGCATGCAAAGGATCGAGGCAAAGATGACTGTGTGGGGTAAGAACAGTAAGCAGTTTGGTCTTCCCCGCACTATTAAGTGAGAATTATCAGGGGCCTCACAAGGTAACCGAAGGTGAAATAAATGTATTTCCTTGTTACCCCATACCAAAGAGAAATCACACTAGGATGGCTCATGCGATAACAAAATCAAAGCAAACAAGGCTTCCTCACCATCCCACAAGAGATTTTGAGGAAAAAGTTAAGCTGCACAAGGTAAGAGACACATAGTGCGTGCGATTCTCCTCGCTATCCCGTGAGGTGAGTGTGGCAGGTCAAAGGGTTTTGTGGGGTAAGAAATAAGTAAAGTGGATGGTTTCCCCATCATCCCACAAACAATTTTAAAAGGGTTCATAGTGACCTTGCAGGGTAACATAAATACGAAGAAGACAATCATTCTCTCCATCTCGCAACAGTTTCCAAGGTTCCGAGGAGCTTTCAGGGAAACAAATAGGTAGGATGATGGCCTCCCACCATCCCACACCTAGGATACATGCAATGATATACAAAAGGTGATCCCATCCAACCACGTGGCATGTGTGCGACTGTGGATTTTAACTTAGTGGCTCGATCAGATGAGCATGTTTTAAAGTTTCATTGAGCCCTTTGGGGCACTATGTGGAGAGATCTCGTGTGTCCATCTTCGTGTGAATCTCTTTGATCGACGGTCAATTTTCAAAACTTGTAGTTTCATTGAGGTTTTGAATGCTCTATGTATGGTGGTTATTGACCCGATGGTTGAGACAATCTTTTAGCTCGGTTGGCAAACGAAATCCAATTAGAATTCAATGAAGATGCAAGATTTTGATGCCATTACTCCAGAGGTGACTCTTGCAACCAATTTTAGACAACACCCATACCTGTTCAATGCGATATGAATACTTTTGTGCCCTACACACTAGTGGAGTGTATTAAATCGTAGAGATATCTTCCTTGCAGGGATATTTTACTTTTCTAGAGGCAGAGGATGCTTTCAGAGCCGAATTCAGCACGCCATTGGATCGTCCTTGATTTTCTCTTCCTCCTCTCTGATATTTTTTGTAATCGAACATTGGTTAGGGTTAGGGTTTCATAATCCCAACTCGATTTGAGTTATGCCTAAGCTTTAAAGGCAATTTTGTAGCCCTGTTCGGGGATCTTCTTTCTTTTGCAAAAAACTTATGTTTATCAACACTTGTTAAAATTTGCCTTGCCTTCACATGAATATATTCAATTGCTTTTCCTTTATTCATTTCTTACAACTTGTGTAATATTTTACCTTTTTGTTTGAATGTATTTTACTTTATTTCCTTAGCATAGGTGAGTGTGTTGATCCCTTGTAGATATCATTTGTGAACTAAATTAGTTCCTTTTGCTATATTGCAAATTCCAACCTTTACTCTATGTCTTGGAAGCTAATCAGAATAGAATATTGTGCATGTCTTGGATGTTTTTTTTTATGTTTTGTGCAGACATAGGCAGAGAAGATCACTTTCAATCTAGGTAAAAACCTTATTTCCCCTCTTTCAAGCATCCCCTCTTTCTCCCCTTTTCCCTATCAAATCAATAGATTAGGATTTATCAGTGTTGGGTTGGTCCAGCGCCTGCACTCAGATTGGAAAGGAAGATGGCCTTCTCTGAAGACTCAACCTCAATAGCACAAGGTCCCACACTTGGAGGTTGTTTCCATGTGTCACAAAGTGAATGAACTTGAGAGTTCATCAACTGTGCAAACTTTTGCAAGAACACATACACACAAATTATATCCTACAATAGAAAATTTATTAACTAGCAGTTGCATGCTTTATTTTCGTGCAACGAGAAGCCGATAGGCAGTCAAGTATGCAAGACTAAGGGCATGGGCAGTGATTTGGTAACATACAATAAAAAGCTTTTGAACTTTACGAAAACAAAATATACAATAACAATTAGCATTAACAAAACATTTTAAAAAAATGAACACAAATATCAATTGTCAATTGCAATTATTATATATTTTTTGACAAAATAACATTGATAAAAAAATGTAGAACACTAAAAAGTATCATCCACAATTAGATGGTTTCTGAATAGGTATGCACTACAGTTGCACAACTCACAGTTAGATTTGTTAGTCTTCAAAATTCTTATGCTATTGAAAATGGATGAATAGTGTGATCTGCAAAGAGATTTGTTAAATTGACATAATATCATTTAACAACCCAAAAGCGGGATGTTCACAAGTGAATTTATATATAGCATTCATTATTATGCAGATTTTTATAGGCAATGTGATATCAGAACTTCCAATATTTGGAAAGAGTAATTAGTCGTCAAGATCTAGTAGCATATGGTTGAACATTTAAGCAAAACATATCTAGAGAGTCTTATATTTTGGCATATATATAAGCAATCATAAATAAATATCATATTTCTAAATTGTATGCATATTAATCAACAGTGAGCACTCATAAACAAGATTCGGCCAACAAAAATGAAGAATTATGCTTCAACAACAATGGTTTTTAATGAGATCTTCAGACTACAGTTCCAACATTAGTGGGATTTTGTATGTATATATTTCATAAAGGTTGAGATTTAGTGACTTACTGGCACCCATACTTCTGCTATATCTCAAAATCTAATTCATTGTTGAGAAGATACCAATCAAATTTGAAGTATGTACATCTTCCCTGCTTAATATAGATTCAGATGATATGCATAGAAAGTATCAGTGCACAATAGATTTATAAGAACATGGTTTGCTCTTGGTGATGGTAATCACTTGATGAATTTATTGGAAAAAAATTCAAACAGTACAATTGTTATTGATTGCTCGTAGACTACAAAAATCTTAACGTAATAACTTTTTTGTCTATATCAAAGCGTGCAATGTCTATTTGGTATGCATAAGGCAAGCAATGCTGAGAATTCCAAAGAATTAGCCATTGCAAATGGACAGATTTTGCAATCTATTTGTTTGAAAAATGGTTTGGGTTATAATCATCTCAATTTGTTTGAAAAATGGTGTTGGTTAGACTTTTTTTTAAGAAATCTTGGTTGTGGTTTGATTGTGAGAATGATGACTTTCAATGAGTGTGAGGCCAACACATTCTCTAGAACCCAATAAATACAATTTGCTTGAATATTTTGGAAATTATGATTCAGAATGCCAATGAATACTTGGGTTTGGTAACATTGGAATCCTTTCACTGAACTGCTGATCTGTTATCTAAATATCAATGAATAGTTTCATCAACGTAAATTTCATTCCTTATCTACCAAATTGGATGTCAACCGAAAAGCTTTGTTATGCTTCAGCCAATCACTCAATACAATGCTAAAGTCTGAAAATGTAAAACGAGCCCATAGCGTGAAAACTTGTGAAGGAAACATAAGTTGTTGTTCAGGTTAGAAGAAATTAGTGACAAATATGTGGAAAGGCAAGAAAGAAAATATAGTTTGAAATAGAAACAGACCAAAGAAATATAGCTACGCAGTAGGCAAAGATGATCTCCAATGTGGATGGGAGAAATACAGAAAGTCAAGACGGAGATAAAATAAAAACAATGTTGGTAAAAAAATCAGTGAAAGAGAGAAGCGTATTAGACAATCCTTAATTAATAGGGGTTTGGTACCCCCTTAAAATAAGGGGGTTTCCATCATTACATGTTATCTACAAGTGACCTCTAAGAGTACTATTGGTGATACTTGACAAATCCTAAACACACACAACAACATTTAGCAAAGCCTTAAAAAGCACAATTTTGCATGATGATAGAGATTGTAAGGTTGTGCAATTATAATATAATTATCATGGGTCTTTGTGTCAAGAAATAATCACAATTGGTTCTCAAATTGAAACACAAAATGTCCACACAAGGTTTTCTAGGAGATAGGGTTATATTTGCATCTTTGTTGCATAGTTCATGTGGCAAGAATAGACTAAGAAACATGAATAATTCTATGTTAAAAAAAACATAATTTTTTCTTTCAAGGAATTTCTTGTATACAATAACAAATAAAAATAAAAAACTAAATAACTAATTCAACATTAGCAAAATTTACAAAAGAAAATAAAAACAAATGCACAAAGAAAACGGTGTAATGAATTTGTTAAGATAAGTTAAATAGCACCTGTAGGAGACATGGAGATGTTAACAAATTGGGAATTATTGATGTGGGTGTGGAAGATTTGGGTGAAACGCTAAGGAGCAATTGCCTTTAAATGATTTCATACTTTTTACATTTGAGAAAGGCATGGCTATTTTATGCAGGATTAACGAACAAGTTAGATTCTTGTATTCTTTGTTGTTGTGCATCTATTTTTTTGTTGCAGGTTCAGGCGAAAATAGAATTACCTAAAACCTGTCATATATTTTGATGTCATATATTTCATTTATATATATATTTTTTTGTTTTTAATATATTTTATTTATATTATATTTAATATAAAATGAATAAACATAAATATTAAATATTGAGATTTAATATATCTTTATATAATGTAATATAATATAAAATTGAATATTCAATATAATTTTTTATATATTTAATTTTAAATATTAAATTTTAAATTGTATTATATAATTCATAAATAACTATATATTCTCCATTTAATTATGTATTATAATTTAAATTATATTTTTTCTATACTTTATAGTATAATTAACTTTGTACACTTATAATTCAAAATTCAAAAGCGCATAAAGTTTATTATAATATAACCTTTATATACTTTAAAGTTTATTCACTTTTGAATTACAATAAACTTTGTTTCACCTTGAAGTGAAAGCTTATTCATTTATTAAATTTATTCACTTATAAGTGAAAATTCATAAGTGTATAAAATTTATCTACTTTTTAATAAACTTTATAAGTGAAACTTTATTCACTTTTGAATTATAAGTAATAGTTTTTCACTTTGGAATTATAATATTAAGTATATAAAAGCTATATTATAATAAACTTTATACACTTTTGAATTATAAGTGTATAAATTAAAAGTGCATAAAGTTTTATTATTTATATCTATATTATTTATAAAGTTTATAAACATACCTAATAATAAATTTTATAAAGTTTTATAACTTTATATATTAAATATGAAACTTTCAATTATAATATTTAAATTATATTATGATGTTAAACTTTAAAGTATATTAAAGTTTAATATAGTTTATTAAATTTTACATTTTAAATTAACATCGTGTTTAATATTTTATATTTAATTCTATTTTTAAAATTAAAATTAAATATATATTTAATATTAAAATAAATGACAATAAAATGACAACCAAAATGTTAATAATTTAAATTTAAAAATAATATTCAATATTTCAACATAAATATTAAATATAAAGATATATTGAAAAATAAAAAATATAATATAAATATTGTACATTTATATAAAAATTTATTAAAAATTAAAAAATTTAAAAAAAAATATTAAACTAATATTTTTAAAATTTATTAAGTAAAATATAAATAAAATATATAAAATTTAAGATATATTAAAAAAAATAAAATTATAATATAAATAGAATACATTAAATAATAAAAATAAGTATAAATAAAATACAATTAAAAAATATATTTTTAAAAATAATATAGAAAAAATATATTAAATGCGGCGAGAGAGAGAGAGAGAGGTGGGGTGTGGGCCCAAACCGGGCTGCATAAGCCCACTGACACGAAGGATTTGACAGCAATGGGTTTCCTATCTAGATTGATGGGTGGAACACGAGCAATGTCATTCAGCTTAATAAAATATGCAAGTGCTATTAACGTCCTCTGTCGCCGCCATATGCCAACGCAACACAAGTTGCTCACCAAAGAAAACGGTGGCCGAGAAATGTGACCGGCGGGAATTTACCAGGATACTGACACTTTTCCGGTAAAAAAATCCCATACAAAAAGCCTATTGACTTAAAAACAACTCACGCACATAACTTGGACAATTGAATCACATCACTTATATTGATATTACCACAATAAATGAAATTGCTTGCAATCATTACAACAATGCACCACATGACAAAAATGTTCATATTAAGTCACTAAACTCTCCTATAAATCCTTAAAGATCCAATGCACTCCCTATGTGAGAATGCCCTCCAAGAACCAAAGGCTTTTCATCTTTTAATTATAGAAACCAATGGATTTTTGTCCATTGATCGCAACCTCCTATATGTTTTCATCCACAAAATGGCTTCAACATAAAGTGTCTAGTAGATAGAATAATGTAACATGGATTCTCTTTAAAATCATTAAGTTTTCTAGATTTATATGTTATCCATTAAATTAGTTGGCCAAGATGTAGGATGTTTCCAAGGCAAAAAATTGAATTTTACATGCTACCACAAGTCAACCTCATGGCCTTGCAATCTTCTTGTTATTTCACACATTACAATTTTACTTGTCATTCCACATTTTACCAATCTCCTTTTGTCTATGTGTGTATCTACTACACCCTTGATCCTTAACTCATGGTTCTTAAGCACGTGTCCAACCTCGCCTTGAACCCTAATCTTTTGTCTTGTTGAAAGTCAACAAATGACTTTGACCCTTGATTCTCAATGCATATATGAGTTCTTCCATCCACTTATCCTAGCATGGCTAGGGTCATATCTTTGAACCCCGATGTTAGATACCTTTTAGGCAGGAATCAAACTACAAGTTTGATCTTCGATCTTCAATGTCTTCCTGGCATGAGTCAATTAGTTGTCTCTACCTCAAATCTTCAATGTCTCTCTAAGCAATAAGTATTTCCCTTTATTTTTTTTAAGGGGACATGACTATTGCAAATGTGAAGTTGTTTGTTGTGTCAGTATGGTTGTCATTGATGTCAACGTACTAATTTTGTGTTTCATTATTTGGATTTTGCTTCACATTTTTGATCTATTGTTGATATACTCATGAATGTGTTGATATGTTGTTGAATATTGCCTTGAGATGTTACTCTCATGTTTGGTGGTCTGAAAGTTGTGCTCCAGAAGTATATGCGGTGATGATGATGTTTGGCTAGTAGCGTTTGTAGAGATCCGCATTGCTCCATATTTTAAGTTCTATTGTTGGGATTTCGTATTTATGATACTCATGCATTTATCTTTGTTATTTTGATTCGACACATGTTGGTGTGCTCTAGAGATATGGTTTTGGCTATGTTCTATCCTGGTACGATTTACCCCATATGTTCTATCTTTTGCTCTAATGATTACGATATTTGGATAACGTGTTGTTGCATTGTGATGTGGTCCACTTCTCATTCCTTTCCACCACAAGAATTCTTAGCAAAGACCTATCTTGAATTATGTTTTATTATCACCTTGGTTGACTTGGAAAACTTTATTTCGGAGATCAGTATATAAAGAATGATCTTGCAATAAAATATATATAAAGACACAAAAGAAAGAGATATATAAGGGGGTTGATTGAATAAGGGAGATCTATCTTTTTGTGTGAAGTGATTGATTAGTATGGTTGTATGCTGATATCGTTTGGTATTGGTGGTAGTGAGCCTAAGGTTTCTTTAGCATTACAATTGTGTGTTTGTTGAGCCTTTGCGGTGGATTCTTTCTTCTTCTGGGCAGCGAGTCCTCCTTTTTCTAGTAGTTTTAGTTGGGCAGTGAGCCCACCTACAATGTGCATTCTCGTAGTGAGCCATCTTTGTAAAGATCACCTTAATCGGTGTCACCCTAACAAGTGTTTTCATATTAGAACTAACATTTTCCATGGTTTTTCCCTTCTTGGGTTTTCCATGTCATATCTGGTGTTTCATGTGTGAATTCTTTCATGTTCATATCTATTTGTGGTTAAGTAATCCAAATTTTAATTTACTGGATCTATTTCTATGGGAAAAGTAAAATTTTATATTATACAACTAATTCACCCCCCTCTCATTTGTTTGGATATTCAACAATGACAAATACTCCCTCTCTAATATTACTTATCCTTAAGAAATATGAATTGGAATGATTAAGTACCTTTGTGATAATGAGTTGAATCATGATGTATTATTCATAGATTCTAAATCCTTCTCATCTTCGACTTGGATCAAGTAGTGAAGAAAACCAACTATTCCCTTGTTGGTGATCCATAAACTCCTATAAGACCAAGTGTTGTCCTAGAAACTTTACGCCATGTTTTTATTGTGCCACTCTAATCTCTAGAGTAGTATGACGACAACTCTTGAGTTTTATTAGATTGTACTGTGGTACCATAGGATATAACCCTTGTCAGTTTGGGCCAGACAACTTGTATACATGTCCAAAAGAAGTTATAATCAACAAAATTTATTCCAAACCTCATTGAAAAATTAGTGCACTGGCTAAAATAATTATGTTCTACAAACCTAATAGTTGAATCCTTCAACCAATAGTGTGACTCATGATGGATTTTTGAGAATCTATAAATTTGTAGTTGAATATGATTGATGATGAAAGTTCAAAAGCAAAATCCTATAAATTAGTTGTATTAAAATGTTAGAATAGCTAAAACACTAACAATATCTTGCGAAAAATAGCAAGGTAGATGTTGTAAACAACCATGCAATCCCTAAGAATATTTTGACAATAACATCAAATTAAGGATCACTCAATCTTATGATAAAAAGCACTTGTCTTGACTTCTTTCTCTTGTACTTTATCTTTATGATGTACCTTTCAAGGAGATGTGACTAATGCCTATCAACATGATGTTTAACCTTTCCAAACTACTGCCACAAGGTTTATTTGGGACTACAAAGACTCTTACCATGACACCCCAAGCTTTAACTCTTAAAAAATAATATAAATATAATTATATATGATGGAAGATTGATACCATGTTCATACTTGGCTTGAAATATCCCTTCAAATAGTAATATATTAGTTGGAAAATCCTTCATTGGTGCTTGAAAGTTCTATCGGGGCCTCTCCCTTAGGTTTCAACTCTATAGTGGACTCTCCCATAAGATGTGTCCTTGGCGCCCCCTATATTATGTCAAAATCTCCTATGACATCACGTCATTGCATTCCATTTATTCATCTACTATGTTGACACTTTGTTGTGCTCAGTTGTTCTTATGCGATGAAAGATCCAAAACATCTAGCTAATAAATCACCACAATTCACTGACACCTTATCCACATCAGTGATGAGATGGTTGGATCTATTGCCTCCCATAATATAACCCTTCCACTAACATTACCATGCAAGAAAATTCTCTCAAAATGTCACACTTTAATGTTATCTATAGCTTGAGACATCAAAACCAACACTATTAAAATGACATAATAGTTGCAAGCATGGTAGACTTGTGAAAAATTTAGCCATGTGATTATTGTAGGAGTGGTAAACATCCGTACATAGACTAAGAACTCTCCATTAGAAACTGCCAACTATAAATTGCTCTTCCCTATAGTTAGGAACCCCTATCAAACTACTTGTGTGAAGGGCAGTGAAGTATTGAGACTATAAATTAGGTCTATCACTATCTTAGGAATTTTTCCACTATGAAGTAAGAATACCATCATTTCATTACTCAACTACCTCATTCTTTATCACAAATTGATGATCCCATCTTGCTCATGTTGTGCTACCCTAAAATCCAACATAGTTTCTCCCTTAAATATTTCAATAAAAACACCATGCTTCCTCAAATTGTGATGATACTCTTTACTAAATGACAACCTTGAAAAATCAAGTTTCACATATTGTTTGTCCAATGTAGACTGAGTACAACTTCTGTTAGTTGACTCAACATTGAATAAGGATGTAGTTGCTACCAATTGAATCTATGCATAAAAGCATTTGCATATCATGTACTCACCCAAAATGGTGAACAATCACTCTCCTTTCATGTTAGTAATTGTTGACAGATAAGAGGGTCTAGAAATTGTGTGGTCTATTTTGGGTGGTTGTCATTTTGTAGATCTCCATCAAGTCTTTTCTCAACCTCACACTTGCTCGTGATCCAACTTAACCATCATTTTGTTGGTGTGTAAGGTGTGGACAATCTATAATTGATAGTGAGAGTAGCTTGATTGAAGACATAATCTTCTGGATCCCACACCATTTCATCATGTAAATGTCCTTGACCATAAATAAAGGGATCCCCATGCCCCAAGCTATAGGGTATAACCTCAATCTATCCAATATTATTAGAGTTTCCATGATCAATTTTTAATTGCTTTCTATAGAGGTCAATCAAAGTCAAATCATTCTTCATAATAACATAACTAATATCTTACAAATCATCATCACATGTTCCAAGCATTCCCATGCCTTGCAAATCATCATTACAATATACAATTACTTCCATATCTAAAAATTAGATATATGTTTCTTGGATATCATTTGCAATTTTTGACACATCTCAACACATAATATCAACTCTTCATCAAGGACAATGTTGTTACAAGCTAGGGTTGCTTTTGCACCAAAAGATTGATCTGTCAATGCCTGATACAACCACTAGACTTATAGAATACATAGGGGGCTATTAAACCATGTCATGAATCCCCACGAGGGATGCCGGCCCACTGCGAACAATCCCCCTCCTAACGTCATTGGTTGTGGCCTTCATGATTCAAACCTATGACCAAGCTTTGATACCAACTGTTACAAGCTAGGGTTGTCGTTGCAACAAAAGATCAACCTGTCAATGCCTGATACAACCACTAGAATTATAAAATCCACATGAGGCTGTTAAACCATGCCGCAAATCCCCGTGAGGGATGCTGACCCACTGTCGATAAATTTTGTGTCGATATTAGACCACACTACCTTTTGTCATTGAGGTGTCCTCATGTTCTTATGCTATGACATCTCGTGTTTGTGATTTTTCTTTCTATTCCACTTTCACAACTTCTTTCTTGACCTCCTCTTATAATTCTAGCTATGATACACTCTTCACTGTTCTAGGTTCTACTATCCTAGACTCTCCCTCTTTAAAAAATGTTTCCTTTGGCTCCAACTCATTGATCACCTCCTTAGCAAATTTTGAATCTTCCCCATCTTTTCTCTTTATTCTTATATAGTCATAAAGGGCTTCCTTTATTCAGATTTATCTTCTCATCTCTTTCTCAACATTCCATTTTGAAACCCTCTTTACAAGATTGCTCCTCATGCCTTTTGCTCCTATGCTCATTCCCTATTTTCAACTTGTCATATTCAAAAAAAGAAATGTTACAATGGATGGTCAGATCTAGAGAATTATACTCATTGAGGATGGTCAGATCTAGAGAATTATACTCATTGAGATACCTCTCCATTTCATCCTCTTCATGTGGGTGCATAGGTTGTTCTTTTGGCTTCCTTTCTTCACAATTTTTTTTACAAAGTTGTTCTATTCTTTTGTCCATTTTCTCTAAAATTTGATCAAATATATCTTCAAGTAATTTGTAGCCTTCCTCTCTAGTTTCCCATTTTGTTGCATTAATAGTAAACTTTCACCTTATAAGTTGGCAAGATATTGACTTTGATACCATTGTAATGTCTCTTTCTAATTTTTTTTTAATGAAATAATAGTTTTGAAGCACAAATGATATTATTCACCAAGTAATATGCACACATGTTATAAAACACATAAGAAAATTAATTAAACTTATCAACACACAAAACATGCACAATTGAATGAAAACATTTATATCGATATCATGACCACAATGAGATTGTTTACAATCATTACGACAACACACCATAATAAAAATAATATTCAAATTGACTAATTGAACTCTCATACAAATCCTTGAAGCTTGAATGCACCCCCTGAGTGAGATTGTCCTCTAGAACCAAAGGTTCTCATCCATTGACTGCAATCTCCTATGCACTTTTTATCACAACAAGACTTGAGCACAAAGTTTCTAGCATATACATGGATGATCATTACAATTGTAGAGTTTCCTACTTTTATATGTTATCCGTTAAATTAGTTGACCAAGACCTTAGATGTTACCAAGGCTAAAATTTGAATGTCACACACTACCATATGTCGACTTCATGGCTTTGCAATCTTCCCGCCATTCCACACATTAAAGTTTCACCCACCATTCCACACACTACCGCTATTTCTTTTGTCTTGCTTTGTGTCGACTGCACCCTCAATCCTTGACTTGTGGTTTTGAAGCATGTCTTGGGCCTTACCCACAACCCTTGACCTTCCAGCTTATTGTAGGTCGACCAATAACTTTGATCCTTGACCCCTGATGCGTCACTGAGTTCTTCTATCCCCTTGCCCTAACATGGGTCGTGCTGTATCTTAAAACCTTGATGCTTGACACCTTTTAAGCATGAAATGAGCCACAAGTCCAAACTCTCGTCTTTGATGTCTTCCTAACATGAGTCAGTCAACAATTTTGACCCCTAATCTTCTATGACTCCTTGAAAAAAAAAAAACATTTATCTTTGTTATCCTTATGATTTTTTATCTAAAATTCTTATCTCATCCTGAATTAATACTTTGGTTTCTTCTTATTTTTTTTATAACTACTACTAATTATTATTATTATTATAGTAATTTCACATTATTCACTATTAAACCATTACCTAATGCAACATACTTACGCCGTTAAGATCCCACCATAATAACTCGAACCGAGACCTCTCAATATATGTCACCTATTTCAATCAACGGACTAGTTTTTTTGAACTTAGAGGATCTAGTAACTTCCATTGGCCATTGGACCATGGACAACAAAATTGTCACTAAGTTAATAATCGAGAGGGCTTCATAATCATTGGAGAGGCACAAACGACATTTTAATTTTAAGAATGTGCACATTTTCTGATACAATCACATCATGCAAAGGCTCACTCTCATTTAAAGAATAAAGAATGAATAAAACATTATTCCGACATAAATTATCCTGCATTTTACCCCGTTTTTGTTATCTCCCCCCCCAAAAAGGGTTAAAATCCATTAAAGAGAAAAAAAACATAAAAACATCAGCTCAGCGATATTTCCGTGCATACAGATCTTTGACTTACAAAATATTCAAACAAAAAAAAAGCAAAGGAGGCGTAGTCGAAGAGTTTCTTTTGTCGACGAAAAAGGATTTTCTAAGCTTCAATTTATCCATGGCAGCGCGGATTATCTTCTCAGGTGTGTTCTGCAATTCTCAATATACACAACGATACAAATTTTGCAAAATTTGGTTCAGGGATGACGAATATTTTGAAAGCTTTTTGGAGAGCATGTATTTTTTCATGTCAAATTTGGACTAAATAGAAATATTGTTTTAATGCATTCTCAAGTAAGTATTGTATGGGAAATTTCTAGTGGTTTTGGCTTACTCGCCTCACATCTGCTATAGTTCTAGTGGTTTTCAGCTACTAGGTTTTTTTCTTAAGGTTTTAACTTACAGACGCACACATATATAAACTGCAAGGGATGTTCTAAGGATTTCAAGATCAATATGTGTATTTTTTTGTTCCTTTTAGGTGAATTTGACTTCCAGGGGTAGTTTTAGGTTTGCCACTTTAACCCTGTGCATTATAGGGTTTAAATGGCGTAGATTTGCTTTAGTTTTAGGAGGTTTTTCACTTCCCGGGGTTTCTTGTTCACTAACTTTTTTCAATTTCTTTTAAAAAAAGTGGAATGTGATCTTCTAGTGCTTTAGTTCTTTGGAGGGTTTTCAGCTTGTAGGGTTTCTTTTTTACTCTTTTCTATATATATGTAATTGCGATGGACCATCTTTGAATGTGTAGATTAATATAAGTAATCTTTTCCTTTAAGGTGAATTTGGATTCTCAGGTTACATACCGGCAAAGTAATGAAAATGTCACTGAGGTAAGGTAATAATTTGTTAAAGCAGGGATAATATCACTGAAACTAGGATGTGCTTTGTGAAAACAGCAAAAGTGTCACTGAGATCGAGGCACAATGTGTTGAGTAGCGAGGCTTCACCAAACTTTGTGGAAGCAGGTATATTATTGGCTGTGTTGTTCTAGAGAAATTTGGTGATGGAAGTTAGATTTAGCCGTTTGGGCAAATTCTTGGAGAAGTTTGGCAGAAGTTGAGAAGGTTTACTGAGAAAGTGCCTTACCAGGGTTAAAACCAGGAGTGGACTGCTTGTGAATGACAATACCAAGTAGCAGTGTGACATGTTATCGCATTGCTTTGTTGGATTCAGAAAAGGGTATTTAACAAGGGTTTATTTGTTGCAAGTGGTGGAGATGATGTTCTAGTGTGTGAGCATTTCATCATTATTTAAAGGGGATATGCATAAAGGGTTTTCTTTACTGATGGTGAAAGCAAGATAGGAAAAGGGCTCGACCTACTTATTTCAGGGTTTATCTGGAATCGGCAGGATGGATCTGGCAATAGTCGATTCAGCTAAGGAACCGACTATTCAGGATGTGCAGGGAGAAGGAATCGAGGATAAAGCAGAAGATGAGAATGTTGAAAAGGAAAGATTGAGGCAAGAAGTTGATATAATGTCTTCCAAGGTGGAGAAGGTAAGTGTAGGACACTTAATTTTGTTCTTAATTTTTTAGGCTTTAATCAGAGAACTCTGCTGAGCCTCAGGCTGTTGCATTTGTACTAGATACTTACTACAATATTGCTATTATTGTTATTATAATATAATTTACTTGTTTCTATTACTAGTAATTGAAGTTAATGACTCATAAATTGTTGAAAAATTGAATTGCAAAAGTACATTATGGTTTCAAGTAGTTGATTGCCAAACCATAGCTTCAAGCAGGTGAATGCAATGCTTGAAAATTGCTGCTGTTCTTTTGTGAGAGATGAACTACTGATTATTGTGGTAAAACTTGATATGGAACTGGAATACCAAGCCTGCTTTGTCAAGAATTGCAGAATTAATAAATGAAGTACACTATTTTGTCAAGTACTTTTGTATAAAATATTAAAAGCAGATACATCAATGCCAGCTAATTTTTGAATGGTCTGCTTTATATTATATTGTGAACTTTACTGTTTTCCCAAGTAAGGGATTCATTGGAGAGTAAGAGATCAGCAACAAATTAGAGAGCCAATGCACATTTATCAGAAATGGAAGTCAATTAGTTGAGATTTATTTAGGAAAATATTGGGAAACTAAAAAATGGTGAAATATTGAGATAAACAGTTAACATCAAAGCTCTATACTCTCCGTATAAATACTTTATTATTTGAGAGCTGTCTAAAGTATCCAGTTGTTATTTGTAACTATGAATATTTTAAAGTTCCAGTCTGATAGAGATCAGTAATAAAAGATAAATGCAGTGGAAATTGTTTGTATCCTGAGTTATTATAGCTTGATAGTCCATCAGTTGAAAGCTAAATCAGAATTCTACTTAGGGGACATCTCTTTGTTTATCTGTTGGCCTCAACAATTAAGCCTTCTTCAGGTCCTGCCAGATTGCTACTGCTGTCCCACATTAAAGGTCTCTCTGATACAACAAATCCTTTCTTGCAAACCTTTTGTTGGCAAACGAAAGCACAGGCCCAACTTGTCTACAATGTGAATGTCCACATTGGCTTTGTAGTTAGATTGAAACAAAACATTATACTTCAATTTATTGTTGGTTAACCTTGGGAGAGTACTCTATTACCTAAGTCATCTAAGCACTCAACTGTCTCGTCAATAACAGTTAACCCTAGCTTTGTGTTGACCCAACCAATTCATACCTAAAATGATGTCATAGGTGCCTAAAGGTGCTACATAAAGGTCAACTTCTGTGGTGAAGCTAGGAAGTTCAACCCTTGCCCCAAATAGGCATTGCTCTACCCGAGCTCTTGACTGATTGACATACTCAACAAACCAAGATTTAGCCATAAAGCCAGCTCTTTTAGAAAATCTACTAAGCAATCTAGGATAGATAAAGTTTTTAGTAGCTCCTATATCTATTAGTACTGTTATGGGGTTTCCATAAAGTGTACCTGGAGTTTCCATTGGGGTAAACTGGTATTCTGCCTGTCGGTTGTTCATCGCTGCATAAATCCTTTGCTGGAAAGTTGTCTGCTGAGATGGCAGAGGATTCCTTTGTTGCTGCCCTCCCCGTGTTTTCATTGGGCACTAGTTGGCGCAGTGCACGCCTCCATAGGTATAACATCCCCCTGGGGGTCCTCTCTTTTCTGCCTTGCTGTTATTCCCTTCATTGTCTCTTTTGGATTTATCAAAACCCTTTCGATCCCCTCGGTAATCCTGTCGGCCTCGTTTGAATCCTTTACCATTTTTATTACTCAACCCGTACTTGTCTCCCTTTCTCTTGAAAGTTTGGGAAGGTTGTGACAAATTCCCTTCTTTCTATTCTTGTCCCTTATAGAATCATCCTTTCGTAGCTTTTGTTCCTATTGGACAACCTTCTCGTAGGCTTAATCCATGGTCGAAGGGGCTAAGACATCTATGGATCCCCCTATGCGGTTATTAAGGCCCTTGATAAACTTTTTGATCCTTTACTTTTCATCAACTTTGAACTGGGGCATATACTTCAGTAAACAGGTAAACTTCTTCCAATAGGCGTGCATTGAGAGTTCCCCTTGTTTCAGATCCTAGAAGTTTGTTAGCTTCTGTTCAAAGAATAGTTGAGGCAACCATCTCTGTCCAAAGATTTCTACAAATTTATCCCATGTCACGTTGGCTGATTTTAAACCTAGCTTAGCTTTCTTATTTTCCCACCAATTGGTAGCGCCTCTCCGGTCAGCTGGTAAGCCCCCCTAACTGCTTTCATATTCTCAGTGTAGTCTCGAATTTTGAAATACTTTTTCCTACCGGCTAACCCTGCCTCAATGGCATCTCCACCCTTTGATCCGTCATACTGACGGGGCTTTACCTTCTTCATATCATCAGAGATTGCACCCACTACTTGTTTATCCTTCCTATTTAGGGCATGGGATTGAGTTCCCTGAAAGACACTCTGACGAGTGTGTTCTTTTTCTGATTGCCTGTCTCTAAATTGAGACTCATGTTCTTCATTTTGAGTTTCAGTGTGACCTCCCTCCCTCTGCTCCAAAACTTGGAGCCTGTTTTGGGTATCTTGAACCATGTGAATAAGCCTATCTGGCTTGGCTATAGGAGTCTCTGGAGTCTAGATTCTCCTCCGCTCTCTTGGTTATGAGACATCTTAGTGTTTCTATAATGACCTGTTGATTATAATTATATTCAGTCTCAAATTCCATCTACTTTTCATTATTTAAATGCAAGTAATTGAAATAAGAATTTACACACAATAAAATTTGTTCCACACCAAAATTGCTTTTTTATTGTATGTACAAAACAAGGCTCTTTCTAAGAGCTACTCTCTGATTTAGTTATGGGCTCTTCTTTCCCTTCAAATTTTGAAAATGGTACTAATCAGAAACTCAAAGTGGGTACCCGAGTTTCTTGAGTCAACAGACTCATTTTTAGGTACAATAGGGTTTGTTGGTTTGTTGTCAATTTTTGGCACTTTGTTGGCGAGAATTGTGGTTCTCATTGCTGCCCTTCTTGAAGCAGTCCAGGGCTATCTCTCCTTTTTCAATCTTTTTATTGCATCAGCGAGGGTTTCATTGTCAGAAGGTGGAGAGCAACATGAATAATCATATTTTAGATTCGTTGCTCTCCAGAGTTGGGAGTAGATTGGATCACGAGCTCTTTTCCATTTTGTGGTTCGAATCCACATTCTGCCAAAAAAACAAAATGCTTTGTTTCAGTTTACTACCCTAAAATTGTGGTGGCGAGCCCTAGGTTCAGTGTTGAATCCAACGTTTTGATACTATATGTAACATGCATTCACTATGCAGCTTTAAATAAACAACATTTCAACAAAATTGGAAAACTTGCAACAACTAACATCTTTTAAGAATGCGACACTGAAACTGAAACCATAAACTTTTTTTTTTGAAATCAGAGAATTGAACTAGGAAAGATGTAATCTAATGCATGAGCATATTTTCATCAATTTTAGCAATACAATATATGAAAGAAAGAGAGGTTTAGAGATTATGGCTTTCTTGATACACATTCTGATCTGTAAACAGTTTTTTCATTGTTTGGGAGAGGGAAAGTATCATCAAGGCGCTTTTCTACCCAACACAGACTTACTAGTTGGAAAGGCCCAACCCTTCGCAAGGAAGTAACCGGAGTTGGACTCAAGCCATCTGAGACTGGTGGTTAACCCAACACAATCCCTAGTTGGTCACACACCATAGGCTACTCCTAACTAGTATGACCTTTGATCGGGTTGTATAGCTGGGTCAAAGAACCGACTGACACATACAGTTTGTAGCGTCACCTTGGCCAAAGGATTGATAAATTGCAACATGCCAAGGCATGTAGTCATTGTTCATCACCCTACTCAGCTACATCTTGAACTCATTAGAACTTATATTCTTTTGTTAGGAAAAACTCAACTCAAGGATGACGACCTCTTATCTTTCTACTTGGTAACCAGTTACAACACACATAAATCAAGTGTAAGCAAATAGTTCTCTACTAAGTATCATAGCTTATTTATCTTTGTGTGGATTATCTGCCTCTTCTTGAGGCTCAAAGACCTTTTAATGCTTATTTAATTAAGCATGAAGTATTCGGCCTTGCTGATTCTTAAGTGTAACCCCCGCTTCTGGTTCACTGCTCCATTGTTCTAGTCTTGAATTTAATACCTTGGTATGAATAAGATTAGATAGGCAATTTTACTACTAGCTCTCATATTTGTGCAAAGCTTCTGCATTTTGCATGCATTAGTATATACGTGCTATCACTGCACTATTTATGCAAATCTGTATTTATGGAGCATAACAGAGCTACTGTATTGTCTATGTAACCTTCTTCATACTAAGGTACTTAAGCATTCTCCTCTTATAGGAGGTTAATAACTTACATAGACTCGGTTTATTAGTACAGAGAAAATTTCTAAATGACTTTCCCCTTTCAGAATATTTCAGTCTAAGATGTAGGGGTTAAATAATTCACGGCTTGTAGCACTTCATTCTTGTCAGCTCAAGAAATGTGACCAGCATTTGGTCCTTATTTTTGATGAATAAGTTGAATTATAAGCCTCATTAATCCCTTTCTAGCAGTTAAATTGTCACCCCCAGCCTTAACTTTCACTAAAAAGATATGGGTTCCTAACTTCAACACAATTCTTGTTTGAATGAGACAATTATAGATAATTCTCTAGTCTTCCTCAAGGTTTAACATATGCAAATGTGTTTCTCTAAGCAACAGAGCTTTTCTAAGCATGTCAAGAAAATAAAAGCTTCTTTAATTCTTGTCCAAACTTATTCCATCAGCTGAGAACGTACAGAGATGCATTTCTTTATATTAAGGAAGAATATGTATTTTCCTTTCTTCACTGAATTTAAGAGCTTATTATCCAAACTACCTTCATCTAGATTAAAACAAACAAAAGCATGACCCGTGTGATGTTTGAAAGCTCGAACTGCAAGAATCTTTCCAAAACCTATGCCCAGTTTAGTTACGATTGTGGCAGAGCATGCACTGATTGAAGACCACTGCAGTAGAATTCTTCCAGTTTAATGGACAGAAGATGATATAAGAAAAATGATAGCTGCTTCCAAGAAGTCCGTACCAAAAAATATCATACAAATAACTTTCTTTCTCATATATGGCATACGAACTCCAAAAGTTCCAATTAATTGTTAAATGAAATGGTTAATTGCACTACCAAACATCTGATGATAATTTCGTTTAAATTAGGAATTTGCTTAATCTTCATCGGATTCCATTTCCCATGCTATCTTTCCGTTTCTCCACTATGTGAAAGTGGTGATATGTTTGTATAAATAGGCCACACATAATCCTTTCCTATTCATTGGTCAAGAGCCAATAAATCTTAAATATTAATCTTATGCTAAGCGAGTCTTGATGTTTATACAGACTCGATGTGGCCAAGTCCTCATCATCGTGGCAAAGTTTAAAAAGCCACCTCCATAACATTAAAGTAATTAAAGAGTTTTAAACAAACCTTTACTTATATGTGTGTGTGTGTGATTTTAACTATGAATACACACATATGTTTACTTATAAATACATATATTATATATATATGTAAATTTATATATATATTTTTAATTATAAATTACTACTGACTTCATGAAAGTTTCCATTAATCATAAAGAACATAAAGAGTTGAGATAAAGACCTTAAAATAGTTTATTGAGAGAAATGACTGCCAATCTCAGACAAGGATGGTAAAACCCTTACCACCTATACTGACCAAATAGGGTTACTTGGCTTACACTGGTTGATGGTAACAAGGTTAACACATCTTTACAAGTCTCAACTTCTAGATAGGGTTCCAGATGGCATTGAGTCCTTCTTTTACCTCTCGACCTGATGATACTTCCCCTCCCTTCTCGGAGGACGACAATCTCCTGCACACACTAGGTCAAATTCATGTAGTTAGTCCAAAATCTTTACATATCTCTGTCATTGCATTTATTGATAAAAGAAGCAATCATCTCATATTCCATAATGATTAAAACTAAATCATTAACATATGCTTTGTGAATCACCATTCCACAATACTAAGCAACAAGTATCAATGCATAAAATAACATCAAAATATCTAGGGCACAAGTGGGATGTTAAACAACAGGACTGAGAGGGGGGGGGGTGAATCAGTTCAGAACTTCAAAAATGGTTATTAATAAACTTATTCAATATTAGCACTTTGACCATCAACACATCAACCAGAAACACAAACATATGAACACTAGATATACATGGGAAACCCAAACAGGGAAAAACCATGATGGGAATCTAATTCACAATATGAATAACAACGTTTACAACATTTTAGGCTTGTAGCCAAGGAGCATCAACACCTGAAGGACTTGCAAAACTAAGGTGCACTTCCTTAGGCAAGATACAAAAAGGACTTATGTAGCTGAAAAAAATTCTTCAGGATAAGATGCAAACTACTATTGAAGGACTCACCGTCAATTGGCAATGGATGAAATAGCTGAACTGAAATTGAGAAGGATTCTTCTGATCATGAAATTGTCCTTAGCAATAATCAAGCGATCAATAACATGGCAAACATCTTTGACAATCTCCACTATCACAACACTCTGTCTGGCAGAATATATCAGCTTCAAAGCTCTTCCCAAATTGTCTGGCAAAATATATCCGAACCAAAAGAACATGATCCACTAAACCACAATGCAATCATCATCATATCCGGAGGGCACCAAAAACTTTTTGGACGACCCTCAATACAGGATGTCACAACCAACACCAAAAGAGTATCCGGACTAAACTCTATCTAGATAACTGTTGTGATGTATTCACACATCGCCCCATTGCAAATGGGGACCCTTGCTTTTTGCTTTCTAGGCTAGTTTTCTTTGCTTGGTTGTTTAGGCTTTGTGCTATTAATCTTTGCATTGGAGAGTTTCTAGAGAGCTCATTGGGATAGGATGGTCTCTCTGGGCTAAAGTGAGTAAAATGAGTAGTGAGTGAATTTGGATTTCTTTTTTGAAACCCTCCCCTTGGTTAGGCCGGTCTTGTTTCTAGGGTTGAGTCTTGATTGAGTTTGAGGAAGTCTTTGTATCATGCTAGGGGTCTTGCCTTTTGAGACCTATGCCGTTGAGTCAAGTCAAGGATGCCTTGGACATTAAGTTGAGCAAACTTTTGATCATGAACAATGAGGAATTTGGGTGGTGAGAACCTCAAATTCACTCCTAACCCTTTCAAGGGCATAGGAGCGAATTCTTCAAAAGAAAGCTTCCCCCCTCAAAATGGATGAAATACTCTATCTCAGGGCCTTGTTTGATGCAATATCCACTTACCTATCCCTTAGAGAAGCATATCAATGAGACTTGAACGCAAAGGCTTGAAGACAATGGAGAATCTGAGCTAGAACACCAAGTTCGCTCCTGTCCCTCTCAAAGGTATAGGAGCGAAATCTTCCTTAGCTCTCTTTGCCCTCCTATTTTGGACAAAACCTTCACTTTAAGGCATGGATTGGGAGGAAATAAGCTTGAATTCACCCTTGGAGATGCCTTTGACAAACTTAGACTTGGAAATTTGGAGAAAAAGTCAAGAATTTGAGCATTATTGCAAAATTCTCTCTTGACCCTTCCAAAGGGTCTAGAGTGAATTTCCTTAGACTCTTCTCTTGCTCCCAGTTTAGATCACAAACCTTGTTCCCATGGCATGAGTGAGAGAGGAAACAATGTTTGCATGCCTTTGAAGTGAGTTGCAACCAAGTGAGATGAGGAAAATGAGAGGAATTTGAGCCCTAAAGCCAATTTCACTCCTGACCCTTCCAAAGGGTCCAGAGCGAATTCTCTTGAAACCTCCTTTTGCTCCCAATTTACATCAAGCCTAGCATTGATTGAGGTTGATTGAACTTAGAGGCATCCTTAGACGTGCATTTGAGTGAGTTGTGGTCACAAAGTGTGAAGAATTTGTGCAAAAATGCAAAATTCGCTCCTGACCCTTCCAAAGGGATAGGAGCGAACTTCTAAAGGACCTTGTACCTCTCAAAGGTACCTAAGCGAAATTGTCAAGATGTGCTTTTGATCCAACATTTTGAACTAGATGCCCCCTTAAGGAGATTTGTTAGGATGTTCTAGGGCAAGGGCAACGTGAGTGAAGGTGAAGTTTGAATGTTTGATTGATGTCCAAGACTAATCCCTCAAATTTCGCTCTTGACCCTTCCAAAGGGTCCAGAGTGAATATCTTTGGATCTCCCTTTTTGCTTCTAATTTACATCATAAACCTTGTTCCCATGGTGATTGGAAGATGACTAATGACTTAAAGTGAATTGAGACCAAGATGAATGCCCTTAGCCCTTGAAAGAGTTAGGAATTTGACCAAGATTGCCAAATTCGCTCCTGACCCTTCTAAAGGGTCTAGAGCGAATTTCCTTAGATCTCCTAACTTAGATAAAAAAAGCTTGCTCCTATGCCTTGACTGAATGAGGAATGACCTATCTATGCCTTGTGAGCAAGTTTGAACGAGAGGGGATGAGGAAATTGAGCCTAATACCTCAAATTCACTCTTAACCCTTCCAAGGGTACAGGAGTGAAATCCTCCAAAGGACCTAAAAGGGTACAAGAGCGAAATCCAAAGGACCTAAAAGGGTATAGGAGCGAAATCCTCCAAAGGACCTAATTCCTCACTAGAGACATTGAATTGTGGTCATGCATGGCAAGAAAAGGATTCAAAAGTCAAGTCTAAGATAAAGCTAAGTGAAAAGGGGTGTGAATTGAGCCTAAAGGAGTAAATTCGCTCCTGACCCTTTCAAAGGGTCCAGAGCAAATTTCTCTTAGCTTGGGTACCTTGTTGAGGGTCTGGAGCCAATCAAGGTGAGACATGCATCTTACAAGAAAAATTTGAAGGAGTCTTTGCTTAAACTCTTGTAAAAGGTTTGAACTTGTTAAAATTCATGAGCAACGATGTGAAAATTGAGTGAAAATATGAATTTCGCTCCTGACCCTTCCAAAGGGTCTAGAGTGAATTTCACCTAAGCTCTTGTACCTTCGAAAGGGTCCAGAGCGAAATCATTCAAGGGACCTCCTATCTCACTCAAGCAATTGAATGAATCCCATTTCAAGTAGATTTGAGGGCGAATTGACTTGATTGTGATAGAAGAAGGGTGGAAAAGACAAGTCCAAGGCAAGTTGAGTATGAATAGAGATTAAAGGAAGAATTTCGCTCCTGACCCTTCCAAAGGGTCCAGAGTGAATTTTCATAAGGCCCTCCCTTTTGCTTCAAATATGGACTAATTTTATGCCTTGGAACCTCAACTAGGACGTTATAATGCCTTGGAAACAATTGAAGTAAAGAAAACTGATGAGAAAGTGAAGGATTTGAGCTTAAAGGAGCAAATTCGCTCCTGACCCTCTCAAAGGGTCCGTAGCAAACTTCTTAGAGGGACATGTACCTTCCAAAGGTACCAAGGCAAATTTTTTGAAAAAGCCAATTCTTCACCTCAAACAATTGAATGAATCCCCTTTTGAGTAGATTTGAAGGCAAATTAACATGATCTTAATGTGAGAAGGATTCAAAGGTCAAATCTAAGATAAGATCATGAGAAATGTGAGGTAAATTGAGCAAAATGCCAAATTCGCTCTTGTACCTTCCAAAGGGTCCAGAGCGAAATTCCTTGGGAGAGAGGGTTTAGCTAATGAAATTGTGTTGAAGGTCTTCTTAAAGTGATTCTAGTGTCCAAACAATCCTAAGAACTATGGATTTGAGAGTGCTTTTATTTGAAAAGTGAGAAAACTCGAGATTACTTCTAATTTGCTCATGTACCTTCCTAAGGGTCCAGAGCGAAATTGATCCTAGTGCCTTATTGTTGATGGTTTGAAGTAAGAAATACCATGAATATATCATATGTGCTTGACACCATACTTTGTTTGTTTTTCAGATCAACAAAATCAAGTTGGAGGAAGATTGGGCCAAGACAAGGAAGACCTCTTCAAGCTTCATCTTCATTAAGGATGCCTTAGTTGCATGAGAAGGTACCCAAGGTATTGCTAAAATCAAAGGACTTCAAGTGTTAGAGCTATCCTCAAGGAGATCACAAGATATCAAAAGGAGATCATACAAACATTTCAAGGCGAGATGAGCTATTAGAGATGAAGGAATGACTAAATCAAGAGGAAGTCTCATCAAACACGAGAGACCTAAGGAAAGGTACATCATTCCTCAAGCACATCAAGGACGAAGGAGGATCAACCAAGGTCAGTGCAAGGGTATGTTGAAGAAGCAGATAGTTTCAGAAAGTTAATCAAAGTTAGCTTCTTAGCATCACCAAATTGAGTATCAATAGAGATACGACGTTCCTTGATTAAGCAAGTGCCAGACAAGGTGGCATCTTAGTCACTATTCCTCCAATCAGAAGGCTCCACATCAACATGTCCAGATTTGATGAACCACACTTACACATGAAGGCACAAACTTCGATGTACCTACCCCTGTTTCCTATTGGTTCTCATGCATTGAATGTAATTTTCTCATTGGCTAAAGGATTTTGTTGTAACAAACCCTATTTAGGGTTTTCATCTTGAAATCCTAGCCTTTGACTATAAATCAATCAGAGCCATTGAAATGTAAAGAACTCTCTATATAAAGCTTTGGCTCTTCATTTGTAAAGGTTAATAGTTAGTCAAGAGTTAGTAGCTAGAATAGAAGCTTAGATAGCAATTAGAGTAGAGTAGGAAGAGAAGGCAAGAGATTGTTGCCTAAAATTGTAAATAACTTCATTTTTCATTGAAGTTATGGTGAAATGTGTCGTTTCTTGCAATACGCATGGTTTCTTGTTAGATCTTCATATTAGATGGTAGATAATTAAATTGAATGGAGAAAATTGTTGAATGCACTCGTGTGGAATCCGCCTAGTCCATACCACTAGCCTCTTACTGATTGTAAGTGTGCCTTGCGTGGTCAATTGACATTAAAGAGTTTAATTTCAAATTGTTATACATCCATTGTTCATGCATTAACTTGGATGGTGATCAGCGTTTGATGGAAATAATTTGAACATATCCAAAATGTCCCTTAGAATATTGCACTGATCTTGTGTCAAATTGTTCTAGTTGATGGTGAGACCTAGCCCAGTAGGACTCCACCTAGTCATTCATCCACCTTTTGACATTCTAGGTTTTAGAGTAGACTTTCAGAACCCTTTACCTTTTGGCTATTTCTTTATCTCCCAGTGAGTAGTTAGGAGTCAAGTTCCAACTAATTAAGCGTTCAGGCATTCAAATTTAAGTCCCCTTGTGATTCCAGCAAAATCACATCACACCAACATAGCTTATCCACACGTAGAGAACCTACATACCAAAACCTTTGGAGTTGCTTCGATTGGTCCTTAGGCGAAATCTTCAGCATTCGGGGAAACTTTGTTCAAGAGAGGATAAGATACTTAAGGTATTTTATTTTGTGTTCGCATGTGCATAAGAAACACATCACCAATAACCAAGGTCTAACAAAGAATATTTGGACCAATAGCCATCCGAATAACCAGGTTTGACATTAATGACAACCATACAAGCTCATGCTTCTAGCAGTATTTGTCCATGTCATTGTGCATCCTAGTTCTAGAGCCTTGTTGGCCCTTTATGATTAGCCAACAACTTGAAATTTACACAATTTTCTTTGTTATTGACCCAAAAAGCTTGTGTAAAACATGTGACAGTGGGCTTGCCATCCAAGTGACAAGCAAAGCTAAACTCAACCGTTGAATTGAAACAAATTTTTGTTTCAAGTTCATCTCTTGCACGCATAGGGTTTTTAATGCTAGGAAATGGGTAGCAAATATTGTCAACCTTGGATGAAGTTTCTTACCATCTATGAGAGTGCACATCATAAATAAACAAGTTCATCTTTTGGGCACATAGGGTTTCTAATGCTAGGAAATGAGTAGCAAATATTGTCAACCTTGGATGAAGTTCCTTACCATCTATGTGAGTGCACATCATTTTGAACAAGTTAGTGTGGTTGTGTATAAATTTGGTAACGGTTTGCCTCCTCTCTACTACATATTTAACCCATGGAAGTTTGCTTATGTCTTCCAATGTTAAATTGAGAAAAATATGGTGCATAGGCTCCAAAATAATGCAAGATATTGCTTCGTAAAAAGTTTCTCAATGACCATAGAAGTAGCAACATTGTCTATAATAAATTGTACCACATTTTGTTGACGTACTTCAATCTCTACCTTATCAAGTAGAGAGAAAAATGTATGTATTGATTTGATCTTGTTTGATGTGTCCACAAAAAATAGAGTATAGTTTGCACCCTACCTAAGACCACTCCTTGTTGATGTTTATTAAGGACATTGTTCACATCTTGCATTGCATTTGTCAACATATTATTCTTCAAACTCTAGCATGAGGGGGCTTTTAAGCCAAGACATACAACTATAATTTCATTGACCACTATTTTCTAGTATGGAGACATAAAAATGTTGAATGTTAGACTATGTGGTTCTCAAAATTAATAATGGCATTTTTGGCCAGCTCTCGAACATTCTTCTTCCATCTCGTGCTTTCTAAAGATGGTTGTTCTCTAGGTGTATAAGAGGCACAAAGAAGGCATTAATGTTACCCCTAACCCACAAAAGGTCATTTGGATGTACAAGATAGGGTAGATGTATCTATCATTTGCAACAAGCTATTGTAATTGTGATTACCTTTATCTAAAGGATCAAATCTTACCTTGGAACATGCCAATGCAAGAGTTTTCCTTTCCTTGTTTATTTTGTTTTTTGCATAAGCCTTAATAGCGAACAAACCTTGATGGGTAACATTTGCTGACAATGTTAGTAAAGCTTAACATTATGATTTGGCACCTATTCCAAATGCCATTTGGAGGAGTAAATGAACCCACAATACTTGGTGCCACAAGAATTGCATTTGACTTTGTTCAAATTTGGGATGGGTTTGCAATAGGTCCGTGCAAAATCTTTTGTGTGTAGCATGATCACTTGAAAGCAGTAAAAGAACAACCATTAGGACTACTTGTAAAACCTTATAAAATAAACCCTAAGCCTAGACAATATTTTTAATAGAAGTAAAAAAAATTCTATTCGACTTAGCGAGTTAGTCAAAATTACAAAATCCTTAATCCTAATCCCGAACCTTAAAAGATAAAGGTTTATGGGTTATCACAAATTCAAATAATAAGATCACTAACCCTAAATTGCTAGCTTGTCGGTATGGGTTCGGGCACCGGTTTGGGTTCGAAGAACCGGTATTCTGGTACGACAAAATTTTGAAAAGGGGTTTGGGTTCGTTAGTTCAAAAACACACACACACACACACACACACACACACACACACACACACACACACACACATATATATATATAAGTATACATATATATGTACATGTATATACATATATATGTATACACACACACACACACACACACACACACACATATATATATATATATATATATATATATATATATGCAGCCTGTAAGCATGAATTAAGATTAGCATGTCACATAGCATCGTATAAACACCAAAACCATCATAAACTTGTAATCACAGCATCATGATCATACCATAACAACATCATATACTATACATCAAGTTTAATATCAAAATGATAAAATATTCAATTATCATTGTTTCAACTTTCAACAATTTAAAGTTTGATAATCAAAAGGATTCTCTAATTCATCATCCTCATCATTGACATTGACATTAGATGAATCAATGCCAATGCCACTTACACTTGCACTTGCACTTTAAGTTTACTCGCAATCTGAGTCATCAAATGCAACAAGCTGAGAAGTGAAAGGATTCAAATCAGCATGTTCTGGCTCTATATCCCACATCTTTGTTTCCCCTTGCTTGTAGTCATGTTGCTTGTGTTAAATGAGCCATGTTAATGTTTTAAAACTCACTTTTAGGGTTATATTTTAATTTTTTATGTGGTGGAATTAAAAAAAGATTAAATTTTGGAAAAAAAACAAACGATTTTTATGCTGTCAGACCCCTGGGTTCCACCAGGGTCCTATTGGGTTCGACTTGGTCTGAACCAGGCCTGTGAATCACGAATCTTGTCTGGACTAGAACCCTGAACCAGGACCAGACCGAACCAGTACTAGGGGTCTAGGGGGCCGAACTAGGGAACTCAGCTAAATTGTAATCTAAAAATTAGGATTTAGAAATAGGGTAGTGTTGGTTGGTGTTTTATGACCACACCAACATAGAATAAAGTTCTCCAATGATGACTTTGTCCTCTCTTGATCAAAATTTGATGTATGCTAAGATTACAGGAAGATCATACATTGACTCCAAGGTTCCAATTGTGTACTAGCGACTTTGCGATGGATATAGACTCGTTTGGTTGATGTTGCTGGTAATCGAAGGGGGCTTCCATTTGGATCATTCTTTCACTTCTTTGCTTTGGCTGGAACTTCATCATCGGATATAGCAATTCTGTGATGCTTCTACTTCAAACAAAATAAATTGGAATGAATTGAAATTAAAGGGGAAAGGGTTTAGGAAGGCTAAGCTAAATCTAAGAACTCAATAGATAACAATGATCCAGGCGAGATCAACCACACTTTACTTTGCCATTAGTAGACAACTACATAAAGAGGGTGCAATCTTTAGAGGTTGTGTTTGTAGGATTTTAAACCATTGATGAACACCATTAGAGAACAATGTTCATCCAATGATTTAGATTAAGTGTGCACACATACAAGAGCTCAGTCCAACCTTGCATTGTGGATAGAAATCATCTATCAACAAAAGGTATGAGCAAGCGATCTCACCATAAAACACTGCAATCAACTTTGTTCATCTAAATGCTTGAAACAAATTTAAACTAATTGAGGAAGGTGAAACCATGCAAGCCACAAAATAACACAAAATAACACAAGTGAACACCATCAGAGAACAATGTATCATTGTTATTATCTCAATAACTTATCGCAATATTTTCATACAAATCTCCCTCCCCTTACAAATGAAGGGGTGAAACCCCTTTTATAGGCCTCAAAGAGGAAAATAGCTGACCGAGATTACAAACCGATCAATGGCCGAGATTAAATATGCAAAACCCTAATTAGGGTTTGATCAAAGATTCCCAACCATGATGCCAAGTAGCAGGAATAGACATTAATGAGGAATTACGCCACTACCTATTAATTATCCTTTGTTCCCAAAAATGGCGTCCATAATGCATTAAATGCACCACTACATTCAAAATCGCCCATCATGCATTAATGGGCCACTACCTCCTCAAATATGATTGCTGACATGCATTGAATATGCTACCACTTGGTCAAAATGTCCTCCAGCAATAAATGCTCCATCATGTCCTCATGCAATTAATAGATTCTTGTCCAAAATTGGACGACCATTATCTGTTCATTTATGGCGAATGTGACGAACCTGGCTATGGCAGCCTCTAGCTCTCCTGCGAAGACACTTGGCATAGTCTCCAACTTGAATTCCAACAATGAAATGTCCTCTTCATACTTGGAGATTTCCTCGCCTTGGAAGAATTTTAGCAATTTTTTCCACTTCAGGAGTCCTGTACATTAGGAATTCTAGGAGAGAGAAAATCTTTCTAGAGAGATTTTTGTCCTGAAGGAATTTTCTTGTGTTCTCATGCATACCTTGTCTTGGAGAAAGATTTTCTGTCAGCTGACCACTTTTTTCATGTTTGAGAAATTGTCCTGTCTAGAGTTCTGGAGAGAACATCTTCATACTTAGCCAATTTTCTTTGTGCCTTGAAATTCTTCACCTTGGGCGCTACCTTGAGGAAGGAATTTTGGGTGTTGAGGAAATTTCCTCCTTGATCATGTTTTAGTGCCCTACCTCTAACTTTGAGCTCATTTCTCTTGTGATGAAGGAATTTTGACTTGGAGGAGAATTCCTCCTTGACCCCATTTTGATGCCCTGTCCTGGCCTTGGGCGCATTTTGCCTGTGGAAGAGGATTTTGAGCTGGAGGAGAAGAATTCCTCCTTGACATTTATTTAGCTCTCCTCCTTATCCTTGAGCGCATTTCCTTCATGGAGGAGGATTTTTGGAATTTCAAGAAATTCCTCCTTAGCATTTGTTTGGCGCTCATCACCTGTTTGGAAGCATATTTTGAAGGAAGTGAAGGATTATGGACAAAGTAAAAAAAATTCCTCCTTGATTGGCATTTGGTGCTTTGCTTCAACCTTGGGCGCAAATTGCACGTGGAGGAGGAAACTTGCTCGGAGAGGAAAAGTCCTCCTATTCATCATTTTGGCGCCCTCCTCCTTGACTTGGGTGTTGTTTGGCTAGGGAAGAGAAATTTTGATCGGAGGGAGGAATTCCTCCTTGACACCATTTTAGCGCTCTTCCACTCTCCTTGAGCGCCATTCCAATTTGGAGAAGGAAACTACGAATTTTTTTTTATTGAAATTCTTCCTCTTCATATTTCTAGTGCCCCTCTCCTTGTTTGGGCACAACTTCCACCTAGTGAAGGAATTTTTGACTTGGGAAGAAATTCCTCCATGACATGATTTTGGTGCCATGTCTTCTTCTTGAGCGGCATTCTTAGGAGATAAAGGAATTTTGGCAAATGTTGACTTTCCTCCTCTTCATCATTCTAGCGCCCATTCCTCATTTGGAGCGCACTTATACTAGGATGAAGGAATTTTTTGAAGTTTTGGAATTTCCTCCTTGCCTTGTAAAATATCTCATCTTTCTAGTTTTAGGATTGAGGAAAATTTTCCATGCCTTACAATAATTTTTGATACTTTTCCACTTCAGGAAGGAACTCTAGACTTAGCCATTTTTGATCATCTGCTTGCTTTTTCAACTTTTCGGATCTAGACTTGGATTTTCAGGAATGCTCTACCATCAGTGTCCTGCTAATTGCCTAAGATGGACTTGCCAAAAATAGATTTACTAAAAATGGTAGGTGCTTCCAAACATAAAATTAGGGCAAACTAGGACAGGGTGACACTTACTAAAAATAGTTTGTTTAAATGCAAAATTAGGCCAATCCTAGACACAGTGAAACTTACTAAAAATAGTAAGTGCTCAAAATTTGCTCAAATTTCACTGGTAGCTTCCTTGAAGGGTTTTGACTTCATTGCTTCATTTAGTTTTTCTAAAACCCTAAGAAAATGATCTCAAATCTAAGTCTGAAGGGCAAAAACTCTAAAATAAACAAAACAAGCTTTGGACTTAACCAAATTTACTCAAAACACTTGCAGACGATCAAAATTTGTCTAGACATTTGTAGGCCTGAGGAGATTGAAGAGATTGCTGTGAAAAGACCCAAAGAACCACAAGCAAAAGACCAAGAGGACTTAAAAAGTAGGGGGTCCCGTTGATGTGTTTTTTAGGCACATGCGAACACAAAATAAAATACCCAAGATTATCTTATCCTCTCATAAGCCACTCAAGGATCACTTGAGAAGACTCCAAGGTTCATGAATGTAGGGTCACTAGGTGTGGGTAAGCTTTGTTGGTTGATGTGATTGTTGGTATCACAAGGGGACTTACATTTGAATGCTCGAATGCTTGATTTGTTGGAACTTAGATCATTTGATGTTACAATCTGGTGATGCTTTTGATCCTAAACTAGCTCGAGTTTGAAAAAAAAATGATAAAAGATGAGGGGTTGAGAGAGTCTATTCTAATCCTAAGAATGCAGGAAGATGGGTGAATGATTAGATGGAATCCTACCAAGCGAGGTCTCACCATCAACTTGAACAATTTGACACAAGCTCAGTGCAATCTTCTAAGGACTTTTCAACGATGTTCGAATCAATACCACCAAACATTGATCACCATTCAAGTTAAAGCATAAGCACTGAGTGTAGAATGATTCAAAGTTAAGCTGATATCATTCCAGTTGACCACACAAGGCACACTTACAAGCAACAAGAGGCTAGTGGTATGGATTAGGCGGATTCCACATAAATACATTCAACAAATTCCTGCACTCAATCTAATTACATGAAAGCAAATTGAGTAGCAAAGACCATGTGAGTTGTTTTTTTAACAAATCAAATTCACCATAACTTCAATGAAATCAATTGTTCTTTACAACAAAGTTTGACAACAATCTTTGCCTTCTCCTAATCTAATTTCTATTCTATGCTATTCTATTCACTAACTATCTATTTCTCTATTCAGTATTAACCATTCTCCAACCGTTAACCTTTATAAATGAAGAGTTTGAGCTTTATATAGAGAGCTCATTTACAATGAATGGCCAGGATTGAATCTCCATCAATGGCCAAGATTGTACAATGAAAACCCTAATTAGGGTTTGTTACAACAAATTCTCCTTAGGCAATGAGAAAATTACATTCAGTGAGTGTGGACCAATAGATATTGAGGGTAGTTACATCGGAGTTTGTGCCTTCATGTATGAGCTTGATTCATTGAACTTAGATGTGTCAATGTGGACTTCATTGATTGGTGGAAGGGATGATGGGGCTGCTACCTCAATCTTGCACTTGTGCTTGGTCAAGGAACGTTGAGCAATATCTCTTGATACTCAACATTATTCAGTTGCTCAATGTGATGATCGGTGAGAAGCGGACTTTGATTAACTCTTTTGAAACTATCTGCTTCTTTGATCATGTTTGATATTGTGTGATGACCTTGATTGTTCCTCCCTTGTTCTTGATACATTTGATGAATGGTGCACCTGGTTAAATGTATCTCTTAAATGTACTGACTTCGATTCTTGGATTCCTGAAGGGAATTCAAGAATGTCAAACATTCTTCCATCATGTGGGTTATCTTTCCTTCATGCTCTAGTGTTTGCTGATGAAGTTTCCTCTTGATCTTGTATGGTGGTGATAGGGAGTATTTGTCATGGTCAAGTCATTCCTTTAATCCTTGTTTGTATATCTTGCCTCATGATGGTTGTATGATCTCCCCTTTGCCATCTTATGATCTCTCCTTGTCAATGTGATAAAATGAGAACCTTGGAGGTATCCCGCTCTACTGCTTGTAGGTGCTTAGCACTTTAAGTCTTCTTCATGCACTTGAGGTGTTCTTGATGCTGATGGAGCTTCTTGAAGAGGTCTTCCTTGTATCTTGACCTTGGTGCTGAAATTCTCTCCTTGAGATCCTTGTTCCAATCTTCCTTCAACCTGGCCCATTTGATCTCTTTCTTTACCTCCTGCAAAATGAACAATTGCACATCAAACACACAATGCTGATGGAGCTTCTTGAAGAGGTCTTCCTTGTATCTTGACCTTGGTGCTGAAATTCTCTCCTTGAGATCCTTGTTCCAATCTTCCTTCAACCTGGCCCATTTGATCTCTTTCTTTACCTCCTGCAAAATGAACAATTGCACATCAAACACACATGATATACAGCTTGATCTAATCTTTGATTTTTTGATGATTTACTTTTAAATCTGTTCAAAGGACTGATGATAATCAATGAAATCACTATGTGGAAGGCAAACTTAATGTCTTAGGGCAAATTTGGGCTGTCTTAATGATCGAATTTACTGATTGATATATCTCATAGCTGAGTACAATTCGCTCCCTCTTGATTAATTCGGATGCTTCATGGTAAATTCACCTTCCTAAAACATCAGATCTGTATCTCTAATGCTTGAATTTATCTTCACTGATTACCAGGTCTGCACCTTTAATGTCCAAGTTCGCCTTTGTGCTGGAGCAATTCGCTTATATTTTGGTGAAATTCGCTTATGTGCTGACAAAATTTGATGCCTAGCTGAAGAAATTCGCTAAATCTGCTCCCAAATTCACATTTGGAGGGAAGAAAATGTTTGAGTTGATGGTTAAAATGAATGTTTTAACTTCTTTATAGGCGCTTAGGGTAAAGGTCATGTCTTTTGGGTATAAGGCCGACTTGCTAAAACAATAAATTGCCTTCCTCATGCTGACCGACTCAACACAAACTCTCTTCATCTCCTTTGCAATTCGAATTTTAAATTGATCTTGGCGCAAAAATGTCTGCCTTTGATGACTTCGCTCTAGGACCCTTGGAAGGTACATGTTCCAAGTAGAAAATTCGCTCCATGTCCTCTCCAAGGACAAGGTCAAGGTAGAAAATTCGCTCCATGTCCTCCCCAAGGACAATGTCAAGGTATAAAATTCGCTCCATGTCCTCTCCAAGGACAAGGTCAAGGTAGAAAATTCACTCCATGTCCCTTGGAAGGACATGTCTTGATAAAAAATTTCGCTCTAAACCATCAGCAAGGTACATACATGACCTTAGCAAAAATTCACTCTATGTCCTTTGGAAGGACTGGACTCAAAAATGAAATTCGCTCTATTTCCTTTGGAAGGACAAGACCCAAAAATGAACTTCGCTCTATGTCCTTTCTAAGTTATTGACCTTGTGTTGAAATTCGCTTCAAGACCCTGGGGAGGTACATCAATTGGAAATAATTCGCTCTAAGACCTTGGTAGGGGCATGATGAAATTCGTTCTCTGACCTTGGCAAGGACAAGACCTAAAATAAAATTTCGCTCTCTGTCCTTTGGAGGGACAAGAAAAAGTTTGCTCTATTTGGTGGCCAAGGTACATGGTCTTAAGATGAAAATTTGCTCTAAGTTTGAGGCAAGGTACATGATTTGGAGAAATTCGCTCCATGTTGAAGCAAGGTACATATCTCTTGATAAAAATTTTCGCCCCAAGCTTTGAGCAAGGTACATGGTTAAGTGAAAAAGTTTGCTCAATGTCCTTTGGAAGGACAAGGTCAAGGTGGAGAGTTCGTTCAATGTCCTTTGGAAGGACAAGGTCAAGATGGAAGAGTTGGCTCTATGTCCTTTGGAAGGACAAGGTCAAGGTTCGCTCCAGGACCTCTCCAAGGACATGACGTGAAAATCGCTCTTGGACCTTTCCAAGGACAAGACTTGTTTTGATCTCAAATCTCAACAAGGTACATGCTTGAACAAATTCGCCCAACTTAGCAAAGTTTCGCTCTGGACCCTTAGGAAGGTACATCAATAAGTCTAAGTTCGCTCTGTGTCCTTCGGAAGGTACAAAATGTTTTGGACCAAACTCGCTCTAAGACTTCTCTAAGGACATGACTTTAAGGTACAAAATGTTTTGGACCAAACTCGCTCTAAGACTTCTCTAAGGACATGACTTTGGAAATCTTCTTTCACTTGCTTGGTTTTGAGTTCAAGTTTTCCAATCTTTCCACATAAAAGCACCATCAATTCGACCCTTAAAAACACCTATGTAGGAAATTCGCTCTAGGACCTTAGCAAGGAGATGACCTTGGTGAAATTTTCCTCTAGGACCTTTGCAAGGTACGGGAGTCTATGTCCTTAGCAAGATACGAGGTCAAGGTACTTGGGCAAATTTCGCTGCAGTGAGGGAGCAAGGTATGCATCCTTAGGAAAGATTCTTGACTTAGTCCTTTCACCTGACCTTGCCCAGTTTGTTCAATCTTAAATCATTTGCAACACTTGCTGTCCTACTTCACTCCACTTAGCGGACCAACCTGACATGATGACTCTCTAGCTACTTGAGAAATTCTATTCCTTCAATGCAAAGATTAATAGCAAAGACTCTAAGATAACCGAGAAAGCAACAAGTGGGGGGTCCCCATTTGCAATGGGGCGATGTGTGAATACCTTACAACATGTCTCCATTTGCAATTGTTAAGGAAATTGGATCAGAAGATACTAATATATAAATATATTATGTATAGTTGATATTCGCTGATCAATGCAATTGCCGTTGTTATTGATTGATTGACCAACGAAGATCAACTATATATAAGTTGAATCGATGTAAATGTCAACAGTCACGTCTTTTGAGTACCGACTATTTCCTAACAAACGACATAATAATAATATAGTCGCTGTTTTATAACCTGTCGGCATTAACTTGTCGGCATTAACTAATTGTAATAGGACTGTCACGATAGTTATCGTGACTGTTATACATGAACAGTCACGATAATACCGTGATTGTTTATGTATAACAATCACGATAGTATCGTGATACATAGTTAACTTATGAATTGTAGATTATACCATTCGATTAATATTTAGTGTTTTATATATATATATATATGTATAACATAATTAATGATTGATATATTATATTAGTATATATATACTATAACTCATTATATATATATATATATATATATATATATATATATAATAGTTTTACGTCATTTTCGTAAACACGAATGAACATATTTTAACACTCCCTCTTGAGAGAGAGTTTACCAAGTTTGTAGAATTTTCACATCAAAATATATGACTCAATTCAAAATGTCATATCATGATAATTTATCACTTATAACAATATACATATTTGAGATGTCCGGACCAATCCGGCTCAACCCCTTTCGGGAGTCTATCTTAAATAATTGTTAAACAAGTGATGATTTTGGTAACAAGATGTCCGGACCAATCCGGCTCAACCCCTTTCGGGAGTCTATCTTGAGACCTGGTTTCTATTGTCAGGATCGTCACCCTGAAATAGAAACGATAAACAGAAGATCGTCATCTTCGCACAAGTTAGAAATATTTCAAAAATTATATATATATATTTATGAATGAAATGTACATTAATAGTTCATATTTTGATCAAACCAATTTTGTTCCTGAAGAATTCTATCTTCACCCTTGCAAGGGATTTAGTGAAGATATCAGCATTTTGTTCCTCAGTGCTGTTGTAGACTAGTTTAATAATTTTTCTGTCTACCATATCTCTCACATAGTGATATGGAATCTCTATGTGCTTTGACCGATTGTGAAAAACAGGATTTACAGAGAGCTTGATGCAACTCTGATTATCACAATGAATAATGGTAGGTAATAGAGGTTTACCAAATAAGTCAAAAAGTAATTTTCTTAACCATACTGCTTCTCTAGCTCCCATAGATGCAGCCATGTATTCTGCCTCTGTCGAACTCTGAGCTACAGCTGATTGCTTCCGACTAAACCAAGATATTACTGCGGAACCCAAACTGAAACAAACTCCTGTGGTACTCTTCCGATCAGTGGTACTTCTGCCTAGTATGATATATGAATATTATGATCATGCATCATAGCTTTTGCTGCTTCAATGATGTTTCTGTTCTTCCTTTCTGCTACTCCATTCTGTTGAGGGTTATAAGGTACAGTATACTCCCTCTTAATCCCAACAGATTTACAATAGTTTTTGAAGTTGTCAGATGTGAATTCCCCACCATTGTCTGACCTAAGAGTTTTGATTTTCTTATTGGTTTGATTTTCTACCAATGCTTTGAATTCTTGAAATTTGGCTAATACTTAACTTGACTCTTTAAGTTTTAAAAAATATATCCATGTTTTCCTTGAATAGTCATCCACAAAGATTAGATAATATAGGGCACCTGAAAAAGAAGGAGTGGACATGGGGCCACACATATCAGTGTGAATGAGTTCTAAAACACTATTCGTCTTGTGTTCACTTGTTGGAAAAGATCCTTTAATGTTCTTTCCTAATGCACATCCCTTACAAATGCTCAAGTGTTCAGATTTTAGAGAGGGTACCCCAGAGGTGATTTTATGCAAAGTAGGAAGAGCACTATATCCAATGTCAAAAGCAGAAGATAATCAGATAACACTACTTGTAATGCAATGGTCTTGCTAGTTGAAATGGAAAATTGTGGACATAGACACTAAGAATCATAATATCAGCACCATTGCTTTGGACATAGAGAAATGGAAATATTGAAGATACCAATCAATTTTCATGTACCAGGCTCATGGAGCATGCTTAGGCTTGTAAGAGAACGAAGAAACTGACAAATTAGATGATCATTGGGAGGAACTTGAAATCCTTTAGGTTGCACCTTATAGAACTTGTTCAAATCCTTGTTCAGGGAGCTCTTCACATCCCTATGATAAACCTTTCAACCAAGTTGGGCTGCTATGTGTTGTGCGAATCGCACACCCATCCCCGTCTTGGACAGGGACCCCCCGGTTTGTGCCTTTCTATCTTTGCGGAAGAGGAAGGGGATATGAAGGGTCAAGTTAGTGAGTGATGGAGTCTGGAATGTCATCTTGATCTTCAAATGCCCTGAAATTTGGCTAAGTCTGGAATGTCATCTTGATCTTCAAATGCCCTGAAATTTGGCTAAGTCTGGAATGTCCTGATCCTGAAATTTGACTAAGTCTGGAAAACTGAGGAATCCTCCAAAAACTAGAATTTGCAATATAACTCCTGGAGGTCTGAAACCACTCTCAAACATCTTGAAAGTATATATGGAATATAACTTAAAGTATAAGATATAAGGAAATGTCACTTATACTTAAATGTTATATTTCATAGCATGATCCTTCGGCGAGATCTTGACAAACTCGCCCAAGTGCCCAAGCTCGCACTTCTTGACGAAAACGTTTAAAATCACTAAAATGCCCAATTTTGGACCCTGGGGCAAAAAGTTGAAAATGCGAAATGTTGCAAAAAGTGGGTTTAGGTCCGAAAATCACTTAAGTTGCCCAATTTCGGACCGTGGGGCAAAAAGTTAAAAATGTGAAAAGTTGCAAAAAGACCCTTTAGGTCCGAAAATCACTTAAGTTGCCCAATTTCGGACCCTGGGGCTGAAATTCGAAGTTTTGTCTAAGTTTGCAAAAAGCGATAGAGGTCCGAAGTTTGCAAGATTGGCCAAGAGGTCCGAAGTTTTTTTTAAAACTTGCAAAAGGCGTTCAAAGTCCGAAATTCGTCGAATTTGCGAAAATAGGGCTAAGCATCCGAAAATTACAAAACGTCCAAGTGGTCCGAAATTCTTCGAAATTTGTGAAATAAACAAATGGTCCGAAAATGCCTTTGGGGCACCAAAACGCTAAAACTCCGAAATTCCAAACACGCCAATGGTCCGAAGTCTTTTAAAAAGGTTGCGAAACATGTCCAAAGGTTTGAAATTCATTGAATTTGCAAGAATAGGCAAAAGGTTTGAAGTTTTTTAAGTTCGCAAAATGTGTTAAGTGGTTCGAAAACGCCTTGGTAAAACGAAAACATTTAAAGCTCCGAAAAACGCCAAAGACGCGAAAATCGCGAGGGATGCAACAGCTCTGAAGTTTGTGTAACTTGCAGAAGGCGCCCAATGGTCCGAAGTTCGTCCCTAGGGTTTTAAAAAAAACGCAGTTTGAAATTTGCAGAATAGCGCCAATGCTCCGAAATTCGCCATAAACTTCAAAAACTGCAACGCGAAGAAGCAATATAGGGAATTCGAAGTTGATAAACCCTCCCCAGGCTTCGAAATCCAAAAAGGGCATGAGTGTTAGGATTTTAGAATTTGCAGGAGCTCTTCAAACCTCCAGAATTGCGCTATAAGAAGTTTTCAAAACGCCATAAACCCATTCAAAACGCCCAAGACTCCAAAGGTAAAATCACGTAGAAGTAAATCGCCCAAACACTGTCAAGACCAAGGATCAGATTTCACATTCGAAGAGAAAGGAGAAGCATTTTCAAGATACATCTCACAAAGAGCTTCTCAAGCCAGACGTCGTAATTAAATTTAATGTTTGTTAAATTAAATTATTTAATTTTTCAAATTGATTTGATGAAATGAAATTGGTTGATTGATCGCCAGACGTCGTTGGAGAACCAGGAGAAAAACTTGAAACGCAAATCGAAGAAGGATCGCAATCAAGGCCAGGCGCTGAAGACTGGAAAAGAAAAGATGCAAGAGCGCGAGAACAACCGAGCATTGGGAACCGTGCCGCTGAACAAAGATGAAGTCCACCAGCGAAATTGAAGGCAAAAAGCAAAAGAACACTCAGTCTATGCATTCTCAAGAAAGTGCACAGCTGGATTTAAGTTCAGAAATTCAGTTTTAAAACTGAAACTGCTTTATTGTAAACTGCCCATGGGTCCCATGCAAGATATTTTTGTGGATAACTATTCCCAACCAACAAGAAGATTGGATAGACCTGAATTAAAGCCAAATAGTGGCAGGTAGTTGAGATAGTTGCTGGTTGGATAACCAAGAATTAATTTAGCATGGGCTAAAGCTGCCAGCTTCTGGAAGGCAGATCAGGATCCTTGGATGCAGTCCATCCTAGCCTTCGATTCAAAATTGTAATGTCTATAAAAGGTAGAGGCCTTTCTTTTGTAAGGGGTTAGATAGTTAGATGGTTAGATAGTTAGAGATTTTTGTTAAATAGTTAGACTCTGTTGAGAGAGTTAGATTTTAGAGTTAGAATAGGTTAGATTTTAAGCAGTAGCATAGAGATGTTGCAGAAATTGTTGTAATAGGCAGCTGAAATCAATATATAAACATTGATTTGGTGTTTATTGTCTTGTTTTCATCCTGTTTGCATGGTTTCTCTCAACATTTTGGATAGATCTTTCTATTTTGGGTGTGCAGGTATTTGATAGATTCAGGCTCATACCATTGAGGATATACTGATTGTGTATCCTTTTGTATGGTTAACCTGAGCCTTTAATTGTGCTTAGTTCAATTGCAGGTGTCCGTCTGAGCTGCGCTAGAATTGGGTGCTTAGCCGTGCGTCTCCAGTCTGAAAATCTTCCAAGTCCCTTTGAAGATTGCACTATTCCTACAAGGTTGTGAGCTATTCTGGCCAAGCAGGAATTGGTTATGTTGAATCCGTCTACCCGCATACCCGTGTTGTTAGTTTTAGATCTCCTAACCCTTTCCTTTTGCTCTTTATTGCGTAATTCGAGAATCACAGTAGACCAGTTTGTTGCAAATCGTAAGTCCCCTTGTGTTTCCAGCAAAAAACACATTAAACCACTGAGTAGTCCCACAGTCAAGACCTGACAATCAAAACCTTGAGGTCGTCCCCTTTGTTCAAACCAAAAACAGCATTAGGGACTTCCTTATCTCAAGAGAGGATAGGATACTCAGCTGGTTATTCTATTCTGCATTGGCCGTATGGAGTTTGCAGCAATGCGATTTCAGACATGTCAACACTATGTAGAGATGCAAATGAAATGTGACAATGTTAATAGTAGGAGTTCATATTTTAGCCTCTTCTTTGTGCTTATCCAAAATACTGTACTTCAATGTGTGTATGCTTTTATTTGTTGTTTTATAAGGAAATTAGATTGGTGGTTGTAACTTACATTGTATAATACTTTTTAGACATAATTAATGTCATGTTATTATATCATTAACTTAAATAATAAATTCTTCTGTACAAAGTATAGTCTAATACTATATTACATCTAATAGGTAAGAAATTTAGGATGTAGAACTACCTTAGCATTAGTGCCATGTTTTTCCATGCTGCATTTATTATCCAATCGGACCCTCAACAGAGGAATTTAATGTCCTTTTCACTCAAGAAGTCTTCAATAATAGTGGGAAGCACTTCATGATTTACTTGTATGCTTCCAGTATTAACTTCAATTCTACTTCCTTGAGCCAGTATTCTGTTGTTCCCATGGCTAACCTGAGGCCTCTAAGTAGAGATTGGCAACAAACTTTGTTATTTGATACATTTCCTAGTCCTTTTATAAAAGACAAAGAAATGAAACTAAAATAATTATTTAAGTGGCACCCTTGCTAGATTGAGATTCTTAGAGGCCTTGCTAAATCTCAACTCAAAAAAGTCATCTGATCTGGTAATTCCAAATTAATAATTGCAGATCATGGAAGAATAAGTTTGCACTAGGGACAAAAAATGAAAGAAAAGAGGTAATAATAACATCCACAAATGGGATTAGACGACTGAGAAGGTTGGATTAAACAATGTATATATTTGCAAAGAGACAACTACATCCATAATTACGTGCCTATCGTGCAACTGATATGATACATGTAAGAAGTGCATTATATGTAATATCACAAAATAAATTGTGTGCACCTATAACTTTAATTCTTGTACACATACTTATCCACTGAAGGTAATGGAAGGGAGTGGTATGCTAAAGATTAAACATTAGATTCATTTATGTCTCACGACTAATCATTAGAAGACTCAAGTATAAGGACAGGACCCCTGTCCCCATATGATGCAGTCATGTTTGAGGGGTTTTGCCAAACAACACTACCACACAGCCACAATCCAAAATGTTCACACAGAAATAATGAGATTTTAACCGTCATTTATATATTGCATTCAAGTGGTTTTATGCTTACAATCTAATTATTTAGTTCGTAGTCTTAACAATTACAGTAAAAATTCAATTCAAAACAACAGTCTTCCAATGAAATTACTAAACTCCAGAATGAATTTGCTTGCCAAATATTCCCCAATCAGTGTGCTTAAATCCAAGTTCAGTTCCAAAATACTCTCCTTTAATGTCTACAATTCATGTTATATTCCTTCTTCAGCTTCCATTTCAACAGTTGTCAAAATCCAGCAGCACATCTCCTCTTAATCGCCTAGCCATCTTTTCTTTGAAATTGACAAAGGGTACTGCTTGGTTGCCTGTATGTGGCATTTGTGTCCTACTCCCCCTGTCTTTCACAGAATTAACATCGTCCAATATATACTGTAGTGTGAAAGAAGCTGCATCGGTTCACAAGCATAACTGTTAACAAGAACTGAATCGTCCCTGGCCAAAATAGAATTTCAGGCCTTTTGATGTCTTTTGAATAAATGCTGGATTTAGTGCTCTGATGATTGGAATAGTTCACGAATCAAAACTATCTTTGAAATTTTTTTATTTGAACTTCCAAATCTTCTCTTAAAATTTCTTTCGTTGAATCAGCATATATGAGAACTCTTTCAATGGATTACTCAATTCATGAACTATAAAGCTTGCTGATACATTTCTCCTTAAAACTCTTTATAAATGAGGTTCTTGAACTTATGAAATAGTTGAAATATGGCTTGATTGATGCTTTTGGCCATATTCTAGTTCGCAAAACTTGTGTTTTGATGAAATCATCTACATGTAAACCTGTTTTTGGCATTTCTGTGGGTTTGGAAACTAATGAACTTGCCAATGGGGTCATTTTAGCACTTTGGCGATTTGTCAAACTTTTAAACTACTATCAAACTTAACCTTTGTATATTCTTCTTGTTTGACAATTTGCCATTCTCATGAATGTCCAGAGTCAGACAGCATTAGCGATTTCCCAAGTTTGCAATCTTAAAGAGTCGCCAAAAGCTTTTAAGTAACTTCTTTAAAGGGAATACTTGCCCATTTATCCCTTCAACAGGGTGATGTTTTGAACCTGACTAAAGTTGTGTTGTTATATAGAGCCTAAGCAGACTCGGAGGTTAAATTTTCCCTACTTCTATTGGCGCGGTTTCCCCCTATATTTTTCGATGGGGGGTTTGGGGGCAGCGCCCCCAAGTTGGGGTCAAGGCCAAAAATACTTTTATTATTTTATAAAAGCGTTGGGTGTTATTTTTTTATTGGCTGACATGTTGTAACCCTAATTTTGTAACCGACACAAGTCTTGATAAAAGGCTAAGGGTTAGGGGTTTTTTGTAGAGAATTTTGTAGCATTTTGCAGCGGTATTGAGTTGCAAAGGGGATTGCTGGTTGTAATCGGTTTTGATTTACTCGATAATAATATTGGACTCTCTGTTTGGTGGATGTAGCCCGAGATTGGGTGAACCACGTTAAATATTGTCTCTTCGCTGTTATTATTTCTGTATTTTTCATTCCTGTATTTTATATTTATCTGTATATAATTGATATTTTCTGCATGTAATTCCTAACAAGTTGAACTTGGAAATTCTTCAAAGGCAAAAGAAAACAATGGCAAAAACAAAATTGAACCTAAATGAAAATAAAACTTGAAATGTTTTTGGTTGATGCTGATTGCTCATGCACCTGGATGCTCTTGCACCTCGTGGTGACTATATTTAAATGTAATATATTGCTACCCTTATTCAAATACCACCCTATCTTATCTCAAAATGATATCCTCTTCTCCGTATCTGCATCTGTGTCAACCAATGACTATACTCCTGGCATTCCCCTACTGATGGACTTTTCTTACTTGTTTATTTGTGCTGTTTTATCATCTCTTTATGATAAAAAAATTTGAAGCATTTAAACAACACTGTCGAAATATGCTGCTGCATGAGTTCTTTAAATATGTTTTTTGAAAGATTCTAAAACTAAATGATATTTTATTTTTTTGATATAAATAAATTGTATCTGATAAGAAGAGATGAGGATCACTAGTAGTTTGGCTATCTTACAACACTTTATTGATAAGTTCTGAAATCCAGTCAATGCTAGTAAATTGGTTTAGAAATATAGTATGTCTCTTGTAGTAACTATAGATAAATTTATTTAGTGATTTGATGACTGCATTTTCTTAATTTCTGATATGCTATCATACGCTTGGATTTTTCAGTTAATGTCCGCCGATAATTTTCTGAAGTGTTTGATATAAAGTTCTATGTTGGCTTTTGTATACTGATATATTGTTTCACTGACAGTTGGAGCAGAAAGTGAATGAGGTGGCTCGGTTACACATATTATCTAGTAAGGACAAGTCCCAACAACCTAGGTCTGATTTAGCTCCAAGGGACAAAGAGAGGGAGAGAATTAGTCTCAGCAACAGGAAGCAACATGAAGCATCATGCCGAGAGGCTGCATGTACAAAGAGAATGGCAGAGCTAATGCGCCAGTTTGGCACCATATTGCGACAGGTGGTTTCCTTTCTTTTGATGTCTTTATCGAATTCTTTATCACACCTCCTTGATTTAGGCAGTCTATCTATTTTAATTAGCTGCATGATAAACTGATTTATAACAGAGACTCATATTTGTCATGCTTTATCTTTCTCACATTTTATCCTCATAACAATATCAATTAAGTTTGTCAAAACAATATAGAAGCAATGAAAATACCCCCTACTTAGAAGGCAATGGCTGGCTTGCAAGGTCAGTTGATTCAGGGTGGTTTATGATGACTCCATCCAAATTGACTTTATAATATGCCTAGAACATGTAACGTCCTTTTCCTTGAAAGATTTGGGTTTCATATTTGAAATTGACACTATACATATTGTGTCACTTGATAAAGTAGATGTTGTTGATTTATAGCTAGGTCGGATTCCTAGCTTTGGCCGACCTAGCTCTCTAAATTGGCCTTTTGGCCTTAGCAATTTGTCATTGTGTTGACTGGGCCCTATTTGGGCGATTTATGTTAAACACATATGTAATGTGCTGTGACTTGCATGTATAACGTGTAAACATTATGTAAAATATGGATTGGCACCAAAATTATGTAACTTGTAAATAGGTCACGACCTATACTTGTAACTTGTAAAATGAAATTATTTGTTTATATTTTGGCGGGAATTTTCATATGGCCGACCTAGCAAAGTTAAGACATTGTAACTCATATAAAGTCAAGGCAAGTTGAAGCCTTTCACATAGATTCAAATTATCTTGAAGATCAGCAGGTCCTTCTGTAATATCAGCGAATCTTCCTTGGAGGTCAGCGAATCTATCCAAGGCTCAGCAAATACATATTGAAGGACAGGAAACATATCTTGAGATCTGCGAATCCTTAAGAAGACAAGCGATCAGTAGAGCAGCGATCAGACATTGGACATCAGCAGCGAATTTCATCTCAGTTGAGTGAGTTCATCCAATGTGCAACTCTAGAGGCTTCTGATCAAGTATTCACTACTTGGTGGTGAATTCTGAGTAAAGGATATCTGCCCTAGAGACTGCCCTATATGTGATTGGGATTTGGTCAAGTTATGATCAGAACTTGTAATTCAGATAAGTTGATTTTCTCAAGCCCTAGGTGGGTGTACTTGTAATTAGTTACATTCTGACATTAATATAATCAGATCTAAATAGTGTTGCTGGGTTTTTCATCCAAGAGGGAGTTTTTCCCAAGGTACTACTGTGTTGTTGTGTGTTGCTCTTATGCTATGATGTGTTGCATTCTCAGTTTCTGTTATTTACTCTTAGTCTGATTACTAAAATTAACATGGTATTAGAGCAGGTTCCTTCTATAAAGCCTAACAGCTTGAAGGTAGATCTTGTATTTTTTTTTGCAGACTAGGGCTGAAGAAGTCTTGCATGAATGACCGGGAATTGATTATATCAGATAGTTCAACAACAATATAACAACTTGAAGTATGCCAAGGATCCAATGAATTGATATCTTGAATGATGGATTGCAGTGCTTCTACAACTAACTCTGATTTTTGCAAATCCAACTGAGTTCTGGTTATTCATGGGATTCTTGATGTATCTTGTTAAACTCTAGATAGCTGTTATGCATTGGCTATGACTTGAAGTACCTCCTTAAAAGAAGCATCCACTATATGTAGTAATAGTCTTTAGTTGTATTGATTTATATCTAGGTCGGATTCCTAGCTTGGGCCGACCTAGCTCTCTAAATTGGCCTTTTGGCCTTAGCAATTTGTCATCGTGTTGATTGGGCCCTATTTGGGCGATTTATGTTAAATACATATGTAACGTGTTGTGACTTGCATGTATAATGTGTAAACATTATGTAAAATATGGCTTGGCACCAAAATTATGTAACTTGTAAATAGGTCACGACCTATACTTGTAACTTGTAAAATTGGGTGTGCAGCTGCTACATTGCCTCCCATAGTTTTATGGTAAAAAACTAATTGGCATTGAAAAAACAGATCCATTGCACAGGAAAATGTCAGTCATGCAGATGTATGACTGTTATGTCCTGATTGTTATATAATCAGTCACCCGTCAATTATGAAGTGATAATAAGAAAAAAGTCAGTGTTATCTTAAGTCTAAAATATTTGGGAGGGAAGTATAGTCATCTCTGAGATCGGGGTAGCTTAGATTTCATCGCTTAAGGCATGCAAATAAAAATAAGTCCAAACTAGTGATGTTGATGTGATACATGATGAAAAACGTTGGGAATCATGGTTCAAGGATACCAAGGAAAAGGTACCTCAATTAAGAATGGCCAAAACTCTAGCTCCAAAAGGTAACTTAGTATGAGGATTGGAGAGTTGAGGTTTAGATGAAAAGGCATGTTGGTAGAATAAAGTCCAAAACATTGACAAGGGGAAGGGAACAGGCAGGGCTTAGAGGAAATGGATGTATTTGTTGATAGAATAAAGGTAACTTAGTATGAGGATTGGAGAGTTGAGGTTTAGATGAAAAGGCATGTTGGTAGAATAAAGTCCAAAACATTGACAAGGGGAAGGGAACAGGCAGGGCTTAGAGAATAATTGTGTGACCTTTATTTGAGGTGATCCTTTGGAAAGAATGATTGATTTTGTGAATATCGCCCTGGTCCTTGACTGAAAGACAGGAGCGATCTTGCTTCTTTGCTCAAGTTGATCACTTTTTGACATTAACTTCCTTACTTATCATTCTCTCAAAGACATTTTGACCCTGCGCGACCTTGTGCGACCTTGCCTTGACGTGGTTTTTTGAAAGAAATGACCAATTTAGTATATATCGCCCTGGCCCTTGCCTGAAGGACAGGAGCGAACCTTTGTGTCTTGGGCTCATCCTTGTTCCTATCAACTTGCAATTGTCTTCACAGTGTAAAATGATGTCTTTTATTCCTTCTTGAAAACTTGAAACGAACGTGGTCTTCAAAATTTAAGCACACTTAGAGATTTCGCTCTGGTCCCTAGGAGAGGGACAGGAGCGAACTTAGGTAATTTCATCATATTTGGCGACAAATTTTTACATGGCATTAGAGCCATTGGGAGTTTATTGGATAGTATTTTTAGAGAGATTTTGGAGCATACATTTTTTATATTTAGGGAGTAGTGCAATTTCATAGCTTTCTACACCATTGAGTTTAGAGGTCGTTTCCATAAATTTGGAATGTAAATTTCACTATTTTTGGTGAAAGACATCTTAGAGCATCATTAATTTTTTTCGGCTATTAAACAATATGTTACAATAGTGATAAAATTTAATAGGTTATCTGGTTATTTGTTTCATTGTATTTAATCTAGCATGTCATTCATTGCATTGTTCTTGCTTCATTTCCTTTATCATTTTATCACAATCTTGTCTCTAGACTATCTATGGAGATAGAAACATCAAAGCAAGGTTTTGGCCATGGCAAACCTCTAAACGTAGCCACCCCCAAAATTTCATCTTTGCTTAGATTGTGTGCAAGTTTTGATGAGGAAGATCTTGGTGTTTGTTGGAGCTTTATAGCATGAACCCTCTGTAAGTATTTCTCCATTTTATCTTGTTATCTCTATCATTTTCCTTCTCTTTCACAGTTTACCTGTCAACATTGTTTAGTATTTTCATCTTAGTTAGTTACCAAAGCAATATACTACTTATCTTGCATTTTTTTGTATGGACTTTTGTACCCTATCGATACAAGACATTTTCACATAGCAATGTCATCCTTGACTTGCATGTGCATTCTAGACAAAGAACATACAAAGTTGTCCAGAAGGTCCTCATGGCCTTCATTTTTGCCTTTTGTGAACTAAATATTTTTATCAATAAGCATACTTCAATTACACACATTTTTCCCTTTATATCTAGGTCGGATTCCTAGCTTGGGCCGACCTAGCTCTCTAAATTGGCCTTTTGGCCTTAGCAATTTGTCATCGTGTTGATTGGGCCCTATTTGGGCGATTTATGTTAAATACATATGTAACATGTTGTGACTTGCATGTATAATGTGTAAACATTATGTAAAATATGGCTTGGCACCAAAATTATGTAACTTGTAAATAGGTCACGACCTATACTTGTAACTTGTAAACTTGGTGGGAATTTTCATATGGACGACCTAGCAAAGTTAAGACATTGTAATTCATATAAAGTCAAGGCAAGTTGAAGCCTTTTACATAGATTCGAATTATCTTGAAGATTAGCAAGTCCTTCTGCAATATCAGTGAATCTTCCTTGGAGGTTAGCGAATCTATCCAAGGCTTAGCAAATACATATTGAAGGACAACAACCATATCTTGAGATCTGCGAAATCCTTAAGAAGACAAGCGATCAACGGAGCAACGATCAGACATTGGACATCAGTAGCGAATGTCATCTCAGTTGAGTGAGTTCATTCAATGTGCAATTCTGGAGACTTTTGATCAAGTATTCTCTACTTGGTGGTGAATTCTGAGTAACGAATATCTGCCTTAGAGACTGCCCTATATGTGATTGGGATTTGGTCAAGTTTTGATAAGAACTTGTAATTCAGATAAGTTGATTTTCTCAAGCCCTAGGTGGGTGTGCTTGTAATTAGTTACATTCCGACATTAATATAATCAGATCTGAATAGTGTTGTTGGGTTTTTCCTCCAAGAGGGAGGTTTTCCTAGGGTACTGCTGTGTTCTTGTGTGTTGCTCTTATGCTATGATGTGTTGCATTCTCAGTTTCTGTTATTTCCTCTTAGTTTGATTACTGAAATTAACACGGTATCAAAGCAAGTTCCTTCTATAAAGCCTAACAACTTGAAGGTAGATCTTGTATTTTTTTTTGCAGACTAGGGCTGAAGAAGTATAACATGATTAACCGAGAATCGATTATATCAGATAGTTCAACAACAACATAACAACTTGAAGTATGCCAAGGATCCATTGAATTGATATCTTGAATGATGGATTGCAGTTCTTCTGCTGAGATAAAATTGTAATTGTGAACTCACAAAATGCATCTGCAATGCCAAAAAGAGTTCCAATTATAGCTCTGTTCTGTACCTGTTCATAACCCCATAACACTTCTACTGGTATCACCTTTCCTCCAAGAATGCTTTACAAACCATCTACAGATCATTGCATGATATAACATTCGCATACAAATGATCTACATACATATCCTTCGCATCATATGGTTCTACTACCTTGTCATATACACTCTCCTATTCCATATATCACAATGACCTAATAAACTGACCTATATACCCTTTACAAACAATATGCCTTATGTCGGCTTACAATACATTACAAAAGATAATGTCGACCCAATACAATAATTAAAAAATGAATTTACAAATAAAACTTCCTTCGGATCCCAGTTTGATGTCGGCCTCACTGAAGTGCTGGATGCCGGTGCCGGTTGTAACCCTGAATACTCCAATGCCGGTATCTGCCGGTGTATGCCTCCTAATGCCAGTATATGTCTTTTATAGAATCTTGTTGCCATCAATGACAACATATGAATCCAATGAGTGTCAATTGCCAACACTTAGTTGAAGTACATCAGCAAGCCTCTTGATTGAATGGGGTTAAATACTTCAGAAGTGTGCTTTGGCTGAGAGGGAGTCTCAACTTCTATGATACATTGTGTTGTATCCTCCACCCTCTGTGGGCAATGCAACATTGTTTTGTATTCTTCTCTGGGAGAAATTGAGGTGAAAGACCTTTTCCACCCTCTACAAGCAATGCAAGGTGGATCCATCCTCTGCGGGTATGCATGATGGGTCTCATGGAAGGAGTCCATGATGTATATTTAATTCATCCTCAGTGGGGATACATGGTGAATATCATGGAAGGAATCCATGATGTATCTTGGAACCATCCTCTGTGGGAATGCATGATGAATATCATGGAAAGAGTCCATGAAGCATGGTCACAGTGTAACTTGATTATTCAAGGAATCCTCTCTAGCTAAGAGGGAGTGTTGATTTATAGCTAGGTTGGATTCCTAGCTTGGGCCAACCTAGCTTTCTAAATTGGCCTTTTGGCCTTAGCAATTTGTCATCGTGTTGACTGGGCCCTATTTGGGCTATTTATGTTAAATACATATGTAATGTGTTGTGACTTGCATGTATAACGTGTAAACATTATGTAAAATATGGCTTGGCACCAAAATTATGTAACTTGTAAATAGGTCACAACCTATACTTGTAACTTGTAAAATGAAATTATTTGTTTATATTTTGGTGGTAATTTTCATATGGCCGACCTAGCAAAGTTAAGACATTGTAACTCATATAAAGTCAAGGCAAGTTGAAGTCTTCCACATAGATTCAAATTATCTTGAAGATCAGCAATTCCTTCTGCAACATCAGCGAATCTTCCTTGGAGGTCAGTGAATCTATCCAAGGCTCAGCAAATACATATTGAAGGACAACAACCATATCTTGAGATCTGCGAAATCCTTAAGAAGACAAGCGATCAGCGGAGCAGCAATCAGACATTGGACATCAGCAGCGAATGTCATCTCAGTTGAGTGAGTTTATCCAATGTGCAACTCTGGAGACTTCAGATCAAGTATTCCCTACCTGGTGGTGAATTTTGAGTAAAGGATATCTGCCCTAGAGACTGACCTATATGTGATTGGGATTTGGTCAAGTTCTGATCAGAACTTGTAATTCAGATAAGTTGATTTTCTCAAGCCCTAGGTGGGTGTACTTGTAATTAGTTACATTCTGACATTAATATAATCAGATCTGAATAGTGTTGCTGGGTTTTTCCTTCAAGAGGGAGGTTTTCCCAAGGTACTGCTGTGTTCTTGTGTGTTGCTCTTATGCTATGACGTGTTGCATTCTCAGTTTCTGTTATTTACTCTCAGTCTGATTACTAAAATTAACAGATGTAAGTTTCTATTGGACATGTAGCATATCAGGTGTCTATGAGATGGGGAATTAAGCTTCCGAAAGAATTTTGAGAGAATATTATCATGAAAAGGACATAGCAGTATCAAATCTTGTCCATTAAAATCTGTACCGGTCTATCTGCATCTTTGACATTATTTCTTTTGACAAGAGATTATTTAAATCATCAATAATAAGAAGAAACTGATTGGAATCCCCTTCACTGTGTGGTTCTTTGTTGTTGTCTATCTCATGTTAATTATAAACTTAGTTTGTCCTGCATTACAATTTATTAAGTTGGAGACTTATCGCAGATCTGGTTGTAAGACACATAGATTCTAGTTAGGAAGCTGTCGGTTGAATATTTTTATTTAGGTTTTCTAGGAATAATTCTTATATGCATTATCCTGCCAAAGTGATTGTATAGCTAGCATCCTCATAGCTCCTGTCTAGTGTTCTATCAGGGCCTTGTATAATAGTCAAAACTCTTATTTTTGAAACAGAGAAAGGTGATATTCTTCTTGGAAGTGACCTTTAAATATTTCTACCATTGTGCTATTTTTAGAATCTCAGTGTGAGAAAGGATTTTTTGTAATTATTTGCTAATTGCTAGTTATGGTCTTGGAATGTAAATGGGGCATTGCAATTTGCAACTAACATCGTTTGTCCTTTCTTGCATGGCAATAACATGCTTAGGAATGTGGAGGTTTGTTTGAACTTGATAAAGTTTAGCTAATAAGTGAATATTCTACCTGTTACTTTTTGTACAATGATATGGATCAGGAGAGGTATCTGCTATGTGGTGGTTGATTTTTCTTCAACAATTGATGGTGCATAGCAGTTGATTTACCTAATAAAACATAATATCTGCTAAGAATACAATTGAATAACATTCATGTTACAACTTCCCATAAATGGAGCATTACTATTTTCAACTAACATTGTTTCAGTTTATCCTTTCTTGCATGGCAATAACAAACATACTTAGGAGTGTGGAGGTTTGTTTGAACTTGATAAAGTTTAGCTAATAAGTGAATATTCTATCTTTCACTTTTTGTACGATGATATGGATCACGGGAGGTAGCTGCTATGTGGTAGTTGATTTTTCCTCCACAATTGATGGTGCCTAACAGCTGATTTACCTAATAAAACATAATATCTGCTAAGAATACAATTGAATAACATGTATGTGACAATTTCCCATAAACAGGTCTCTGGTCACAGTTTTTTAATGAGTCTTAGCTCTCTCTACTATCCTGATGATGGATCACGGAGTGTGATCTGAAACGTTGATGTAAAAAAATGACTCCTAGCTCTCTCTACTATCCTGATGATGGATCACGGAGTGTGATCCGAAATGTTGATGTAAAAAACTAAACACAATCTAATTCCAGAAGCACTACAGAATAATATCAAAGGTCAGTAAGGGGGCATCTTACAGACATCACAAAACCTCGTTGGCTTGATTCATTAAAATACAATGAATGTGAAGATTTGCAGCAGGTGAATTTGTTAGAACTGATTGCAAGGTTTGCACAAAGATGAAATTTGTGAATGAGTTCATTGAAACAAAACATTAGCCACTGCTCTCACTGATTCACAATGGCTTATCAGCATTCATCCAAAGCTTGTACGCATACATGCAAAGTCTGGAAGCTGAGAGAAAATGCATAAACTGTTTAACAGCCGCCTCAAAAGGAAAGTCATCTCATGGAACACATTGATCGAAGGACATACATGCAAATGTGGTTGCATAGACAAGGCACATGAACGCTTTGTCAAGGAATGGAATGAATGATTCCTGGATATGCACCAAATAAATTTGATGAAAAGGCCTTAGAAACTCGCAAACGAATGCAACATGTGTAAACCTGAATTTCACAACTTTCCACAGTATCGATACGCAAGCAGCAATGTGAATTTTGAAACAATATATGGAGATCCATCTTGAAGAAATATTAAGAGATGTGGTAGTTATTATTGCTTAGACTGATATTGTATGCAAAATTTGGAAACACGAACAAATCATTTGAATCGTTGGATAGAACACTTCAATGAAATGTGGTCGCATGAAATACAAAGATTGCAGGTTCAACACAAAATCCGTTTGGTTAAAAATATTTTAGTAAGTTTTAAGTAAATACTATTCACTGATGTAGAAGTCAGTGTCCTCCCTGTGTTTGCTAGGTATGGATGTTTTGGATCAGTGTATGGGCGTCGGTCAGAACATTAAAGATTGCAATTTTACAGTAAAAATGCATGCAAAATGTGGAATCATAAATAATGCACCCGAATTGTCTGACAAGGTGCCTCGAGGACACATCATCTCAAGGAATAAAATGAAATAATTGCAAAAAGTGCACAAAATGGATTTTGCAAGGAAGCTCTCGATTTGAATTAAGGAAGCACCCTCAAACGCCTCCTAACGACTGACACGCAGAAAATAGATTTGTTGAAAAGGCTTCAAAAATCCTTAGGCAAATGCACTTGACTGGTGCGATGCCAAACCTCAAAACCCTTGCCAGCATCTTCACTACCCATGTGAGGTGGAAACTTGAGAACGTGTTATGCACAATCATGAAAAAAAGGTGTTTGTTGTGTTAAGGAAATCATCTGGTCAACAATGCCCATGACCACCTTCACAAAATGCCTCAAAGAAACATGGTCTCATGACTTATGCAATGTTTACAGTATATGCACAAGTTTGAAATCGCAGTGACTTACGTTACTTATTGTAATTAAAGTTATCCTTTTGACTTTATCTTTGTAAAAGTTAGGTAAATCCTAACTTATAAAAGGTAGTTATCCTAATTAGTTATGCTAAGTGGTTACGAGTTAGTTATCAGGGAGAGCTTATAAATACAAGGCTTTTGCATTGTAAAAGGGAGACTGTTATAGAGGGGAAACTTTGGAGAACTTTTGGTTTTCACATTTTGTACTCAAAGCTTTTGAACTTGTATATTTTCAAAAGAATAATAAAGAATGCATTTAATTCGTATGTCTTGAATGTGTTTCTTAGTTATTATTATCAATTTCTCGTATGTTAAATTGATAATCCCTTTGCGTACTTGTGCAATCTATTGATCTTCAATTCAAATGATATATGTAAATGATGAAACACAATCATACCCTGGTATCTTGGTTTGAATGTGATAAGATAACCCATTTCCTCGTATGTTGAGATTCTTTATCCTTCTTTTGTCATTGCATATTAGACATATTTTGTGCTAAACCCTCCTTTGTAATCTGTTGTCCCTTGTGAAATCTCAGTTTGTATTCGTATGTCTACTATTGGGGTTTCTGTTATTTACCTTTCTTTACTTTAGTGTTTTCTCCTTTACGTACTTTCAGGTTAAAAGTACACAAAAATAACAAAACCCCCATCATATGAGGGAGCTGCCCCTCTCAAACTCAAAGGAAGATTGTGGCTTCACTACAATCTCTCCAACTCTTGGCATGGTTGTCATTGCTCTTTGGGAAAACAAGGTCAGTTTTAGAGAAACAATAGCTATTGATCATCGATATTTAGTTATCGTACTTTTAAGTTTTTTTTCATAATTTCACTCTATAGATCACAAATTATGGAACTTTTTTTGGTTTATTTACATTATTGAAAAGCTAATCAAAATTCATTTGGGGTCTATTCTATGTATTTTTGGTTTTGAGGCCAACAACATTACAAAATGATCTGATCAAAGTTAGGTCAACAATATGGATAAAAATGTGTTTTATTGAAAGGTTTTTTTCTTTTATTCGTAGTTTTGATTGTTATTTTTGATGGTAGTGGTAATACATCCGAATGGTGGTTCAATTTCAGAAGAATCTATGGTAAAAGTTTTATATGGAAACATATAATGGTTTACACTTGAAATGTGAAGCCGAAATATGGTATTGTCAAATTGCAATTGAACATTTCTTTTATTAATAAAATGGAACAAGTGCTTTTGATAGATGAGCGCCAAAAGGAATTATAGTTGACGAGGATGTATGACAAGGAAAAAAAGAGTAGAATGTAACAATCATGATAATTATGGGGAAGATGAAGAAAGAAGAAGAACAGAGACAAGATCACAAAGAAGAAGGAGGAGAGGAAGAAAAGAAAGGAGGAGAAGAAGATGAAGGAGAAGGAGAAGAATATTAAAGAAATATTGTAATATTTAGTTTATAATGTTCAATTAAGTGTTGAGGATAGACTTTAGGAATATCCTTTTAATCTTTTAAATAAGCTCTTATCCTTTTCTTTATTAGTTGTCAATCTTATCCTTATCGGATAGATCTTTGTAACTCATATTTAAGGACACTTTCACTCCTTAGTAAATATTGAATATCTTGGTAATCATTTGGTGCTTTTAAACTTTTCATAACATGGTATTAGAGCCTAGGCGACATTTTGGGATTAGTGAACATATGAAATCTATGGACTGCTGCCGAGAGTGGTGGTTCATTCTTTTGATGCATTTTTTTGATGATTTTTTTGGATAAAATCATGGTTTTCAAATTATTTTGGTGGTATCTAGGGTTTCTAAGTGATTTTTAGAATTGATTATGCTAACTGCTAAGTTTTCTCTTTTTTTTTTCGCATTTTTTGACAAAATCGTGAATGTCTAGGGTTTTTGACATAGATTTCTGTTCAAAATAGAATGGTTTTATTTTCTTTGTGATTTCGTATTGCAAGAGGATGGCTTCAATGCCTAACATCATGTTGGAAGGTAGTTAGTGCTTTATTGGTAAGAATTCTAACACTTGGAAATAACACATGCTCATGATCTTTGAGTACAGGTGCCTCGATAAGATTGTCCTTGGTACTGAAACTTGGCCAATAATTGTGGGTAAAGACTAGGACAAATTTGATGAGCATAATCGTGGAGTCATCATGGTGATCAAGTTATGTGTAACTGATGAAATGCTTTCCAAGGTTCCATCAAGCAAAACCTATGCAAAGATTTAGAAGCACTTGTGAGATCTACACGAGACATGAGATAAAGGCAAGGCCTTCTTGAAGACATGCTTTTCTCCATCATGATGGATGAGAAGATGTCTTTGCAAGAACATTTGATGAGGATGAAAGACATTCGTGATCAGTTGGTAGCTATTGGTCGCAATACAAAAGATGAAGATATGGTGGTAATTATGTTGAAGAACTTACCACAAGCATATGAGCATTTCATAGAAACATTGAATAGCACATCTACAAATGTTGAGCTAAAGTTCGATGATTTATGCAACACGCTTTTGTTGCAGGTTAGATGGAAGAAATGGTTTGGTAGTAGCAGTGGAACATCAAGTATGAAAATATCCTTTGAAGCCAAGCACAAGGACAAAGGCAAGTGGCCTCAGAAGAAAGGTCAAGGGAATTTTGATGATATTTTGTAAAATCTGAAAAATATCACATTTCATCATTGTGGTAAACTTGGTCATATGAAGTAGCATTGCATAAAGAGGTTGGCTGAAAAGAAATCAAATCGGGAGGGCCTCCACAAAAGGCTCATGTTGTAGAGCATTTTGAGCAGAAGTCAGCCTTCTATGCCTTCATGGACGAATGACCAACAGATCAATTAAAGTCTTCTGCATGGTACATGGATTTTGGAGTGTCTCGACAATTTTCTTACAAGAAAGATTGGTTCATGGAGTTCGTGGCTTGCTTTGATTCAATGATTTTGTGTGGTGGTGAGGAGTATATGACATAATATTCCTTAAATCACTAAGTGGCAAGCTGCTAGAACTATCCAAGAATATGGTGATAGCACTTTTGTTACAAAGTGTGAGGCTACTCAAGTGGAAAACACAACAGAGGCAAATGTTTGTGGAACAAGGACAGATGTTTTATAGAAACCTCCATGGAACATCAATGCACTGCATGAGTGGAGTGATCATCACCAACACAACTAGTTTCTTATGCAAAAATATGATCTTTCTGTAGTATTTACATTACAAACTACTGGTCCCTACCTTTGACTATGTATGGAAGGAAAAACTACTGCATGTTAGTGTTGAAATGATTAGCTAGTTCGGATCATATTTTAATGTTGCCTTGTGGCAATTCAAATATTATCTTATTGTAATAAGGTTAAGCGATTTATGTCTAATAGGGCTGGGCCCAAATGTAACGTGTGGTTTATGTCTAATAGGGCTGGGCCCAAATGTAACGTGTGGTTCATGTCTAATAGGGCTAGGCCCAAAAGGAAACGTGTCTCAACTAGCAAGTTATGTAGGCCCCAAATTGGGCACCAAAAGTGCAAATTAAAATATGTAAAATAAAGGGAATTTGGCAAAAGCCGACTTGGGAAAACTTGAACATGAATCTTGTATATGTTCAAGATTCATTCTACACAACAATCATCTTCATTAAGTGCCGTTAGCCTTATGCAATTTCAGTCAGCGAACTTGGAGGTAGAGAGCGATCCATATCTTCATGCTGCTGCAAGTCTATCTGATCCTTAAGCGAATGCATTGGACAACTTGCTGGCCAAGGTGGTGCTCAATACTTCAGTGATCTCCTTCTTCAAGTGGTGTCGAGATTCTGCTCTCTCTGAAAACAGACTACAGCTGCATATACTAGGTTCAGTCTGCCCTAGATTGGCACTCAATCAGATAAGTAATCTGATTCATGTAATCTGCTTATGAATAAAGGAACTGATCTGAATCTTTGATGCTGGGTTTTTTCTCCAAGAGGGAGGTTTTCCTAGGGTACTTGTGTCTTGTGTTGTGTGCTTTTATTATTATTTCTGCTTATTCTTAGTCTGTTTATAATTTAAGTAACTAGATTAACATCTGATTGCCTAAAATCAACAGTTAGTTGCTGTATTATGAGAAAAGCTATCTTTTGTAACTCTTTGTGCTCTGCTTAAAGCAAATCACTCTTCAAAGCTCCTAGAATATATCTGGCAAAATATGACTTCATTTAATCTTGGTCTGGCCCTGGAAAAATTGGAGGCCTTCTTGTAATCACATTTTATGATCACTCTTCAAAGCTCCTAGAATATATCTGGCAAAAATCTGATTTCATTTTATCTTGGGCTGGCCTTGGAAAAATTGGAGGCCTTATTCTATATATATATATATATCAAAGAAACGGGACTCGGACTCGGGACTTGGAGTTAGACTCGACTGGACTCGGGAAAGTGAAAAACTCAAGAAATTGAGAGAGTTTTAAAGATTTAAAACTTGTTTCATGCACCCTTTATTGAATACACCTTAAAGACACAATAACATCGTCAAACTTGGCTCATTTGATTACATACACAAGTATACATCAATCACATAAGCATAAACGCAAATTGTAGCTGAAGGAAATAATAAACATAAATATATAAATATTGTCAAATGTATACAATATGACAAAAATCGTGGAATAAAAAATCCATGTCATCATATGATCATCATCAAATGTTCCACACAAATACCAAAGGTAAATACAACTACAAGCCTATGGCTTAGAGGAGCGTGTACCCTCTCACCCTGGCCCCCTGCGAAGGCGTTTAAGGTAGGTCCTGGATGATTCGGCAGCCATAGTCGCTCCCCATGACACCATGCCATGCTCACCAACATCAGGAACATCTGTGTCACTATCAGTATTTCTTGTCTCTGCTCGTGCTCTCTGCTCCTCCTCTGCCATGGCTACAGCCTCAGCCTCTATATTTACCTGGTTGATCTAATCAGTGTCATCATCACTAAAGACGGCCGTAGGAATCACATGGTCTGTCTGACTCTCATTGGCCTACTCTGTTTCAGGATCAACCTCATCTAGAATGATAGGAGAGATGTAAACTAATGCATTCTTTCTCTATCTCAGGCGGAGGTTGTAGTGAATAAGCAGAAATTCTCATTCATCTTCTCCACAGATAATCTATTGCGCCTCTTGGAGTGTATGTGCTCAAAGTTCAAACATACTCCAATTGTGCTCACAACCAGATGTGCTGCATGGCTGGCTCAAGATGCGAATGGCCAACTTCTGAATATTTGGTGTCATTGGGTCAAAAAAACTCAACCAATGCTCTGAGTTTGAAATGAGAAAAATAAATAAAATCAGTCTCACTCATGAACTCATTTAACAAGTTACAATATACAATAAAACTAAAATTAAGCCTTGCAATTTATTTTTATCTGACATCATAGTTGTCCTACCGTCTTTGGCGATAGGAGGAGAGGTCTCCCCTTGTGAACAACTGTAGCTCTCAAATAAGCTCTTTCTGAGTAGTACCAGCAGGTCCCATCTTCTCCATGATCGAGTATAGCCCATTAAGGACCTCCACATCAACCTTGAAAGAAGGGATAAAATGGAATGCCAGATTCAGATAATAGGCTGCTGCATGGATGGGCCTATGAAACTGATGATGCCATCTCCTATCAATGATCTCCCAAATGGGACCATACTTGCTCTCATCTCCTCCATAGACCGATTTGATGCCCTCCTTCGCCCTATCGATGCCCTCATATATGTAGCCCATTGTCGGCTTTTCTCTATCCGCAACTCGCAACAAAACCACCGAGGGCTTAACAAACTACAAAATTGAAAATATTGTGTAATTTAGAAAAATGAGCAAATAAGAGAATATATATAAGAAGTTATAAAACAAAAAGTTAAATTGTAGAATTTATAAAAAATTTACCTTCACTATCTCATCACAAGGGACCCAAAAGTATTGCTCATAAAAAATGCAGTCTACCATATCTTTCCCTGCAGGGGTGGCAGCATAGGATGAGGAAGACCACTCCTCACTAACAATCATACGTCTCAAGGCCGACTTAGAGCTAAGCATGGACTGCAATGTGATGAAGTTTGTGGCAAATCTTGTGATTCCTGGACGATGCAACTCCTTCTGCTCTATGTATTGTCTCATAAGAGCCAACACCCATGAATGATTATATACAAATTTGCACACATTTCTCGCCCTTTCTACACATCTATTGACCCATGGGAGTTTTCCAATATCCTCCAACATGAGGTCAATGCAATGGGCAACACATGGAGTCCAAACTATAGATGGGTGCCTCTCCATCAATAGTCTACCTGCAACAACATAATTTGTTGCATTGTAATTAATGGAGGTACAAAATAGTAATTAATTTGCAAACAAAATTAGTTTGTAATCAAAAGTTTACCCGCAGCAACATAATTTGCTGCATTGTCGGTCACCACCTGTACCACGTTCTCCTCACCCACCTCATCAATCACCTCCTCTATCTGCTCACATAGGTAGTTGGCATTCTTGCAATGGGCGGAGGCATCAATGGACTTGATGAAAACGGTACCCCCTGAAATAAAAAAATAAAGCTAGATCAATGATCATTCAATAAATCATTAAATAAAAAATAAAAAATTAAAGACTAAATGAAACTAAAATTAATCAATCACCTGCGGAAGAAACAAGAAAATTAAGGAGAGTTCTATTTCTCCTATCCGTCCAACCATCAGTCATGATGGTGCAACCTTTAATGCTCCATTTCTAGCGTTGTTCATCTAATTCCTCCTTCACATCATTCACCAATTGAGACAAAATGGGTCCCCTCAAATCACACTCAGTAGGGGCTTTGAACCTCGCCTTGCATATGGTAAGGGCATCAACCTTTTCTTGCCAATAAGGAGATTTGTCACAAATAAATTCAATGAGATGATTTAAGTATGTTCTATGTACTATGTAGTATGTACTAGAAAAAATAAAACGAAGAGAATCAAAGTATAAAAATTAAAACAATCAAACATAAAAGTTATAAAACATTCATCTGGCTGTAAAGAATGGAATACTGTTGTAGACCCAAAACCTGCCAATTGCTATTTTATTGGCATCATGGACCTCCTTGTTCCAACCCATGCCTTCAAGCGAGGGACCCAAGATAGTGCGAGGCACAAAGAAGGTATCCAACCTAGATTTACGAATTCTAGGTCCAATGCTAACACTCCCACTACAACTACTAGTGCTAGGAGCATGAGAAGTGGCGGTGGCACTGCCACTTACAGAAGTAGAAGCAGAAGCACCAGTAGTAGCAAACTGAGTGGGACGATATGGAGGTAAGGAAGAAGGACCTCCAACACAATCTAACTGTGTCCCTCTTCCTAAAGTTGCCTCTCTCCCATTGGCCGCTCGATCCTCCTTTTGTTTCTTTTTCCTTTCAATTTCCTCAACCATTACATAACAATCACGTACGGCCTCAGGGAGTGCTTTTAGGCATGGTTCGGCATCATGTCCACACACACTAGAAATATGGTATTTCAGTCTATATATACCTCCATGGAATATTGTTTTGCAAAATGTACATTTTGTTTGCCCCTTTCCTTGCCTTGGAAAATCCTCATGATATTTCCAAGCAGGGTCCTTTCTAATGGGGGGTCTAGAAGCTGAAGTAGACATTATAGGATAGTTTTGTGAAACTTGAAGTTGAGGCAAATAATAAAGTGAAGTTTGCTGCAATAAAACATAATACATTTACAAACATACAAAAGATTTTGGAAGAAAATGTAAAACTTTCAAAATAAATGAATAGAAAATGGAATTTTCGCATACAAGAAACAAAAAAATCTTAAAAGAAACAATCTTACCTTTTACAACAAGCTTGAAATGAGCTGCAAACTCTTCCTATCCAACTCTTGATGCACCAAATCCAAACACAATGCAGCCCCAATGTGATAAATGGAAGAAATCTTGAACTTCCTCCTTGCTGGTTTTTCTTCAATACACCCTTGTTTTTCTTCACAACTCACTTTTCTCCTCTTATTTTTCCAAATGAATGAAATGAAGTTCACTTTTAGGGTTGGAGGATAAATAACATAAAAAAAAAGAAGTTAAAAAATGTATTAAAAATGCTTTTTTTTGGCCTTTTTGGGCCTTGCCGCCGGCCAGGTCCTAGGCATGGTACTTGCTGAGTTTGGCGAGTTTATGACAAACTCACCAACTCAGCAAGTTTGGCGAGTTCGCCCTCTGGACTCGGACGAGTCTGAGTCTGAGCTTGCCAGACTCGGGGGGCATGTCTCGTACTCGGACTTGCCAAGTTTGGCGAGTTCGAGGCGATTTTCCGATCTTTGATATATATATATATATATATGAGATTGCTAAACTTCCATGTAAAATTTCAAAATTTAGTGAATTTCATCAAAAAACATAGTTTTTAAACTTGCCCTTGAATTCATACAAGGAAACTTCGGGCAAATTTAATTTAAAAAACCCAAAAGATAGTTAAAAAAGATTGAATAAAATCCTTAGAAATACAGTCCTGGTTTTTAATGTTTCTTTCCCACTCATTGTGAGTGGCTTGCTGTTTGCCCTCAGTGATTTGATAAACTTCTATGTGATTCATAACTATTACACAACCTCATTAAGGACTTGTTGTGACCATTTCACACATCGCCCCATTAAAATGGGGACCCCCTCTTTTTGTTTTTGTTTTGCCTGTTCTTCTCTCTGCTTTTAGGGTTTTGAGTGAGTGAGTGAGTTGTCTGGGCTAGGGCTAAGCCTTAGGGGTTTCTTTTGGATATTTTCAAGCTGAGTCCAGTCAAATTTTGAAAGTTATTACGCATCCTCCCGGGGATTGAGGTTTTTGAAGTAGGGTAAGCCTGTCAGGAAGGTCAGGTATGTCTCAGGTTAGGTCTAGTCAGGGTTCTTTTGGGAAAATTCAAATTTTGTCTAAGTGTTAGCATTTTGAGGATAAAATTGTACATTTTTGCCTAGGTAAATTTTGATCAAATTTTGGAGGCAAGATGATGTCTGAAACAGAGAAAGTGTTCCTGTCCCTCCCTGAAGCACCATACCACTTTTTCAAGATAATTGATTCCTGGCCTTAAAGATGACCTAATTATGCCTTGTGAAATGATTGAAGACCTAAATTGTGGGTATTTTAGCTTAGAAAGGTGAAATCGCTCCTGTCCCTCTCCCAGGGACCAAGGCGAAAATGTTATTTAGTGCATATTTGTCTCTGACTTTTTTTTAAAATTGTTTGTGCAGGGTCTCCAGGGGAGCTAATTGGACGTGACTTGATGATTTTAAGGATTTTGAAGGTTTGAAAATGATGAAATTTGAAGGATTAAGATAAATTCACTCCTGTCCCTCCCTGAGGGACCAAGGCGAAAAGCTTATTTGAGTCATTCTTGGCCTTGATTGGTCAAGTTGAAATGTCAAGGGCATGGTGAAAGATGAATTACACATGTTAGAGCATCCAGGCTTAATTAAAGGCAAAGAAATGATGGAGCTTTTGTCTAAAAAGGATAAATTCGCCCTTGTCCCTCCCTGAAGGACCAGAGCGATTTTCTTTATACATACCTTTTTGACCTTTTTCGGACTTGAACTCTTGTTCATAGCTTGTAACAGGATGATATCTTCCCTAGCAAAGGGATTTCGAGATGAAAAGTGAAAAGATTTGGCCTAGAGGGCAAAATTCGCTCCTGTCCCTCACTGAAGGACCGGAGCTTGAATTTCAAATTTGCATTATCCTTGCAAGATTAAAGTGATTTTACGATTTGAAGAGGCCAAGGGAAGTGTGTTCTGTCCGTTGAATATAACTTGAGTGGGCCACAAAGGAGGGAATCAACCCAAAGGACAATAGGTGCTCTTTTACCTCACCAAAGAACCAGAGCGATTTTCTAACAAGGCAAATTTCTTGCAAAGGTAAGGCAAGTTTCGTATTTGAAATGAATGAAAGAGGGCGTAATTGGCCCATTGAAGATAATTTCGAAGGCTAGCAAAGCACAGGTAAGTTCATAATTGCAAAATCGCTCCTGTCCCTCTCCAGGGGACCAGGGCGAAAAACCTAAAAGGCTATCTCTTCTCTCCAAATTGGGACGAACCTAGGCCAAGGCACAAGTTTGGAATGATACTTGAAGTGCTTCGGGGTGAAATAGAGTTGCAAGGACCACAAACTTCGACGACAATTGGCTAAAGCGCTCCTGTCCTTCACTGGAGGACCAGGGCGAAATCTCCAAATAGGCCTATTTGCCTAACATTTTGAAATGCTATCTCTTGTTTCCAGGACTCAAGAAGGAGTGGGGAATGATGTTTTATGCCTTGAGGGTAATTGGAGGTTGATGAGGTCAAGAGTTTGTGTAATGAACTAGAAGGCGCTCTTGTCCTTCACTGGAGGACCAGGGCGATTTTTATAAAACCAATAATTTCCCTCCAAAACCACGCCAAGACAAGGTGATGCAAGATGAGAAATGTCTTTTAAAAAATGGTGAACAAGGAATTGCTTCCAAAAAATCGACAATCCTAGGCTCAAGGACAAAAATCGCTCCTGTCCTTCACTGGAGGACCAGGGTGAAAATCTTGGGAGAGTCTATTTTGCCTTGAAGAAATGAGTTAAGCATGCATAGTATGGGCGAAGGAGATCATTGCTTACCCCACAACATGAATTGGCAATTTGGAAGATAAAGATCAAGGACAAAAGTAGAAAATCGCTCCTGTCCCTCACCAAGGGACCAGGGCGAAAATGTCCTAAGGTACGCTCCTCCTAAAGATCGAGTAAATTAAACTCAAAGTTCCCAATGAAAATCCCATTCTGGATGCCAAGGAGGAGATTTTGAACATGAAAGCAAGGAATGCGAGGCTTAAAATGAAAGAGCGTTCCTGTCCCTCTCCAAGGGACCAGAGCGAGGTTATTAACATTCATTGTTTTACCATGCTTGGGCGCCAATATCCTCCCAATCGCATTAGATGCCAAATTCGCTAAAAACTTTAAAATATTTTAAAATTTTCAATTAAATTGGCATTTAATAAAAGCGCATAGCATTTAATAATTAATTTTAAGCCTTAGAAAATCGTTTTTTTTTTGTATTAAGGCATTCGAAATTAATTATTATTAAATTAAAATTTAAAAGGAGAGCGCTTGAGGTATCATTTTCATTGCTTAATTAAGTCGGCCTTCTTCTTTTATTAATTTTTTGTTTATTTTAGCCTATTTTCACCAAGTCGGCCTATGGGAATATGAAGTGGTGAGTGCCTATATAATAGGGGTGTGTTGAGCGATTTTAATCAATCATTCATTCATTGTATCAAGCGCGATTTGGAGAAGCAAGGAAGAAGTGCGAAATCTGGTCTAGTTGGAGCGAACTTTGTTGGAGGCTAGAGGTGGTGGAATTGATGCTCGTGAGGAGTAGAGGAGGTACATTTTGCTAAAGGGAGGACTTCGATATATCTTTCGCCTAGCAAATTCTCCTATTTTTGCATCATTTCTTAGAATTAATTCTCAAGTGGAGGTGTCAAGATGGCGACCCCAAAAGCAGGAGCATCCACTAGTCGTCCAGCTCTCATGAAGGAAGATCAAAGGAATGAAGAATTGGAGACCAAGATCGTGTCAAAGTGGAGCAACATCGGAGATACCAACTTGGGAAACTTCAGTGTGAAGAAGCTTCGAGAGGTCCCTTACATTGGAAAGCCATCACCTGTCGCAAAGAGAATAATTGAAAGTGGCATCATCAAGGCGGCCGGTTTCCCTCCAGCGGTCCAGTGCCATGAGCTGATGATCGAGTGTGCCCGCCATTATGACCCACAATCAAGATCAATAGTGTCCAAGGAAGGGAACACTTTGGCTTACCTTTCATAAGAGGCTATAAGTGAGGCTCTCCATCTTCCAGAACATAAAGATATGATTTACAAAAGCTTAGAAGGAGCTAGGTCCATGTATGAAGATGATCTAGACACTTGCTTGAGCATCATCAATAAGAATTGGTTACTCAAAAGTCGTCCTCGCCTGAGCAAGATTCCCAACACACCACATAGGATCGACTTCCAGGAGGAGGACAAAGATTTGATAGCTTTGCTCAATCGAGTTACAGGGGCTCCTCAGGCCTTCTATTTTGAGAAGTGGATGTTCTACTTCATCCAAGTGATAGTTCAAGGAAAGGGAACGATTCATTGGGCTAGAATTATTAGCCATTGCTTGGACGTGCAGTTAAGGAGACTGAAGGCTACCAAGTCCTTCCACATGAGTTCATACATCATATATGCCTTGATCAGGAGTTTCGAATATGCAGGACTACCTCACAGAGGAGTGATCGGAAGAGGACCCGGAGAAGTCAGAGTTTGTGAATCTTATGTTCATTTGCATCACCCACCAGGAAGTGACTACAAGTTAGTCAATGATACCTTTACGATGAATATCACCAGGATATTGCAAGGCGGGATTCACAATCGGTTATCTCAAGATGCACAAGAGCTTGTAAAGAGGTATGGTGCTTGGTTCATCCAATTCCAAAAGTTTACATATATTAGAGTTCATGGGTGTCCTTCACCTCCCTATATGTTGCCAAGATACCCGACAGACAGGATAGTGCTGAGGTGACTAGGCAGTTGGCGGCTTATGCGAAGGCATTTAGACACAGGCATGGAAATGGAATTCCTGTGCCTATCATACTAGGGAATTCAATTGAGGTATGTCCTAATGCTTTAGCCTTGGATGATGCAGAAAGGGAGTTGGCCTTATATTCATTTTCATTCTTTGCCTTGAGGGAGAATTTTGATCCTTATGGGTATATAGAAGAGATAGTTGGTAGAAAGTACAGGCATGAATGTCAGGTAGAAGACTTTTGGATGAATCTCTCAAGTGATCTAGAAGTAAAAAGAAAGATGCATTCCAGATTGCCTTTAGATTTCATCAAGAAATGCAAAGTTTACAGAGTGGCCGATCAAGCTCAGGACAGTGGCAGACATCTCCAATCATCTTATGATCGAGAAGACAAAGCAGTGAGGATAGATTGAAACGAGCCTGAGGTTTTGGACTTAAAAGCTTTGATGGCTCCAGTTTTGTCATATACTCGCAAATGGGTAGATATACAACATCAAAAGTTGAGAGATCAGAACATACCAATAACTTTTACTTTGGAGGAAAGGCCAGGAGAAGGAGGAGCAAGCGTAAGTGAAGGCAATCCTCATCCTAGAAGTGTAAGTGAAGGCAATCCTCATCCTAAAAGCGCAAGTGAAGGCAATCCTCATCCTAGAGGCGCGAAGAGGAAAGAAAGACCTGAGAAAAGGGAACCCTCCAAGAAGAAGCAAGAGGCCAATCGAGATCGCTCATCCGGTACATCTTCTCGACATGAAAAAAGGACGAGTCAGGTTGTAGGACAAGAGTAGAGGGTACCTGAAGTCGAGGAATCTATGGAATCAATGGTACAAAATGATAAACACGAAGAGGGGCAGGCATCTCAACGTTCATCAAGTCAATCTCCCCAAGTCAATGAGCTACATGAAGACAAGAATGATGATGAAGTGACATCTCCTCTTCGAGAAGAAGAACCATTGCCTAAAGAGATACAAGTTAGAGAGACAAGATCTGCCATTCCAGATTGGTTGAAGGAGAGACTAACAAGGGTGATTGTGATCGAAGATGAAGATAATGTGATTGACTTAGAGAGCCTTGTAGGAAATTCTCAGGGAGTGACAGAGAAGAGGAAGGCCACCAAGATGTCCAAGATGATCAGAGATGAGATGGGGTCTAGGAAGTTGCAGATAGCTACACCAGCAGTGGACAAATATGAAGGCGAAATCCTTGCAGAGGAGTATGATGTAGAAACATTTGAACTTGGTCCACTCACCGCTGAGCAGACACTGGATGAGGCAACCGATTCATTTGAGGCACTTAAAGACAAGCTTAAAGAAGAAATGGAAAAGAATAGAAAGCTTGAGCGAGAGGTCGGTGCTTGGAGAGGCTACTTTAGCCATCTCAATCAGCCCTTGGGACGTCAAGATCCAGCAGTGTCTCCCGTGCAAGCACTTCCCCTTGAATCAGCTGGCGAGGCAGAAAGAGTTAAGAGCTTGGTTCAGCTTATGAGCTCTTGGATTGAGAAATCCCACACAGTTGCCGTTGAATTTGCAACAAGAATGATGCAGACAATCCATCGAGCTATCCAGGTCCTTGAGATCATCCACAACCTAATGATAACAGTAGCCGCCTTTGCCCACACTAGAGATGTTATCATTCCCGTTCTACAAGTAATCAGGCAAACACCAAGGAAAATCCTAGCACAAGAAAAGATAATGGATGGAGGAGCTCATAATTTACTCCAGTGGTCAACTCTACTCCAGATGAAGGAAGTTCTTTTCGAAGACATCAACACCAAATGCAATCAAGTTGAAGAGGTCATCCATCCAATTCAGGACAAGGTGTTTGGGGTGTTATGTTCTATTCTTGGCAGGAGGATTGAAGATGAGACAGATGTGGATCTTCAATAGTTGGAAGAAAAGGTCAAGGTCATCTTTTGCAAAGATGAGAATGTTATAACAAATGAGCAAAGGGATCAAATGTTCGCTACTATGCTCCTGATTGAGAAAATCAAAGAACTCGAATCTGGATGGGATGCGGCTCTTCTCAAGGCCTTCGATCAAGTTATCCACTTGGAGGAACGAATGAAGAATCTTCCCGAGATCCTTATTGCTGAGATTGAAGGAATTGTGTCCAGATTCATTGCATATGCTAAGAAAGAGCATTGGAAAGGGAACAAGGTTCTAGAAGAGAGGTTGTTGTAGATGATGTGGCACCTTAATTATCATTGGTCTATGTTTCCTAGATTTTTGTGCCAATTAAATATTTGGCTATGCATTTAATATTGTTCAATAAAAGGGGAACTTTTTGTAATAAACCCTAATTAGGGTTTAGGTGTCAGAATCTCAGCCGTTGATCTTCTTTTGATCTGGGCCGTTCATTGTAATTGAGGATGTTATATATACCCTCACTCATTTTTATTTTGTTATTAGAGATTAAAAATGAGAAATAGATATTAGAGTCAGATAGTTAGAAGTTATTTTGTAGCAAGATTGAGCATTGAAGAGAGAATTTCAAGCAATTATTGTCTATTTTGGCTTTGAGATCAATAAAATATTGAAGTTATGGTGTTTTATTGCAATTCTTGTGGCTACTCTCATGGTTGCTTACTTTCTTGAATCATTCTTGGTTGAAGTAGTATTTAAATTTGAAGGACTAAGTGTTGAGCTTGATCTTTGGTGAGATTCACGTTCCAAACCACTAGCTTCTTGCTGATTGTAAGGATGCCTTGTTTGGTCAACTGGAGATATTTGGATTGCTTAAACCTTCAATCATTATTGAACTATTGATATGTACCTTCATGGTAGTGTCTATGATTCTTGATGAATTGAAAAAAAAATCATTAGTCACCTTAGAAGATAGCATCAATTTCAGTAGAGTTGTTACTCCTTGGCAATACTGAAATTGGTAGAGTCTTACCAAGTCTAGCCTACATTGAATCATTCTTAGGATTAGATTAGAATTCATCTCTTGCAAACTCTACCTTTTGATCTTTTTGAGAACTTGTTAGTTTTAGGAAATTTTGTTCCTACAATTTGGAAACGTAAGGCCCCTTGATGAAACAGCATTCACAACGACCATTGGTGCTTATCCACACGTAGAGACCCTATATCGAAGAACCTTGGAGTCATCCTGATTGATCCTTTTTTGCGACATCTTCAGCAATCAGAGGCTTTATTCAAGAGAGGATAAGGTACCCTTGGGTATTTTATTCTGTGTTTGATTGTGTACAAAATACACATCAACAGGACTCAAAATGAACATATTTAAAATCAAAAGTGTTTATTAGCAGGGACAAATGGATCTAGGAGAGGGTTTGTGTATGACTGGCATGAGCTAACTATTTGAAGGACTTTGTGCTTACATTTTAGAACATCAGTGAGTGAATTGAAAGAAAATTTAAATGAGAAACTTTATTGATATAGTGTCCAATATCAGAATCAAATTTTGAGTCAGAAACTCAACGAGGAGGTGTGTTGTAGATGTTCAGAGGCATCTAAGTTATGAGCTTGGTTTCATTTTCTTTAGTACTTCTCTGCCAGAAACCTGTCCTTATTTTTATTCCCACAGAGAACCTGGCATTAGAGGTATTTTCTATCTATTTTTTAGGTTGCTTTTAAGGTTCTTCTTTTCTAACATTTTAAATTACTATCCCATGGAAATTACTATACAGATATTTATTTCAAATTATAAAAATAGTTGAATATCTTTATCAATACTAATTAATGATAAATAACATTTTAATAATACCAATTTTTTTTTAATATTCAGCAAATTTTAATACTGATGTTTTTATTTTTATTTTTATTGATTGTCTAACTTATTCAAATTTTGCCCTTGCCAAATCTGAACACAAACAAAAACTTTGTGACTTAGATTAATGCTACTGTTTATGAAGCAATCTATTTGTGCTGCTTTGATACAAATATTAAATAATGCATCTGGGAACCAAAAGCATTCAAATGACATTGATAATGAAAATCATTGGGGATTTTTACTAAAATTCTACTATAAAATGGAGTTTACAAGATTTTTGTGCTATTGAACTACCTGTTTTACTCTAACTAGAAAACCTTTCAGTCTTAGTGGACAATATGTTTTGTCTATTTCATAGATTTTTCGAAGTCCTAAAGGTACATTATTCTACATGTATTGTGACTGAATAATCTGCCTCTTAAGGATCTAAGAAGTTTGTTTGTCCCAAGATCTGTAACAGTTAAGAGTGATAACATTTCCTTTTTGTATATAACAGATCACAAGTGACAGATGGGCGTGGCCATTCGTGACCCCTGTGGATGTTAAAGGCCTTGGTTTGCATGATTACCATGAGGCAAGTCTTCTGGATTTCCTGTTTTATAAAATCTGTTATCCATTCTTTATTTTATAAATTTTACAACTAAGTAGCAGATCACACTCAACTCTCAAGGGATGAAAAGTTTCTTTATGTTATGTATATAATATTGGCTTTGACTTTTCCTATGGGACCCTTTATTAATATTAATAGTGTGTGTTTCTGGCCTCTCACTTATCGATAACTTGGATCTGTATGTATACTCATACAGTGTATTATTCAATTCATAAGTTATCTTATGCTAGTGTATTTTGCCTGATGGTGCTTCTTTAAATTTCTCCATTCACTCTGATTTGTGCATATTGGGATTTCGATTTACTCCTAATGTCAATTTGATGTTTAATTTCTTATGGTATTAGAGCAAGTAGTGACTTCCTTATGCCAAGTTTGATTTGAAGAAAAATATTTCTTATATTTATATACTTTTCAAAGACCAGATCTGGTGTTGCAATGCATTTTGGAGCCTTATAAAGTTTGACTTGTTTCAAATGGATTTTTTTTACACCTATTGTAATATGAAATTTCCCTACTCCGGTAGCTTCCCTGCACCTTTTCTTGTCAACTCACGATGCTTTGTGTTACATGATCATAGATTTCTCTATAACCCTTTGCATCATCCTCTCTGTGTCCAATCATCTAGATCAGCAGCATCTATCTCATCAGCAACAAGATAGCAGTCACAACAGCAGCAGCAATTTTTCTGTCTCCATATCAGTTAGCAAATTTGTGCAAGATGGACCCTAGCCTTACCTTGGAGAAACTTCAGGGTTCAAACTATGCCTTCTGGAAAATCCTACTGGAGGCTTATCTCAAGAATCAAGGATTATGGATGTATCTAATGGACGGTCCATTACCAAAAAATGTGGTTGAGCTAAAAATCGAAGGTAGATAACATAGTCAAAAGATGCACAGAGAGTGATTCAGTAAAGTCATGGAGCAAGTTTGAGGGGTTGGTCAGCACCACTAAATCTTCAAAACGAATTTCCTTCTAACTGATGTATCGACTCACAAGCTTGTTTATTTTGATAGCATGGAAGAGTTTGTCTCCTAATTCTACAGGATTTGTATTGGCATCATGACTGCTGGAGGTAAAGATATGAGAGAGAACTTGAATGCATCAAATTTTTGTCAACAATCTCTCGCAGAACAGAACTTTCTGTGCAACTATCGTATGAAATGTTGGTAAATTGGTTCCTGCAACTCAAGTTCATCACATGATAAATTCTGATGATTCAATAGCTAGAATTCAAGGCTTAAGCAGAAGTCAGCCAGAAAGAGGAAGGCTTATTTGTGATTATTTTGGGAAATCCAACCATGAAGAGAAAGATTGCTGAATAGTATCCAAGATTTAGAATCTCATTTTGAGAAAACTCGTGGCAACAAATTTCTAGTCAAAATTCCCACTGCCTTTCATGCTTTGTCGGTATTACCTCAGTCCTTTTCTTTTCTGGTCTATGAAAGAGGGACTTGGGGTGCTCGCTATTATGTAAAAACGAAAATCCAAAAATAAAACAGTTCCCCATTAACAAAGCACTCTGCATATAGACTCCCAATTGATGAGCCTGGAAGGGAAAATAAACTTAAAAGCTGCAAATTTTATCAGGTTAACCCATTTTAACATGAGAGAGTGATCTTGCCCTCAGGTTTTGTAATCTCCCCTTCTTGGATTTAGTCATCTTGGTGACCGTTAGCCTATTTCATGAATTCTCGTAGGCTAATTGGTATTGGTAAGGTGATTCCAAAGATCTTGGAGAGCACAGGGTTAATTTTTCTTGGCATCCAATTGCGGCATTGACCTTAGTTGGCATTATGGATCGCACCGCTGCTTTCAAAAGAGTTTTTGGCTCTTGGAGTGTTATCCAAACTTTTTGGAGAGCATGTCTATTTTTAGTAAGTCTTGAGATTGGCACCTGTCATTGTCTCCATGCTTAAGTTACATCATAGCATGATTAATTTTGGTTCTTTGAAGCCTCAACAATGCTTTTAATAACTCGGGTGGAGTATTTATATTATATTGTTAAGTTGTAATGTTTAATGTTAAATTATTTACTTAATTGTTATAAATTATTTAAGTTGTTTTGTGTCCTGTCAAAGTGGATGCCTAGGGAAATGTGAGGGGGGATTTACACATAAAAATTATTTTAATTTCAAAACAGACATTTGAAGGAAAAATGAATTATTAATAATTTCAAATTTGCTCTTTTCCCTCCAAAAGCTGTAAAAGGAGGTTTGGGGTCTCGTTTGCTCATATGGTGAAGTTTTCTTATGTCATTATGCCATCAGATTGAACCTCCATGTTTTTCCTTGAATCTGTTGAGTATGAAAACCCTCATTGGATTTCTAGTTTCGGATTTGGAAGACAATCCCTAGCTAGATGGGGAGTGGTTCTACTTAGAAGTCAGCATTGTTCTAGATAGAGTTTTTAGATTGGGGTTTAGTATGAATATTTCTGTAGTATTACGAGTTTCAAGTGTTTTTGTAATCTTTTTAGAGCTTTTTGGTGTGTGTTTGAAGCATATGCTGAAGAGGGTTTGAGCTGGCTGTACCATTCCCAAAAGCAGTGCATACATGTAATATGTCTTTTTGGATTTTTCAACAATCCCACAAAATTTTCAAATTTCCCAACTATCCTTCCAATTTTGTTTTATAAAAATGCAAGTTTTATTTGCATTAAATATTAATCTTTAAGAATAACAGATACATGTAAATTTAGATAATATGAAAATTTTATGACAACTAAATGGGCAAATCATCAACTTTAAACAACATTTAGTCTTTAGACTATTCTTAAAGAACCTGTAATGTTGGCAGCTGGCTGGTGTAGTGAAGTATCAGCAAAAAAGAAAAAAACACAATGCAACTTTTTTTGAATATTCTCTTTGACTAGTGTTGACCTCAAGTGGTGGAGAATGCTATAAAAACAAATGAAGTCTCTTCTTGTAGTAGCGGCTAGCTTAAACCTCTTTCAAAGTTCAAGGAATGATGATGGGTTGGCTGGAATAAACATAGAACTTCCTTAGTTCTGCATTGGCCCTATTTTGATAAGTGGGAGGCTTTATAGGAAGAAAAACAAAGGGCTACAGCCAGCTACATGTGTCTCACAGTGGATGGTTCTTCCTTGTGATTGTTGGCAATTAGGAAGTTAGTGTGTTGCCTCTAGAAAACACAAATAAAATTTATACCTTTAATTCTACTTTGTGTCATGGGACCTACAATTCTTGATGAAAAATTCAAACCCTTCTCTGCAGACTCTCAAATGTATGATGCTCCTTAAACATCCAAGTTTTCTGAATTTTAAATTTCTCCAGAATTTCCAGCGCATCAAACTCGTGTTCTTTTTTTATTACATCAAGAGTGGTGCTTGTTGGTGTGCGTTTTATTACCTACCGAACACAAAATAAAATGTCCAAAGACACCCTATCCTCTCTTGAACAAAATCACCGCGTATGCTAAGATTGCGAGAAGATCATATGGCGATTCCAAGGTTTCTTTTGTCAGGTTTTGATGTGTGGATAAGCTCAATGGGTGTTGTGATATGCTGGTAGTACACAAAGGGACTTACGCTTGGCTTGTTCAATTCACAATGAAGATCTAAATGATGAAGCTTTATCATTTGGGTCTTGGATCATGGACTTCAAGAAAATTGAAAAGGAGATAAGGGTTTAGAAGTTCTAATCTATTCCTTAGAATTCAAGAGATAGTATTGACTCGGTGAAACCAATAACCATGTTTTGCTTTGCCATGCTAGGACAACTATACAAAGTGGGTGCAATCTTCAAGGGGTGTGCTTATGATTTTCACGTCATGAATAACTACCATCAAATCGAACAATATTTATCCAAACAAAAGTTAAGCATCCACAAAGTAAGCGCAGACTAACTTTACCCAATGAACAAAAATCATTTATTCATCAAAAGTATGAGCGGAAGATTCACCATAAATCAATACTTATCAAATCTTGCATTCGTCTAACATACATGAAATAAAATCTAAACTATGATGAGGGATAAGAACCATGCAAACTCCAAAATACGAGAAGTAATCACCATCGATTCGAACAATGCATTACTTATTACTTTAACATATTTTGCAACATGCTCCTATGTTTTACAAATGAGGGGTGAGCTCAATTTATAGGCTCTTCAATTACAATTCAATGGCTAGGATAGATTACAAAATAAAACCCTAATTAGGGTTTGTTACAACTAACTACCCCTCGACCAACGAGAAAATTACATTTGGGGACATTTGTCCTTTTGCTAAATATAAACCAAGAATAAAATAGAAAGTTGTTGCATTGTGGAGTGTGCCCTCTAGATGCTTCCGTGGATAAGTCAAGTTCATTGAACTTGGACATGTTGACTTGGAACAATTTGATTGGTTGGAAGATGATGAGGTGCCACCTCAGTGTGTTGGATGTCCTCCTTGGTCACTTTGTTCTTTTTACATGTACTTACCTTAGAATATCTTTCCTTTGCCAACGACTTCGTCCTTTGCGCTTGCTTCTTCCTAGCTTTGATTTCAGATTCCTTTCGAGATTTTGATATCTTCCTCTCACTTGCATTTGAATCTTTGAGGTTTTAAAGTCTCCCCTTGGAGCAGATGTCTAGACTTGAAGTTATTTAAAATTTTCTTTCCTGATTGCTTTGAAATTCCTCTTGCTTGAACCGAATTGATGCTATCCCTTTGGATTTCCTCTTTGAATTCTCAAATTTGTGTCAAGAAATTATCTAAGTATGAAAATTTGTCTCCATCTGATTCTGATTGGGAGCTTGTCTTCAGTTCTTCATGAGATGAAATCCCTCAAGAAGTTGCCCTGATTGCTTCAATAGGTTTGGGATTGTAGATGAAATCCCCCAAGAAGCCCAAATTTTTTTCTCAATTTTCACCAAGTCTGACAACTTTTCTTTCTTGATGCCTTGAAATTCTTTCAAGTGCCTTAAATTTGGAGAAGAATTCCTTTGTGCCTTCACCATAATGGAGGAAATTGGAATTTTCTCTATGAAGTATTTAGCCAAATTTTGGCTATTTAATTTCACTTTGTGACACTTTCATGCGGACCTTTCAACACTTAGCCAAGATTTTGGCCATCTCTATTCTATGCTCGGACGAACTTTGCCTGTGGATTTTCCTTCAAAAATCTTCTTTCATTGAACTTGGGAGAGAGGGCCCTTTCAACTTTAAAACTTGAGAAAGAATGAGGATGAAAATGACAAGTTGAAATTAATTTAAGGTTGAGAAGTTGATCATTTTAGCATCTTTACATTCTTGGGTGGAATCATCAAACCTAGTCTTCTTCTCATCCTCCTTGAAATGGCAACTCAATTCCTTCAAAAGACCTCAAAAGAAAGTTTCTAATTCTTCTCTTGGCGCCACTTCACACTTATCCATGTATGTTTTTAGAAAATTTCTCCTAAGTGTTGGACGAATTTTTCTTTCTTGACTTTCCAACTTGGTCAACCCTTCCTTATGGCGGACTTCATGATGTGTTATGCCATTCCTTTTCCTTGCATTGGCGGACTTTGAATGTTTCCATGTCATATTTATACCTTCTTGGGCAGACTTTACCCTTCATCATGCCAATTTCTTTTAGTGTCAAGGCGGACTTGATGTATCTTCATGCCAGTGTGGGCGGAGTTCATGCTCGATCAAGACATTTTACCTCATGCTTGGGCGGAGTTCATGATGCCTTGGGACATTTCCTATTTTTCTTCTAGGCGGACTTTAATATGGCATAGGGCATTGCCGTCTCCAGCATAGCGGACTTGGCACTTAGTCAAGACATTTCTCTTTGGAGGGGGTGAACTTTGTCACATGTTAGGCCAAATTGTGCCTTTCTTGAGCGGACTTTAGCCTTCCTTAAGCCATTTTTGCTAGGAAGGTGGGCGGACTTTAAAATGGCATGACATTGCCATCTCCATCATAGCGGACTTCAGCCTTTGTCATGCCACTTTGACCAAGTGTTGGGCGGACTTGGCACCCGATTTCAACTTTCCTTTCAATCCACCAACACTTAGCCGAATTTTCCTTCATCTTCCTTGGGCAGATTTGCTTCTTGCTTAGGGAATTTCCTTGACACTTAACCGAATTTTGAAATTTTATTCTCCAAGGTATCAACAGAGCCAATTTTTTGAATTTTTTCTCCCCAAGGTATACACCTAGCCAATTTTTTGATTTTTTTCCTTGGCGGGCTTTGCCCTTGTCCAAGACGTTGCCATCTCCATGATGGGTGGAGTTTGTGTGCTGTTAGGACATTCCTCTTATGATGCATGGCGGGCTTTGCACTTGTCCAAGACGTTGCCATCTGCCTCCTTGGCGGAAGCACTGGCTTGAGACATTGCTATCTCCATTTAGAAACTTTTATGCCATGAGCACTTGGATGATTTTTTGATGATTTTGCACCTTAGAGGAGTCAAGAAACCCACTGCCTTGATATGACCTTTCTTAAAATAGAAAAAAGAAAGAGTCCCTAAAAAATAGGAAAAACTTTCTAAAAATAGCCATTGATTGTGCCCAAAGTGCCAAAAAACAAAACTTCCTAAAAAATAGGAAAAAACAAAAAAGCAAACTTTCTAAAAATAGAAAGTTGTCCAAATTTGCTAAAGAAAGGGTCCCTAAAAAATAGGAAAAACTTTCTAAAAATAGCCATTTTGTTGATTGTGCCCAAAGTGCCAAAAAACAAAACTTCCTAAACAATAGGAAAAAGCAAAAAAACAAACTTTCTAAAAATAGAAAGTTGTCCAAATTGGCTCAAAGCAATTGCCTTTTTCGTCCTTCGGGCCTTCTAAGCACTTTGATGGCGTTCAAACATTGCTCCGAGCATGATTTCCCTAATTGACTTGATGACCACCTAAAAAATCTAACTCATTGCAAAAAGACTGGTGATTAGCAGTTGCGATGCCAAGGCAAAACCCTAAAAAGAAAAAACAAGGGGGTCCTCATTTGCAATGGGGCAATGTGTGAAAAAGGTCACAACAATGTCCAAAAGCAACAATAATTCATACACCAAATTTCTCACTCTTCAATTCTTATTGAGGTATGATAAAAGGAAAAACAAAGAGCTAGCAGCCAGCTACATGTGTCTCTCAGTGGATGATTCTTCCTTGTGATCGTTGGCAATTAGGAAGTTAGTGTGTTGCCTCTAGAAAACACAAATAAAACTTATACCTTTAAATATGCTTTGTGGCATGGGATCATCATCCCCTTTTTAATTTTTAATTATTAATTATCTTTTACGTAAGTAATATTTATTTTATTTGAACATTCAATACTTTCACTTTATGCTTTTTACTTCCCTTTTGCCCTCTAATAGTTATAAATTAATTGTTATTTTTAACATTACAACTTAGGTGCTTTTTGAATACATAATAAACTATTATGTTATTCGTTTGCAAATCCTCCCTTCAGCCTATTGGTAATATGGATAGGCTATGGGTTTCACCCATTCGATTTAATTTGAAAAAGGGGGAAATTATAGTTTTCTGTTCCTGAAATTGCTTGCCTTGAAGCAATTGTTGGATTATTTGTCATTGATTTCTGAAGGTGAATTGTATCTGTTTATGAATTTCAGTTGAGCAGCCTTCTTGTCTACTTGTTTGAGCAGCTTGAGCTGCTTGAGGTGGTTGCCTTCTTGATTGAGCTAGTTGTTTGCTAGCTTGAGGTGCTTGGGTTTATGATCGAGCTATGTGCTTGACTCCTTGTGCAGTGTGTTTGTTTGCTTCAGCTTGTTGTGTGCCTGTCAGCTGCTTTCTTGTCATCCAAAAGTGACACATGAGATTCTTTGCCTAGTCACGTTGAATACTTTGTGGGGCCCAATTTTCATTGACTCTTGTGGATTTTTTTTAAGAAGGTTTTTTTTAACGACAGTAGTGTTGGTGGATGTTTTACCATCTACCAAACACTTATAATAAAATACCACAAGGATACTCTATCCTCTCCTGAACAAAATCACTACTTGTGCCAAGATTGCGAGAAAGACCACAAGGTGACGCCAAGGTCTATATGTGCGAACGAGCGACTTTAGTGGGATAGCTTCTCGGATAGTGTATGTTGAAAATCATTCACAAGTTGAACTTAGGCAGATTTAACAATTTATGCTCTATGTTTTTGGATTTTCTGATTTAGGATTGCAAAAAGGACATGGTTTAGGAATTCTATGCTACTTCTAAGCTATTCCTATGAACTCAAGAGACGGTAAAGACTAGGTGAAACCGGTAACGACGCTTTGTTTCGCCACACAAAGACAACTACGCAAAGCGGGTGCAATCTTCTAGGGTTATGCTTAAGATTTTCACACTTAGGAAGAATACTAATGATTGAACAATATTATTCCCAGTAGAAGTTAAACATTCATATAAAAGGCTCATACTAACTTTACACATTGAAAGGAAATCATCCATCCAACAAAAGTATGAGCAAGATTTCACCAATCCATACTATCAAATCTATCATTCATCTAACAACTTGAAAATAAATTACTTAAATAAATCTAATCTAAGTGTTGAAGGGAATGTGCAACCATTTAACCATTTAGCAATAAAAAGATTTCAAAACAATATGACAATGAATTTTTTATTACTCAAATAGCTCTGCGCAATAATTTCATAAATCTCTCCAAACAATGAAATGAGAGAATGAGAGTTTATATAGAGTTTTTGAAAGCAAAATAAACGGTTGAGATCAATCTAAGATCGACAACTGAGATCTAAACAACCTAACCCTAGATAAAGTTTCCAAAAATAATATCAAAGATCAACTTCAAATGAGACAAGTGGCGCGAGATGCTATTTTTTAGGATTGCATCCCTTTCTTCTAATATTCAATGAATTTGGACACAATTTGGCCCCCTTCTTCCATGGTGACATGTGGCAACATGTTGATCCTGAACTCTAATCCGTCCAAGTCATCTGCACACAAAGCAAAGGTGATCTCCCAGTCCAATTCCTGTTTGTGAAAGGCATCTTTAATGGACATGAGGTTTGACGCCTTAACCAAATTATTCTTCTAGACTGGTCCTGTGATGGCAAAGCAGATTTCCTGAACTCTGACCTTCAAATTCTCCAACTGGATATCTCTCTCCCGGATGCTCTCCTTCCCAATCATTTCTACAACTACAAGGAAGATCTTGTCTTGAATTGCCTTTATTTGTCCTTCTATTTTATCAGCATCATCTTTCACCTTCTCCAAGACTTCATTTTGTGCAACCAGTGTCCAATGCCAACTGTTGAAATCATAGGCAGCCCCTGCTTCAATTATTTTCTGATCAACCAACTCTTGAGACGAGATTCCTTTCAATTCTCTAAGGGATGGAATAATTTTCTCCTGGACATCCTAGAAATCGGCCCACATTTCTACCATATTCTCAATTCTGGAAAGCAAAGAAGATGTTTGATCATATGTTGATGAGATTCCTTCTAGGAACTTGGCTGCTTCTTTTATACTTTCTATCCAATCTCTAGTTTCTCTGGTTGTTATTGCATCCTTAGAATTTTTGACTACCTGTTGTGAATCCAAAAGTGGGAGAACCTTTGGATTGGTTTGATCAAGTGGCTTAGTAGTCAACTGCCGAATATATTCTTTCAAGCGCTCAACTTCTCTCTTATATTAATTTTTCTTTTGGGTCTCTTCATCCAGTTTTGCCTTCATGGGAGCAACTAAATTGTCTAAGTCCTCTTTTACTTGGGCCTTTGTGCTTGGGCCTAAGTCAAAAGTGGTGATCTCATACTCATGAGGAGCAATGTCTCCCTTTGCTTTGTTCACCTTAGGTACAACTATCTGCACTGTGCGGTTGCCTGTCTCATCTCTCTGGATGGTAGAAAATCTCTTGGCTGGCTTCTTCACAACAGTTTGCTCTAATCTGGCCAAGAAATCTATCATGTCATCGTCTTCTTGTTCTTCTACTATTGGTGTGTTCATCTTCAATCTCTCCCTCAACCATTCAGGAACAGTGGGTTGCTCAATGCCTTCTACCTCTTGGTCATCCTTTGTTTCTTTATCACATGCAATACCTCAGAGAGCAGAAATCATCCCTTCTTGAAACTCTCCCTCTTCAATATCCGTGTTATGCTCTGATTCTAGGATTTCTGTGCCAATAGGTGATGGTGGTTGGTCCTCTTCTTGATGGACTGATTCTGCATTTTCCTCATGAACTGAAGACAAAATTTTTATTTCAGCCAATGATTCATCAACAATTAATATGTATTTCTCATTCCTTGATGTGGTGAAACGAGATGGTTCTATCCTTTGCTTCTTCTGAGTAGGCTCTTCATTCTCAATTGCCTTTCCCTTACTTTTAGCACTCTCGCTTGGTCTGGCATTCTGTGTTGCTTCTTCATTTGAGGAATATCCTTCTGCTACTCCCATCAGATTATAAGTCAAAGTTATATTCTTCTCCTTCAGTTTGTGACATTGTTGATTTACCCACCACTTTGTATATGTCATGATTGGCCGCATCAAGGTGGTCAAGTCTGTATGCTCTGGTGCTGACCATTTGATAGGAGGAAGAGGTGCATGCTCATCAAAGCCAAGTTGAGTATGCTCTCCGCTATCTTCTTACTGATCTAGTACGAGAAAAGGTTGAGTCTCTCTGATGAGATTTATTGATAGCCTGAAGTATAACCTTTTCTCGATTTCATACTCATCAACAACATTTGCCCATAACTCTTCTATATCTCCTTTATGTTTGAATCTTTTCTCCTTTGCTGGTCTGATGTTATTGTGAGGATCATAATTAGTTTTGGATTGGTAGAATGTGAAAGGATACCACTGCATCTCTAGCCTGACGCTTTTAGCTGCCTGCGCAGTCGAACAAGATTCTTCCATATTTCCAATGAAGAATGGGAAAGATATGGCTGCCTTCTGCCTTACTCTTTTGAAGCTTTGATATGTTTCCAATTGTCCGAGAACTTCTAACAGGACCATCCTATTGGTTGGGTAGATTGGCAATCGGTAAGGACGGCTAGCGAAACCTTGGATTCTGATACAAGTGAACTTTGGAAATTGGATAAACTAGGATCCGTACCTGCTGATTAAACTTTTTGATTTAGGAGAAAGTCTCTTATGAGTACCTCCTTGCAGTGTTCTTGTGATGTACATTAGGAATGCGTCATGGGCTCAAAAACTTTTGTCCTTAAGCTGCAACTGAGGATAACAATCATATGATCATAATTCATCCTCACCACCTCCTACTATGCCATTGCAAATCAGACCTGAATATCTGTAAGTTGCAGTGAGCAGATAAATTATGTAAGAACTCATGTGGAATGTCTTTATCCTTTCCAAGTTCACCAATTGTTCATGAAGATTATCGCTGATTATGTGGGACCAATTGAATAACTGATCCATGTCTCGAATAGCTGATCCTTAGGGCTGCCCATTATTCTATTCAACAGTAGGATGATATCACCATATTCTTCTTTGAAGTATGGACGCAACAAATACTTCGGTACTTTCCCTTGAGGTCTTTTCTTCTCCAAGGAAAACTTGTTCACATTTGCGGCACAGAGTTCAGACTGACTATCATAGACCCTTTGAGTCCGCCCTTTAGTCTTATAGGTGGCTTTACTGTGGTTTGGTATGGCAAATGTCTCCTGGATGGACAATTCTGAAAGATTATCCAGGACTCTTCCATTTGGTGCAATGATTTCTTTTGAGTGTGCTTTATAGTGCAAAACACATTTGACTATCAACTCGACACACTCTTTGGCTGGTGGGAATCCAGCTGCCTGGATGTGATGTCCCCATCAAATTAATACCATTTGGTGGTATTAATTGTGAATAAAATCAACTTTCCTTTTTTTAAATTAGTTCAAATGATGACTAATATATGATAATAAGAGTTCAATATTTGATTTTTTCAATAAAGATTAAAAGTTAAATATTAGTTTTGCTTAATATTTTGCCTAACTATTATTTGATTATTTAATCCTTGCGGGAGTTGGTTTTCCTACGGGAATTTTACCCGCTATTTGTCTTTTAAATAAGGATTTGGCAAAGAAGGAGATATAGGAGATTTTATAACAAACAATCGGGAAGAAAAGAATTGAAATCTATGTGTGTTAAAACACATCGAAGACAAATTGCCTTTCATCAGTTTCGACTGGTCTATTGGTTACAGAACATTAGAGAAGCATCATTACTGGTGGTAAGTAAGAGTGAAGACGATGGAGTCCTTTGGTGTATAACGCGGGAGTAGTGTGACTGCAAACACGAATTGCGAAATCTTTCACGACACCTCCTCACCTTTATACAATGGCTTTGCAACCTGTAACACAATAGTAACTTATGTAGCCGTGGAGTACCCTGTAACCCGATATCGGGTTGTGATGCGTACTTGCCTTCGCTGCATCCGGAGAGATACCAGTAGTCTTGTGGTAGAAGGGATGGCGTTGCCGTGACTAGAAGGATGTAGATATCGCGTGGAAGTCGCAGAAGAATTTGTAGTGCGTGCCTACCGTGGAGATGCAAAAGTTCGGGTTTGATGTACAGACAGTGCAAGACTTGGGAAAGTGGCCGAAACCTGAAGTATATCCTCCTGGTTTATTAGCGGAAGTTGGAAAAACCTTGGTTCAGCGTTCACAACCATCCTGACAACAACGTGAAGATTAAACTGGCAATCAAACTACCAGGTGCATTATGAAACGAATTCTCTCCCCTGCTCTCTGATAGAATAAATTGATATCAATCTCAATGAATTAAGACTGTTCTAGTTTATCAGTGGTTATCCAATAGAATTAGAGCCTCTGTGCAATGTAAGGAACACTCCAATTAAAATAAAGATGTTATAAGACGTTTATTACTATCAATTGTTGTACAATCTTTTGTTATATTTTGGTTATACCATTGACTGGAAATAAAGCCTAGTTAGGGAATTTTACACTGGATAATTCCATTGTGCATCATCTTGCGAGCAATAGGTGTAGGAATGTGTCCATCATGTCCATACATTCTTTTTTTGAATTCCTCCATATCAACATGTCTGAGGTTTGTGTCAGTGATATTCTTCCATTTGGATTTGATTTTGGACTTCAGCTGTACTCCTTTGCTGGCGAACTTCATTGCTACCTGTAAGAATACATGAAAACTCCATGTTATTTTCAGAATTTAATTCTGATTTTAAATTTTTTTCTGAAAATTTCATTTTCAGCCCGTTAAAAGGTTAAGTTTCTACGAAAAAAACGAATTTAAAGTGAAGGGTTTGGTCATGAAATTGATGAAAATTAAGAAATTAAGACAAAAAGGTGAGGAAATTCCGTCAAATCGAGTTTTTGAATCCTGTTTATGACTGAAATTTACCTCTGATTCGTAAAATCAGAGAAAAGTGCTTAATTTCTAGACCTTTAACACTTAGAAGAATCTTTTTTTGGACAACTCTTCTTCAAAAATCCAAAATTCATAAAATTTGAGAGAAAACTTCTCTTCAATGCTCTCAAAAATTCTCAACCTGAATAATGAATTATGAAAAAGAATTGGTTGAAAATATATAGAGTTTAGGGTTTTTAAATTTAGAAGTTTTTGTTTTGATTTATTGTTTTTTCTAATTTTTAAATAACTTTTATTGTTTTTTTGTGTTTTAAATTTTAATGTTTCCAAAATGGAAAGTTTTATTTCTCTCTCAAATTTATCCTTAATTCAGCTATCTTCTAGAACTTTCTAGAAATCTTGAATTTTTAAAATTCTCGAAGTGTTTACTTTTAACTTTTAATTTTGGAAAATAATTAAAATTTATTTCATGTGACAAATTTTATTTTCCAGCATATGGTGGTCTGATTCATATGAAAATTTTAATCAAAATTTATCTTTGTTCCTGGCATGTCTGCTTGATTGTCTTCAAATTTTAGGTCTCTAGCTAGGTATCTTCACATATTCCATTTATGCCCAGATGAATCAATTTGTGTTTGTGTTTGATTATCTTGCAAGGGTTTGGACAATTGCTTCATGCCTTGGCATACTTCATGTCAATTTGTTTTGCTCTTTGTCATGTCTGAGACAAAGCGAACTTGGAAAGAGTTTGGACATATTTTGTCTTGTGCTTTATTCCTTTCCTTGTCTTGGCGGACTTGGAAGAGTGTTTGCCAATCTCATGTTACTTCAATTTTAGTGAATTTGGATAATCTTATGCCATTTCATGTCGTTGATCAGACTTTGTAAGGACTTTTGGACAGCCATATGTCTTCTTGTGTTGATAGGCATTTATGTTTGGAAGTTGTCTTGACAGGTGCTTGCTGCTCATGGTGAATCTTAATAATGATCAGACAGTTTGTATTGTATTTCTGTCATGTCTCTTGTTAAAGTTTACTCCACCTTGTGTGATGCTTCATTACCCAACCCTAGGCGAACTTGGATTAGAATGTGTCATGCTTTGTAAGATCGATTTTGTCTTTGAATGCCTTCTTCTTGGCAGGGTGGAGTTTACATGCCTTTGGATTGGTTTGAATTTTAAGATCATTTGGAAGACTATCAAAACATGTGTATTTATTTATAGCAGACTTGGATAATCTTTCTCCTTCAAGGCAGACTTAGAGTTGACCAAGGTGAATTCAGAATATGATAAGATAAGCATGCTGTATTGTTTTATCAGCAAACCTTCAATCTGCTGTCAATGGTAAACTTGGAGGATGTTGAATATGTCGAACTTTTCAATTGCTTCTTCAAAAACCCTTGAACATGCTTTATCTCTTATCACCAAGGTGAATTTTTGCTCTCTCTGCTGAAAGTTTGATAATCTGATCAGACTTTGGAGCTGCTTCTTTGGCAAATTTTAGGAAGAATTTGAACTTTGCTTGGAAGAAAGAAGTGTCAATGAGATAAAACCGTCTTTTATAGCTTCTTAGATGGCTTCTAGAAGCTTTATTCTATTTTATAGAATTTTGAACTTGATTGCCTTCTTCTAGATGGGAGTTTGGAAGATTCTCTTTCATGATTACAAAGTTGGAAAGTTTTATTGTTTTATTCTATCTCTAGGAAGTTCAAACTTCATCCTTGGAAGCTTCCTTCATGTTTTAGAAAGTTTTATTTGCTTTATTCTCCTTCTAGAATGAGAACTTGAGGAAGGTTCTTGACATGTCACATGTTTTATTGACTTAAATTGTTTTCAAATGCCAAGTCATCATACTTGCTATCTTTCTCTCTTTGGAGTGCCATGTCGCCATTTTATTGCCAACTTGGCAATTCATATCATCTTTATGTTATGCCATCTTCAATTTTGCCTAAGTGGGCCCTATATTGCCTTAGTCATTCTCTCGTGGTGGACTTTGTCAACCTTAGGACTAGGCGTACTTTAAAGAATGCTTGATGCCATCTTGATGAAGGCGGACTTTATCAACCTTAGGACAAGTTGTTTTGTGCCTAGGCGGACTTTGAAGCTCCCTTTCCACACTTCCTAAGGCGGACTTGGATGAGTCTAGGACAAGGCAGACTTTAGGGGTACCCTTCCATCTTTGCTCATGCCTTAGGCGGAGTTTAGCTTGTTTATACCACACACTTGGTAGGGTGGACTTGGTAGAGTGTTAGACATGTCTTTCTAGCTTGAGCTTGACCATATGTAGGAGTTTGCTTGACTTTTGCCATGAGTTAGTTAACCCTTGGTCATGTTATCTTGACTTTAGTTCATCTTTCGTTGCCATTCCAACTTGGAAGCCCTTACACCAAGGCGATCTTGGAAGATTGTCAGACATTTTTGTGAATAAGATTAACCTTAGGTAGGAGTTTGGGTAACTCTTGCCATGAGTTAGTTGACCAATGGTAGGAGCTTAACATTTGTTGGACAGTTTTACTTGGATAACTCTATTGATCCTGCTTAAATGTCCTTCATGCTTGACATCCTTGGACAAATTTGACTGATTTGCCTTTTTTACTTCTTTAACTTAGGCGAAATTTTCAATGTGCCATATTTGAATTCTTCCTCTGTACTGTTGGTGTCTGTTTTATCATCTACCAAACATTAGAATAAGATACCCAAAGGTATTCTATCCTCTCCTGAAAAACCACTACTGATTCCAAGGTCTATATGTGCGAACAAGCGACTTTAGTGGGATAGTGTTGTGCGAATCGCACACCCATCCCCGTCTTGGACAGGGACCCCCCAGTTTGTGCCTTTCTGTCCTTGCGGAAGAGGAAGGGGATATGAAGGGTCAAGTGCCGCTAAAACCAAATTTGGCCTCTAGGGCCATATTGTGAACTTAAAACTCCCCAATTCTCGCAAAATCGCTTAAATGTGAAGAAAGAGTTAAAGTCTGCAATGATGTTGAAATGCCGATTTTCGCCAAGGGATACAAAGGAGATAAAGAATGCAAAGTGCCAAGGTTGACAAACTCGCCCAAGTGCCAAAACTCGCACTTTTTGAAAAAAAAATCAAAGTTTGGCAAAAATGCCTCAAATGGCCCAAATTCGGACCTTTTAGCCAAAATGTTAAAAAGTGAAAGTTGGCAAAAGTGCCCAAAGGGCCGAATTTGTGCCTTTAAGTGAAAATCTGAAAAGTGAAAAGTTGGCAAAAATGCCCAAAGGGCCGAATTTGGACTTGTAAGTGAAAATCTGAAAAGTGAAAAGTTGGCAAAAATGCCCCAAATGGCCAAATTCGGACCTTTTAGCCAAAATGTTAAAAAGTGAAAGTTGGCAAAAGTGCCCAAAGGGCCGAATTTGGACCTTCAAGTGAAAATCTGAAAAGTGAAAAGTTGGCAAAAATGCCCCAAATGGCCAAATTCTGACCTTTTAGCTAAAATGTTAAAAAGTGAAAGTTGGCAAAAGTGCCTAAAGGGCCGAATTTGGAACTTTAAGTGAAAATGTCAGTTTTTAAAACTTTTCGAACGCCCCTCTTGCCTGAAATTGCCAGGAACAACTAAATTCGCGGAAGGAGTAAAAGCGTTAAAACTTGGGAAATTTTCAAATGACCCTCCAGGCGTTAAATTTTAATATTTGTTAAATTAAATTAATTAATTTTTCAAATTGATTTATTGAAATGAAATTGATAGTTCGCAGATTGCAGGATGTCATTAGAGAACCAAGAGAAAGGCCTGAAACACAAATCGAAGAAGGATCGCAATCAAGGCCAGGCTTTGAAGACTGGAAAAGAAAAAAGATGTGGGAACGCGCTGCAGGAGCGCGAGAGCAACCAAACATTGGGAACCGTGCCGCTGAACAAAGATGAAGTCTACCACCGGGACCAAGGACCCAAGAACACTCTTAATGCTGCAAGTTTATGCCTTCTCGAGAAAAAAGCACACAGTTGGATTTAATTCCAGGAATTCAATTTCTAAAAAGCTGAAATTGTTTTATTGTAAATCTGCTTGTAGGTCCCACTTAGATATTTTGAAAGAAAGGGGAAACAAGTCAGTTGTGGACAGTTATGTCCAACTATCGGATAGACTCAAATTGAAGTCAAATAGTGGCAAGTAGTTGAAATTGTGGTTGAATGGATGAGTGAGAATTTAATGGGCATGGGTTAGGGCTGCTAGTTTCTGGAAGGCAGATCAAGACCCTTGGATGCAGTCCATCCTGGCCTCTGATTCAAAATTGTAAAAACTATAAAAGGCAGAGGCCTTTCTTTTGTAAAGGGTTAGATAGTTAGAGATTTTTGTTAAATAGTTAGACTCTGGTGAGAGAGTTAGATTTTAGAGTTAGAATAGGTTAGATTTTAAGCAATAGCATAGAGATGCTGCAGAAATTGTTGTAATAGGCAGCTGAAATCAATATATAAACATTGATTTGGTGTTTATTGTCTTGTTTTCATCCTGTTTGCATGGTTTTTCTCAGCATTTTAGATAGATCTTTCTGTTTTGGGTGTTCAGGTATTTGATAGATTTTGGCTCATACCATTGATGATATACTGATTGTGTATCCTTTTGTATGGTTAACTTGAGCCTTTAATTGTGCTTAGTTCAATTGCAGGTGTTCGTTTGAGCTGCGCCAGAATTGGGTGCTTAGTTGTGCGTCTCAAGTTTGAAAATCTTCCAAGTCCCTTTGAAGATTGCACCGTTCCTACAAGGTTGTGAGCTATTCTGGCCAAGCAGGAATTGGTTATGTTGAATCCGTCTACCCACATACCCGTGTTGTTAGTTTCAGATCTCCTAACCCTTTCCTTTTGCTCTTTATTACGTAATTCGAGAATCGCAGCAGACCAGCTTGTTGCAAATCGTAAGTCCCCTTGTGCTCCCAACAAATCACATCGACCACTGAGTAATCCCGCAGTCAAGACTTGACAATCAAAACCTTGAGGTCGTCCCCTTTGATCAAACAAAAAACAGCATTAGGGATTTCCTTATCTCAAGAGAGGATAGGATACTCAGCGAGTACATTCTATTCTGCATTGGCTGGATGAAGTCGCAAGTTCAGCGATTTTAGACACGTCAATAGATAGCTACTTGGGTAGTGTATGCTGAAAATCTCAAGGGGGACTGACGTTTACAAATGTCTTTTAAGCTTCTAGACTTATATTTCTCCTTTTTAGGCTCTCTTCTTTTTGGATTTTTGAGATTTAGACTTTCAAAAAGGGGAAAAGGGGAAAGGGTTAAGAAAGCTGATCTAAACTTATGAATTCTAGAGACGATATTAACTAGGTGTTCTCGAGAAACCACACTTTGCTTGCCACACTAAGGACAACTACACAAAGCAGGTGCTATCTTCAAATGATCAAAGTTTTGGCATGCATAGGGGATAGGCTCAAACTAACTTTGCACGGTGAAATGGAAATCATCCATTCACCAAAAGTATGAGCGGAGATACACCGTTAATTAATACTTACCAAATTCTTCTTTCAATTCTAACAACTTTGAAAGCAAATCTAAATTAACTTCTAACTAATGTGTTGAGGAAATTGAAACCATGCTAATCACTCAAATAACAAAGATTACAAAGCCTTAAGAGAAAGCGCACATGCAATTTATTATTTGAAAAATGACTTTCACGCAACAATATATCAAAAACCTTACACTCTCCAAATGATAGGAGGTAGCCTTATATAGTTTTTCAGAAAACCATGAACGATTGAGATCAAACAGTGATCAAGGGCCCATATTGAAAGTTATAAACCCTAATTAGGGTTTCCCAAAACTAACTACCCCTCGACCAATGAGAAAATTACATTTGGGGACACACTTGTCCTTCTTGCTAAATATGAACCAACAATGAAAATAGAAGGTTGTTGCATTGTGAAGTGTGCCCTCCTAGAAGATTCTGGATAAGTCAGGTTCATTGAACCTGGACATGTTGACTTGGAACAATCTGATTGGTTGGAAGATGACGAGGCACCACCTTAGCATGTTGGATATCTTCTCTCAATTCTCCAATTTGTGTGAAGAAATCATCTAAGTATTGAAATTTGTTTTTTCTTGTCACCATTTGATTCTGATTGAGAGCTTGTATTTAATTTCCCTAGGAGATGAAATCCTTCAAGAAGTTGTCCTGATTGCTCCAATAGGTTTGGGATTATGGATGAAATTTCCCAAGAAGTCGGAAATTCTTTTCATCAAATCCAAGTACTTTTCTTTCTTCATGCCTTGAGATTCGGAGAAGAATTTCTCTAGGCCTTCATCATAATAGCTCTTCCCATACTTAGCCAAATTTTGGCCATCTTTATGCTCGGACGAACCTTGCTTGTGGATTTGTCTTCAATTCTGAATTTGGCTTGAAACTCCATTTGTGTTTTCCGCAATGATCCCGCCTTCAGCTGCCAATTTATGTTGCGCGGGAGGAGGGTAAAAAGCTCTAGATAACTCCTCACAAATATGAATTGATGTGATCGCGTTCAACCATCATCCAAAACCTTAGAGCGGACTTTACTTGTTCTCTTCCCAAGTAGGAAGGCGGATTTTATGCCTTTCATTCCCCAATGCAAACTAGTCCTAGGCGGACTTTCCTTGATTTGTGCACCTCATGTGTTTTCCACCTAGGGCGGACTTTCTCATGTTCACACACCACTTGCCATCTCCTTAGGTGGACTTTATTTAGTTATCAAAGATAAGTGGATCTTGTTCAAGGCAAGGTAAGGGCGGACTCTTGGAATTACTTTGAGGAGGTTATGACCATGTTCCTTTCACCCTTTTGCACTTTGTTTCAATGCACTTCATACATCTTCCTCCTAGGGCAGACTTTCTTGCCTCCTTGGATCTCTTTCATGGGCAGAGTTTGGAAGATTTAGAAACCTTTTTCTTCACCTTGGGCGGACTTTTTCATGTTCAAACACCACTTTGCTTGGGTGAACTTTCTCCTACATGGGCACTTTGGAGGGCAGATTTCTTAAGACTTGACACCTTGGCTATCAAGAGTAGGGCGGACTTTTGAGAGTCTCCATCATGGGCGGACTTTTTAGGAACCATGGATGGGCTTTAGAAGACTTCATAGGGCGGACTTTTTAGAGCTCATGACCTTCTCCATCATCCATATGGCGGAGTTTGTAGAGCTTGATCATTTGGAGGGCGGACTTTTGGAGTTCACCTTGCGCAGACTTTGTGTCTCCCTCCTGCATGTGGCAGACTTCATATATCTCAGGTTTTGCTGATTGCAAAGCAGGGCGAACTTTGAGATGACCATGACCATGACGATGACCATGCTTCTCTTCCATGAGGGTGGACTTTTGGAGTTTCTGTCATAACATTCACCACCAAACATTGATTAGCCAGACTTAGAGAAATATTTGGAAAACTTTAAAATTTATTAACTTCAATTTTATCCAGATTAACATGATATTTGAAATCCATACTCAGGTAACCCATCCGAAGTGCCACGACCCCTAAAATGTAGGAACTTTGCTTTTTGGGTCAAAACTTGAAAATTTTCGATCATGATCGATGTAGGCTGATGGTACCGATGCAAACCCTAGGCCCTCACTCCGAAAAAGAAAAAAACAGGCATCCCTAAAAATTAGGGAAAACTTTCTAAAAATAGCCATCCCGAGGATCGAGCTAAAAATGACAAAAACAAAACTTCCTAAAAAATAGGAAAAGCAAAAACCAAACTTTCCAAAAACAGAAAGTTGTTTGAATTCGTTCAAATCAATTGCATTCTTTGTTCTTTGGCCTCTCTAGGCACTTTGATGGTGTCTAGACTCACTGACTTTCAATCCTTAAGACTCGAACCGTTCAAAACTTGACAAAATTGAGCAAAACTGAAGCGGAAGGTCATGGGACACTAACAAAAACCCTAGAAAGTAGGAAAAAAGGGAGGGTCCTGTTGTGACCTTTTCACACATTGCCCCATTGCTAACGGGGACCCCCTCTTTTCCTGCTTTCTGCGTTGTTAGGTTAGGTTAGGGTTTTGGCTGCTTAGTGGGTAATTTTGTGTTTCTCGTGCCCAAGTCTCGGAGTTTTTGATCATGCCTAGTGCCGTTTAGGGTTTTTTTGGAGTGTTAGGATCAAGTTGCTAACGTTGGAATTTTAATGATCTTATTTTTGTCTAAGTGTTGACCTTCTTGAGCGTTAACGTGTTTTTAAACATGCGCATTGGTGATTTTAAAGTGCCAAGGTATCCCCAAACCTTTTGGAGTTGTTTTCTCGCTCCTAAGGTATTATTTAAGTTGATTTCGCACTTTATCTCGATAGTTTCGTAGTGTTTCGCTCAATTTTTTGGAAAATTTGCCTAAGTCCAGTCTAATTTTGAAGTTTCTAAGTGATTTTGAGTGATTAAAATGCCACATTCCTAAGGGAAATCCATATTCCAAGGGTTAAAAGGTCAAATTCCATGCTAGAGGTTCTTTTCCCCTCATATTCCAGACTACTCACCCTTTTCTGCCACTCAAAATCCACACTACACATTGGTTTCCCTTGAAATCCATATTGGCTATATGATTTTCCACCACTGTTTATCCATGCGTGGGTCGTTTTTCCCCTGGAAGAGCTAAAATTTGGCTAAGTGTCAGGATTTTTCCAGACTGCTATTGATTTTCCACCAAGAGTGCGAACTGGAGTGCAAACTATAGTGTGGATGAAGTTAAGGATGATTCCATGCCTGGGTTGATTTTCCACCACCCTGTTTTGTGACAAGTTAGTGCGCATTTTTCTGCAGACTCTCAGTCCATACCCAAGTCGATTTTCCACTGAGAGCATTTTGATGAGTTTTAAGTTTGGATTTTCATCCAGACTGAGGTCATTTTTCCACTAAGGGGTGTTTTTTGCAAATGAAGTGAATTTGGAGTGTGAATTCCTTGTCCATACCCCATCGATTTTCCCCTAGCCTGTTTTGTATGCATTTTGATGAAATTTTGCATGGATTTTTATCCAAGCTAAGGTCGATTTTCCCTTGTGGGGATTATTTTGACATTTTAAGTGATTTTAATGGGACTTTTCAATCCCAACCCAAGTCGATTTTCCCTTGGAGGCTCAATTTTGATTTAAAATTGAAATATTTAATAAGTGAGCCCCATTTAATAGTTTTTAAATGATGATTAATGATTATTTAAAATTTTAAAAGCAAAAAATTAAATAACTTGCAATAAGCATTTAATATTTTAACCTTCTAGAAGCAAGTTAGTTTTACCAAACAAGTATATAAGCAAGTGTTTTATCCCAAATTGCTTGTGTGGTGAAATTGTGAGGCAAAAGCAAGTATAAGAGAGGAGTCTCCAGCAATATTTTATTATTAAATCTGCTAGGTGTCTCCATGAAAGACGATTTTTCTCTCTTATTGGCGAATTTTGGCAAATTGTTGAAGTGAAGTGTTGGATTGAGGATTCTTTTCTCCTCCATTTTTTTCTAGCTTAGCTATCCATCCCATTGCTGCCATTGAAGACCATTTCTAGATTTTTTGATTTTTTCAAGTTTGGCGATTTTCAAAGTTTGGCGATTTTTGGTAGAAGATGGCGATATGTGGTGTTTGGTGACTTTGGCGATTTTCTCCTCCATTGGTGCTTGCAGTTCCAGACCTCCATTGTTGCAGATTCGAGCTACATTGAAGACATTTTCAGAATTTTAAAATGGCGCCATAGCTGGGAAAGTTTGATTTTTATTTTGCAAGTGCTGGGAGCTTACTTTGGTGAATTCCTTGCATGTTTGATGCCACCTTTGCTTCCTATTGTGACGTATTCACACATCGCCCCATTGCAAATGGGGACCCCTACTTTTTGCTTTCTGGGGTTTTTAGGGTTTTGTCTGTTAGCCTTTGCTTTTCGAGTATCGCCAGGGGGATCACTAGGATGGCAGGCTCTGCTTGAGCCAAGGTTGAGTCTTTGTTGCCCCGGAATTATAGTTTCTTTGAGAGTCTTCCTTAGGGCCTGGTTTTGCTCTTGTTGCTAATTGTGTCTTGCTCGGTGAGTGAGTGTCATTCTTGAAGGTTCGAGCTAGGTCAAGTTGGTGAGTGATGAAGTCTGGAATGTCATCCTGATCTTCAAATGCCCTGAAATTTGGCGCTGTCTGGAATGTCTTGATCCTGAAATTTGGCTAAGTCTGGAATGTTCTGATCCTGAAATTTGACTAAGTCTGGAAAACTGAAGAATCCTCCAAAAACTAGATTTTGCAATATAACTCCTGGAGGTCCGAAACCACTCTCAAACATCCTGACAGTATATATGGAATATAACTTAAAGTATAAGAAAGATATAAGGAAATGTCACTTATACTTAAATGTTATATTCCATAAAATGATCTGACGGAGAGTCCAAAATGTCAAATTTCGCTCCTGACCCTTCCAAAGGGTCCAAAGCGAATTTCGCTCATGACCCTTCCAAAGGGTCCAGAGCGAAATTCTTGAAAACACTCATTTTTTCTTTTAGCCAAAGTCAGGACCAAGGTGGAAATGAAAGGAAGGTAGTCTATGTTTGCCTCCCAAGGAAGATGAAGGACGAATTAGTATGTTCTTGCCCTGAAGGGGAGTGGGATGCTTTAGAAAATCAAGTTTTTGGCTAGGAGATGAATTTCGCTCCTGACCCTTCCAAAGGGTCTAGAGCGAAATTCATTATATGCTTCATTTGCTCCCTTGTTTTAGCTTGAAACCTTGCTCCTTAGATGAAGAATGATCTATGTTTGCTCCCAAATGAGATTGAAAGTTTGAAAATTGAACAAACAAGCCCAAGTCATGATTTTCGCTCCTGACCCTTCCAAAGGGTCCAGAGCGAAAATCTTCTTAGACCTCATTCCCTTCCTTGTTTGACCAAATTTTGATTTGCAAGGTATCTTGAAAGGAAGAATGGACATGCTTGGCCTTTGGAAATGTTTGAAAGCATTGAAAAATGAAGGATTTTAGCCAAGAGGGTGAATTTCGCTCCTGACCCTTCCAAAGGGTCCAGAGCGAAATTCTTGGAAACTCATATTTTCTTCTTGGAGATGGTCAAATTCTTGAGTTTTATGGCATGGTTAGAAGGAATTTGATGTGTTCTTGCCTTTGAATATTGGATTGAGGTAATGGAGTAGTCAAAACAAGCTCAAAATAGGAAATTTGCTCCTGACCCTTCCAAAGGGTCTAGAGCGAAATTCCTAAAATCCCTTATTTTCCTAGCAAAGTCAAGTCAAATCTGGGTTTTTGTAGCTCGGATGGGTGAGGAGAAGTGTTTTCTTGCCTTTTAAGGTGGATTCAAGTTGAAATGATGGAGGAATAAGCCTAAAACAAGATTTTCGCTCCTGACCCTTCGAAAGGGTCCAGAGCGAAAATCCTAAAACCCATCATTTTCTCCAAAATTTGTACCAAACCATGCCTAGACCAAGGTGAGGGATGCCCTTGAGATTGTCCTTGAATTGATTGTTGTCTCAAAAAATTATGATTTTGGGCTAGAAAGGGAAATTCGCTTGTGACCCTTCCAGAGAGTCTAGGGTGAAATTGTGCAAAACCTATCTTTTCCCTCAAATTTATGCCAAGTCTAGTGTGGGTCAAGATTAGAGGCGTCCTTAGGCATGTCCTTGAATTGTCAAGAGTCATCAAATATGAAGAAATGAGCTCAACACAAGAAATTCGCTCCTGACCCTTCCAAAGGGTCCAGAGCAAATTTTCTCAAAACCACCTTTTTTCCCAATTTTGTGCCAAGCCTAGTGCTAACTAAGGTGAGTTTTGATGGGAGAGGTCCTTAGAAATAACTTTGACTTATCAATGATTATCAAATGTGAAGGAATTGAGCCTAAAAAGTGATTTTCGCTCTTGACCCTTCCAAAGGGACCAAAGCGAAAATCCTAAAAACCATCTTTTCTTCCAAATTTTGAGCAAAGTCAAACCTGGACAAGGGTGAGAGAAGTCATTTGGATTGCCTTAGAGTGGATTTTGGTCACCAAGAATGCAAATTTTGAAGCCAAAATGAGAATTTCGCTCTTGACCCTTCCAAAGGGTCCAGAGCGAAATTCCTAGGATCACCCTTTTTTCCTTGCAAATCAAGTCAAGTTTTTGGTTTTTATGGCCTAGATAGGAGTGAGGCGATGTGTCCTTGGTCTTGGAGGTGGATTGGAGTTGAAAAGATGAGGAAATAAGCCTAAAATAAGATTTTCGCTCCTGACCCTTCCAAAGGGTCCGGAGCGAAAATCCTAAAAACCATCTTATCCTCCAAATTTTGTGCTAAGTCAGGCCTAGACTAGGGTGAGAGAAGCTATTTGGAATGCCTTGGAAAGATGTTTGACCTTCAAAAGTGTGAATTTTGAGCTAAAAGGTGAATTTCGCTCCTGACCCTTCCAAAGGGTCTAGAGCGAAATTCTTTATCTACCTATTTCCTCCTTGTGTTAAGTCAAGACTAGGAGTCCTAAGGCGTAGTTGAGGTTGAAATGAAGTTACTTTGCCCTGCAAGATGAATTGAAGTGAAGAAAATGAAGAGTTGTGACCTAAAAGGTGAATTTCGCTCCTGACCCTTCCAGAGGGTCCAGAGCGAAATTCCCAATTTCACTCAAATTGCTCATGATAGAGGTCAACGTGGATCCCTGGGCTTTGGAGGAAGGAAAACTAGTGTGTGCTCGCCTTGGAAGGTATTTTGGAGAGGAAACATGATAGATTTTGTCCTAAAAGGTGAATTTCGCTCCTGACCCTTCCAAAGGGTCCAGAGCGAAATTCTTATAAACCTCTCTTCTGCCCCAAATTTGCATCAAGATTGGTGTTGGTTGAGAATGAGGGTGTCCTTGAGCATGTATCTAAGCAAGTATGGTTGCAAAGTGAGAACAATTTGAGCCAGGAATGCAAATTTCGCTCCTTACCCTTCCAAAGGGTCCAGGGCGAAATTCTTATAGGGCCTGTTCCTGGGGAGAATCTTGAGCAAACTTCATTTTGATGTCTTCTTGTTGATGATTTAAGGTAGAAAACGCTATGTTAAAATGAATTTATTATATGACCTTAATCATCTTTTGGTTTGTTTTACAGATGAAAGAAGACCAGGCCAGGGCAGGGACGACCTCTTCCAGTCCAGCATCATCAAGGACGACCTTCTCAGGTCCAGCATCATCAAGGACGACCTTTTCCAGTCCAGGATTTGAAGGAAAGGTACACCATCCATCCTGCACATCAAAAACAAAGGAGGTTAAAGCAAGGGTTCGTTGAAGAAGCAGATAGTCTCAAACGAGTTAATTAAAGTTAGCTTCTCAACATCATCAAATTGAACATGAACCAAGTTGCAAGTGTCAGACAAGGTGGCGTCCCAGTCATCATTCCTCCAGTTGGATTGGTCTATCTCAGCGTGTCTAGATTCAATGTACCTGACTCCTCAAAGATGACACCAACTTCGATGTACCTACCTGTTGTGACCATTTCACACATTGCCCCATTAAAATGGGGACCCCCTCTTTTTTGTTCGTTTTGCTCGCTCTTCTCTCTGTTTGTCAGTTGTCTGGATTAAGGTCAAGCCTTAGGGTTTTCGTTACTGTGATTTCGGGCCAGAGTCCAGTCCACCTTGAGAGCTTTTGAGCTTCCTCTCGTAGGATGCAATTTTGGAAATAAAGTGAATTCGCCAGAGGCCAAGCAGGTTGGTCTAGTTTCAGTCGAAATTTTGATGCAAAGTCCAAATTTGTCTAAGTGTTAATGATGAGATTTTGATTTTTTATCCGATTGAGTGATTTTGACCAAATTTTGAAAATTTTGATAATTGATCCCGGACATTGGAAATGACTTGTTTTTGCCTTGTGAAGTGATTGAAGTCCTGAAATCTTGATATTTTGACCTGTGGAAGCAAAATCGCTCCTGTCCCTCACTGAAGGACCGGAGCTTGTTTTTCAAAATTTTACTGTCTTTGCAGGATCAAGACGAATTTCGGATTGGAAGAGATAAAGGGAGGCATGTTCTTCCCGTTGAATATAATTTGAAGAAATTCGCAAACATGGAAATGTGCCAGGAACAAAAATCGCTCCTGTCCCTCACTGAAGGACCGAAGCTTAAAACCTAAAATTACCTTGTCCTTGCAAGATCTCAACAATTTCGCGACTTGAGGAGAACCAAGGGGGTACATTTCATCAGTTGAATATAACTTGGAGGTGCAATCATGAGGAAAATTTGACCTAGAGGCAAAATCGCTCCTGTCCTTCAGTCAAGGACCAGGGCGAACTTTAATGGTAGCTCCCGTCCCTCTCCTAGGGACCAAAGCGAATTTCCTTATAAGGCAAAATGTGGGCGAGGATCAAGTAAGTTTTGAGTTTGAGGCAAGTAAAGGTGGCGTAACGGACCCATTGAAGATAATTTGAAGATTGCAAAATGCCAGGTGAACTCCATATTGTCCTAGGCGCTCCTGTCCCTCAGCCAGGGACCAGAGCGATTTCTTACTAAGGAGAATTTCTTGCTAAATTCAAGCGAATTTCATGCCAAGGATGAATGAAAGGATGCACAACGAGTCCATTGAAGACAAATTTGGGAGTTAGCAAAAGCACAATTGAGCTTGTAAATGAAAGTTCGCTCCTGTCCCTCAGCCAGGGACCAGGGCGAAATGTTAGTTATGTTGCCTTTCTTTCAAGTTTAAGGTCACTCTAAGTCAAGGTACAAGGAAGCAATGATGTCTGGGTCGCCTCGACAAAGAATGAAGTTGCAAAGATCGCCAAAGATGAAGGATTTGCACTATATGCCCAAGTTCGCTCCTGTCCCTCTCCAAGGGATCAGAGCGAAATGTTTAAATGTGTCCAAATTTAAGTTGCCACTCACATTTCAAGTGTTCGGAAGGGAGTAAGGAACATCATTTTGCGCCTCAAAGACAACTGCAAGTCAATATGATGAAGGATTTACACGATATGCCTAAAGTTCGCTCCTGTCCCTCAGTCAGGGACCAGAGCGAAATTTCTATAGGGGCTCAAGTTTTGAATGTTAATCACATTTCAAGTGTTCAAAAAGCATCAAAGGACCTCATTCTACATTGTGAAGGCGTTTACGAGTTGATAGGAACAAGGATGAGCCCAGGACACCAAGGATCGCTCCTGTCCTTCAGGCAAGGACCAGGGCGATATTAATTAAATCAATCATTCGTCCCAAAAGATCACATCAAAGCAAGATTGTACAAGGTTGAAAATATCATTTGGAAGATGATGAACAAAAAGCTAAGGTTAAAAAATGACGAATTTAGGCTAGAGCATAAAGTTCGCTCCTGTCCCTCACCAAGGGACCAGGGCGAAAATCATTCAAACATCACATATGCCTTGTTAACGACAAGTAAAGTATGCATGAAATGAAGGGGTAATGTTGTTATTTGCCTTATGATGAAGATTGATGATCAAAGAAACAAGGATCAAGGAAGAACACTAAGTTCGCTCCTGTCCCTCACCAAGGGACCAGGGCGATATTGACCTTAAGAGGCATTCTTCCTCAAAATTAAATCGATCAAGTTTGAGTTTCCCAACAAAAATGCCAGTTACGACGTGGAGAAGGTGGTTTTGAACGTAAAAGGCAAAAGAATCAAGACTAAAGTGCTAATTCGCTCCTGTCCCTCTCCCAGGGACCAGAGCGATGTGGTTTGTACCCTTACCTCTCCCAAATTTTGGCGCTAATAACATTTTTGAATTTTATTAAATGCTAAAATCGATAAAATTTGAATATTCAATTAAAGTTAGCATTTAAAATTTGCGCATGGACATTTAATTAATTATTTTTTGCCTTTAAAAAATCGAATTAATTAAAAACGAAGGCATTTAATTAATTAATTATTATTTTAAATAAAAAATTAAATTGGGGTGAGCGCTTGAATTTTAAATCTTATATTTTTACAAAGTCGGCCCTTGGTTTTTATTTAAAAATTGTTTTAAATTGCCTTATTTTGCAAAGTCGGCCTAGAGGTGAATGAGAGGGTGAGCGCCTATAAAGGGGAGGTGAATTATTTCATTTTCAAATCATCATTCGAACTTTCCTTTGCATGCGATTTGGAGAAGACTATTACAAGGTGCAAGTTTCATCAAAAGGAGGTGCCAAGCATCATCAAAGGGGAGTGCGAACTTAGTTTCAACTGAGGCGAACTTGCTATCATCACGTCAAAGACCCCCCAAAGGTGGCGAAGTTGCTAAGGGGAACGTTCGTTTGAAAAGGATCACGTTGCAATCTTCCAAACATCGATTTTTGCCTAAGCAAATCTCTTTATTTTGCATTTTAGAGTTAGATCTCAAGTAAGGTATGGCGATGTAATCCTTTGTTTTAATTTTGAATTTTGATCGTCATAGCTTTAAATTTTGAATTTTGAAATTTTTGAATTTCAGTAGCTCAATCATATTTAGGAAATGATAACTCAAAGACTTATCATGAAGTTTCCTAAATTTCATCTCTAATCTATAGTTATACCTTGCAAAATCTAGTTACTTATTGTGAAATGTTGTGTAGGTGTTACAATGGCGACCCCGAAGGCGGGAGCATCCACCAGTCGTCCAGCTCTTATGAAGGAAGATCAAAAGAACGAAGAACTGGAGACCAAGATCGTGTCTAAGTGGAGCAACATTGGAGATACCAACTTGGGCAACTTCAGCACGAAGAAGTTTCGAGAGGCCCCTTACATTGGCAAGCCATCACCTGTCGCCAGGAGGATAATTGAAAGTGGCATCATTAAGGCAGCCGGCTTCCCTCCAGCAGTTGAGTGCCATGAGTTGATGATCGAGTGTGCTCGTCATTATGATCCTCAGTCCAGAACGATCGTGTCCAATGAGGGAAACACTTTAGCTTATCTTTCAGAGGAAGCTATAAGTGAGGCTTTCCATCTTCCAGAGCACAGAGATATGGTTTACAAAAGCATAGAAGGAGCTAGGTCCATGTACGAAGATGATCCAGATGCTTGCCTAAGCATCATCAACAAGAACTGGTTACTTAAGAGTCGTCCTCGCCTAAGCAAGATCCCGAACACACCACATAGGATCGATTTCCAGGAGGAATACAGAGATTTGATTACAATGCTCAACCGAGTCACAGGAGCCCCTCAAGCCTTCTACTTTGAGAAGTGGATGTTCTACTTCATCTAGGTGATAGTTCAGGGAAAAGGAACAATTCATTGGGCTAGAATGATTAGCCATTGCTTGGACGTACAGTTAAGGAGACTGAAGGCTACCAAATCCTTCCACATGAGTTCATACGTCATATATGCCTTGATCAGGAGCTTTGAGTACGCAGGACTACCTCACAGAGGAATGATTGGAAGAGGACCCGGCGAGGTCAGAGTTTGTGATTCCTATGTTCACTGGCATCATCCGCCAGGAAGTAACTACAAGTTAGTTAATGATACCTTCACGATGAACATCACAAGGACGTTGCAAGGTGGGATTCACAATAGACTATCTCAGGATGCACAGGAACTAGTAAAGAGGTACGGTGCTTGGTTTATCCAATTTCCGAAATTTACTTATATCAGAGTTCATGGATGTCCTTCACCTCCATACATGTTGCCGAGATATCCGACAGACAGAATAGTGTTACTTGAGGTAACAAGACAGTTGGCAGCTTATGCGAAGGCATTCAGACACAGACATGGAAATGGAGTTCCTGTACCTATCATCTTAGGCAATTCAGTTGAGGTATGTCCTAATGCTTTAGCCATGGATGACGCAGAGAAGGAGTTAGCTTTGTATTCATTTTCATTCTTTGCTTTGTGAGAGAGCTTTGATCCACATGGATATATAGAAGAGACAGTCGGTAGGAAATTTAAGCATGAGTTTCAGATAGAAGATTTTATGATGAATCTATTAGATGATCTTGAAGTGAAAAGAAAGATGCATTCTAGATTGCCTTTGGATTTCATCAGGAAATGCAAGATTTACAGAGTGGCCGACCAAGCTCAGGACAGTGGCAGACATCTCCAATCATCCTATGATCGAGATAGCAAAACAGTGAGGTTAGATTGGAATGAGCCCGAGGTTGTGGATCTAGATGCTTTGATGGCTCCAGTTTTGTCTTGTACTCGCAGATGGGTTGATGTGCAACATCAGAAGTTGAGAGAGCAAGGCATAGCTATGACTTTCACCTTGGAGGAAAGACCAGCTGAGGGTGGAGCCAGTGTAAGCGAGGGCAATCCTAATCCCAGAAATACAAGTGAGGGCAACCTTCGAAGTGCAAGTGAAGGCAATCTCCATCCAAGAGGCTCAAAGAGGAAAGAAAGACCTGAGAAGAGAGAATCTTCCAAGAAGAAGCAAGAGGCCAACCGAGATCGTTCATCCGACACATCTTCTCGACAAGAGAAGAGGACATTTGAGATAGAGGAATCGATGGAATCAATGGTACAAAATGATAAAGAAGGACAGGCACCTCGAAGGTCACCAGGTGGATCTCTTCAAGACAATGAGCTGCATGAAGATAGGGAAGAGAGTGAAGTAACATCTCCTCCCAGAGAAGAAGAATTGCTCAAGGAAATACAGGTTAAAGAGACAAGATCGGCCATCCCAGATTGGTTGAAGGAAAGATTAACGAAGGTAATTGTGATCGAGGACGAAGACAATGTAATTGATTTGGAGAGCCTCGTTGGACATTCCCAGGAAGTGACAGAGAAGAGAAAAGCTACCAAGATGTCCAAGATAATTAGAATTAGAGCTGGAGAAAAATTAGAGATTAAGGAGAAATTAGAGAGATTAGAAGCAAGTTGTTTTTGTAGCAAGATTGAGCTTTGAGAAAGAAATTCAAACAATTGTTGTACATGATGGCTTTGAGATCAATGAAATATTGAAGTTATGGTGTTTTGTTGCAATTCTCTTGGTTATCTTCATGGTTGTTCATTTTTCTTGAATCATTCTCAATCAAAGTAGTGTGTTAATTCGAAGGACAAAGTGTTGGACTTGATCTTTGGTAGGATTCGCTTTCCAAACCACTAGCTTCTTGCTGATTGTAGGAACGCCTTGCGTGGTCGACTGGAGATACTTGAATCACTTAAACCTTCAATCGTTGGTGTATCTTGGATATATACCTTCGTGGCAGTGTCCTTGATCTTTGATGTATTGAAAAATCATTTGTTACCTTAGAAGATCGCATCAATTTCAATTGAGTTGTTAATTTATGGCAATATTGAAGTTGGTAGAATCTCACCAAGTCTTGTCCACATTGAGTCATTCTTAGGGTTAGACTAGATTAGACCTCTTGCAAACCCTATCCTTTTGATATTTTTTGAAAAGCTTGTTTAGTTTAAAATCTTCGGCGACGTAAGGCCCCTTGATGACATAGCAATCACAACGACCACTGGTGCTTATCCACATGTAGAGACTCTACTAAAAAGAACATTGGAGTCATCCTAACTGATCCTTCTTGCGATATCTTCAGCAGTTAGCGACTTTATTCAAGAGAGGATAAGATGCCTTTGGGTATTTTATTTTGTGTATGATTGTGTACAAAATACACGTCAACACTACCCTGGTTATACATTGGTCGAATATTCCAAAGAAGACACGTGTCCAAATAATGCAATTATTTCATTGGCCAGAATTGAGTTTGTTGTAACAAACCCTAGCTAGGGTTTTTATTGTAAAATCTCGGCCATTGATCTCAAATTGATCTGAGCCATTGAATTGTATTGAGAGCGCTATATAAACCCTGGCTCCCCATTTGTAAAAGCTGATAGTTAGTCAGGAGTTAGAAGGTGAATAGTTAGAAATAGTGAATAAGTCAGTTAATAGTATAGCAATTAGAGTAGAATAGAAAGAGAAGGCAAAGATTGTTGCCAAGATGTTGTTGTAAAAGGCTTGTAAAACTTCATTGAAGAAATGGTGAAATCTATGGGTCGATTCAACAATTTGCATGGTCTCTATACTTCTCAGATTTGATTTCATGTTATTAGATGAGTGGAAGAAATGTGTTTGATTGACGGTGAAATTTGTATATCCATACTACTAGCAATTTGTTGATTGCAGATTTGCCTTGTGTAGTCAATTGGAATCATTTAGCTTAAGCTTAACTTCAATTGTCGCTTCTTCACTGATATGCATCAGCTTGATGGTGTCTATGCTTGTAGCGATGATCTGAACATCATAAAGCCTTCCTCCGAAGATCGCACTAATCTTGTGGAGATGGTCCTGGGATGTCAAAACAAGACTTAGTTAGAATTTCATCAAAGATCATTCATTGCTCCTACATTCTTAGTGTCAGAATTAGATCCTTCCCTCGCCCTCATCCTTTTCCTTTTTTTCAAAAAATCTAGGCTAGTGAAATCCTGTGTTCCAGCAATATTCAAAGCAAATCAAACGTTTAGTCATCAAGTGTAAGTCTCCTTGTGATTCCAGCAAAATCAAATCATACCACAAAGAGCTTATCCACGAGTAGAGAACCTACATACAAGAACCTTGGAGTTGCCTCGATTGATCCTTCGGCGAGATCTTCAGCAGTTGATAAACTTTGCTCAAGAGAGGATAAGGTACCTTTAGGTATTTTATTCTGTGTTTGGTCGTGTACAAAATACACATCAACACCTCCCTACTTGCTGTCATTTGCTTCAGATCTGAGTTTGCTTCAGATTTAGACCTCCATTGTTGGCTGCACACTCAATTTTCAGACTTAATATTTTTTGCCCAGCCAGCTGTAACTTTAGCGATTTGCATTCGAAGACATTTTGGAGGCATTTTGGGATCATTTTCAGACCATTAGAAGGCTGTCTCAAGGTCTGCAACTATGTTAATCGCTACTTGTCCTCATAAATTTATCTTTTACCAGCCATAACTATGTTTCCAAGATTGATTATTTTCATCATTAAAGTTGATTTTTATCGAGTTTGTGCATGTTTTTGAAGGAGTGCAACATGTTTTTAGAAGTTAATTTATTAGTTGCAGGTTGTCTTCAAATTTGTAACCTCCATTGCTGACTGCGGAAGGTGTCCTTAGACATACCTTGTGTGAAAACACAACCTTTCACACCTTTCCTTAGTCATCATTGATACGGTATACTCCTTTGCACTATAGTTTGCATAATTTCTAAGTATAAGGAGGTATTAATGAATTTCATAGAGGGTTTCTATGCCCTAATGTTGTCACATTTTGAATCTAATTGTTAAGATCTACCAAGAGTGTGGATTATTCTCCCGACTTTATGCTCTAATTAGCTAAAATCTTTAGAAAATTAGGAATTTTATCAAGAACATTATTTATTTTCCTAAGTCTAACTTCAAGCTTCGTACAAGTGCGATGTCAAAGTCCGGATTTAAGGAAAGGAAAGAACTACAAAAGATGTTGGAGATTGGATTCTATCGAGAGCTCAAGATTTCGTCTAGATGGAAGGATATCACAGATACAAACATGCATTTCCTAGACCTGAACCAAATGCGAGAACGGATGTTCGGAGTCGGAAATCAGGTTCCTTCCCCGGCCTATGCGAATATTATGAAGAGTGGTATTTTTCATGCCGCTGGATTTCCACAGTCCGTATAGTGCAGTGAGCTTATCCTGGAGTGTGCACAGTGTTATGATCCTCTCATGCGAATGATCAAAACTCCTAAGGGCGTTGTTATTACCTACCTTGCTGAGGATGCTATTGCTGAGGTTTCAGGATTCCATGCGAAATAGACATGAAGGATGCGACAAGGATGAATATACAAAAAGATACACAAAGAAGATGGGTGCATGTAAGAATATGATAAGCAAAGAGTGGATGATTGAGCCTAGGTCTCATCATTCCAAGGCTCCCAAGACACTCATGTGCGTAGACTTTAAAGAGGAGTATAGCGACTTGATATTCCTACTGAACAGAGTGATGGCGATGCAACAGGGTGCAATATTCGATGGATGAATGTTCTATTTTATCTAGGATTGCCTTAGAGGAACATTGGTAAATTGGTCCAAGATTATAAGTGACAATCTGGACTTTCAGCTAAGGAACGTAGAGCGGTCCAAGTCATTCGCCATGACTTCCTACCTGGTATACTTTCTTGCACAATTCATTTCATACAGAGGATTGATATGCAAAGGTGAAGTCGGAAATGGGCAAGGACAATTTAGGAGTCATGAGTGCTACCCCTAGCTTAGCATGTATAAAATTGAAGACTATAAGAGAGTGAATGCGCATTCACTATGTACATCACGCGGATGTTGTAGGGCGGAATCCACAGAAGATTGTCCAAGGAGGCAATAGAGTTAATAGAGAAATATGGATCGTGGTATATTCAGTTTCCCACTTTCACATACCTCAGGATTCATGGGTTTCAATCCGAACCCGACAGGCTTCCTAGGTATCCGACCGACAGAATGATCTTGTTGGAAGTGATGAGACAACTTCTAGAGTTTGATGTCATTCAGAGAGAGAAGCACAAGACATGCATGACATTCCTTATTTCAGTTGGGAAGACATTAGAGGTTTGCCAGTCCGCCTCAGTTGCCAGCACTGCGAGTGAGGGTTTGCATTCTATTGATTTGCAACATATAAGAAAAGAGAAAGATTTGATCCAAACAAGAAAGTAGGAAGGATCAGGGGAGAGAATTTCATTCACAAAGTTGACAGAGAAGATTATTGGGCCAACCTGATGGACGAGCAAGCAGTGAAGAGACGAATGTGGTCCAGAATATCAGTGGATTTCATGAGGAAGTGTGGACTTTTCCTCATTCCTGATCAAGTATTAGATGACAGAGATCATACGCATCCACAGTATGAGAGTGAAATGAAGAAGGCAATCTTATTGCCTAATTGGTCAGAGTCAGAAGAGATTGACCTGAGTGTATTGATGAGAGAGGTCTTGAGTTTCTCCCGTGCATGGGTAGATATACAGATGAATAAGTTAGTTGATATGGGTGTTCCCTTCACTTATGAAAGGATGAAGCCGAAAGAGTCTACTTCGAGGATGATCAGAGGACTATCAGTGATGTCAGGTTTCATGTAGACGAAGAGAGTCAAGATCCTAAGAGAAGGAAGAACACGCCAGGAGAAGTGAGAGCCAGAGGGAAGAAGATTGAGGAGGTGAAGAAGAAACAGAAGACTATCATTCCTTCACCTATAATTCCTTCACCACCTCTCAGTGTCTCATCAATTAAAGTGATCGAAGTAACAAAGCAGAACAAGGAAACCCAACAGTGTTCCAACACAATGATGCTACCAGAGAACATTCAGGAGTTACATGCCACAACGACATTTGCACCTCCAAATGAGAATGATGATCAACCGGGATCCCCTACTGTTCTTTTCGAAGTTAGTTTGGGAAATTAGATATATGATTTGACCAGGAATAATCCCGACGATGATGATGATGTTATCTCGGCATTGAGAGGACTTGATCGAGAAATGTGTCTTGATGATGGCATGGAGATGGCCGCTATTCCTGATTGGCTGATGAGAAGTATGGAGAAAACTAAGAAGATGATAGAGGTATAGCCTATTGATGACATTGATGACTACCTAGCTAGGAGTGCTAAGGAGAAGGAACCTAAGAGAGCAAAGATTTTGTCGCACATAGCTAGAGATGAGACAGGAATGCGGATTGCGCAGATTGCTATTCCTATTGCAGGCGTGACGGCACACATTGCTACTCCTATGGATTTCCAGATCACTTCCGTTGCCCTTGGTCGTACATCTAGAGAGCAAGAGTTTTAGGAGGTTGGTGATAACTTCAAGGCGATCAACGCAAGGTTATACAGAGAGATTGCAGAGAAGGAAAAGTACAGAGAAGAAAATATCAGACTTAGAGAGTCTATTGCAGGGATAAGGCGTGAAAATCCCACCCTTATTTCCCCTATTGTAGTTGACCATGGAATACATTCACACTCTGAGGCAGCAAGAGATACACTCTCGGAGGTGGAAAAGTCGATTGAGAGTGCAAGAAAGCAGGCATATGATTTCCTTACTTAGTTTGTCCATGCATATGATAGGACAACAGGGCTCGTGTTTAGAATCCAGCATTTGGAGGGAGTTTGGGAAGAATTCCGACCTATTCAGGAGAAGATTATTCCACTTCTCCAGGCTTTGAAGAAGATTCCTCATTCCACCTTGGTCAGCAAGAACATTGTGCACAATGGAGACAAATACGATTTCCATTGCTGGTATTGTTCATTAGCCGTGAAGAAATCAACTTATGAGAACGCCTAGTCGAGTTGTATGGAGATGGAGGGATTGATTCAGGACATTCTAAAGAAGATCCTTGCCTCGATTGAGGAATTATTAGGTGTTGATGTTAGTGATGCAAGTGGTTTACACTTAGCCAAATTAAGAGACAAGATGAAGTTTATGTATTTTTGCTAGTTGTACTCTTTGAAGAAGAGTCAGATGGATGACTTAGTCTCTTTGTTGATTCATGTTCATAGTTCGTAGAAGCTTATGCTAGATTGGGAGAACACTTTGGATGCTTGCTTAGATTCACTGGACATGATTGATTTACAGGAGGATACCTGCCTAGCATTTCCATGGAGTTAGATTCAGTATTAGCTAGATTCTTGGAGTATGCTAGGAGAGAGAGAGATGCAGGGAGGAATCTTCTAGAAGATTCCCTATTTGATGATTAGGTATCTTTTCATCGGGCCATATGTTGGTGGCTCCATTTTTTGATGTAAACTCTAATTAGGGCAATTCTAGGGTTTTGTTGGCATGATCTTGGCCGTTGATCTTGGATCAATCTTGGCCATCCATTTTGTAAGAGACTCTATATATACCTCCTTGTTTCTCATTTGTAAGGGAGAGTTTTTGTAGAATTGTTGGTATATGCTGCAGCTATTTGAATCATAATCACTGTTCAATTGTTGGTGATTTTCTCTTCAAGTGTTGTATTTGCATTCATGGTTCTCAATTCCTCCAAGTTAGATTAGAATTTATTTTTTCATGTATGTTAGATTGAGTGAAAGATTTGTTGAATGTATTTGTGTGGAATCCTCAGTCCATACCACTAGCCTCTTCCCGTTGGTAAGTGCACCTTGTGTGGTCAACTGGAAATTTAAGTAAGCTTAACTTCAACTATTTATGCGTCCCTTGATGAGCATCAACTTGGATGGTGTCAACGTTTGATGGTGATAGTCTGAAAATCCTCAAGTATACCTTAGACGATTGCACTAAGCTTGTGTCAATACCTATTTGTGAGACCTTGCCTGGTTTGATTCCACTAGATCTGTTCATCATTTCCTACATTCCTAGGCCTAGAATAGATTTCTTGAACCCTATTCCTTTTGCCCATTTTTTAGTAAGAAGTAAATCCAGAGCCGTATTGATAAATCTTAAGTTGTCAGTACACCTATTCTGCATCTTCATAATTGAAGAAGATAATCCGAACATTTATGTAAGTCCCCAAGTGAACACAACAATTAACATCAACCATTGAGTTACCCACTCGTCAAGACCTAACATGTAGAAACCTTGGAATCATTTTAGTTGATCTCATTCTTAGCATCTGAGGTGATTTTGTTCAAGAGAGGGTAAATTACCTTGGTATTTTATTTTGAGATGTTATGTGCATAAAACACACATCAATAGGTCCCCATTTGCAATGGGGCGATGTGTGAAAAAGGTCACAACATGTACTGAACAAAAAACCCTAATCTGGATTTCCACTTTGCTTTTTGCACTTGGAGACCTCTTTTTTGAAATCTGAGAACATTGGTATTGATAATATGGTTGATCTTTTGGAACAAAACCCTAATTAGGGTTTGCATTTTTCTTTTTTCCCTTAAAGACAATTTTGAAAATCTAAGAACATGGGTAGTAATAATTTGGCATGGGGATCAAAACCCTAATTCTAGAAAAAAGCAAAAAAATTCAAACTCTTGCTTTTTACCCTTGGAAGCAAAATTTTTTAAATCTGAAGACGCACAGGATTAAAATGACCTAAATCATTAAATCCTCTCAGGAAAAAGAATTTTTTTTGAAGCCTTGCTTTTTATACCTAGAGGCAAGATTTTAAATTTCCGACAAAATGGGTAGTAATAAAATGACTCGAGGAACAAAACCCATATGCCACTTTTAAAAAAGCAGAAAAAAACAAAAAAGAAAATTTTCTAAAAATAGTAGGTTGTCAGAAATGACCCAAAGCAATTGCGATCCTTGTCCTTTGGACCTCCTGAGCACTTTGGCAACATTCAAATGTAATTCTGAGTAATATTTATCAATTTTACTCAGGATGACCCCAAAACTCAACTCTTAAACTCTCCCAAAATGAAGATTTATGAAAATGCAGAGCCAAGACAAAACCCTAAAAGCGAAAAAAGGGGTAGTTCCCCATTTGTGATGGGGCGATGTGTGAATTAGGGAATATGGCAAAGTTAGAAAGTTGACTTGATCACTTTGATGACACAATTTGGGAATATGCCCCATCTTCATCATGTTGAGCAACTAGATAATGTTGAGTATCAAGAGAGATTGCACAACCACAAACACTTTGTGATGATTTACATGGTGTAACTGAGATGACATATAGTCATGACCAACTAATCAAACTATGCCATATCAACATGTCAAGATACATTGAACTTGATTCATCTCATGGAGCTAGTGACACATGGCATTGTATTGGAGTCTGTTCAACATACCTAACTTCACCTCTCTTTGGTTAGAATTTAAAGAAGGCCATGTGTCCAATTTATTGTAATTTTTTCATTGGTGGAATGAAGTTAGTTATAACTAACCCTAATTAGGGTTTTGTCATGTAATCTTGGTCGTTGATCTTGATTCAATTTGAGCCTTCAAATTGTATTGAGACTTCTATGTAAGGCTTAGTTCTCTTGTTTGTAAAGGTAATAGATAGTAGTGAATAGTTAGTGATTAGAAATAGCAGTAAAGTAGGAGGAGGAAGCTAGAGATTGTTGCCAAGACTTGTTGAAATAAATACTTGATTTCATTGAAGTTATGGTGGATCTTTGTTCTATTTCTACAATTTGCATGGTTTCTTGTTACTTCTCAAGTTTAGATAAAGGTCATTGATCTTAATGGAGAAATGCAATGATATGTGATAAATCTCTTGGTTCATACTTTTTGTGGTTTGGTTATTGTAACTCACAGTGTAAAGTTAGCCTGAGCCTAATCATTGTGCTAAGTTCGATTGTGGATACTTATTCAAGTTGCGCCAACATTGGGTATTTGGATGATGTATTCGCAATGTGAAAATCTTCATTTCTTTAGAAGATTGCTTCAATTTTGTGCTGTTGTTATCATGCCAAAACAAGGGTTGATTTGAAGGTATTTATCTATCAAAGTATCATCCAGTATCATCATTGTTCTTAGGAATAGATTAGATTTCCTATCCCTTATCTCTTTTGTCTTTATTTCCCAAGCGAGTTAGTAAGATTTTGACTTTTAGATGTGTTCATAAACGTAAGTCCCCTTGTGATTCTAGCAATATCACATCATACATCATTGAGTCTATCCATAGAATTTAAGTTGATTGTTTGCATTGTAAACCTTGGAGTTATCTCATTTGATCACATTATTTAGCATATGAGGTTTCTTTGTTCAAGAGAGGATAGGATACCTTGGTATTTGATTCTGTGTTTGAGGTGCATAAAAAACACATCAACAGGTCCCAAGTATAATATTTTAGTCATTTTTGAACTCACACTTGGATTCTATTGCAAATAATTAATAAGTTTGCAGCTCAAGGATTCCCAATACTGTATCCAAGTGTTATACGTGGTCTTCCCAAGTGTTGCTATACACCAAAACGTTGTTAAAGAATACCAAGATAGTTTTCTTGAGCTATCCTTTCAAGATATAATTCATACAATATCGGGATGTAATTTGTGCATTGGTAATCCAAAAGGCATAACTGAGAATCCAAATTGTCTAAAGTGGCATTTGTGAACATCCCTATCCCTTACCTTTTATTTGGTGATTCACATACCTCAAGTCAATTTTTGAAAATACATTGCTCCATGTAGCTCATCAATCAACTCATTGATCTGGGGTTTAGAACCTTTTCCTAATGGTCTTATTACCTAGTGAATGGAAGTCTATACACATTGTCATTGTGCCATCCTTATTTTTCAGAAACACTACCAATGAGGCAAAGGGATTGGAACTAGGATGCATGAATCTCATCTCGAACAACTCTTTAATGATTTTTTCAATTTCCTCCTTGAAAGCTCTTAGGTGATGATACAGAGTGACCATGACAGGATTAGAGCTGGGTTGAAGCTCTATGATATGCTCAAATCCCCTATTGGGAGGCAATCCATGTGATAAGTAACTAAACATTGCACCATGTTTATCCAAAATCATTTGTATCTCAACCAGATATGATCTCTTTCCCTCAGGTGTGGGAGTTTCCCTCACAAAGCATTGTGCCTTGCACTCTACTTCTCCCTTAGGAAAGGCTCTTTACATCCCCTTAGCTGAAATTTATGTAGGAGCACCATTGGCCATGCCACAAATTACAACCTCCTTCCCATTATGATGGAATTTCAGCTCCATGATTTTAAAAGTTTGGAACATCTCACCAAGGGAATGAAGCTACCAAACCCCAAACACTAGGTTTTCTTACCCTATACTAATCACATAGAAATCATCAGACATATTCTAGGAACCCATTGTAATGTCTAATCCTTTGATCCTCCTCGTATGGTATAGTATTACCATTTGTTACCGTGACATCAAACCCTTAAAATTCTTTTGTAGGTAACCCTCTTTGTGTAACTAGACTCTCATCAATAAAATTGTTTTTTGCCTCACTGTTAATTTTTTACTATTACCCTATGTCCCTTCAACGCTCCATCAAATTTGTATGGGTGGTATTGAGGTGCTCTTGACAATGCAACTAAAGTGCTACTAGTAGTTCTCTCTACCCTAGGATCTTTTGTCTCTGCCTCTACCTCTTCCTCCTCTAGCATTACCTCAAGCTCTTTTGCCTCCTTGTCCTCAAAGATGACCTTGATGAGCTTGTGCTTTCAGGAGATACCTATGCCTTGTTCCCAATGCTCTTTGCATGAAAGCAAAGCTTCTTCTTGTGGAGTTTATTCTTGGATTCCACTTCCTTAGTGGTTTTAGGCCACTCTTTGCTATGGTATCTAGTCTAGGAGGGTTGCTTTTACCACCCTAATGTGGAAGTCCTTGGCTGTCCATAGGGGGCTGATTTTATTTGCCCAAGAGGTACTAATCTCTGTTGTCCTATAGGCTGAAATCTACCCCTTATAGTTGAAGTTCCAAGATCCAAGGCCTTCTTGATGGCCTCTTGTAGAGATACATGATTGAAAGCTCTAACTCCTGAGAGGCTCAATTAAACCCTCTCAATAAATAAGACCACCAGCCTCCTCTCTGAAACATGGGCTACCATAATTGACAGTCTCTGAAAATCAGCCATGTATGCATTGACTGTGTGTCTATTTGAGCCAAGCTAGCTCTTAGAAATGAATGTCTGTATTAATTTCATTAAACCTGTCGATTAACTTGTCATTGAACTTGTAATATGAATGAATGTGATGGTGCCCTAAAGTGATCAGCCTGTGGTACCGCCACTCCTAAGCTACACCATCAAGATGTAGAGTGGCCAATTTTGATAGCCTTGCCCTCTATCATGGGTTTCAATGATAAAAATGTGTCCAGTTTTTTAATCCAAGAGTGTGTGGAACACTTGTTTGATCCATCAAATGTGGGAAGGGTCAACATTTTGAATGCTTGTTTGAGATCTCATGGGTTTGACTTTTGCCCTCTATCAACCCTTGTTTTTTGCAAGCTCACATAATTTGTGAGTGTCACGACCTCCTTAATCTCAGGTAGTAGGAGTTTATACTCCTCATAATTGGTCACTATGTCATTAGCAGTGGAAGTTTGGATTTCCTGTTCAACAACTACCTCTTCCTTGTGAATGAAATTAGGCTGAAAACGCCTTGGAGTAGAACCTGTAAGTGGCCTCTGGCTGTCTTGGTGAACGTTTGTTCCTTACGAGCTTGCTTCACTGTTGTGTGCCCTCAACATATTGCTATTTTGCTTGAGACCAAACTGTGCCATCATATTTGTTAATTGTTACTGTTCTTGAACAAGCCTTTCAAACGAGACTTCATCTGGATCTTTGTTATTTTTGTCCCATCACCTCCTTGTTCTTCCAGGATACCTCTATGTCCCATTGTCTTGCAATGATCTTTTGGCTGATCTGGATCTTTCCTCCCTTCCCTTTGATGAAATTTCAGCTCATTGTCACCTCTGTGGATGAGACCATGTCTAAAAGCTTTTCACCAAGTATTTTCCCTTTATCTGGCGAGAAAGATACTCTGATACCTCTGTAATATGCCTTTCCAAAATTTTTCGACTATTCTACAAAATTTTCAAATTTTCCAATAGTCCTTCCAATTTTTTATTTATAAAAATGCAAGTTTTATTTGAATGAAATATTCTTCTTCATGAATAAAAGATACATGTCAAGCTAGATAATATAAAATATTTATGACAACTAAATGGGAGAATCATCAAATTTGAATTATATTGAGAGAATTCTAAAATAACCTGCAATTTTGGTAACTAGCTGGTGTAGTGGAGTATTGTTGATGTGTTTTCATGCACATGCGAACACAAAATAAAATACCAAGGTATCTTATCCTCTCTTGAACAAAATTTCCCCGAATACTAAAGATTTCGCCTAAGGATCATTCGAGAAGACTCCAAGGTTCTTATATGTAGGGTCTCTACGTGTGGATAAGCTCAATTTGGTTTGATGTGATTATGCTGGAATTACAGGGGGACTTACATTCAACTGCTTGAGGGCTTAATCTGCTGGAACTTGAATCCTATCTACCAGCTGGAAGATAAAGAAATGGCAAAAGATATAGGGTTTGGAGAATCTAATCTAAGACCTAGAATGCAAGAAGATGGATGAACGACTAGGTGGACTCCTATTGGCCTAAGTCTCACCATCAAACTGAACAATTCAACACCAGCTCAGTGCGGTTTTCTAAGGGATGCTTCGAATATGTTCAAATCGTTACACCATCTGATACTGATCACCATTCAAATTAATGCATGAACAATAGACGCATAACGACTCGAGATTAAGCTCATTTTATGCTAGTTGACCACACAGGGCGCCCTTACAATCAACAAGAGGCTAGTGGTTTGGACTAGGTGGATTCCACACGAGGGCATTCAGTAACTTCCTTCATTCAATCTAATTATTTACCATCTAAAATGAAGATTCAACAAGAAACCATGCATTTTGCAAAGAAACAACACACTTCACCTTAACTTCAATGAAAATGGAGTTCATTTACAATTTAGGCAACAATTTCTTGCCTTCTCCTCCTATTCTATTCTAATTGCTATTCTATTTGCTATTCTATTTTACTGAGTATTAGCTATTCTAACCTCTATTAACCAACTATTAATGTTTACAAATGAAGAGCCAAAGCTTTATGTAGATAGCTCTTTACAATTCAATGGCTTTGACTAATTTACAATCAAAGGCTAGGATTACAAGACGAAAACCCTAATTAGGGTTTGTTACAACAAAATCCCTTAGCCAATGAGAAAATTACATTTCACGAGTGTGGACCAAGAGATGTCAGGGGCAGGTGCCTCGAAGTTTGTGTCATCATTGGTGAGTCAAGTACATTGAATATGGACATGCTGAGGTGGAGCTATCTGATTGGAGGAATAGTGACTGGGATGCCACCTTGTCTGGTACTTGCTTGTATCTCTTTTGATACTCAATTTGGTGATTCTGAGAAGCTAACTTTGATTAACTCTTTTGAAACTATCCGCTTCTTCAACGTACCCTTGCACTGACTTTGGTTGATCCTCCTTTGTCGTTGATGTACTTGATGGATGACGTACCTCTCCTTGACTCTCTTGTTGTTGATGAGGGCTCCTTCTTGATTTTGGCATTATGGTGATAGGAAGTCATGGTCAAGTTACCTTCTCTATTAGTTCATCTTGCGTTGAAATGTTTACAAGATCCTTCTTTTCTGTCATCTTGTGATCTCCTTGAGGATAGTCCTAACACTTGAAGTCCTTCAACCTGGAAGCACTTTGAATCCTCTCTCATGCATTTGAAGTGTCCTCAGTGATGATAAAACTTGAAGAAGTCGCCCTTGTCCTGCCTGATCTTCCTCCATCTTGATTTTGTTGATCTGCAAAACAAACAAAAGATGATTAAGTATACATAATATACTCATTCTAGCATGACATTTTTCACTTTAAACCATTAACAATAAGGCATTAAGATCAATTTTGCCCTGGGCCCTCTCCAAGGACAGGAGCTATAACGAAATGTCTTCTGGAACCTGTTGATGTGTATTTTGTACACGACCAAACACAGAATAAAATACCTAAAAGGTACCTTATCCTCTCTTGATTAAAGTTTCCCGACTGTTGAAGATCTCGCCGAAGGATCAGTCGAGGCAACTCCAAGGTTCTTGTATGTAGGTTCTCTACTCGTGGATAAGCTCTCTGTGGTATGATGTGATTTTGCTGGAATCACAAGGGGAATTACACTTGATGACTGAACGTCTGATTTGCTTTGAATGTTACTGGAACACAGGATTTCACTAGTCTAGATTTTGAAAAAAAAGAAAGGATTAGGGCGAGGAAAGGATCTAATTCTGACACTAAGAATGTAAGAGGAATGAATAACCTTTGATGAAATTCTAACTAAGTCTTGTTTTGACATCCCAGGACCATCTACACAAGGTTAGTGCGATCTTCGGAGGAAAAGCTTTATGATGTTCAGATCATCGCTATAGGCATAGACACCATCAGGCTGATGCATATCAGTGAAGAAGCGACAATTGAAGTTAAGCTTAAGTTGAACGATTCCAGTTGACTACACAAAGCAAGTCTGCAATCAACAAACTGCTAGTAGTATGGATATACGAATTTCACCATCAATCAAACACATTTCTTCCACTCATCTAATAACATGAAATCAAATCTGAGAAGTATAGAGACCATGCAAATTTTTGAATCAACCCATAGATTTCACCATTTCTTCAATGAAGTTTACAAGTCTTTTACAACAACATCTTGGCAACAATCTTTGCCTTCTCTTTCAATTCTACTCTAATTGCTATTCTATCAACTGACTATTCACTATTAGCTAACTATTCACCTTTTAACTACTGACTAACTATTGTTGACTCCTATTCACTAACTATTAGCCTTTACAAATGAAGAGCCAGGGCTTATATAGTGCCCACAATACCATTCAATGGCTTGGATCAATTTGAGATCAATGGCCAAGATTTTACAATGAAACCCTAATTAGGGTTTGTTACAACTTAATTTTGACCAATGAAATAATTGCATTATTTGGACACATGTCTTCTCTGGAACAATCGACTGATGGATAGCCGGGGTAGGTACATCGAAGTTTGTGCCACCTTTAATGAGCCAGGTACATTGAATCTGGACATGCTGAGGTGGACCAACCCGAATGGGGGAGTGATGACTGGGATGCCACCTTGTCCAACACTTGGTTGATGCTCAATTTGGTGATGCCTTCCTTCAAATGCTGGACTGGAAGATAGATGGAGAATGTCGCCCTTAATGAAATTGGACTGGAGGAGATCGTCCTTGTCTAGACTTGATCTTCTTTGATAAGGGTCCGCCAAATAGTTGATCTTCCGACTCCGGGGGTCGCCATTTGATGCCTACACAAAAGATTAAAGTTAGTCTTTGAGCATCATACCTTAAAGCATAGAGTTTAGGACTTTTCAAGGGAAAGATTTAAGATATTAATTTGAAAATGTTATGATAAATCCAGAATTCTTCATTTTTCAATTAATTATGAATGAAATCAAATTCTCAAGACTTAGACCCTTTTTAAAAAAAAAATTGCTATGAAAATCAAAACAAGCCTTGAATAAGAACTTCAAAATGATTCTTCATACCTTCCCTTGAATGCTTAACTATAAAACCTTGGAAAATGAAGAAAGAAGACCGAATTTTGCTGGACAAGGGTTGAATTGTGGGCTTCCTTTGGATGAATTACGCGTCCATTAGCCTTCAAAAGAGTTTCACCTTCTTTAGCCTCCAACACTTAGCAAAAATTCGCCTCCAATCTGCTGGATTTCGCTCCTCAATGTGCTCCTCAAAATCGCACTTAGAAGGAATGAATGAATGATTTTAAATTTGAAACAACACTTCTCCTTTATATAGGGCGCTCACCCTAATTTCCCTCAAGGCCGACTTGGCAAATAGGGCAAAAAATAAAATAAAATACCTCTCAAAAGATGGCCGACTTGTTTGTAAAGGCACAATAATGATTTTGAGCGCTCACTTTGTATTTTTTAAATTTTAAAATTAATTTTGATGCCTTCAAGGTGGATTTTCAATTATTTCAAGGCCTAAAAATTAATTAATTAAATTGCCAATGCCTTAATTAATGCGAATTTAATTCAACCTCCCAAATGTCTTGAATTTGGGTAATTGAGTGCAAATTGGGGAATATCAAGGTTTGATTGAGGCTTAAGGAAGCTTCCTGATGATTTCGCCCTGGACCCTCTGGAAGGGTTAGGAGCGATTTTTTTAATTTGGTCCCAAATATCCCATTCCTCGACTCCAAAATCTTTTGGAAGGTGAGTTCATACCTAATTAAAGTCTTGCATTTCAAATTTTGGTATTTCACATGAGGAAATTAAGTGAAAATGTGGATTTCGCCCTGGGCCCTTTGGAAGGGTTAGGAGCGATTTTTTCATTCTAGGCCAAAATTCACCTTAGCTTAATCATTAAACTCCTCCAAGGCGATCTCCAAGGTCCATTTCCTTCCATCACTGGGTTAGCTCATCAAAACTTTGAAGGAAAAATTGCATTTTAGGGAATTTCGCTCTGGACCCTCTGGAAGGGTCAGGAGCGAAATTCTCTCCTGAGCTCAAAATTCTCACTTTTGAAAGTCAAAAACCTCTTCAAGGCATTCCAAATAGGCTCTTCCATTGAACTTCAGGGTTAGTTTCATTCAAATTAGGAGGAAAAAGGTGATTTTAGGGTTTTTTCGCCCTGGACCCTCTGGGAGGGTCAGGAGCGATTTTTCCTCCTTAGGCTTACTCCATCAACTTTTGTTGAATCTTTCACTCAAAGCTAGGCAATGTTCTTCCTCACTCACTCCACCCAAGTTTGGCTTGTTCTTGCAAGGTAAAATAGGGGTTTTTTAGATTTTCTCCCTGGACCCTCTGGAAGGGTCAGGAGCGATTTTCCCTCTCTGACCTAGAATCATCAACTTTTGAAACAAACAATTATTCATCAATGTTCTTAAAGGTCATTTCCACCTTGGTGTATCCTTGCCTTAGCACAAACTTGAAAGGAATATGTTGATTTTATGATTTTCGCCCTGGACCCTCTGGAAGGGTCAGGAGCAAATTTTGAGTTTTAGGCTTATTCCTTCATGCTTTTTAACTTCAAATCACTTCTAAGGCATAGAACATCATGCCTTACTCCCCTTTAAGTCCTGAAAAGCGAAATCTTGTCTTAAATTTGCAAGAAAAAGGGAGAATTTATAAATTTCGCCCTGGACCCTCTGGAAGGGTCAGGAGCGAATTTCTTCCTTGGCTTCAAAACTTGCATTCATGGCAATCCATTTCTACTCTAAGGCAATCCAAATGCCTTCTCACTCCCATGTCTAAGCTTGGCTTATTCCAAAATTTGGAAGAAAGGATGACTTTGAGGATTTTCGCTCTAGACCCTCTGGAAGGGTCAGGAGCGAAAATCTCTTCTAGGCTCAATTGCTTCATCTTTTCAACCTCAATCATCTTCAAAAGGCAAAAACACTCTTCCTCACACCCATCCAAGCCATAAAGACTAAGAAGTTGCTTTGACCTTGCAAGGAAATAGGTGCTTTTAAGGATTTCGCTCTGGACCCTCTGGAAGGGTCAGGAGCGAAATTCACCATTTGGCTCAATTCCTTCACTTTTTGATGATTTCTTGCAATCTCAATTCACTCCCAGGGGCAATTCTTTCAGTGTTTGACCTTATCCCATGCTTGGCTTAGCAAAATTTGATAGCAAAAGATGATCTTGAGGAAATTCGCTCTGGACCCTCTGGAAGGGTCAGGAGCGAAATTGCCTTCCTTGTCCAAAATTCTTCATTTTGCATACTTCCAAATCTTCAAATGTATCAAATGATGTCCAATCTTTATTCCACGAGACCCTGCACATAAAAAGTTAGCCAAAATTAGTGAAAAATAAGCTCAAATAAGATTTTCTCTGGACCCTCTGGAAGGGTCAAGAGCGAAATCTTCATTCCAGGCCAAATTGCTCAGTCTTCAAGTTTACAACCATCTCACAAGGCAAAGTTAGATCATTGTCCAAGTTAGGAACAAGGTTTCAAGCTCAAACAAGGTGGCAAATGAAGTTTATGATGAATTTCGCTCTGGACCCTTTGGAAGGGTCAAGAGCGAAATTCTTCTTCCAGGCTAGAATCCATCATTTTTTCAAGGTTTTCAAACATTTCCAAAGTCCAAACATGTCCACTTTTCCCTTCAAAATGCCTTGCAAATCAAAATTTGGTCAAATAAGGCAAGAAATGAGTCCTAGGTTGATTTTCGCTCTGGACCCTTTGGAAGGGTCAGGAAGGAAAATCACTTTTTGGGCAAAATCTTGATCTTTGAAATCATCCAACTCCCTCTCAAGGCAAGAACGTTCAAAAACACCTCCACACGTGCCTTGGAAACTAGGAACTTGGTCTTGATAAGTGATAAATTGAGGTGTATAAGGATTTTCGCTCTGGACCCTTTGGAAGGGTCAGGAGCGAAATTCCTAATCTTGGCCAAAATCTTGACTTCATTTTCACATTTTTCCATCCAAACAAGTGTTTTGCCCTCAAAGATGCCTGGGAACGAGTTGGTTCTAAGTTTGGGTCAAACTAAAATGTCTTATGGAGAATTTCGCTCTGGACCCTTTGGAAGGTTCAGGAGCGAAATTCGCTTTGGACCCTCTGGAAGGGTCAGGAGCGAAACTTGACATTTTAGACTCTCCATCAGGATCATTTTATGGAATATAACATTTAAGTATAAGAAAGCAGAAAGATGATTCTTTAGTTTTCCAGACTTAGCCAAATTTCAAGATCAGGACATTCCAGACTTCGCCAAATTTCAGGGCATTTGAAGGTCAGGATGACATTTCAGACTTCATCACTCACCAACTCGACCTAGCTCGGACTTTCAAGAATGATACCCACTCACAAAGCAAGACACAATTAGCAACGAGAGCAAAACCAGGCCCTAAGGAAGACTCTCAAAGAAACCCTAATTCTGGGGCCCTGTGGACTCACCCTGGCTCAAGCAAAGCCTACCATCCTATTGATCCCCTGGCGACACTCAAAATGCAAAGGCTAACAGACAAACCCTAAAAGACCTAGAAAACAAACCCTAGAAAGCAAAAAGCAGGGGTCCCCATTTGCAATGGGGCGATGTGTGAATACGTCACAACAGATCCTCTCTAGGGACAAGACCTATAATGAGATTTTCGCTCAGGACCCTTTGGAAGGGTCAGGAGCGAATTTCTTTCTTTAGGTTGAATTCTTCCTTCCTTTCACTTCAATTTGCATTGATTTTACCTTTCGATCCTTCTCTCATGAAGACATCACTTATTTGACCCTCAAAATGGCCTAAAAGAAGGACTTCACTTTGGACCTTGGGCAAGGTACAGGCCTCAAGAAAAATTCGCTCTTGACCCTTTGGAAGGGTTAGGAGCGAAATTTGCATTTTACTCAATTTTCCCTCATAGAACTTCATCTCTCACCCTTACCTTATCAAGATCAAGTCAGTTGCCTTCAAAATTGCTTAGAGATGGCTTTTGCTCAAGGACCTGGGCAAAATATTAGACCTTCTAGGAATTTCGCTTTGGACCCTTTGGAAGGGTCAGGAGCGAAATTTACATTTTAGCTCAAATTTCATCATCTCTTTGCCTTAAATCACTTCTCAAGGCAAGAATACATTAATCTTCCCTCAACTATGCCATTGGAACAAAGATCTTGGCCTCAAACATGGAGCAAAATAGAGGTTTAAGGAATTTTGCTCTGGACCATTTGGAAGGGTCAGGAGCGAAATTTGCATTCATGGCTCAAATTCATCGTTGCCTTCACCTCAACTCACTTCTTAGGGCAAGAATATATCAATCCTCCCTCAACTATGTCCTAGGAACAAAAACTTTGATTTGAACAAGGAGGAAATATGTGTTTTTAGGAGAATTCGCTTTGGACCCTTTGGAAGGGTCAGGAGCGAAATTCTTCCTAGGCTCAATTCATCTTCCATTCATCCTTTTTTTGCCTTGAATTTCACTTACTACACCTCCTCTTATCACCATCAAGTCAATTCGCTATCAAAACAAGGCTCCCTTAGTGCACTAGTTGAAAATGAGAGTCTTTCTAGGAATTTCGCTCTGGACCCTTTGGAAGGGTCAAGAGTGAAATTTGCATTTCTAGGCTCAATTCACATCCAGTTTGCCTTGGACTTGCCCATTCTCCTTTATCTTATCATATTCAAGCTAACTTGCTCTCAAAGTGGTGTCCATTTCAACGTTTTTGGTAAGGAAATAAGCTATCCTAAGGATTTCGCTCTTGACCCTTCAAAGGGTCAGGAGTGAAATTCATGTTTTAGGCTCAATCCACATCCAATTTGCCATAGCTTTGCTTTAAACTTGATCTTTGATCCTTTTCTCTCCATGATCTTGCAAATTTGCCCTCACTTTTGCTCAGGATGACAACTATTCAATGAATTTGGTGAAGAACTAGGTCTTTTAGGGAATTTCGCTCTGGACCCTTTGGAAGGGATAGGAGCAAAATTTGCAATTATGCCCAAATTATTGACCTTCTCATTACTTGACTTTATTGCACACATCAATACTCTCTCAATAACGCCCTAGGGACAAGGTTTATAAAGCAAATTAGGACCAAGAAGAGAGATGCAAGGAAATTCGCTCTGGACCCTTTGGAAGGGTCAGGAGTGAAATTGGCCTAATTGCTCAAATTCTTAACATTTAGTGACCATGACCTACTCAAATGCATGTCTAAGGGCGCCTCTAAGTTCAATCAACCTCAATTAATGCTATGGAACCTAAGCTTGATGCAAATTAGGGAGATCCAAGGAGATTCGCTCTGGAGCCTTTGGAAGGGTCAAGAGTGAAATTGAGGAATTAGCTTTAAATATCACTCAAACATTCACACTTACCCTTGCTCATATTGTCCTTGCTTTAGATCATGCTAACAAATCACCCTAAAGAAGCACCTAGCTCAAAATGCTGGATCACAAGCACATCCTGACAACTTCGCCCAGGTACCCTTGGAAGGATGAGACCTAAAGAGGAATTTCGCTTTGGACCCTTTGGAAGGGTCAGGAGAGAAATTTGTCTTTTAGGCTCAAATCTTGACCTTTTCCCCAAATTTCCATGTCTAAGCTTATCCAAGGTGTCTCCAAAGGTGAACTCAAGCTTATTTCCCCCCAATCCATGCCTTAAAGTGAAAGTTTTGTCTAGAATAGGAGTCAAAACGGAGCTAAGGAAGATTTCGCTCTGGACCCTTTGGAAGGGTCAAGAGTGAAATTTGCAAAAATGCTCAAATTCTTGACCTTTCTCCAAATTTCCAAGTCTAGACTTGATCATTAGGGGTTTTCTAAGGGCAAAATAAGTCAATTTTATACCAATCAATGCCTAGAGGACAAGAACTCATCATCCATTGACTTGACCAACTCAAACCTTCAAAGGGAAAATCCTTGATGATACTCACTCACAAACTTTTATTCACTTCCTTCACTTAGAGACATAGGTCTCAGAAGGCAAGAACTCCTGACACAAAGACTCGACCCTCGAAGCAAGACTCGGGCCTAATCAAGAGGAAGCTCTCAACAGATACCTTGACTTGGACCACCTACTTACCCATTCGAGCCCAAGTAGACCATCCCATCCTAACGAGCCCTTTGGCGACCCTTCAATGCAAAGACTAATAACCAAGAACCTAAAAGACTAAGCCGGGAAGACTAATCTTTGAAAGTAAAAAGTAGGGGTCCCCATTTGCCAAGGGGCGATGTGTGAATACGTTACAACAGGTATGAGCAGAAAAACATTGCAATTTTTTCTGAATTTTCTCTTTGACCAGCATTGACTTCAAGTAGTGGAGGATGTCATAAAAACAAATCAAGCCTCTTCTTGTAGTGGCGGCTAGCTTAGACCTCTTTCAAAATTCAAGGAATGATGATGGGGCAGTTGGAATGAACATGGTACTCACAATCCCAATAAAATATTTAAACCCTTATTTGCAGATTCTCAAATATACGATGCTCCATAAACATCCAAGTTTTCTGAATTTTGAATTCCTCCAGAATTTCCACAACATCAAACTCTTGAGTTCTTTCATTTTATTAGATTAAGAGTGGCGGCCAAAAGCAATGATAATTGATACCTCAAATTGTTTACTCTGCCATTCTTATTGATATGGCATCTTCAAAGGTGTACAACAACCCTTATTTTTAAATTTTAATTTATTCTGGAATTTTTTCAATCGCAGAAATAACCAACTAGTAATAATAGTTTTTTCTTATATAATTTTCTGATTTGCTAAATTGCAAATTCTTACAAGCTTGCACATTCTACCCATGGGCTCAAATTTGACTTTTGTATGAAGCCAACTGAAGAACCAGAAGACTTTTGCCTTCCGATTTCTGCTGATCCTAGAGGGCATTCGTCCTCTTCATAATCATTGGGCCATGTTTCTCACAAGGGTTTCTCCAAAATGTGCAATGATAGAATGAATCATTTTTCTTCAATATTTTCCTTCTGTGCTTTTTACAGCAACCGCAAAAAGTAATTATTACTTTTTATTTTATCTTGAATGTTCATCCCCTTTTTATTTTTAATTATTAATTACCTTTTAGGTAATCAATATTCATTTTATTTGAACATTCAATATTTTCACTTTATTCTTTTTATTTGCCTTTTTTCTAAAGAACTATAATAATTGAGTGTCCTTTTTAACATTACAACTTAGGCGCTTGTTGAAAAATTGGTAAGTTATTATATTATTCCCCTACAAATTCCCCCTTCAGTCTATGGGAAATACAGATAGGTTGTTGGTCCCACCCATTTGACTTGGTTCGAAAAAGGGGACATTACAGTACCATCCAATTTGTGCTGGGAAGAGCTGTGAGAGGGTTTGAAAATTATTTGAGGCTGTGTATATTGTTTCTTAATGGCAGGGTGACTCCTTTGGAAGGATTTTCTGAGCTGTTTGTTGTTAGCACAAATTACTAGGAGGGCCGTGCCACATACCTGGAGCGCCTAGAGCTAGGCGTGAGACTACTTCTTCCTAGGCGCTGCCCTTTGAATGTTATCTCATTGCTGTTTGGGGGCGTTTTGACATTTGGTGACCCTTGGTGACGTACAGAGTTGGCTGTGACTGAAAATTCATGACAGACCTGCAACTTGTCCTATCCTGTCAATTTTAAGGCTGTTTGGTGATAGCTGGGTAATTGTGGTGCTGTTTAGTACCCTTTGGTGGTATCATATGCAAGATTGGAGGGTGAATGACCTGCAAATTATGAACAACAGACCTGCAACAATTCCTCAATGACATGTCAGACCTGCAACACTTAACTTCATCTCTGTTTCAAGGTATTTTCATGTGAGTGTTTCATATCTATGTCTATATCATGTATTGGAAGCATTAGAATTTCTTAAAGAAGAGATTCCATAAGAAGAAATCTCCAGATTACCCGTAGGGAAATTTCTTGAAGAAAAGACCTAATAAGTTTTGCACCTGAACCCCAGAAGGGGTGCACGGTTTAGCAAATGTAGAAGAAGACCCACTGAATGTAGAAAGATTTTGGAAAAGATTCCCTTTTCCCAAAGGTGGAGAGGACCAATGGACCTGAGAGTGGAAGCCAAAGGAGAACCACGAGAATATGAAGAGGCACTATCTAATGAGACCTCAGAAAGATTGTCCTCATTAGAGTCAGAATCAATCGCCTAGTGTGGCAGTTCAATCCCTTTCCACCAAGTGGCCTGCCACAGAGCCATGCCAATGAATCAGGTGACAATACTTGGACAATTTGACTCCACATGGTATGCCTTTAAATTACTTTCCCTTGATAAGTAGAAAAAAAATGAATTTGGACAATCTCGAGTCCATATGGTAGTGACAGTTCTATTAAAAATGCATTTTTTAAAGAAGTGTTGCATGTTTCAGATATGTGTCTCAACCTACTTTTCCTCTATTGCATAATCGACACTAACAACAAGGTTGTGTTTAAGTGTAGGAAATGGGTTGTGAATGTATAGACAACAAATTAAATAAACTTGCATCAGGATATTGTGATGAAGTTGACCAGATGTACAAAACATGGCAAGTGAGATTCAGCAAGCAAAACGACAAAATTCATGGCAATGGTTGCAAAGCTGGATAAGACAATTACTCTTTGACAGCATAGACTTGGGCTCACAATCTATGGATCAATCGGACTTGATTGCCAAAAACATGGTTTAAGCCTTTAAGAACTACATTTTGCAGATGATGTTATGTTGCTAGATTATGAAAATACGTAATATGCTAAATTAGTTTTGTTGTTTTAATTATCAGCTCAGGTAGTGTGAGTTACATGGTGGCTGTAAACAGTAAACCAATGGCTATGTCTTAATCTACAAGTTTTGCCTTAAAAATAACACATCTTCTGTAGAGGTAAAGGTGCTGATTTTATGACAAGGCTTCCATTTACTGCTATTGAATGGAATACCACCTTTGAAAAAAAAGAGAAAATTTCATATTCTTATGCAATCATTCTGTGTATTAATTGTGATTCCTGTCATTTACTTGTACTACACATTTTGGTAATGTAGTTCAAGTATTGATCATCTTGTTCTGTTGCATTTGCAAAGTTGGGTTAGGCTTGAATATAGTTGAAGTCAAACATTAATTATCAAGGCTGTCATAACAAGATGGAAGCATAGGAGTAAATGGGTAAACTGGTAGAAGTGATAATTCACACAAAGACAGAAGGTCAACTTACGCAAGGGCTTAGGTATTTGTCCAAACTTCCAGATCAAGGGTATGTCAGAGAAACAGCAGTAAAGAACCAAGTACTTGTAGAATCCATCTAGTGTATCTTGGCTATAACTGAAGAGATTGATCGAGTATGGATAATCTGGCTAGATTGATCGAGTATGGATCTATATAACCTTCAAGATCTCTGTGTTAAAAGAAACCATGAATACAAAGGCAACAAATCCATTTGTCATACAGAAAAGGGTGTTGTCAGGAGGAAGAGGAATTAAGTAAAGGCTGATGCCAAAATTGAAGAGACTAATACTGCTGAGAAATCAGATGATTGGTGAGATGGAATAACAAGATTGGAGAAAGTTGCTCTGAGAAGCTGTTAACTCTAAATATCCATCAAAACAATCTTGGAGCCTACGCAAAAGTTGATTTCAAGGTGTAATCCAAAGTTGAAGCAGGAATGAATGAAGAGACCAACAAATTCAACTTACTTAAGGGGATAGTTTTTCATTCAAAGGAGAAGAGGGGGCTAAAGTTGCCAAGGAAGGAAGTACATGCCTTGTTGATCAAGTTGGGTCAGAGGTTGGTGTGGAGGACCAAGTCAACTGAGTCCCCTCAAATTGAGGTAAGCCTTTATTCTGAGATGGTATCTGATGAATTTTTTATAGAAAAGACGTGAATGAGAGCAATATTCAAGGTATCAAACAATTGCTATCGGAAGACATCAAAATAAGGATTTGGATAAGTGATTACAACTAAAACACTAAAATAAGGAAAGTAAAATTAGAAGGGGTGCAATTACCATTTGAAGATTGAATAGAATCCAAAAAATATATGATTTAAAAATTGGATGGATCAAAGAATTGAATTGTCTTCCTAATGATTATCATTGAAAGATAGGATGGGATCAAAAAAGTGATTTCTAGGTACAAAAGTAATGCATTCAGCTCCATGTAAACAGGCCAAGGAGGAGCCATATGCTTGCAACGTATGAACTATTGATGCATGATCTTTTATACTCTTACAATGGTTGTCCACTTCAGAGTTACCATTCTTAGTACCTGTTGACGTGTATTTTATACACAATCATACACAGAATAAAATACCCAAAGGCATCTTATCCTCTTGAATAAAGTCGCTAACTGCTGAAGATTTCGCAAGAAGGATCAGTTAGGATGACTCCAATGTTCTTGTAAGTAGGGTCTCTACGTGTGGATAAGCACCAGTGGTCGTTGTGATTTGCTGTGTCCTCAAGGGGCCTTACGTTGCCGAAGATTTTGCTAAACTAAACAAGCTTTCCAAAAAAATAACAAAAGGATAGGGTTGCAAAAGGTCTAATCTAGTCTAACCCTAAGAATAACTTGATGTGGACTATACTTGGTGAGATTCAACCAATTTCAACATTGCCATAAAGTAACAACTCAATTGAAATTGATGTGATCTTCTAAGGTAACAAATGATTTTTCAATACATCACAGATCAAAGACACTGCCACGAAGGTACATATCCAAAATACAACAATGATTGAAGGTTAAGTGATTCAAGTATTCTCCAGTTGACCACGCAAGGCGTTCCTACAATCAGCAAGAAGCTAGTGGTTTGGAAAACGAATCCTACCAAAGATCAAGTCCAACACTTTGTCCTTCGAATTAACACACTACCTTGATTGAGAATGATTCAAGGAAAATGAACAACCATGAAGATAACCAAGAGAATTGCAACAAAACACCATAACTTCAATATTTCATTGATTCCAAAGTCATCATGTACAACAATTGTTTGAATTCTTTCCTCAAAACTCAATCTTGCTACAAAAGTAAATTGCTTCTAAACTCTAATCTCTCTAATACATCAATAATCTAATCTTCTTCTTACATCTCACTCTTAAAATGAAATGAAATGAGAGTATAAATAGCATCCTCAATTACAATGAATGGTCCAGATCGAAAAGCAGATCAATGGTCAAGATCATGACACCTAAACCTTAATTAGGGTTTTATTACAAAAGTTCCCCTTTTATTGCACAACATTAAATGCATAGCCAATTATTAAATCTGGCACGAAAATCTAGGAGACATAGACCAATGACAATTAAGGTGCCACGTCATCTATAACAACCTCTCATCTAGAATCTTATTCCCTTTCCAATGCTCCTTTTTAGCATATGCAATGAATCTTGATACGATTCCCTCGATCTCAGCAATTGGAATCTCGGGAAGATTCTTCATTCTTTCTTCCAAGTGGATGACCTGATCAAATGCATCTAGAAGAGCTGCGTCCCATGTAAGTTCAAGTTCCTTAGTCTTTTCAATCAGGAGCATGGTAGCAAACATCTGGTCCTGTTGCTCATCTGTGATATTAGCGTCCTTGCAAAAGATGACCTTGATTCTATCTTCTAATTCCTGCAAATCCACATCTGTCTCAACTTCGATCCTCCTGCCAAGAATGGTACGTAGTACCTCAAATACTCTGTCCTGGATAGAGTTGATCACCTCCTCAACATGACTGCATCTAGTACTGATGTCCTCAAAGAGAACTTCCTTCATCTGGAGTAAGGTTGACCACTGAAGTAAACTGTGAGGTCCTCCATCCATAATTTTTTCCTGCGCTGAGACCTTCCTCGATGTTTGTCTAATTACTTTCAAGACAGGAATGATAACATCCTTGGTATGAGCAAAAGCGGCTACCGTTATCATCAAATTGTGGATGATCTCAAGAACCTGAATAGCCCTATGAATAGTCTTCATCATCCTTGTTGCAAATTCTACGGCAACTGTATGAGATTTATCCATCCAAGTACTCATACGCTGGACCATACTCCTGAATCTCTCTGCCTCACCAATTGATTGAAGGGGAAGTGCCTGTATAGGTGATCTTGCTGGATCCTGACGTCCTAAAGGCTGATTGAGATGGCTGAAATATGTTCTCCATGCACCGACCTCCCACTCAAGCTTTCTACTCTTCTCCATTTCTTCTCTAAGCTTGTCCTTCAATGCCTCAAAGGAATCTGTGGCATCATCTAGTGTCTGCTCAGCTGTGGATGGACCTAGCTCAAATGTCTCTACATCATATTCCTCTGCTAGGATCTCACCTTCATACTTGTCTACTGCCGGTGTAGCTATCTGTAATTTTCTGGATCCAGTCTCATCTCTAATCATCTTGGACATCTTGGTAGCCTTTCTCTTTTCTGTCACTTCCTGGGAATGTCCAACAAGGCTCTCTAAATCAATCACATTGTCTTCGTCCTCGATCACAATCACCTTCGTTAATCTTTCCTTCAACCAATCTGGGATGGCTGATCTTGTCTCTTTGACCTGTATTTCCTTATGCAATATTTCTTCTTCTCTGTGAGGAGATGTTACTTCGTCATTATTCTTGTCTTCATGTAACTCATAATCTTGGAGAGATCCACTTGGCGACCCTTGAGGTACCTGTCCTTCTTTATCATTCTGAACCATCGACTCCATAGACTCTTCCACTTCAAGTGTCCTTTTCTCTTGTCGAGAAGATGTACCGGATGAACGATCTCGGCTGGCCTCTTGTTTCTTCTTGGAAGATTCTCTCTTTCCAGGTCTCTCTTTCCTCTTCGAGCCTCTTGGATGGAGATCGCCTTCACTTGCACTTCGAAGGTTGCCTTCATTTGCATTTCTGGGATTAGGATTACCTTCGCTTACACTAGCTCCACCTTCGGCTGGTTTCTCTTCCAAAGTGAAAGTCATAGCTATGCCTTGCTCTCTCAACTTCTGATGCTGCACATCAACCCATCTGCGAGTACAAGACAAGACTGGAGCCATCACAACATCTAGATCCACGACCTCGGGCTCATTCCAATCTAACCTTATTGACTTGCTTTCTTGATCATAGGATGACTGGAGATGTCTGCCACTGTCCTGAGCTTGGTCGGCCACTCTGTAAATCTTGCATTTCCTGATGAAATCCAAAGGCAATCTAGAATGCATCTTTCTTTTCACTTCAAGATCGTCTAAGAGATTCATCATAAAATCTTCAATCTGAAACTCATGCTTAAACTTCCTATCGACTATCTCCTCTATATATCCATGTGGATCAAAGCTCTCCCTCAAAGCAAAGAATGAAAAAGAATACAAAGCTAACTCCTTCTCTGCGTCATCCATGGCTAAAGCATTAGGACATACCTCAACTGAATTGCCCAATACGATAGGTACCAGAACTCCATTTCCATGTCTGTGTCTGAATGCCTTCGCATAAGCTGCCAACTGTCTTGTTACCTCAAGTAACACTATTCTGTCTGTCGGATATCTCGGCAACATGTATGGAGGTGAAGGACATCCATGAACTCTGATATAAGTAAACTTCGGAAATTGGATAAACCAAGCACCGTAACTCTTTACTAGTTCCCGTGCATCCTGAGATAATCTGTTGTGAATCCCGCCTTGCAACGTCCTTGTGATGTTCATAGTGAAGGTATCATTAACTAACTTGTAGTTGCTTCCTGGCGGATGATGCAAGTGAACATAGGAATCACAAACTCTGACCTCGCCGGGTCCTCTTCCAATCATTCCTCTGTGAGGTAGTCCTGCGTACTTGAAGCTCCTGATCAAGGCATAGATGACATATGAACTCATGTGGAAGGACTTGGTAGCTTTGAGTCTCCTCAACTGTACGTCCAAGCAATGGCTAATCATTCTAGCCCAATGAATTGTTCCTTTACCCTGAACTATCACCTGGATGAAGTAGAACATCCATTTTTCAAAGTAAAAAGCTTGAGGTGCACTTGTGACTCGGTTGAGCATTGTAATCAAATCTCTGTACTCCTCCTGGAAATCAATCCTGTGTGGTGTGTTCGGTACCTTGCTCAGGCGAGGACGACTCTTGAGTAACCAGTTCTTGTTAATGATGCTTAGGCAAGCATCTGGATCATCTTCGTACATGGACCTGGCTCCTTCTATGCTCTTGTAAATCATATCTCTGTGCTCTGGAAGATGGAAAGCCTCACTTATAGCTTCCTCTGAAAGATAAGCTAAAGTGTTTCCTTCCTTGGACACGATCGTTCTGGATTGAGGATCATAATGACGAGCACACTCGATCATCAACTCATGGCACTGTACTGCTGGAGGGAAGCCGGCCGCCTTAATGATGCCACTTTCAATTATCCTCCGGGCGACAGGTGATGGCTTGCCAATGTAAGGGACCTCTCGAAATTTCTTTGTACTGAAGTTGCCCAAGTTGGTATCTCCAATGTTGCTCCATTTAGACACGATCTTGGTCTCCACCTCTTCGGTCTTTTGATCTTCCTTCATGAGAGCTGGACGACTGGTGGATGCTCCCGCCTTCGGGGTCACCATACCTACACAACATTTCATAATAAGAACTAGATTTCGCAATGTATAACATAGATTAGATTAAAGATTAATTTTAGGAAACTTCATGATAAGTCTTTGAGTTATCATTTCCTAAAAACGATTGAGCTACTGGAATAAAATTCAAAATTCAAAATTTGAAGCTATGACGATCAACATTCAAAACTCAAGGGATCCCATCGCCATACCTCACTTGAGAGCTTAACTCTAAAATGCAAAACAAGAAAATTCGCCTAGGCAACAATCGAAATTTGGTGACTTCAACGTGATCTCTCTCAAGCTATCAACTTCGCCACCTTTGGGATGCCTTTGACGTGATCTTTTAATATCTTTGGCGAGTTCGCCTTACTTTAACTTCAAGTTTGCACTCCCTTTCAATGATGCTTCGAACTACTTCCTTGGAATGGAAATTCGCTCCACTTGAATACCAATCGCACTTCTCCAAAATCGCATATGAAAGATGATAAAATGATAATGTGAAAATGAAAATTTTCACCCTCCTTTTATAAGCGCTCACCTCTCATTTACCTCTAGGCCGACTTTTATAATATAGCAATTAAAAACAAATTTTAAATAAAAAACAAGGCCGACTTTTGTAAAATATATCCAAGCGCTCCAATTTTTATAATAATAAATTAATTAATTGCCTTTATAATTAATTTTTTCGATTTTTAAATAGGCAAAATTAATTAATTAAATATCCAAGCGCCATTTTTTATTATATAAAATAATAATTAATTAATTAAATGCCATCGTTTTTTAATTAATAAACTCAATTTTTTAAAAGGCAAAAAATTAATTAATTAATGTTTTAGCGCAATTTTTAAATGCTACTTAATTGAATTTTCAAACTTATCGATTTTTAGCATTTAATAAAAATTCAAAAAAAATGTTTAGTGCCAAAATTGGAGGAGGGAAAGATGCAAACCATTATCGCCCTGGTCCCTGACTGAGGGACTGGAGCGAATTACCATTTTGATCTTGATTCTTGTGCCTTCGACGTTTGAAACCATCATCTCCATGTTGAAAGTGGCATGTTTACAAGGAACTTCGAACTTGAGTGACTTGATTTTGTAAATGAATGCCTCCTGGGGTGATATCGCCCTGGTCCCTTGGTGAGGGACAGGAGCGATCTTGGTGTTTTCTCCTTGATCTTGCTTCTTTAACCACCAATCTTCATTATATGGCAAGTAATGATGTTATCCTTTCGTTCCATGCTTGTTCTATTCGTTTTTAACAAGGCACTTTAGATGTTTAGATGGATTTCGCCCTGGTCCCTTGGTGAGGGACAGGAGCGATCCTTGTATCTTAGCCTAAATTTGTCGTTTTGTAACCTTTGTTCCTCGTTCATTGCCTTCCAAACGATATCCTTGATCTTATGTATCCTTGCCTTGTCATGATTCTGAAGGAAAATGAATGATCTTGTGAAAATCGCCCTGGTCCTTGACTGAAGGACAGGAGCGATATAATCTCCTTAGCTCAATTGATCACCTTTTGACGTTAGATTTCTTGCATATCATCTTCTTAAGATACCTTTGATACTTTGCAACCGCGCATAACCTTGACTTGGAATGATTTTTGAAGGAATTGGCCAATATGGTAAATATCGCCCTGGTCCCTGACTGAGGGACAGGAGCGAATTTGGGCATCCTGGGCTCATCATTGTTCTTGCCAACTTGCAATCACTTTCACTATGAAGAATGAGGTCCTTTGATCTCTTTTGGCCACTTGAAACTTGATAAACCTTCAAAACTTAGGCCTTCATGAAGATTTCGCTCTGGTCCCTGGGAGGGGGACGGGAGCTACACTGAATTTCGCCCTGGTCCTTGACTGAAGGACAGGAGCGAACTTGGGCTTTTAGTGCAAAAATCTTCATCATATTAACTTGCAATTGTCTTTAAAGTGCAAAACAATGTCTTTTACTCCCTTTCAAACATTTAAAATGTGAATGGCAACTTAAATTTGGCCTCATTTGAAAATTTCGCTCTGGTCCCTGCCTGAGGGACAGGAGCGAATTTAGGCATTTTAGTGCAAATCCTTTATCTTTGGCGATCTTCATAACTTCGTCCTTCGTCAAGACGCTTCAAAATGTCCTTGCCTCCATGCATCCTGACTTGGAGTGGTTTGAACTTGAGTGGAAGGCAAATTAACTAACATTTCGCCCTGGTCCCTGGCTGAGGGACAAGAGCGAATTTTCATGTGCAAGCTCAATTATACTTTGCCAACCCCAAAATTTATCTTCAACGATCTTGTTGTGCATCCCTTCATTCATCCATGGCTTGGAATTCATTCAAACTTGGCGAGAAATTGACCTAAGGCAAAATCGCTCTGGTCCCTGACTGAGGGACAGGAGCGCCTAGGTCAATTTTGGAGTTCATTAGGTGTCTTGCAATCTTCAATATGTATTCAACGGGTTCATTTCACCTTCCTTTCTTGCCTCAAACCCAAAACTTGCTTGCTTTTTGCTCGAAACATGTCTCATGAGGAATTTCGCTCTGGTCCCTGGGAGAGGGACGGGATCTACACTGAATTTTGCCCTAGTCCCTGACTGAGGGACAGGAGCGAACTTTGCATTTTTGGTTCGTTTTCCTTCACGAAGGCATTTCAAATTATATTCAATTGATAAAACATATCTCCTTTGATCTCTTCAAATCGTCAAGTTGTTTAAATCCTGCAAGGACAAGGCAATGTTTGGTTTTGAGCTCCGGTCCTCCACTGAGGGACAGGAGCGATTTTCATTCCTGGGGCATCTCCGTGCTCATGAAATTCTTCAAATTATATTCAACGGAAAGATCATGCCTCCCTTTACCACTTCCACTCGAAAAATCATCTTGATCCTGCAGGGACAGTAAGATTTTTGAAAACGAGCTCCGGTCCTTCATTGAGGGACAGGAGCGATTTTGCTCCTACAGGCCAAAATATCATGATTTCGGGATTTTGATCACTTCACAAGGTAAAAACAAGTCATTTCCAATGCCCGGGATCAAATGTCAAAATTTTCAAAATTTTGTCAAAATCATTCAATTGGACAAAATTCGCAATTTCATCATTCATACTTAGACAAATTTAGACTCTTCATTCAAAATTCCAATTGAAAATAGACCAACTCACTTAGCCTCTGGCGAATTCACTTTATTCAAAATTGCATCCTACGAAAGGAAGCTCAAAAAAAAAGCTCTCAAGACTGACTGGACTTTGGCCTGAAAACGACAAAACAGAAACCCTAAGGCTTGACCCTAAATCTAGACAACTGACAAACTACCAAAACCCTAAAAAGCAGAGCGAAAGGCGAGCAACAACGAGCAAAAAAAGAGGGGGTCCCCATTTAAATGGGGCGATGTGTGAAATGGTCACAACAGTACCCAAGACTCAGAGCTGAATGTAGACTTTGAGCTGTAATCCTTAGCTTCTTAAAATTACGAGGCAGTGATATATTTGTAGTGGATCCTATTGCATAACTCTATCTGTTTGGAAAGTGAACTTCTATCTAGGTGTGGTGAGGAGATGAATGATACATCCTCATCTATTGTAATAAAATGTTGTGTTGAAAACCATGACTTTTGTGTTTTAAGTTTTTCTTCTAACTTCTTGATGTCAGAAAAGAAAAAATCTAGATCAAGTTTTCTTTGCAATTTACATGGGATGGAAAACAAGAATATAATTTATTTGGAAAGAGAAGGATGATATTGGGATGCCATTTATAAGGCAGTGACTGTCTGTGAGTGTGTTCTCTATGATAAAATTATGTTCCCAAGTAAACATCATGGAATGCTTAAGTTGATGCTGTATTATTTATTCTCCATTTCACACATTTGACAAAAACTATTTTGAGGGCAGGAACTCTTAAATAGGGTGGCAACTATTTTCCTTAAGCTTATAGAAGGAACTGAAACCTTCATCATAATGAGCATGACTTCTAGGCTTTATCTTGTCATGCATGTCATTTTCTTTGTATCCCACTACAAATATTGCTTGTTGGTCGATAACTCCCATGCATTACCTTTCAGTGTAAAATATATTTTGTATTGCTTCTTCTTCAGTGCTACTTAAGCTCTGTGGTAGTAAATGCTCATTTAGAAGGCCTCTTAAATTTACTCTCTATATGGGATTTTATGTTCAGGAGAATTTAAGATTGTTTTATTGGTTGTAACCTTATTTCGTAAGGCATCTTCTGGTGGTTTTTCTGAATAAGTTTCAACTAATTTCAGTACAGGTAATAGCTAATTGTGAAAGTTGGGTTTCATCAGGTTATAGAAAAACCAATGGACTTGGGTACAATAAAGAGACAGATGGATGCAAAGGATGGTACTAGCTACAATAATGTTCGTGATATTTGTGAAGATGTGAGGCTGGTATTTAAAAATGCAATGACTTACAATGATGAGACGCATGACGTTTATGTAATGGCAAAAACTCTCTCTCAAAAGTTTGAAAAGAAATGGAATGCTTTCTTGCCTAAAGTTGTGGAAGAGGTTCGTTCTTTGAAAATTCAGCAGTTTTTTGTTCATTATTATGTTAAATATGCCATCTATGTTTTCCTAGCATGTATGTAACCTGATAGTGGATACCAACATGATAAGTAAATTTAATGTGAAGCCTAAATCAAAATTTCTTGGGTCCCATTATAATCTGAATTACAATTAATCAGCAGGAACAACTTGGAATTTGTTAATCTTCAGTTTGAAATGCCTACAGGAAACAAAGAGAAAGCAAGAAGAAGGAGATGGAAACTTGAGAGAAAATTCTGGCATACAAGTTGCACAGGAGGCTGCTGCTGAGAAAATTGCCAGTGAGATAAGCTATGAGGTATGCATGTTGATACCCAATTTGTTTCTCTACTGGAGTGTATATCAGGAAGGCTCAGAAAGGAACCCAAGTTGGGAGATAACTTTTGAGATCACAAATTTATTGAGAATAGTAGATCCATTAAATTTGAATGTGTTACTGCTTATTGAATATCCTTTTGGTTGTCATGTTTGGCATTGATTTTCTTTTCCAAATAACACAGATTATTCAAACTTTATCTTTACTGTCAATGGTGGTGTGAAAAGATTTATTAGGTGTGATGGTGTGAAGGAAAATTGCCAAAAATTGAATAATTATTATTTTGATTTCACTCTAACTTGCAGCTAGATGAACTAAATGCGCGTCTAGAGGAACTTAGACAAAAGGTGTCTCCAAAATGCAGGTTTGTTCCCTTTATATCAAGTGAGATTATTTCTTATGTTTTAACAAATAGCTGCCTGTTTTTGTTGTCTGCTGTTTCTAGATTAATTGTCAAAGTTGTCATACCAAAATTATTACAATATTTGTGAGCTAATCTTTTCTATGTCCAGTTAGTTGGGTGTTTTGTATCAATCAATATTTTGTGAAAACGTATTTAGTTTATTTTGTATGGCAAGTAGTGTGTACTACCTCTAGGGAGTTTCTTTGCAGGCCTAATACAGGTGCAAGAAAAGATTTCAATTTGGTAAAATATCTGTTGAGCTTGTTACAATTGGTGGAGTAGCTAATTATAATGTATTTGCCATCATGTTCCCTTATAATGTTAACATGGATGACTCCACAACAGGGTTTATGTTCATTTGCAGACAGATAAGTTTCAGTATTTTAATTGTACATTTAACTTCCAAAATGATTTAATCCTTGATATCAAAATTTCATGTTGAATATAATCTAGATGCCTAGAAGGAAACTTGCTTCAGGTGTTGACAAAAAAAGTTGAAAGAACTTGAGCATCCTCTTATTGGAGGGAGGGTATTGTAAACCATAGATTGCAAACTCTACATGTACTCACTGAGTTGCTGAGCACTCTCAATTTTTTTTGCTCTGTGAGTTCTTACAAGTTTAACTCGTGAGTTTTTTACAAATGCAAGAAAAACAGAGGTAAAGACGTTGATGCAGGCAAAATATTGTTTAAAACATGTTTTTCACACTTTTCTTTTGCTATAAAACCATGCATTTTCTCTTTTCACCCCACTTACATCAAGATTCTTCAAAATCTTTCAGCCATTCTGTCATGTCCCCTCGATCGTTATATATAGCATAAATAAAACAATTATTATTATTAATTAATATAATATTTATCAACGAATAATTATTTGAAAATTATTAAAAATTTATTAAAATTTATTACTAATAATATTCTAAACAACCTCTTCTAAACGACAATATATATATACATGCGACAACCTCTTCTAAACGACAATAACTAACTTACAATATCGTCCATCATCGAACTCAGCATTCTCTAACTATATCGTTTAAAGAAGACATAGTCAGCGACTATCTTATTGCTGGCAATCAACATACAAAGAAAGATGGATATGGAACATAGTTAAGCAATCAATGGAAGAGGAATCAAGAACAATTAAGATATATTCCTAAGTATTATGTGGCAGCTAAATCAGAAGCTAATGTAATGTATGGAGAGGATATAATAGGAATGAAGAGACCCAATGATATTATAACTATCATGGATCAAAATCAATTACACAGTGATTTTATTAATTAATGCAGCACTTTTTATTAACAAACTTCATTAAGTTTCCAACGGATTATTCTCAGGCGAAGGTTGCCACCCTTGGGAGAAGGATGTTCCTTTGAAAAGACACAACCCTTCATTCCGTTGAGGAGATATACATAGCCCACCATCCATTCAAGAAAGGGATCGAACAGGATGAAGATTAAAAACGCGGAAGGCTGTAATAATCAGATCTGATCTATTATTAAGTTACAGGCATAACATCCTTGTTCTCGGTGGTATGCATAGGGGATATGCTTAATACGTATGCTTAATATATGAAGCCTGACAATGTTTTTATGCAGAATTTAATAGTAATATTAATATATGAATAATAAAGTAAAATATTAATAGTAATATTTATAGACTGCAATACAGTCATAGTTAATATCATATGTAGTGGCAGACCAGATCTGATGCATGCCAGATCTGTCTGCCTTTAAAGTCATTAGATAGACTAATAATTAGTGTTTAGGCAATGGTAGTGTTAATAATTTATATAATAGGTAAATTTAATTGATTCATTTATTTATGTATATAAATATAGATATAATGTTTGATCAGACAAATAACAATGTTAGATTGTAAAATCAGTACAACAATGAAATTACTTAAAAATATTCCTTCCATTACTACCAGTAACTAAGGAGAGGTGATGGACTTGTTTCCAAGAGGGGCAGTCTAAATCCAGTCAATAGGTTGTTTCCCAAGAGAGGGTGGGGATCAGCAACCCGAGAACCTTGAGGACAGGGTCCAAAATGGGGTAAGGGCTTGGATCTGTAAACTTTGAGGGAAGCCTAATGAAATTGGTATCAAAGTGCTTGACAACATAGTCATTCTCTTCCTCTTAGACTAGAGTGATGCAAGGGTTAAAGGTCATAATTGTTGAAGTTAATCATCTGAAATTAATTAATGAACAATTTACTTATCAATCAATCAAATCAATAGAATATGGAATTACACACATTTGATTTTTTTTTTTTTGCTGAGCCAGTTTCTTATTTTAACTAATCTAAGTCATATTGAAATAAGATTAATTATGATTAAACAAGGGACATTATACATTCCTCATGTTTCTTGTTTGTCAAATTCTGCCAGCCCTTCTGTTGTGATGTTTTCACACATCGCTCCATTGCAAATGGGGACCCCACTATTTTGCTCATAGGTTAGTTCATTTACTTAGTTTGCTTAGCTTGGCAGTAGTTAGTGTTGTGATGTTTTCACACATCGCCCCATTGCAAATGGGGACCCCCTCTTTTTTCTTCGATTAGGTGTCTTAGTTTGCTTAGCTTGGCAGTAGTTTCTTTAGTCGTTAACCATTGCGAGAGTAAGAGATGTCAGGTTGAGGTCATGTTGCAAAATTGCTAGAGGTTGTATGTAGGTTGTCAATAATGTCAATATGTTGCAAGAATTGCCAAGGTTGTCAGGAGGGAGTTAAGGTGAACGAACTAGGAAATTCCCTTCTAGGCTTTGATTCTGGGAAAATAATGATTTTGAAGGAAATGAAATATTCCTTGTATGATGAAGTCCCTCTCCTGTGCATTTTAATTTTCATCTTTAGGAGAGAGCAAAATTCTAAGGCAATGGACTTGGGCAATCAACCTCCATAAACAAGGAAGGGGTTGCATGCTAACCTCTTCAAACAAAGAAGTCAATAAACTTTAGAGGGCGAAAAAAATATTAAGTTTGAAGGATCAATCAACCATCAAGATAAAAAAGAAAGAAATTTTCAACGTCCAAAATCAAGCAAGAGCCTGTGGATAAACTTAGGTTGATAGGAAGTTTGTAAGTGAGTGCCTGCGGATCAACTTAGGTTGATAGGAAGTTTCCAAGTGAGTGCTTGTGCGACAACCTAGGTTGATTGGAAGCAAAATCGCCTTAGTCAAATTTAACCTCCCACAAGAAAGCAAACGATGCGGATCAACTTAAGTTGATAAGAAAAGAGATGCACACCAACTGAAGTTAATAGAAAGTTGACCTTCTTAAGAAGATGAAAGGGTGTGGATCAACTTAGGTTGATGAGAAAGGTAAGAAGGTAAAAGGTTAACCTCTAAAAACATAGAAGAAGAAATCCACCCATTTACTTCAAGAGATGCAAGATAATTGTGGGGAAGTTAAAGTTTAAATCTACCTATTAGCAAATCGAAGAGGGAAGGAACATGAAGCGAAGTAAGTTTGACAAGTAATGAGGCGAATTTGGAAGATCTCTCATCAAACATCAAGTCAGCTGGGCAGATACAAATGCAAGGCGAATTAAGTAGGAGAAAGTTATAGAAACAAAATGTTTCATTTATTTGCCAAGTCGTCCTTCATGAGAAGGTGGAAGGGTGTGACTTCCCATTCAAGGCTTATATATGAAGGAAGGGAAGCCTTTTTACATGGAAACAAATTTAAATCGAATTATCTCTGCTCTTCTAAGTTCGCACAGCAGCAGGTTATCTAAAATAGCCTCAAGGAGTTTTATCAAACTTGTCTAAGGGAAAAGGAGGAATCCACCAACCTCCATCAAACAAGGTTGTTTCAAATCTGCATCAAAGAAAGACTCAGCGAAATTCGTGCCAAGGACAAAACTCAAAACATTAATTCCAAAAGAGGGGAGTATTGTGAAATTGCCTTACGAAGATACAGATGAAGATTTTCAAACATCAAGTCATGTGGGAGAAGAATCAAAGGGCTGGTCCGTGACCAACGCCTAAATTGATTGAATTCTGATTTCTGGGTGGTGACTAAACTTTATTCATCATTGACTGAAAGATCAAATCGCAGAACTTAATCAATCATTGTAGAAGTTAAGAGAGATGGATATATCTCTGATTTCTGAGTAATAATCAGACTTTTTAGAGTCACAAAAATCAGGTTTTGTAATGCAAAATGAATTACTATCATTCTATCTTCCAGAATTTAACATAAATGATTCTAAGTTTTGATTTTGTAAATCTGAAAGCATTTTTATTTACAAGAAGAAATCAGAACTTGGGAATATTTTTTGAAATTAAGTTTTAAATCGTCCTTCAAATGTTCTAACCATAGTTACAAGACTCAGACTTGGCTCGGACTCGGACTTGGCGCCTGGACTCGGCAAAAATTCGGCCAAGACTCGGCAAATAGAAAAACCCAAGAAATTCAAAGATTTTTTAATGATTTTAAACTTGTTTCATGTATTCTTTAATAAATAAACCTCAAAGACACAATAATCTCATCAAATAGAAGCTACTTTGAACACATACACAAGTTTACATTCATCACATAATTATAAATGCAATATTTAGGCTTGAGCTGAAGGAAATAAGCTAAACTAAATAACACATTAGAAATACAGATAATGTCAAATGTCTACAAAATTCATGGAATATGAAATCCATTTCGTCAAAAGTTCAAAACATATATCAACATAAAAGATAGAGCCTAGAAGTGTAAGGCTCAGAGGAGCCAATATCAGTGATCGCTCAACTCCGCAATTTGAGGCCCAATCAATGCTCACACTCACACTACCACAGACTACTACTTCTAGATCTACGAAATGGAGGTTGAGGATTTGAAGAAGCCTTTCCATTAGTGGCTGCAATTTCTTCCATTTGCTTTCTTTTTAATTCTTTTTTTTAGTTTAAAATCCTCTAATTGAGCTTGCACTTCACGTATAGCCTCAAGGAGTGCTTTTTTGCATGGGTTTGCATCATGGCATTCTATTTGTGCAATGCGATATTTCAACCGGTTAATACCTCCTCCATTATATTTTGTTTTGCAATAAATACATGTTACTTCTCCTTTTTTTGATCTGGGGATGCCATGTTTCCAAGCCTTATCTCGTCTAACTTGGGCACCACTTCCACTACCGTTAGGCTGAGACATTATGCTGCAATATATTATAAATGAAAAAAATCAGCATAATGTCTCTTATTCTAAGTAAGTTAAATTGAAAAATAAATAATAGAAAGAAAAAACAAAACTAGGGTACAAAAAAATGGAAATATGAAGTAAGAAAATAAAAAAACAAAAACAAAACTAATGTACAAAAAAATGGAAATATGAAGTAAGAAAATAAAAAAATAACAAAAAAATGGTACTTACCTATATAGATTTGCTAGAAATCTCTTCCAAATCCTTCTTTAACTCCTTTAAATGCTTGAATGCAAGCTACAAACTTGCACAAACAATCAACAATTGCAATCTCCTCTTCAATCTATTTGCTGGTCTACTCTTCAATGCCTCTATTTTTTTTTGCTCAAAACCCTCTTTTTCTCTCCTCGTGTTCGCAAACAAGAAAAATGACTTTTTAGGGTGAGAGTCAAAATATATTTATCTTTTGTTTCACTTAAAACAAACACATTAATTTTTTTTTGCTTTTTTAATGTTGCTTGGGCTGTAGAGTCTAGGTCTCAAGATTCGGCATGTTTGGCAGACTCGCCGAGTCTGCCCATACCCGACCAGACTAGGCCGAGTCCGAGTCTAGGGTTACCAAGCCTTGGCAGAGGCGACCCACCTCGGGACTCACTGAGTCTTGCCAAGACTCCGTGAGTCTTGTAACTATGGTTCTAACTTCTAGCTTCGTATAGTTGTGTGTCAGAGAAGATACCACTACGAATCAAGGCAACTTGGAGAAGGCGAATTGACATCATAGAGAAAGGCTGAAAGCTTGAAAGTGTATAGATAGAGAGTATCACAACATCAACACATTTGAGCCAAGCCAACAAGGAGATCCACACAATTGAGGTCTAGCTCAACGTTCCAAGGGAAGCACATGCTTCACATTTCAATATCAAGGTGCCATCAACATGATAGAAGATACCTCAAAGATGCATGAAGAGGATATATGTCACATGGATTCCAAAGGATCAAAGTCTACTTTTCAAGACAACGTGTTCCAAATCCACGACAACGAATCCCAAGATCAAAGGAGGTTAAGGAAGAAGATACTTCATGATTCAAAGGTTGAGATTGTGAATGCATCACAAGGAAGAAAATTTCCAAGTTAGAGTAAAGAAGAGTGAATGTGATCAAGGAATGGAGATAGTTTCAGAAGAGGTTGATGTGGCATCTTATTTGCATTCAAGCTAATCAAGTCACTTCCACATCAACAAGTCCAAGTTCAAACCCGATTCATCTCATGGTGGACATGGCGCCTCATCATATACTATTTTATGTACCTAAATTCTAACCTATTCTCTCATTGGTTAGAAATCAAGATGGATATGTGTTGAATTCATTGTAATGATCTTATCGGCCAGAAGGAAGTTTGTTGTAACAAGCCCTAATTAGTGTTTCGATCACGGCCATTGATTGTGAATCAATTTGAGTCATTGAATTGTATTGAGAGCACTATAAAAGGCTCAAATCACCCATTTGTAAAAGGTTAACAAGAGTAGAATAATAGTGGAGTAATAGATAGTAGTTCATAGATAACAATTAAAATAGAAGTTAGATTAGGAGAAGGCAAAGGTTGTTGCCAAGACTTTGTTATAAAGAGCATATGATTTCATTGAAGCTATGGTGAATTTGATGTGTTATTTCAACAAGTTGCATGGTCTCTACTTCTCAATTCATTTTCATGTTATTTAGATGCATGGAAGATCTTTGTGCACGATCAATGGTGAAATTCATATATCCGTACCAGTAGCAATTTGCTAATTGTAAGTTTGCCTTGTGTGGTCAATTGGAATCCTTAAGAGCTTAACTTCAATTGTTATTCACACTTTGATATGCATTGCCTTGATGGTATCCTTGTTAATAGTGATTTGAACATAATTTTGCTCTCCTTAGAAGATCACACTAAGTTTTGTGGAGTTGTTGCTTCATGTGTCAAAGCAAGGCTTAGTCGAGTTTCACTAAAGATTGTCCATCGTTCCTACATTCTTAGGATTAGATTAGATTCCTTAAACCCTATGTCTTTTGCCTTTTTATTTTCCAAGCAAGTAGTTAGAATCTAAACTCCAACAACATCCAAACGTTCAACATTCAAGTATTCAACCTAAGTCCCCTTGGATTACCAGCAGACACATCAAACCATTGAGCTATCCATATGTCATGACCATTGAGTCATCTTGGTTGATCACATCATTTAGCATCCGAGGAGATTTTGATCAAGGGAGGATAGAATACTTTTGGTATTTTATTTTGTGTTTGAACTTTGAAGTGCATAAAAAACATATCAACTGTTAATTTAGTCATTAACCTTTTGCTTGTGAGAGGATACGGTACCTTGTCATCAAGATGTGATCAAGTCAGCATTTCCATGTCTTGGACTAAGATGAGAAAACAACCTTCAGCTATCTACAAAGCTCACCAACTTCAATGTTAATGTTTTCTCCTAAGTGATCTACAAAAGGCCATCTTGTTCGCCATGATTGTACCTCTACCTGATTGTGTGCCGGATTAACAGGTTTATCTACAATTCTCTTAATTGTCCCCTCCTACATGGCACTATCCTGGTCTACCAAGTTTGTCTCGTTTGACATGACTGATGTTCTAACAAGCTTGTTTCTCTGTTCATGAATGTCTGGTTCTCAAGAGTTGTATTGCAGATAAAATAAAGTTAAATTTGGAGCCTATATTGGAGGCTACTGATGACTATGACTGCTCCAAATTATATAATATAAAAGCTATATATGTTTTGCAGAAATATAAAAGCTTTATGATAGCATAAAGCTTTATTATAGAAAGTACTAATATCTATATAGATTATAAATAGGTCTCAAAGGTTACCTTCAAACATGGTTACCAAATCTACCTAATTCCAGACTGTATGGCCTGCATGGATTTGTCTGATTAGGTCTGGTTGAAAATTCCAGATTTCTGAGGTTTTTTGACCTCCCAGATCATTTTTTTGAAACTGGCAAATATGCCTTCAAGAGAAACAGTGTTGAAACCCCCCGAGAATACCTGTGCTAAAATATGTTGGTTTTGAAACAAACTTAGTCTGAACGAACTGCTTAAGTAACACACTGTTTTAACATCCCTGCACCATTTCCCTCACCCGCTCCCCATTCATGTCTAATATTGAGAAAGAAGCATATCTCCTGTGTCTATTGTGGGTTGGCCTGGTTTGTTGGCAGCTTCCCATGTCTGTTGCTAGAATCTGGAAGCTGATAAGATACTGATATTGACAAGCTTGAGTAAGAAGATGTAGCTGCCTCAAAATCTTGTTCAATGCTTTCTTATTCAGTTTAGCCATTGCAAAAGAAGAGTTTGTTTCAGTTGAACTGCTTCCATGAGAATTTTAGATTGCGCTACTTCCAAATTCTCAATCAGGTGATTCTCTGTCTTGCTTTGGTCAGTCTTTGCTTCAAACCATGGTTAGCAGGAGGCAGGAACAGTATGTCATTTCTCAACAAACTAGGAGATGGATAGTTGGACATGGCAAAAATTTATGTACACACACATACTTGCATATATGTGGGTATATACACACACACATACATACTGATACATTCATACATGTGTAGCATGTGTGTGTATATATTTATGTATGTATATATCTATATCTATAGACATATGTGTATGTATGGGCTAATATCCCTTGGAGAGCAAACATTCTCATAGCTCAGTTAAGGACTAACTCACATTGTCTTCAGTGTAGAACAGTTAGATGGAAAAGGCTAAAAGAGGTATGAGAAGAGAGAGTTTGTCTTTTGCACAGCCAGGACAGCGGAAACAGAATTTTTTTTATTATGGAATATAAAGCTTACAACATCCAGACTGAGGTGGAGAATCATCAGATTGAGAATTGGAAGTAATCGTGAAAGCTCAGTTTAAAGTTCTGATGTAAGAACTACAAAAGAAACAAGGTCTGCTTTTGCAAAAGCTAAACTTTATAAGGATGGAAGCAGTACAAAAGAAACAAGCTCTGATTTTATATATTGTATATGTATGTAGATGTAGATATAGATGTAGATGTATATATATGTATATGTATATGTAGATGTGTGTGTACAATGGCTATGCAACTTAATAAAATGTAAAATGTCTAAAAAGAACAAAACAAAATTAAAATTCTGAAGTGCATAAATAGATTTCAATGACAGCAAATTGAAATATTACATTCTAAAGTAATCTTAATATTTGATAATTTGAAATCACCATCATGAAATAAACAATTCAAATTTAAATACAATAAGACTAAGGTTGTAATGGCTCCTTTTGAAATGGGATTATAAAAATAATAATATATTAAAATAGAAAAATAAAATAAAATAAAAATTTAATTTTATCAAAAATCGAGGGGCATGTGGAGAATTATGATTATTGAAGGAAAAAGATATAGAAGAGACCAAACAAGGAGAAATAGGCACTATATGAAGGGTAAATCTTTTATTATTTGATTAATATTCCTTTGGAGCATGAAATTGCAGTTCATTTAACTCGAGGACGAACCTCTCATGGCAGGAATTCAAGAATTAAAACCCACAATTTCTCAAGAGTGATTTCCCACAGAAATCGTCATTGTGCTAAGTTGATTGATCTTCTAATAGATATTATGAAAATAAGAAATCTCAAGTTAATAACTTTTGTTGTTTATCAGCAAATCTGATTGCTATCTTTATGATATGTATGGAAATGAAATCCTAGGCCTGTGGGTGCAAACTAAGATTTGAATTATCCATAGCATGACATTGGAACATGGATAGGTCAGCTACGGTTCTGATAGGAGAGCTTCACATGTGGAGTATGTTCCTTTGTTGCAATAGATTTGAGATTGTGAAGTGTGTGTTTAGGATCTAGGGTTAATGATAGCAAAATGATAGGCTTCAGCAATAACAACAGATTACAGAAAGACAGACGCAACAAGCCAGATCTGGAAGAGAAATACAAAAAGGAGCCTGGACCTGAAAACTGGAGTAGAAAGTGCCAGACATGGGTGTTGGGTGCCTTAGTCTGAAGGTGTCCGAAATTGACAGAGGTGAGCAAAAATACAGTCAGGAGGTTCTGAAATGTTTCCCAGAAATTTAACCCACAACAGCAGGACATGGGTGCCCAGTGAATTGGTCAGATGTAATGCCCCAATTTTTTGTGCCATCTTGTTCTGCGAGCATTGGCCAGTTTTGAGGGTTTTCTGTAAATTTCCTGATGCAGGACAATACCAAGGAGGCCATGGGTCCAGCAAAAGAAATTTTGAACCCATTTGGCTTATAATTAATCATAGATGGAAAAAGCAAATCCACCAATGCATGCATGTAACAGCCTATTACTTGATTCCTAAAATTTTCTTCTCCAATTTCTCTAGCACCAATGTGATGGTCATGGATAGCCTCAACACTTGCATAGAGAAGATGATGCCAGACAAACATTTAGAGACTGCATGTACATACATTCGATTGTGTTCTCATTTCTCCCATTTCCATCTTACAACATATTTATTAAATTTTGTTGGTGCATTTGTATATTCTTTAACTGGCAGTAGTATTGAACCTGGAATTTGGAAAGTATAACAGAGATGGACATGAATGCCCAAAGATTAGATGCTCTTAATACAAGAAATAGGGACTTTTTAGAAAGGACAATAATGATTACTAGTTTGAGCTTTGAATGTGGTCCAATTGTTTTTTGTACGTGATTATATTTAGTTAGTAAAACTGCGGTCCCTATTTCTTTTATCAGGGACATTTAATCTTTGTGCCTTTAAGATTATCCCTGTGAACAAGTCTTTGTTACAGTTTCTTAGTTCCAGGTTCAATATTTCTGGCAGTTTAAAGAGTATTTTGACACACAATTTAGCAAAATTGTACTCGTGGAACAATGGAATCATATCACATATTACAGTCATCACCAAAACCATGTTGTTTGTGTTCACATTATGATGAATCTAGGAAGAACATTGTGAACTAGTGTTCATGAATCCTTATTCCTTTTATATACTTCTGCCATCTAGTAAATGAGTAGATGGCAAAAAGGAGTTTCTTTGGCAAATTTATGAAAGCCCAAAATCTCCAAATTATATGTTCATGTATCCTTATACCTTTTATACAGTTTTTCTGTCTAGTAAATGAGTAGATGCCAAGGAGGAGTTCCTTTGGCGAATGTAATGTATGAAGTTTCTGTTTGTTTACATTCTGAAGCTCAAAATCTCCAAATTATCTTTGATACCGTCCTGATTATTTGTCAGCAGAAATTCAGTACAATATGTTTTTGATTTGATAGTAACTATAAAATATATTGATAATGAAGCAAAAAGTGCAAGAAAGAAGTCTATGACCAGATGTGGGGTGATAAAAAATAAAGACAGGGTTAAACCACCATGCCATTACATAAAAGGCTGCTGTGATTATGAAAGAAAGGAGCTCGAGAGTTGTGAACATCATTCATCTGTATATAATGAATGAGCTAATCAGACAGTAAAGAAACAGAGCTATAAATTATTTTTCCCACAAACAGTGATAACCGTGAAGAGGGTGTGGACTGTTATCCTTGTTCAGAATTTATAACTTCCAGGGGTTAAGAATCACGTGTCCCTGATGTGTTGTAGTCTGTTACCAGTTAGGACCTCTCATAGATAGATTATTGTAGCTTTATCTTTGGTAGACCAAATGGTTTGGAAGGGGTTTCAGCTCCTGTTTTGTTTCAACGTCATGGAGAATCTGTAGAAAGCTAATCTCCATAAGGGTTATTAGAATGATTTCTCCTCATATGCTTATTTTGATTTGTATGGCCTTAGGGTTTTCTTGGGGACGGGCAGCATACTTAGGCCATCTTTTTATTGAGAAATAGCTTGGGATGCACCATAGCCAAGAGGATGCTTAGAATCGCAAGTTGAAGAAGGGAGAGGGAGTGATGTGGGAGAAGCCTAGGGACTACAATGCAGTACAGAGATCCATTAATCTCATTGAAACTTGAATCTGTTTATATCATGTTATCCTATTGGTTGCTACATAATGTATATTAATCAGTCCAAAAATGGTTTAACATAAATTCTGCATAAAACATCCTTGGGATTTCTTTGGTAGAGTACTAGAAGAACTTAAAAGCAATTCAGAAATGCATCTCAAAGATTTTACTATTTATGCAGACCTTTTTAATAAAATGTGTGGATAATGCAACAGGATGATGTCTACAGAAGAGAAGCGACAACTTGGTTCTAGTCTTGGCCAATTACCCCCTGAAGATCTCACGAAGGCACTTCAAATAATTGCTCAGACAAATCCAAATTTCAAACCCACAGAGGTAGAGGTGGAGGTTGATATTGATGCTCAGGTATTCATTCTTCCTTTATCTTCACTTTTTTATGGGGCCTCAAACTTGTTTCTCTTCTTGTAGCTTGTTGATTGAGTTTTGGTGATTTGGCCTTTTATATCCTTAAGCCACATTTTTATTTTATTTGGTCTTGTACAGGATGCTCCAACTTTGTGGCGGTTGCAATATTTTGTGAAAGCTGTACTAGGACTCCAAGAAAAAAATTCCACAGCAAAAGTTCAAGCCAAAACAAAGCGTAAAAGGGAAATATGTGATGCAGTTGAAAAGAATGTACAAAAACGAAGTCGAAAAGCGCTACCATGATTCTCTAATCAGTATTATACTTTTGTAAAGTGGAGGTTGGTTTTGAATTCAAAATTTTTGTTGCTTCTGCACTTTGAGGGAAAATTTGTTTTAATGCAGTGTGTATGGTAGCAGGCTAGGAGACCACGGAATATCTAAAATGGAATGATCCTAATCTCTCTAGGATTACTTTTTTCAACATAGGTAACACGTTGGTTGAAGATTAGGGCCCTAGCACACAAATTTATTTTTGCTGCAAGAATACCAGGGTTCATGAGATGAGCAGGATGATCATTCTTTCCTAGCCATTTTTTGTGTTCACTCTATAATTTAATTAATATTGATAGTAACTTTAATTGATCTTATAGATTAAGTATTTTTACATTAATATATGACTGGTTCTCTTTGGCCCCACTTTTAAATTAATAGATTTTGTACAATATGCCCAATTCTCAGAAAAGTAAGTGTAGCCTATGCATTTGTTTATATTTGCCAAAATTGATATTACATTCCAAACTGAGTTTGTGTATATTTCAATTTCCGATACTCTTTATTAATATTTCTCTGCTACCTAGGATCTCAATGATGTCGCTTAGAATCGCTTGTGACATTACTTGGAGACTTTACTCAGTGGTTGGTATGATGAATTCATTTGACTAGATAATTGAATATAAATAAGATACCATATTCGCATTGGAAGTGGCATATATTTGGCAGATGCATTTTAGCATGCTAAGATGGTAAGGACATCTCCAAGGATTTTGACATGTTCCATTAGTCTGAGCTAACCCACATGACATTTTCAAAAAATGGTTAGGGAGACCTTTTCATATTTATGATTGTTGATATCAATGTGGGTTCCTTATTCCCATTTGGAATCTTCTTCATGTCGTGCAGAAGTTTTTCTTTTTCTTTTTTCTTCTTTGGGTACATGGTGAGAACTTTCAAACCATGTGTGGAAAATTAATGCAAAATAAGATTATTTTCCAATTTTATGCGAGTCCCATCACTCGAGTAAAATGCATAGTTTTTGCGTAGGCCCTTGGCACTTGGTCTGTTGATATTTAGCTAGTTGAAACAAGTACCTTGGGAATAGCCGGTGGAATTAGTTGTGACAAACTTTATGCAAGGTCCGAAGTATGTCCTATGCAAATCTAGATTTAGATTTAATGATATCCTTTCAGTGTTTGCATTTTGTGCTTCTCTATTTGTAGGCCAATTCAACATTATAATGCTTGTGTTTCTTAGTAATATCTAAACCACATGTAGTTCCAACTAGATTGAGGCAAGGTACCAAAAAAGCCTGTTCAAATAAAATGAAAGAGAATAGATTGTCCCGTACTATTTAAAAGTTCTCATGTGAAGCAACCTTCTCATAAGTGCATGCATTACTTGCCATACATTTACTTATGATATAGTCATGCAAATAATTATTTTCATATTGATGAATACCATCATTACTATTTTTTCTTGATTCAAATGCTTAGAAGTGCCATTATGTAATTCAGATACACCTTCAACTTTCCTTAATTCAAACAGTGTATATGATACAATTATTCAATAAATGTAGTTTATGCTGGATAGCAGTCCTATGCTAAAATTGCAGGTGTTGGGCGTGCTGCTTACCCTGCCTCTCTCTTGTGCTAAATCTTCTCCGGTGGTGATATGTGGATAGGATGTGGTTGAAAACAATTTTTTTTATATGCACAGAGGATTGGTTTGTAGATTCAGCAATTTTTGGTTTTCCTTTTTTGATGTGCATAAGTGGGTCTTGGATTCTTGGCAGTTATTCATAGTGGACAAGATCAAGTACTTCCCTTGTGTGAGAGGCTTCTTCATTGCAGTCTTTTGACTCATCTAAGGATAGCGTTTTGTGCTTGATGGTGGGTTGTGGATGTGGGGAGAGCACTCTCTTTCTATCAAGCCATAGACTCATTCCTTCAAGCCCCTTTCCAAACCACTCAATGTTAGTCTTGTGTGGGTTTGCCTTCCATCATCTTAGTCTTCAATTTTAGAAAGGTTCTTACTTTGAGGCAATAGACAACTCTATTGGTCATTTCTTGAAGTTTGACTTTACCACTTCCTACATGGGTGACTCAACATTTGTTTGCATTTTGGTGGATATTGATATATCCAAGCCTCTTCATGGTGACATGGTTTTGATGGTAGGGAATAAGCCTTAGCCTCTCAATGATCGATGGTAGAGTCAGAATAGGATGTTAATGATCAAGCTTTGAATCGCTCATGACATTACAACATGGTGGAAGAATGCCTATGAAGATCACTTGTCTCTTCATGCTTCTAACTCCCTAGCTAATGGTTGCTCTAAGCATGACGTGTCTTCACAAGACATTGGTTCTAATGCAAATGGTACCACCCTAGCGAGTCCCACCTCTATTGTCCCATTCACTCCTATAGGCGAGTTTTAACCATCACCTATTTTGACTAATTGATATGCTTGGGGCCTCAAATCTACATTAGCCTAGTTAGGTAATGGATCATCTGTTGAGGAATACTCTCTTGCTTCTCCTTGCTTTGAGCACATGGATGATATTTTCTTGGGTTGTACAAAGGTAGAGTAAAGGTTTTCCATATCTCTCTCAATCTCACACTAAATTGAAGGGTCTGAGATTGGATCCAACCTTGTCTAGGTTGGACCTTGGGGATCCTTGTTGGTTTTTAGGTTTTAACTAGTAGCTTGGTTACAACTTTGTCTAATCACTATTTTATTTTGGTGGGTTGTTTGTTTTTTCCCATGCCTCATCGTTCTCATTTGATTTATTGATTGGTTATTTTATTGTAAAAAGGTTAGAGCCCTTTCAAGAACTTGATTTGACCAATATAAAAAACAAATGTAATTTATGGATTGCAATGGTTCAACATTTTTTTGTTTTATAATTGAAAGATGTCATATTTTTTGGTGTGAAATTAGGGATGCAATGCTTGGACAATTACTTTTTTCAAAATGGCATTCAAAGCTCATTGATGTGAAATTTACTATTGTCGTGGATCAATATGGTGCTTGGACAAGTAGAACTTATTAAATTCAAAATTTAATATTTGTTCCGATCCAAGTTTTGATATAGGCTTAAAATGTTGTATAGAGAGTAATGTCTTTGGCTAGCTCGATGTGTGCATACAAATATAAATGTAAAGTTTCTTATAATTTTCCTTTGTGAGATAAATTGGGGCCCCTTCTTTGTGCATAATCCTTATGGTGGTCTGTGGTCAAGATGTGCCTGAAAATAAATATGTTTGTGTAGGGGCTTGGTTTGTAGATTCAATAGTTTTTGGGCTTCCCTTTTTGATCTACACATGGGAACCTTTTATTGAGAGTAAGATCAACCTTTTTTCTTGTCTTATAGGCTTCTTCATTGCATCTTTTGCCTTTGCAAAGGACAAGGCTTTGGTGCTTGACAATAGGTTATGCATGTGGGAGGACACTCTCTCTTGGTTAAGCCCTAGTCTACCTACTTCAACCCCTTTCGAACCTCTCAATGTTAAATTTGTCCGGGTTGGAATTCAACTCTTTAGTTTTGGAAAGACCCTTTCTAAGAGGCAATTGCTAATGTTATTGGTCATTTCTTAGAGGTTGTCTACTACTTCCTACATGGGTCATGTTGTGTATACTCATATTTTAGTGGACATTGGTATTTACAAGCTTCTTCATAGAGATGTTTTGGTGGTTGGGGATAGGCCTTGTTGTCTACCACAACTATGGGGTCTCCCCTTCAAATGTAGATGATGATTTGCCATCAACCACTTGGATTTGGATTGTCCACTCTCTCAACACAATGGCAATACGACTTCATGGATGAATTTTTGTGAAGATCACTCCACTATTTATGCGTTTAAATCCTTGGTGATTACTCCCAAGATGATAGGTTTACACAGATGTCAATTCCTCCTCTTGTTACCCTCACGGTTCTCAAGGAGTTTTTGCATGCTTTTGTTTGGTTTTAGGTAGTTAAAAAAAAATTGTTTTCAAGGAAAACTTGCCCACACATTGTCACATGAGAGGATTGTGCATAAGGGATGGGTTGTAGTTTATCCCTTCAAGTGTGTGTGGGGTAGCTATTGATAATTTGGAACCTTTCCCTATTTTAATGGAGTGGTTATTGCTTAGGAATTGAAAATAAGATTTAGAAATTATGGTGTATGGAGGGCAGCAAGCTGAAAGTAATTTGTAATTGCTATTGACAAAAAAGACACATGGCTCCACAAATTTTTTTCTTTCCTTTTCATTTGCCTCCAATTGTTCCTCCAAATTTTACTTGCAAAAATTATTATTAAGACTTTCATTCATATATACAAAAGAAATTGTGATGTTCAACATCCAATACAATTTTTTATGAAGGCATTCACTATAACACACCAATTATCTACCCATTTTTTTCATGGGATAGTGAAGAACTATTGCTACAAGCATTAGATACATCATTAGAAAAAATAAACTTAAGATGATTGCTTAAAAATACAGTGCAAAATTAAATATTCATGGGATCACTAGCTCCACAAATTGCTTCTTAAAAAATTTAGTAGTGGTTGATAGCCAAAATAAGCTAAGCAACCACATGGGAACCTACCCTAAGCTAAACAACTAGATAGGGGCTTGGTCTAAGCATCTCTTTCAATTTTTCTAATCATATATGAAAAATATAATTTAAAAACTCAATATGTATAGAACATATTTACATAACTATGAAAAATAATTATTTAATTGTCATATATTAAAGAAAATATTTACACAACTACAAAATATAATTATTTGGTCGGCATATGTACTATGGCTTATCTCTTTGAAAATGGCTCTAACACATGTGGCTTCTCCATGCACCATTAGTTGTTATCTCTTGCAAGGAGGGAAACCAAAATGCCCCTTTTCAAAGAATATTTAGTAAGAAACATACTAGAAGGCATTAACCTCCCAAGTGTCTTACACCTCTATTGATGCAATGAGTTGGTAAGGACAAGTTCCTCACTTGGATTTACCTTGTTGGTAGACTAAGAGGGATGCACAATTAAAGCTTGAATCAAAAAATGAGTAGGGTATTTGGATGGGTATCCTATCCCTAAATATAATCTTAGGGATCCTGGGGACCCTAGGTTGATTGTAATTATTTGGCATAGTTGTTTCCTTTGTGTAGTTTGCATGTAGTTGTTTGGTTTTTAGTGTCAGTCATTTCTAAAAAAATATTTGTTTTTAATGGTGGCACATGTGCTACTCAATCTCAATTTTATTGGTCTTTAAGTGTATCTCATACTTCTTTCCTTGCGACATTTTGATTGAATATTTCTTTTTCTTTATCTTTGGGACTATGATGGCATTACACTTGCATTGTTTCTTGTATATCTCATTTCAATCCCTCTTCATCATTATGTATCTTATTGTTAGTTTACTTAACAAAAATTGAGGTATATGTTTTTGATTATATGGGTAAAATAAGTTCTGAAGGGGTCCTAGAATCCTTTAAAACAAACATTCACTAGGACAAAAGCCAATGGCCAAAAACGAAAACCATGTTATCCTTCAACAACCACACAAAAGTAACCAAACCAAACAAGATAAATGACACTTGACCCTTGTTTGACACTACACACACTTAAAACACATGTATTTGAAACACGACTATGTTTACGAAGACCTCTCTTCCTTATTTGGCAAATCATCTATGAAGAATCGTTTTCTAAATCTTTAGATTTCAGGGAAAAGAGAGAAGAATCCTCAATTGTTGCCATCACTTATTCCACCAATTGTAGAAAAGAGGAGCATCTATTCAAAGAAGAAATAAGTTGCATAGAAATCCAAAGGCGTTGAAGGAATAACATCAACACACGTGGCTTAACATTTTAGACTACTTTTCAATGGAAGCCCTCTTGCTCCTCTCCAACGGCTCTCCTGCCTCTCAGATTTTGAATGTTGTTGTTGTTACTGTTGGCTCTTGGAATGGTGTGTGGGCCTTTGCTCCGACTGCTCTCGTGCCCTCTTTTGCGGATTTGCCCTCCTTCCTAGTGTGGGGACTATTGGCGTCCTTCCCACGCCCTCCTCCTCTGTGTCGGTTCTCCCTAGTTCTCCTGGTGCTTCTTTGGCTAGCTCTGTTGTTGGTGCTTCCGTGGGTTTTTCTTCCCACGTGGTTCATTTTGTTCTTGATGGGGACTTGCCCCCCCATGGTGGGTGTTGCTGCTTGTAATGTGGATGTTTTGTGCCCACATTCTCCTGTTGCCCTTTTGAGGGGAGTTGCTGGTTTTGACTCCCTGGTTTCTAGTGATGCGTCTGAGCAGGCTACTACTAGGGTTTTGCCCAAACCTTCTTTTGCTAGCAAACATAGCTTTTCACGTGTGGCCAGACTTGTTGCCCAACCCTCCAAGGGGGTTCGTCCTCTTCCCTGTGCCAAATCCTTCCCTGTGGTGGTTTGTGGACAAGATGTGTTGGACAACATTGGGTTCTACCAACGCTGTGCTCTAGTGTGCAGATTTTCTGGGCTTTGGCCTTCACTACTAGACCTCCATCATTGGGTGAGTGACTCTTGGAGGCCCTTGGTGGCTCACAATATTGAGCTTTTTCCTTTGTGCTAAGGGCTTTTTCGTTGCCTCTTTTACATCCTTGACTGATCAGGATTTGGTTTTGGGCAAATTATGGGCTTGGGGAGTGCACTCCCTCTCTATTAAGCCTCAAACAACCTCCTTTAACCCTCTCACTGAATTGCTTAATGTGCATCCAGCTGGGTCTACCTTCCTAATCTCCCTCTTCTTTTTTGGGAGCACTCCTGCTATGAGGCTATCGGTAACTCTATTGGCCGATTTTTGAAGGTCGATGATGCTATGTCTTCAATGGACCATACTACCTTTTCCCGCACCCTTGTGGACATCGACATCTCTTTGCCTCTCCTAAGTGATGTGGTTCTTATGGTGGGGGATAGGCCTTGGTCACAGCTGTTGGATTTTGAGGGCCTCCCTTCCGTTGCCGAAAATGCTTTTCTACGAGTCATCTTGCTTTAGACTGCTCTGTTCCATGTCACAAAAGGTGTTGCCACTTGGTGGAAGGATGCTACTGCTGACCACTTGATTGTCCATGCTGTTGATTCTGATTCAGATGGCTCCTCTTAGGAGGATGAGGTTTCCCTTATTGCTGTTGATGCTACTATTGATTCCATGGTTCCTTTGGTGGACTCATCTTCCGCTCCTATGGTTTCTACTTTGGTCACTCTAGGTTCGTTGCCACGATCTACTCCTGTTGGTTATGCTTCTGCTGCTGTTTCATCATAGCCTGCCGTTTCTTTGCAACAACCCCTTGCTATTGCTTTGCAACAACCCTCTGTTGTTCTGTTGCAACACTCTGTTAACACTTCCGAGTGTAACCCTGCAGGGTCCCTCCCGTTCGATCTCTCTTTTGATGGTCCTAATGATAGCATTTCCTGGATTGTTGTTTCTCGTAGGCGAAAGGGGAAGTCTTCTCCCCTCCCCCTGTTTATGGTGAAAATGGATAACAAATAACAACAATATTGAAAGACTAAATGAATTCAACCACAAAACCCTAGCCTAACAATGAACAAAGATCCACCATAACATATGAAGATAACCTAAGACAATGCAAATAACTCAAAATGACAAAGATTATACCATCACATGTCCAATAGGGTTTTGATCTCCATTCTTCCTATCTCCATTGATCTTGTTTGATATGCTTGCTCTCAGATTTTTGTATGCACAAGAGCTCAATAAAGAACGGAATGTGGTTGTAAGTAGGATCGTAGTGTAGCAAGTTGCATGAAAGATCATTAGCATGAGTCATTAGGCTCTGTCATTAGGGTTTGACAATGAAGAAAGCATCTCCTTAAATAGAAGACACAATAAGAAATGGAGGGTTAAGATTGAGAGGTGTAAAAAGAGAGGTCGGCTAGGATTAGAGGGTAGGTAAAAGAAATAATAAAATAATGAAAGGGGTAGGTAGTGTATGAATTAAGAGATGAATGACATGTGTCATGTGTAGAAAAAGATAATGAATTAATTAAATAAATAAAGATTTATTTAATTAATAGAAGAAGTAGGACAATTAAATAAATAAAATATTTATTTAATTTAGGAAAGGGGTAATTTAAATAAATAAATGTATTTATTTAAATGAGAAATAAGGCTAGAAGAGGATAAACGAATTAATTAAATAAATAAGGATTTATTTAATTAATAGAAGAATTAGGCTTAGATAATTAAATAAATAAAATATTTATTTAATTAGACATGACAATTTTGAGTGTCTACACCCCCAAACCCCCCTTTGTTCGGTTTTGGGTGTCCCTCCCATTCCTTGATTGGGGTTTTGGGTGTTTCCACTTTGACAAGGTTTTCTTTGGCTTGTTTGATTGTGTTTTGTTTTTAACCTTCAGATTGTGGCTCTTGTTGCCAACATCATGCTTTTTGATGTTGTTTGTTTGCGTTTGATAGTTTTTGACTATGTTAAGGGTCAACACCCTAGTTAACGTTGCTTTACTAATAAAAAACATCAACAAAAGGAGTGCTTGAGGAAAAGGGTATCGATTCAACACTACTAAATAGGGAATTGACTTTGTAGTATATTCATCATGATTTAGAGGGGCCATAGGAGCCTCACAATACTTAGAGTTAAAAAAATCACCAACAACTAAATGTTTCGAATAGACATTTCACCACCACATCATTGAACCCACCAACCTATGATAGGACGAGGAGCAATCAAAAGCAAAGTGTCCAATAGAAAAAACATCTTTTGAAATGGAAGGGGAGACCCAAGCATAATCAATCATTTGAGTCTAGGGCATGTCCTCCACCATAAGCATAATTTACCATGGAAGAACCTTGAAAATGTCAGTGTCAATCAAACAAAGTGCATAAGTAGTGTGACCAAAATTAGAAGTAGCATCTACCTTGAGAGAATGGTCAATCATAGTATCTATATCTTCAAGACAAGAAACATGCTAAAAATGAAAAGTTGGGTTAGACAAACTAACCCAAATTGAGAGTTATTGTGTGGCTCATGGAGATGATTGAAAGAAGGGAGCTATGTCTTGAGAAAAATGGAATGCAAGCTCCACATCTAGAGCCTATTAGCCAACATTGCATTTTTATTCTTAACAAATAGTTAAAATAATTTTCATTATAAAAATGGATATAATAGTCTTTTTAAAATATGTTGGTACTATATTGTCTATAAATACTTGTTATTTTTAAATTCTTTTACTTCACAATTATTATCCATATACATAGAAAAATGTCATTAAAAAACTTGATCTTCCACATGATGATTTAAATATACATAAATATTCAAAATTTATTTACTTAGAAAATAATATCATTAAACAAACTAAATTATACCTACTTTACTCTTTAATTTAAAAACTAGTTTAAGTAAGATTTATTTTTTCCTTAAATTTATTTCATTTTAGATATTTGTTTCTAATTTTTATTTAATATGTAAATGATATCTTTGAGATAAATTCATTTGTTACATACATTAATCTAATTTTAAAATATTAGATATTATTAATATCATTATAAAATTATATCTAATCACTTAAATACATATTCAATTTGTAAAATTTAAACTCTATTAAAGTTTAATTAAAAATAAATATAATATATATAATTTATACATTTTTATAATAATGTTTAATCATCAAAACTATTAAATTTATTCATTGTCTGAGTGACATTCCCAAAAGATGGGGGAGGGAGAATAGCACTAGCTCAAAGGCATTTGATGTCCAAAGAGTTTTATAAGATAGCATTTTCTAGATTGATATAAAAAATAGGATTGGATGATAACAAAGGTTCGAGCAAAATATTGAAATAGTAAGAATTTGTCCATCAAAATAACACAAACAATTGATTGAAACTATCCAATTCATAAACAAATTTTTACAACATTATCCAAACTTTTTATTAATACAAATTCTAAAACCATTTATATATTTAAACAATAAATAATATAATATACCATTTACCATTTTAGATTAATCAAATATTTTCTTCTCAAAATAACTGTTAAATTCTAAGTAGGAACCCAATAGACCCACCATGCTTGTTTAGCTTTTGCTTGAGCTCCATACTTTTCCATCTTTCCATGTATGAAATCAATGGACTTTTTTCTCAAATCAAATGTCTTAAATATTAAAATCTAAAGATTTGTCCCATGATTTCATATAACAATTCTAAATCATAATGACCACTTTTGTCTCCTTAGTTCCACTCCGTATTGAACGTGTCGACTTGAATTTCATCATCAAAATGCTACCTGCAACATGTTAGTTTCACAAAATACAAAGGAAATGCTACAAGAAATCCAAACTCAACCAATGAAACTACATGAAATACATATAAAAAACATTATTTTTACCTTCATGATTTAAGTCTCATTGTATCCTAACTCCAGTGTTCCTGGTTGCAGATGGTGTGCTCTCAGACAAGCACTGATAGCTTCCAAGATGGCATATGAAGAATTGACTGATAACTAATAGTTAACTGATACTATGATATGCAATGCTAAATGATTATGCTATTTGCTTCAAGATTAGAACTCACAGATGCATAAGTTTTCACAAATGATTAGCTTAAAAAATCACTTGAAGACTAACTCTTTCTCAACTCAAACTCTCGATTTTATAGACTTTGAGAGGATAAGATGATGTGGCCCAGATCAACGATCATGATTAGGTCTGCAAATTTGGATGGCTGTGAGCAAAGGTGAAGGTTGAGAGAAAGGGGGAAGGAGAAGACAAGTGTCACTCATCTCACCTTAACTGGGTTGCTGATTGAGGGAATCTAGGGATGATTGGAGAAAATTTAGGCATGAGAGGACAAGTGGACTTAAGTCTTTCCTAAGATATAAGGATGCTGGAGAGAATATAGAAGAAGGTTAAGAAATATGTGTATGTACACAATATTTCATTAAATTTGGAGGTTGGAGATAAGTGGCTAATAAATGATTTATTTATTTTAATTTTGTTGAATTAATTTAGCCACGTGATGGATGTGTTGGCAAAGGAAAGATGAAGTGGAGATGAAAGGTGAATTGGAAAAGGGATTAAATAATTAAGAAATTATTTAATATTTGAGACTATAGGATAGGAGAATAACCATTAAATATTAGATATTTAATTGATTAAAAGGAGATAATTAAATATTAGATATTCAATTAATTAGAGGAATAGAATAGATGAATTAATTAATAAAATATTTCAATTAAATGATTTAATAGAAAGACATGAAATGAATTAAATAAATCAATCTTTTCAAATTAACTATTTAATAGAAGAATACTTATTAAATAAATATAAAATATTTATTTAATCGCTCATAGCCATTTTTATGTGTATAAATTGAGAAGTTTTATATTTATTTAATCGCTCATAGCCATTTTTATGTGTATACATTGAGAAGTTCAGAGAAAAGATGATATGAGATTTCCACAATCCATAGAATTCTTTTGTGAGCATATTTCTGAAAAGTGATTGTGTGCAATTTTTTTTTTGCATCAACATTTCAAATCACACTTAATGATCGATCATCAGAATGAGAGAGAGCACATGAAGCAAAAGTTCAGAAAATATTAAAGAAAAAACAAAAAAAACAAACAAACTGTGACCTTGACTTAAAAAAAATCAAAAAAAAAAAATTGCCTTGGCTTCATAGCATCGATTGATATACTTCATGCATAAAAACTTTAAAATCTTAAAGTATGAATTGTTACCCTATGCATAAAATCTAAAAATCTTAAACTTGAGAAAAAGTTAGTGAAGGACGAAATTAGATATAAATCCAAATAGAAATAAATTCCAAACAAGAAGTTTAATTGTTAGAAAGACTTCTCGAATTTCGAAGACAAGCACAAGTAGATCAAAATAGTGCTGAGCATAGTGCACCATGAGTTCATCTATTTGGAGAAACCCTACATGATCATAAAGGAGGTGATTCACAAAGTGACATGCCTACCCATGATAGGAGGGATTTCGAAAAAGAAGGCAATAACGAACAATGAATTAAAGGAGTATGAATGTAAGAACAATCACAGACAATGGGATCTGATATGCCACCATGGGTATCACATACAAAGTATATTATAGAAACAAAGAGGTCTCCACAATAGCTACCATGATCCCCACTGCATATCATATGGTAGTTGAGGGGAAATATTTTGACCTTTGTGAGCCAATGTGGAAGTAGTTATTGGAGAACCTAACCAAAGTAAAGAGTTGAAAATAGCATTTCCCCTATGGAATGTTGTTTATTTGTTTACTGTTATTTTTTTTTGAATGAATTACTACAATTCAAAGGTATGGTATGGAGACCAAACTATATTGTAGAAGAACAAATAATGAACCATATTCAAAGGTTTTTAGGTGACAAATTGGGGGTTCTTTAAGACATTATAGGAAGAAATACAAAAGAGGGAACAAATCCCTTATGGGTATGTACAATATTATACAAATACGATCACTTACATGGTGGATAAAGACTTCACCTAGATGGAGGTAGTGGAGCCGAGAATGGTATGGGTATTACGGTTACCCTATGAGGTATCCAAGCAACAGATGAATGCTTATTCCATAATGTTATTGAGAAATGCTAAGGATGTAAGGGCAAAAAGGTTTGAGACATACTAGGAGATCTTGGATGCTAGGATAAAGAAAGAAGCACATAAGAAGGTACACATGAACAAGGAGAAGCTCTTTGAGAAAGTACAAATTGCAAAATAGGGATTCACTTAATACTACACCAGTCTCAAACAAGCCAGATCACAATCAACCACTGTACTATCCACACCTTTTGCCATGACAAATCCATCCACCAACACCACTTTTGCCACCACCACTTTTTTCTGAAGGATGAGGATATTGCACACACTTTCACTAGAATAAATAGAAGGTGGAACCTCTTCAACAACACCATCACACACACCAAAGAGGGGGAGGACACCATTAAAAACTTGGGGACCCAGAACCAAGCAACAAGCGAAGTGATCACCTCCACAAACCACTACAGAGATAGAGGAGGAGGTGGAGATTCATGACTTGGAGGAAGAATAAGAGAAGAAAGAAGTTGAGACTCAATTAAAGAAGTAGCCTAAGAAAATGAAGGTAGTAGACACATTGTCTGGAACAACGAAGAAAGGACCAAACCTCGCATTAGAGCCATCTGAAATAATGACAACTTTCAATGATATTATCACTCATGGGATACTATTAGAGCCACCCACAACATGATGTAGCCACAATTCACAACAACAACAACAAAATAAAACTAACAATATGTATTTCTAGAATAAAACACAAGAAAACTCCAAGAAATTTCATTAATTTTGCTTCCTTCTCAATCCATCCCCCAAAATTGAAAGAAAACTTCCTTTTAAGTACGAATATGAAAAGACCTTTTTTGACAATTTTTAGCAAAATCCATAAATTACCATTTTTGGCAAATCCGAAAATAACCTTTTTTTTGGCAATATTTAGCAACTTTTTTCAACTTGCCCCATTTTGTGTAATTTTGCATGTTTATCTACATGGTTTATAGAAGTTTCCAATTATTTAAAACTAATTAAAACAACACCAATTTTCAACTTACTAATCTAATTACATGTAAGAGTTTAAAATTAATTTGAAAATTCAATTTGGAAAGATCCCAAGCTTGCCCCAATTGTTGGAAAAAAGTATGGCTTTTGAAAGTCCCTACATCACAACATATCCATATATGACTAAGATTAACAAAGACATAACAATGTAGTGTTTGGTCATATATGACAATTACCTAAACAAACTAATGATGATGCAATGAGAGAAGTTTCAATGGAGATCCAAGCAACCATAAGGCTCAAGAGGGGCAAAGCATTAGAAATAGGAGAAATAAAGGATGAAGTTCTTACAACAATTGAAATAGGTATATTGGAGGAGGAGAGGGAGCTATCAATGGCGCAAGGATTAGAACTCCTGACAAAACAAAGGGTGTACAAGCTAATGGAAGGTGAACTAGAAGACAAAGCTAAAGTTTGAGAGGAAACTATGGAAGTCACACAAACTCTATGAGGAAATGACAAAGACCAAAGATGAAGGAGATGGTGGTGCACAATCACCATCAAGAAACAATATTGTTAGTGCCACACCAAAAATCATTGATTTTGTAATAGGATTGGAAGAGATGAGAGTGAAAGAACAAAAGAAGACCAATGCCAAAGAAATCATAGATGCAGAGCAGAGAGATGAGATAAAGAAGAAAACAAGGGAATAATCTACGAAGTCTAGAAAAGGAGATGTGCAAGGCAAGGAGGAGGAAAAGATGGATAAGGGAGAAGAAAATAATACAAAGGAGGAGAAAGGCCAGGGTGATGAAGATGAACTATTTGCAACAAGGGAGTAGGAAAATACCATAAGGATGTTTTTGGTATAAAATCAACAATCGTAGGTGGCTCTGCAACTCCTCCAGCTACTAATGGTGGGACAACAAGTGGATATGTCAAGTATTTCTCCATTGTAGAAGATCCAATCAGGAGACTATTTTCATACTACAACCAAGGAGGAAATTTTGAACGAGCATGTGCAAATTATAGACTAGGCAGAAGAGGCAACAATGACCTTACAAATTGTAATCCCACATATCTAAAGGGATATATCTTTTCCATTGTCGCAACAACTAATATTTTTGGTAGATAGTTTGAAAAAGGACTTAGCCTGCATGAATGAGATCTTGATCGTTGTTTATTTTTATTTTATGACAAGATTCCTTAGTTGCATGTCGACTTCTTACATTGCATGTTTTTCTCATTGACGACAAGGTTTTTTTTTGTTGTTATGGGGCCTATTGATGCTTTTTTGCATTCATCGGAGGGTATGATTTGTTGGGGAGTAGCCCTTCTTTCCCATAGTGAGGAGTTTGGACGTGGTTTCTTTTGAGTGGATTGTATTTGGTCTCTCCATGCCCGAGAAGATCTTTGACATAGCGAGGCTATTTATTCTGGCTTGGCATTTTCTTGCATGCCTACTTTGGTTGAGAGGACTTCTACATGCTTCTTGTGACAATGTTTTTACTTCTCATCCGACTTCATATTGCATTTCACATGGGGATCTGACAAAGGTCTTTTTTTTTCCACTTACATCTTTTCAACAACATGATATTTTTGGACCCGATCATGTTTTATCGGCGATATGGTCATTTCTTGGTCAACTGTCTTATTTGGGCATTTTGACCATCCTTTTCATGCACTTATTTATTTGTAGACACATTGAGATAAAGTGCCACTCTTGCGTGTGGTTTTTATGGATTTTCCACATTCTTTTATTCCTTATTTTATACATGCACTATTAGAAAGTGTCATTGGGGGTTGTTTAGTGCCTTTTGTTTTACCATCACACCCTTATTTGATATGTGTCCCTCCATGACAATATTGAATCCCAGTGATTCTTGTTTCATGCGTGTGTGCATTGGTTGCATACCCCTTTTCAGATGCAGGTACCTTCTTGAGCACATTCAAATTTACCTTCATGCACTTCATGGTGACACACAATTTTAGTGGACCTATCATGCCTCTCCCTAGTCAATATAATGGCGGGGTTTCTATTGTTGGTGCTAATGCTTCCTTGGTTTCAATTTGCCGTTGGTACTATTTCTTCCTTAATTTCACTTTGGAGTTAGAAACTTTTCCATTCTAGTTTTTTTGGAGGCAACCTTCCATTTTCTATTGTTGATCATTGTTCTTAAAACTATTGACACTTGTACTTTCTGTATACACATAAAAATGGCTATGAGCAATTAAATAAATATTTTACATTTATTTAATATTTATTCTTCTATTAAATAGCTAATTTGAAAAGATTAATTTATTTAATTCATTTTCGTGTCTTTCTATTAATTAATATTTTATTAATTAATTCATCTATTCTATTCCTCTAAAATAATTAAATATGTAATATTTAATTATTCTTTTAACCAAGTTAATTAAATATCTAATATTTAATTATCTCCTCCAATCAATTAAATATCTAATATTAAATAATTATTCTCCTATCCTATAGTCTCAAATATTAAATAATTTCTAAATTATTTAATCCCTTTTTCAACTCACCTTCCATCTCCACTTCATCTTCTCTTTGCCAACTCATCAAACATGTGGCTAAGGAAATTGATATTTCTTAAATATTAATTCATCATTTATCTTCAACCTCCAAATTTAATGAATATTGTGTACGTACACATATTTCATAACCATCTTCTATATTCTCTTCAACACCCCCTACATCTTAGGAAGGACTTGAGTCCACTTGTCCTCTCATGCCTAAATCTTCTCCAACCATCCCTAGATTCCCCCAGTCAGAAACCCAATCAAGGTGAGGTGAGTGACACTTGTCTTCTCCTTCCCCCTTTCTCTCAACCTTCACCTTTGCTCACATCCATCCAAATCTACAGATCTAATCATGACCGTTGATCTAAGCCACATCATCTCATCCTCTCAAGGTCTATAAAATCAAGAGCTTCAGTTGAGAGAGAGTTAGACTTCAAGAGACTTCAAGTGCATTTTCAAGTAAAACATTTGTAAAACTTATACATCCGTGAGTTTTTAATCTGGAAGCAAATAGCATAGTCATTTAGCATAATCATGTAATATTTCATATCATAGTATTAGTTAACTACCAGTTATCAATCCATTCTTCATATGCCATCTTGGAAGCTATTAGTGCATTGTCCGAGAGCACACCATCTGCAACTAGGAACAGTGGAGTTAGGACACAATGAGACATAAACCATGAAGGTAATATTAGTATTTTTATTTCATATGTATTTCATGTAGTTTCATTGGTTGAGTTTGGATTTCCTGTAGCATTTCCATTTGTATTTTGTGAAATAACTTGTTGCAGGTAGCATTCCGAGGATGAAATTCAAGTCGACACATTTTGGTGCCCACCATGGGGCTCATGGACCTCACATATACCTTTAAAAATCTCCCGAAAAGTAAAATTAACACATTTGTAATGCAAATTCACGCATATGTGAATTGTGACAACACTTTTTCTCATAGGTTGGCACATTTGCATCACTGGTTAGCACATATGCCATGCAGGTTAGCGCTTTTGTCTGAAAATATGCACATTAGCATCGTCGGTTAGCACTTTTGTCTTCTAGGTTAGCGCTTTTGTCCTCTAGATTAGCACTTCTATTAAAGAAATCACGCTTTTGTATCCGCAGAGCAACGCTTTTGTAGTCTAGGTTAGCGCTTTTGCTCTACATGTTAGCGCTTTTGAAGAGAAAGATAGTGCATGTGTTAGAATAGCGCTTTTGTTTCCAACTAACAAAATTTTCTTGCAGGCCCGAATGTCCAAGAAATTAGATTTTTCAAACTACTAACATACATGTGAAGGATGGTGTTTAAGGCAAATTTTATGCATTTCCTCATCTAGTTAATTAAAGGCCTTATTTTGGGAAGTAATATATCATGTCTTGTTCATTTAGTCTAACTAAGAGGATAAATTGACAGCATGCAACTTGCATTTTTAGTAGCTTCTCTAAATAGTTGCACATAGACTTCTAAAAAGGCTAAAATAAACACCATTCTTGTTGGAGCAACATCTCCAAATAGGACTTAGCCAATAATTGCTTTGAAAAAGTTAAAAAGAACACTTATATTCTGTATCTTGAAAGTGGTAGGTATATGCTCTCCCCTTAATTGGGTGACCAAAAAGCCAAACCCACTCTTTTTTTTACTTTCAAAGTAATTAAATCCTTTAGAGGGCCTGCCTTCCTGAGCTACCTTGAGGGGGCCAGTGAGAGGGGAATGACCTAAAGTGGAAACGGGCTAATACTGAGTCCTTCCAATCCACTATAAATAAATCGTGTTTGTGACGAAAGTCGCAAACAACATGTGTTGATAAGTTCATACCGATACTATGTTTCCCCATAAACCTATGGAGCATAGCCTCTACAGGCTGGGAACCTTCTATATTTACAGAGCTGAAAGTGCCGCATGTATGGCCACATGACCGAAAGCCTTTATTAAAAACCACTTGTACTAGTTGCCAAAATCCTTCTAGTTGTTGGCGCAGGAGGTCGGACCTCTGAAGCGGCTCACACACATATGGTTCTTAGTAGAGATATAAAGTTTGCCTTGAGGATTTTTCATGGAAACTGGTGCTTGGCTGCCCTAGAGAAGTGAGTGCCGAGGGTGGAGCCAGTGGGGTCAAGCATCTAAATATCCGCTTTGAATAGCGTAGCCTCGAGGGAAACCCCACGTGAGATTCAACAACTATTGTTTATTAGACATTGTGTTTTCTATGTTTGTTACATGTTCCAAATGGTCAAAAATTGAAGAAAAATTATCATCTATGCATGAGCAAAAATCCAACAAATTGCTGAAAAAGTTCGATCAAAAGGGTAATACAAAAAGCTTTCCAACACTTGAAACACCAGATCAAAACCAAAGTGTCAAAACGTCAGTATCAAAATTATTCTTGAAGTAGGTTTGTCTCTACACCATCACATATTGTCAAACTAGCTCAAACAACTAGGTCACTAGTCTCACAGGTTATTCCCAAGAAGTTCTATAAACATCAACATGCAACAAGCTATTGATTCAAACATCTTAAGTGCAAAAAAAAAATCAACATAATTATCAAGTTTCTCATCAGGATAGTCAAATCCTCTATCACAAAGCTTGATCAATCTATACGAGGTTCATAATCTTGGATATATCTTTCCTATTTTGAACCTAGGTTATATCAAAATAAGAATTGCACCAACATTGGAATCAAACAAACTTGTAAATTGTCAGATGCTTATATCACTTTTAAGTATCACCTTAAGAAAAGAAAACCTAGTTATAAAGCTACTCAGAAAAGAATAAGATTCTTGTATATCAATCGCAAGATCTTATTAAAACATAGGACATTCCTACACCGTTTTCGTCACTACTTACATGGTTGCGGTATAGAGTTTGACGGAGAAATTTTACAAGGACATGCTTTTCAACAAAGAGACGCTTTATCACAACGAAAAAACAATAGCGGTAAAATAAACAAAGCATATCTTCCTAAACCAATAATCACCTATTGACTTTGTCCTTTGGAGATTTCAACAACTTTGAAATAATCAAATGCCAGTTTAGACTAGAGCCCAATACGAACAACTTAGAAAACAACAACAAATGGAGGAAGAAGATAATCCTGTATTCCAAACTTTTGGGTTTACCACTGTTGACGAAGAAGCAGTCAATAGAACCATTAGAGACCTTGAGAAAGATTTCAAATTTGATAGGCTAATGGAAAAATTGTTGGCAAAGCAAAAAAGAAATATCTCTTAATGTTGGCAAAATCTGGGGCTAAACTACCACAAGAATTTAACATAGAAAGCTTGAAACAAGATTCAAAGGCAAGTAACACCCAAAACACAGATGATCCAAATAACGAGGATGTGAACAAAGAAAGTCATGAAGAAACAAGGAAAGAAAGGGAAGACACAAGAAAAGAGCGTAGTGATAAAAGAACTCACGAAGAAACAAGGAGAAACTATGTGGATAATCCATTGTCAAACCTTACTTAACAAATGCAAACTTTACAACAACAGATACAAAACATGCAAAATGGAACAAGCTCTAAGAAGTATTCATTAGAAGATATATGCCCATATCCTTTCGATAAAAAATTGAACATGATACAATTTCCGCAACATTGCGAGATTCCTAAATATGACAAATCCGATGGAAAATCCGATCCTCAGGATCACATTAGGGAGTTTTGTACTATGAGCATGGAATTTGCTCACGATGAAACTTACCTTATGCATCTTTTTCCTAAGAGTTTAAATGAACAATCAATGGAGTGGTTTTCAATATTACCATCCGGAATCAAATCTTTTGAAGAACTTGTGAATAGATTTATTTCACAATACTCCTACAATATAAGGAATGAGATAACAAGGCTGGATCTCTGCAATGTTAAACAAAAGAATGGTGAATCTTTTATGATCTTCTTACAATGATGGAAACACATGTTTAATAGGTATCCCTGAGATGTACCTGATTTAGAAAAAATGGACATATTCATTGATAATCTTATCAGTGAAATGAGTTATCGACTAAGAATGCAATGTCCTCCCTCTTTTGCCAAAATGATCTAGAATGGTCTGAAAATAGAGAACACAATGGTAAAGAAAGGAGAACTAAAACTTTACAATAATTCATACAACAAAAATCCCAACAACAACAACAATAACAATGACAAACCCAAGTTCTGGTCAAAGAATAGGAATGTCAGCAATGAAGGAAATGATGATAATAGTACTACAAAACAACAACAACCAATTTTTAATTTATTAGGTCAAATCCCAAGAAATAATAATCCATAAAACAATAAAGCCAAGTCCTTTTTCTCCAATCCTTGAAGGAAATTCACAAACATTGGAGAACCTTTGGAATCAACTCTAAAAACTTTGCTTGCCAACAAATTGATTGTTTTACCAGAAGCAAGAAGTTATGAACCACCAGTCAAGCCAAATTGGTGGAATGACAATCTTTTTTGCAATTACCATCAGAATACAAGACACTTAACAAATGATTGTCAAAGATTGAAACACCTTATCCAAGATCTAATCGATAATGGAACCATCACAATGGATAGCCATAAGACAAATGAATCACACTTGGCTTTCAAAACTCCACTTCCGAATTATGACAAAGGTGAACCATCACAATTAAAAGATGACAAAGGGAAAGCCAAAGTGAATTACACTTATACATATGATGATGTGGTAAATGTGATCATTGTTAAAGATAATCCATCTTCAGAGCCAATCAATGTTATTACGAGAAGCAAAGCAAAGGTCATCTTTCCAGGTATAGCAAAAGACTCAACATCCACTTCACAACAATACAATTCAGTAGAGCAATTACAAAGAATACCCGCTCAAATATCAATTTTGGAACTTCTCAAGGTTTCACCTATGCATAAGGAAATTTTGGAGAAAGATTTAGTGGAAACAACAGTTTCAAAAGATTTGGATATAGATCAGTTCCAAAACATGGTAGGACACCTTATAGCTCCTCATTGCTTATCGTTTTCTGAAAATGATGATGCGTCCTTACAACATCCTCACAATGCTCCCTTACATATTGAAGTCTCCATTAATAAAACTCATGTCAAACATGTACTCATAGATGGAGGAGCCGACTTAAACATTTGTGCATTAAGTTTGATAAAAGCTTTGGTATATTCAGAAAATGCAGTAGACCCGAAAAAGAAAATAACCATCAAGGCTTATGATGAAGCAAAACGTTCTTCTAAAGGAACTGTTGTGCTACCAATAAAAATAGGACTTGTGGAAAGGGATACATTGTGTCAGGTTTTAGATTTGAACCTCTCTTACAACATTCTTCTAGGTCGACCATGGATTCACAAGATGCAAGCAGTTCCTTCTACCTATCATCAATGTGTGAAATTTCCTCATGAAGGACAAGAGATCACTATAATTGCATATTCTTGTCAATATTGCAATAAATTGAAGCCAACACAGGATAAAAGAGTTCCACATAACAAAGAATCAATATATCCTACCAAAGAAATTCAAGCAAAGCTATGGGAAACTTTTGAGGAAAAGCTCAAATTAAATGATGAAGGAATGGGAAAATATTCTTTGCATAATTTTCCACTTTCCCCTAAGTCATATGGAAAGCCTACAAATATTCAATCAAAGACATCAGAAAGATCAAAACATATGTATAAAGGGACATTTGTTAGTGCTGGAACTCTTGAAGAAGAAAATAAAGACAAAGACATTCTTGGTTGGTTGTACAAGGATGAAGATAAAACTATAGCAATAGCAGCAAAAGTCAATATTCCCATAAAACAATATGGCAAAGGATATGAAGGGAAAGGACCAATTGGTAAGTGACATCAAGGTATTTCAGAAACTATTTGTCCACACACGCAATCCAAAGAAGATAAATCCGCGCTTGCATATCTAAAATCCAATCAAAAGCAATAGAATCATCAACAACACAAATGGAAAATAAATCAGTTTCTAAAGAAGAAAATTGGCAAGAAAAGCTACATCAAGCAGCTGAAATAATAACCAATAAACAAAAGAAGCAAGAAGAAAATGAAAAGAAAGAAGAGGAGATTACCATCCAAGGTAAAGAAAAATCTTGTCAACAAGTTCTAGAAATACAAACAAGTGCAAAATCTGAACAAGATATTCCAGAAGCAGTAAAAATAGAGATGGCAGAAATGAGAGAACTTTTTGCACCATGCGACATTCCAATATGGTATAGTGGAGTAGTCCTAGATCATGATTTAGAGACATATTCAAATGAGTATGAATGGGGTCCAGATGTCTTATCTACTACATCAAGTAAGGAACACAATGAAGATCAAGAAGCTATCACAAAAGAAGACTTGTCTATTGCAAAACAAAAGACGGAGTTAGAAACAAGACAAGAAAAACTCAAAATTTAGAGAAAAGAGGCGTATGCAAAAAGGAAAGGGAATGAAAAAGACAAAGAAGTAATGCCACAAGAAGTACAAACAAGGAAAGATCAAGCAAATGGAAATACAAGATTTTCATTAAAAGAGGAACAAGATGTATCCAGATATGGCAGAACCATAGAAGAATTAAGAGATAGTCAAGTTGGATTGACTATTAGTCGAGAAGAAGTTGAGTTTGAAAGGAGACAAAATCTAGCAAAAGAATCCTCTTTATCATGTACACAAGTATGTCAACTCCAAAATGCAAATGAGGTCAATCAAGAAGGAATTTGCAGTATTAAAGATGTGTGTGTTGATATAATCCTTTCATTTAAGGGACAAACGTCACTTGAAGAACTACTTGAGTGTGAACTACAAAATGCTAATATTGATTTTGTCAGGACTAATTCGGAGACGCTTGGGAAAGACAATTCTCAAAAACATTTAATCTATGTTAGTGCCTATCCTATGCCAAGTTATGATCATTATGTCATGAACGTTGAAACACCTAATGATGTCAATGATTATGATTTACCCCTTCTCCATCTTGAACTGACTGATTGGGATAATTTAGATAACCCCGAACTGAATGTCTTTTACAATGACCATGACTTAACCGTGTATTAACATTGTTGAACCCATCCCACCTAAGATATCTTCCATTGTAGAATCAAGTAATGTTTCTCGTAGTCAGGAGAATGCCAAACTTTCCAGTTGCAAAAGCGAAATAAAACAAGGAAAGAGACCTATTGTTGAAAACCATTTCATGGCAACACTAGATCAATCAAAAGGGAAAACAAAGGATGTATTTGATGGTGAAAACCTCTTTGAGGTGCCAAAAGGAGGAAAGTTTGACATTCTTCCTGCATATTTTCAAGAGAGATTTGATATACTGATAGAACCAACAGAAGCAGTAAACATTGGGACATCAAAGGATCCTAAAATATTTCATTATGCTACCTCATTATTAGAAAAAGAGAGGAATGAATACATGGAATTCTTTAAGCAAAGGCAATTAAATTTTGCTTGGTCCTATGCAGATATGCCAGGACTTAATCTAGATCTTATCATGTATCATCTTAATGTGGATTTAAAAGCAAAACCAGTTAAGCAAAAGCTAAGAAAGATGCATCCGCACATTGCTCTTCTTGTAAAATCCGAGCTGAAGAAACTATTAGAAGTGGGTTTTATAAGACCTGTTGCTTATCCAGAATGGGTTTCAAGTATTGTACCAGTATCAAAACCAGATAAAAACATAAGAGTCTGTATAGATTTCAGAGATCTAAATAAAGCATGTCCGAAAGATGATTTCCCGCTACCAAACATTGATATAATAGTGGACTTATCAACAGGGCATGAGATGTTTTCTTTAATGGATGGCTTCTCAGGATATAATCAAATAAGAATTGCACCTGAAGATCAAGAAAAAAAAACTTTCACCTGTGCATGGGGAACATATTGCTGGAATGTTATGCCATTTGGGCTTAAGAATGCAAGAGCGACTTATCAAAGGGCTATGACAACAATTTTCCATGATATGATGCATACATTTATGGAAGATTATGTCGATGACATACTTGCAAAATCTCATACAAGAAAAGAACATTTGAACATTTTAAGCAAGATTTTTGACAGGCTGGAAAGATATCAATTGAGATTAAATCCTAAGAAATGTGCATTTGGGGTAACCTCTGGAAAGCTCCTTGGGTACATTATATTAGCCCATGGAATTGAAGTAGATCCTAAAAAAGTCAAAGCTATCATGGAAATGGAGTCACCTAGGAACATAAGTCAATTGCGATCTTTACAAGGAAGATTGCAATCAATTAGGAGATTTGTTTCTCAGTTAGTAAATATATGTCTTCCATTTACCCATCTTCTACATAAAAATGTTCCATTCAAATGGGATACAAAATGTGAAGAAGCTTTTTTACAAATAAAAGAATATCTTATGAGTCCTCCAGTACTAATATCACCAACCAAAGGGAAACCATTGTTGCTCTATATCTCAAAAATGTATCATTAGGAGCCCTCCTAGCCCAACATGATGAAGAAGGAAAAGAAAGAGCAGTTTATTATATTAGTAGAACGCTTGTTGGTTATGAATTAAATTATTCCTCCATAGAAAAGACATGTCTAGTAGTTGTATTTGCAACTCAAAAGTTGCGACATTATATGTTGATTCATTATGTGAAACTAATAGCAAAGATAGATCCTCTCAAATATTTGTTGAGCAAGTCAACATTGACAGGGAGACTAGCCAAATGGGTTATGATACTGAGTGAATTTGATATAGAGTATGTTGACCAGAAAGCTATCAAGGGACAAGTTATTGTTGATCAATTGGCTGATGCACCTTTACAAAATAACATGCATTTGCACATCGAATTTCCTGATGCAGATATCTTGACAGTAAGTACAAACTTTTGGGTTGTACTTTGATGGTTCTTATACACAATATGGATCAGGCGCATGAATCTTTTTCATCACAGCTCAGGGACACAATTCCCAAATCATATAGACTGCGGTTTCCATGCACTAATAATACTGCAGAGTATGAAGCATTGGCTATTGGGCTTAAAATGGCCATTGAATGGAATGTCAAGGAAATACATGTCTATGGTGATTCTCAACTTATCATCAACCAAGTAAATGATGAATATCAAACAAAGGATGATAAGCTTATGCCATACAAACAACTGATAGAGGAATTTAAAGGACGCTTTAAAGAAATATCATTCACCCAGATTCCAAGAAATGAGAACAAAACAACAGATTGAATGGCTACAATAACATCTCTCTTGCAAAATAAGGAGAATCAACAATGTTACAAATTTCTCATGGAAGATATCTTAATCCCTACCATTCAATCCCAACATACCTGCCGAATTTGCCATATATCAAGAACCAGTCAATTGTCATATGGTCAAACTTATCAGTATTTAAAAGAACATATCCTTCCTCTTGACTTATCTCGCAATTAGAGAAGGAATTTTATTCGCTAGTCCTCTCGCTATACTATAATTTCTGATATCCTATATAGCCGTGATCTAGATGGTACTTTATTAAGATGCCTTGAACAAGAAGAATCTGCAAAAGTTCTTGATGAAGTTCATGCAACTATTTGTGGCACACACTCAAGTGGTTTAACATTGGCTAAGAAACTTCTTCGTATGGGTTACTTTTGGCCTAATATGGAGAGAGATTCATTCACATATGCTAGAAAATGCAAACAATGTCAGATCCATGGGAATCTCATTCATGCACCAACACAAGAGTTATATCCTATGACAAGATCATGGCCATTTTTGCAATGGGGCCTTGATTTGGTAGGAAAGATAAATCCCTCATCTTCTAATGGACATAAGTTTATTCTGATCGCTACTGAATATATTACTAAATGGATTAAAGAAGTACCTTTAACAATAGTGACAGGAAAACAAATATCATCATTTATTTTGAATTATATAATTTGTCGCTATGGAGTTCCTATGACCATTATCACTTATAATGGAAGACCATTCAAAAATCAAGATGTGAAGGAGGTATGTGAACAATTTCATATCCAACATAGGTTTTCTACTCCATATTATCCACAGGGAAATGGTCAAGTTGAGGCATCAAACAAAACTATCTTGAAAATCTTAAAGAAAACATTTAATGAAGTTGGAAAAGACTAGCACATTCAACTAAATCCTTCTCTTTGGGCATACCGAACTAGCATCCACACTCCAATAGGGGCAACTCCATATTGTTTGGTCTATGGATCAGAAGCCATATTACCTATAGAAGTAGAGATACCTTCTCTACGAGTATCCTTGCAAGGCCTTATACTAGAAGAAGAACAACGAGTCTCTCGACTCCAAGAACTAGAACTGATTCAGGAACGTTGCCAAAATGCAACAGATCATTTGAAAGTATATCAACAAAGAATGGCAAGAAGCTATAACCACAGAGTCAAGCCACACATTTTTCAGATTGGAGATATAGTTCTAAGGGAGAATCCAAGAAATCAACAAGATCGAGACAAGAAGGGAAAATTTGAACCAAATTGGCTAGGACCTTTTGTCATAGTAGCAGCATATGGATTAGGAGCATACACGTTATCTACCCCTGAAGGTGATTGGTTTGATGAACCTATCAATTCTATCCATCTCAAGAAATTCTATGCTTGAGATATAAAGTCCTGAAAAAATCAACAAAAAGCATATAAAGTCCTGAAGAAATCAGTAAAAAATCAGAAAAGCAAGAAAATCCCTAAAAAGTATAAACAACAAAAATGCAATAAATTTAGATAGTGAAAACTTGGTAAACAGACGCTATCTAAGAAGTAAGTTCCTCCATCTATGAGATCTCTTTGCGCACCTATCTACTCCATCCTATCGCATCTATCATCTTAGCTTATCCATTCCATCTTTTGCATTCATTACTTTGAACCATTTAGTAGGAAATATGCAGCTTACAAACAATTATCAATCTTTGACATCCTTGTTGTAGTCACTGTCTTAGATTCTATCAAAATCAATCATATTTGCATTTGTATGCCGCCATGGTTTGGATCTTGATCAATTCATACATCCATAATAAATTTTTGTTTTCGCTCGGGGAAAAATCCTAATTCCTTTTGCTAAGGTGATCTTTTGAATATTTGAAAATCCAAAACATTCGAAAAACTTAGAAAACCAAAAACACCTAGGGTTTTGAAACAGATAATGAGCAATAAAGCAATAAATCAATCAAGGCATTTCATCAACAAACTGAATCATTAAACTCAGAAACCAAAGAATCAATTAGCAAGTAATAAAGGATTATCAAAGATCATTCATCAAGATGATTATGTTAGTTAATGACCATAAGAACATGTGAATGACATGCAAGATTCAATGGTTATATCTTGATTTTATTGCTAATCATGTACTCTATGCAACTCAAGGATGTCCATGACTAGAGAAGATATGATGGGGCATGATTATTTTTCTTTGATTGTTGTCTGTGGTTTATCTCTTACTACAGTATGTGCTTGTCTCATGATATGATTGGTAGAAGATCAAGGAGGAGGTTCCAAGTCATGCATTAAAGGAGATACTCCTTGTCTGTTCTGCAAGCAATACTCGGGTCAACTTGATGCATTATATCAAGTTGCTGGTATTAACTTTCTATATCAAAATCCATGTAAGTAATACTCGGGTCATCTTGAATCATTATGTCAAGTTGCTTGTATTTTCTTACAATATTTTAAAGCTCAATGATGAAATCAAGCACTGTTACAAGATAGCATATGAAGAATGATAGTGCAATTTTTAGTTAGATGATTTTGGATTAGATCATTATTCATTTGCATTATAAGCATTTCATTTCATTCATAGATCAACGGTCATAAATAAAGATTGAGTATACTTGGACAAACAAAAACAATTTGCATTCATCATAAGTGCATTTCATTCATCATGTAGTGTATCATCATTATTATTTGCATTATCATTCCATTAACGATCATTTAGTTGTATCTTTGCACTTTAGATTCATAATCATCATAACTATTACATATAAAAATAAAAAGCATTTCATATAGATCATTTGCATAAATCAAAAGCAAATAAATCATTCATTTGCATTTCATATAGATCATTGCATTTGCATCATTTACATATCATTTAGGTAAGTAATCATTTTCATTTGCATCCAAGATCATCAAAATAAAAAAATCAAAACAAAAACATTTATCATTGCGTCATATAGATCATAATCATAAGTCAAGACAATCATCATCATATCATCATCCATCTAATCACTGCATCCATATAATCAAAGCATAAAGATCATCATCAAATAGAGTAACATGAATGATAAAGATCATCATCATATAGAATCCATGTTTGCATATAGATCATCATAAAAATAATAAAAGTCCAAGTATACAATGATATCAAATAAACAATACAAATGCCTCAAAATCAAGTCACGACTGTCTTGTACCACTACCACCTGACTCTGTCCGTCTCTGTGGTTGTGGGCGAGAAGATCCTCCAAATGCCTGTCTCCCATGATCACCACTCTAAGGAGGTCCCATGACCCCACCACTTCTAGTATCCATCAACACGGTGGTATGATAACTACCTGCTCTCTGGCTCTCTACAACTACCTCCTCATATCGTCGTCGCCAGTGGGAAGTCTCCTTCCTGGACCGAACTAATGCTTTAATAGTGTTATCTTAGAGAGTACTTGATCCAACCTGCTAAATGTGATCAAGAAGGCCCTGAGTATCCTGCTGTCTCCTAACACCTCTATCTCTCTTAGCCATAAGAGTCTGCACCTGTGATCGAAGCTGATCAATCTGTGCTCTAAGAGTATCAATGGTCTCCTGCTCTGGCACATCATGCTTTGGTGCATCCCGCTCTGGCAAATCCTACTGTGGTGCATGAACCCCAATCCCCTCCTCACTACCACTTTGTCTAACTGCTGGAATCTCTGTCCAAGTAGCTCTCGCAATTCATCATCTAATAAGGGGAACATGATCCTCAAGATCCTCATCATCTCCACCATGAGCTGCAATAACCCTAGGGTCTGGCTGAATCTATCCAAAATCAATGCCTCTCCCAAAACCCCCATCCAGTCCACTAACCCTGCCTCCTACTGTCAATGGCAACCCTCTCGGTGATCTCATACCTGCCCTACCATGCTGCCTCCCACCCATAGGATGTGGTCTCCCAATCCTGCCAACTGGTCCAAAGGGTCCTCCACGGACTCTCAATCGACCTCCCCTCCGTCCAGGTCTCCTACCACCACCACTTCCATCCCCACCCTCATCTCCACCTCCCTCGACCTCCTGAGCAGCTCTGAGCTCTCATCTCTGACTACGTCTCCTAACACTTGGATCATCTAAATCATCATCCTCATCTCCTAAGTTGGGAGGAGGATCTGCTGGATCAATAATATGAGGAAATGGATGTGCTAGTATGTACTAAGCATAATTTGCAGTAACCCCAGGATCAAGAATGTGCAATCTCATATCATAAGCCACTCTCGGAGTAGCCAAAAACTCTATGCAAGAAATCTCAAATGACAAGGAAGGTCCCCAATCTTGTCTATCTCTATACCACCGAGCATATATCGTCACACTAGTAGGCATAGGTTGGATGATACCAATCTGTATAAGAATGCAACTAATCAACTGTTGCTCAACAACATAAGGAGTTCGACCAATGAGATATCTACTTTGTATGATAAATGGCAATGTCTGTGCATCATCCATCTATGGCTCACAATCAACATATGGTCTCCAAGTAATGCTATCCAATGAATCAAGCACCCAACGCCAATACTCCATCTTACCCAGCTTATGCTGAGTAAGGATACCTGCATAAAAATACACATATGGCTGTCTCTCTCCATGCACTTTGTGATGGATAGGCCAAGTAATAACAATGTGCTCCCAGTACCAGATCTACAATAAAGTACATCCTGTAGACAAACTAGCACTCTCATCATACACCACCTGATGAAGAACATGATATAAATGTGCCAACATACAAACACCCCAAGCATATCGAGTACGATGCTACATCATACTTAGGAGAATCTCACCCCATCCAACAACAAAACTGCGTGATCGCCTATCAAGACAAATAAATCCTCCAATCAAACCAACAAGAATCACAGGAAGAGTCTCATAATACATCACCATATCCTCCCATCAGATCTCTCCTCTAGCGATGCTATCATCAACAAACACGGCTCTGCAAGCCTCTGTCCCAACACAATCCTGAAAATCATACTGCACTAACTCGCTAGTCACTGGGATGTGCAGAATCCTATACACATCCTCGAGCGTCACACTAATCTCACCTCTGGGCAAGTGGAAAGTGTTATACTCACTGTGCCATCTCTTGGCTAATGCCGTCAACAATCCTCTATTATGCATAGTCTTAGGCATATACCACATATGGCATAAACCATAGGCATCTATATGTCTAACCTCAACCTGTGTCAGCTCTAGCACTAAATGATGTACTACTGGTAATTTCTCCTGACACTGGAGAACATCAAGTTTCTCCTATTTATCAAGAGAATTCAATCAATAATCAACAATCTATCTATCAAATCTATCAAATCAAACTGAAGCAACCTATGCTATCAAATCTATCAAATCAAAGCAATTGCTAATCTATCTATCTATCAAATCAAATTGAAGCAACCTATGCTATCAAATCTATCAAATCAAAGCAATTGCTAATCTATCTATCTATCAAATCAAATTGAAGCAAATTACGCTATCAAATCATTTTAAAACCTATCAATCATGGTTTTCTATCAATCACTGAGTTCAATCAAAACTCTGCTAAGCTCTTGCATCAGAAACTAATTCGGTTTCTTAGAGCTACTCTATCAAAACAAATAAAATTGATCTATCCAACAACATCCATCAATCAATCAAGTCCTTATTCATCATACATATGCATTAAACACATTAAATCTAATCATCAAAGTGATTTTAGCTTTTACATTTATCAAAAACATCAAATTTTGAGCATTTGCGCTGTCTTATTGAGCAAAAGCGCTAAACAAAAGCATAAGCGCTATCATCCTTAGCAAATGCGCTAACCCTAAGAACATATGCACAAAACAAAGCAAAAGCGCTAACTTTAGCTGCAAAAGTGCAAACAAACAAAGCAGAAGCGCTATCCTATGCATATGCGCTATAATACTTAACATATGCACTAACAAAATGATCATAAGCATTAATCTATGCATATACGTTAACCCTCATTGCATATGCACTAAATCAAAATGCAAATGCGCTAACCTAATGCCAAAAAATCGCAAAAAAAATCAAAAAGAAAAAATGTGCCTAAAAACATGAAAAATTGCATGACAAGTTGAAAACAAAGCTCGGGATAAGATACATACCAGATACCCATACTCGGGAGGTCACTGATATCATCAAACACGCTCAAAACGATGGCTCTCCATAGGAATCACCATTTCGCCACCTCACCAAGAAAATTTTCTTCACAAGCTGACAAGGATAACAATGAAATTAAAATTAGCCTTGGCTAGTTTTATATTTACTATTTGAAGAGTAATTAATGTTATTCAATGAGGCAATTTAATTTGTTTTTTACAAATTAATTTAATTGACAAAATTTTTATCAATTATCATGAGATCAATCGTTCAAACCAAAGTTTTCAACAATTTCATGATCAATCTCCTGAGGGGGCACACAATCAGGATTTTCATCTTCATCAGACGCATTATCGAGACTTGATTTAATCTTTGAAACAATGTTGTCTCGACATAATTTCAAAGAGGGGCAAAATGTATACACATAAAAATGGCTATGAGCAATTAAATAAATATTTTATATTTATTTAATATTTATTCTTCTATTAAATATTTAATTTAAAAAGATTAATTTATTTAATTCATCTATTTTATTCCTCTAAAATAATTAAATATCTAATATTTAATTATTCTTTTAACCAAGTTAATTAAATATCTAATATTTAATTATCTCCTCCAATCAATTAAATATCTAATATTTAATAGTTATTCTCCTATCCTATAGTCTCAAATATTAAATAATTTCTAAATTATTTAATCCCTTTTTCAACCCACCTTCCATCTCCACTTCATCTTCTCTTTGCCAACTCATCAAACATGTGGCTAAGGAAATTAATATTTCTTAAATATTAATTCATCATTTATCTTCAACCTCCAAATTTAATGAATATTGTGTATGTACACATATTTCATAACCATCTTCTATATTCTCTCCAACACCTCCTACATCTTAGGAAGGACTTGAGTCCACTTGTCCTCTCATGCCTAAATCTTCTCCAACCATCCCTAGATTCCCTCAGTCAACAACCCAATCAAGGTGGGATGAGTGACACTTGTTTTCTCCTTCCCCCTTTCTCTCAACCTTCACCTTTGCTCACAACCATCCAAATCTATAGATCTAATCGTGACCGTTGATCTGAGCCACATCATCTCATCCTCTCAAGGTCTATAAAATCAAGAGCTTCAATTGAGACAGAGTTAGACTTCAAGAGACTTCAAGTGCATTTTCAAGTAAATCATTTGTAAAACTTATACATCCGTGAGTTTTTAATCTTGAAGAAAACATCATAATCATTTAGCATAATCATGTAATATTTCATATCATAGTATCAGTTAACTACCAGTTATCAGTCCATTCTTCACATGCCATCTTGGAAGATATCAGTGCATTGTTTGAAAGCACACCATCTGCAACTAGGAACAGTGGAGTTAGGACACAATGAGACATAAACCATGAAGGTAATATTAGTATTTTTATTTCATATGTATTTTATGTAGTTTCATTGGTTGAGTTTGGATTTCCTGTAGCATTTCCATTTGTATTTTGTGAAACTAACTTGTTGCAGGTAGCATTCTGAGGATGAAATTCAAGTCGACACACTTTTGACTATCAGTTTACTCTTGAATGGTTGAGTAGTGTTGTTGGGGTCATTTGTGTAGATTCCTGCCATCTGTATCTTTGACTACATATGTTTTTGCCTTTGTTTCCTATTTGATTGTTCAAGAGTGTCATTGGGTGCACTCCTGCAATTTGTCGTCTTCTTGATTCTGATCATCATCTTGGTTTCAAAGGAGGTTCTTCATTGAGCACTATAACAATTATCATTTGATTGTTGTCTGCAACTTCTTCTGCTTTGAGGATGTTCTTCATGTTCCTATTCTTTTGGGACATTGATTTGGAGGCTTCTTAGTCCTTCATTCCTTTAGCAGTTCATGTTTTTTCGTGCATCGCATCTCTCGATTTTAGAGAAGGGTTTTTTCCCATGTGGTTTTCCTCGTTTCTTCATTTAGAGAGACTTCATTACTTTGTACTGTTGGCATTTTTGATGATTATGTTGTGATTGTCATTGATGGACACACACTTGCTATGAGATCACTTTTTGTATGTATGAGTTAAAGCTCAACCAGTATTTGTTCAAACTGGTATGATGTATTATAGTATTTAGACTATCAGTGTTTTACAGAAAGTGTCTACCGATCTGAAGTGGTATGAAGACCCCAAGTGGCTCGAGGATCTCAAGCGGTATGAAGGAACAAAGTGACACAACTCATATTTCCCAGTCTTCATTTTGTCTAACTGGCAACCGGTATTTTGCTTAAACCGGTATTCTGTTTGAACTGGTAATACTCTATGATGAGTTACCAACTGACATTTTGTGATGAGCTACCATCCACCGATTGTTTGGTGGTGCCGACACTCTGGCGGTGATTTTTGTGTCATGTTACTAGATATGTCTAGATGCATTGAACCTAAGAAATTGTATTGTAATCCTATTAGACCGACATGAAATCAGATTCCTTTATAAGGACATCATGTCTAGGGTTTTAGGTTGTTGCAAGGGTTTAAGGTGGTTGCTGAATTATTGTAAGTGAGATTATAGAAGAGAAGTTCATGTCTATGAGAAAAAGGCAGAGTATGAATGTGTTGAAGACTAAAGTAATGCTAGAATGCATTAGGAATGAGCTATCAAGTATCTAATCAAGCAATCTGTGCTATTTGCTAGATCACTCACTTGTTGATTACTCACATCTTCGACAAGCCTGAAGCCCTTAACCGGGTAGGCCCAAAATGCCTTTTGTAAATCCTCTAACAAGGTGGTTCACATCTGTGGATCTAAAATCCTCTAGAAAGGTAGTCTTTAATCAGACTTATCTCCTAACAAAGATTGAGATTCCTAACAGGATCTGTTCTGGTAAAGAACATTGTATGACCTTAACCGGTCTGGTTCCTATTCTGTAGATAGTTACTTGTGAGTTTCATCTCACCGTGGTTTTTCCCATTTGGGTTTCCATGTAAAAATATCTTGTGTTATGGTGTTTGTGCTTCTGTGGGTAAATGTAGTATTTTCTATTTGGTTTGCATGTGTGCTAACCGGTTTGTTTTCTAAACTGTGTTACCGATTTACTATTAGAATAGTAAAGTGTTTAAGTAAATTAGTTTTTGGCATACTAATTCACCTCCCCCTCTTAGTATTCATCATGTACATGGGTACCTAGTCAGGCCTTTTGTTGCCAGGATCCATTTCTACATTCATGCATTTAGAGTTTTTTCCTCACCCTAAATACTTAAGGTGGGGGTGGTGTTAGAGAATTTTAACTAGCAACTATGATTTTTTGGATTTAGTTCACTTAGAGGAAATTCTAGCTAGCTTTATCTATCTTTTCATGCTATCTGTTTTAGTTCTCCTAACTACAGGCTAGGGTTTCTTTGTGTTTTTTATATAAGCATTCATTGTACATTATATTTAATTTAGTCATTAGATAATCAATATGATTTATCTTTGTGGATCAATTATCTTTAGGCCTCCATAGCTATTTGCTTCTCTTATTTTGTGATAGGTGTTTGATTGTAGGTGATCTTTAGGAGCTATGGGGTTGAGAAATCAAGTCAAATAAGCCTCAGGAGGGAAGAATACGAAGAATTAATAAAGTAGAGAACATATGAATACATGAATAAGAGAACCACAACACAATCTAAATTCAATACAGAAATAAAGAGACTACATGATGGTGTTAGTGAACTCAAATTCATATACCAATTTTATGTATAGTGGCCAAATACAAAAAAGAATCCGAAGGACCATATTATATAGTTCAAGTATCATATAACCTAGGTTGATAAGGAATACCACCCACTGGAAGATATCGATAGAGTATAGTAGATGAGGATAGAAACATTGAATTTACAACTACAAAACATTCACATCCAGAGGGAGTAACTCAAGAGATAGATAAAGCAACTCTAGGTGATAGTGCGTACACAATTGACACATCTTGAGGGCATGTTGTTTGCCACAAAAGCAATGCAAAACAAATTTAGAGCGCCATCATACTATCAAAAGTAAAAACAACAATGATCCAAATTGAGGGACAATTTTCAATGATGTAACATCCCAGGAGTAGCCTGGAAAAAACCTAAAACAACTAAAGACAACTTATCTAGGACTCCTACCCTAAGTTTTATGTCTTGCAGATAAGAGATCATTTTAAAAGTGGGAATGATGTTGGTAGGGCAAGGACCAAGAATAGAGTCAACTTAGGTGAATGCATATGGCATATGGTATAGAAATAAGCCTCTAACTGACTCTAGGAGTTAGATCCCACTTTGGGAATGTATACAATAGCATTGTAGCTGATATCCGAAATAGACATATAGAAGATGATAGTGTAATCATATAAGAGATGAGATAGTTGCCTGATAGAAGAATAGAGACTAAGATCCAAAACATGTAATGCATTTAGGAGATCAAGGATATAATATGTTTATGTTGTTGTTTGTCCATTTATGTGTGTTATTGTTATGCTTTGTGTATTATTGAGGTGCAAATGATTTACTATTTTGATTTACTTTTGAATCTGTTGATTTCCCTTACTAAATTAAGACATATATTGGGGTATAGATCTCCAGACTATAGTTTCCCCATTCCTCTTGCTAATACTAGTACCTTTGTCAAGTTTGTCAATGCATCCTCAAGTATCACCATATCATCCATGCATACCTCCTTGTAGTCATGTGTCAGGTCTGAAAAGATACTAAGGATTACTCTCTATAAGTTTGTTGGAGCATTACAAAGGCTGAAGAGTAGGACTACATAGGAATAAGTACCTCAAAGACAAGTGAATTTTATCTTGTCTCGTTCCTCTTGTGTAATTCTTATATGGTTGTAGCCATTGAAACCATTTAGGAATGAGAAGTATTTTTTTCTACTAAAAGTGTCCAAGATCTAATCAATAAAAGGTATAGGAAAATGTTCTTTTCTTGTTGAATTAATCTCTAAGTATTCTATGCAAACTCTCCATTTCCCTCCTTTATTAAGGAAATGGTCAAGAGGTGAGACCAATTGACTATTAGAGATGGAGTATATAAATCTAATGTTCAATAGCTTCTACAACTCTGTTTTGACTATCTACTTTCAACTAGATTCCATTAGATAGTTCAAATGAGAGGGGGGGGATGAATCAGTTGTCTCAGATTACCAGAACCATTAGAAATTAAAATTTTAGTACCGAAACCCAAAATATTAATACCAGAATATTAGTTAAACCAATTAAGCATAAACAATAATCACAGAATAAATACCATCCACATGACACCAATATTTGTACATGGAAAACCCGGTAAAGGGAAATACCATGGTGGGAAGCCTACCCATAGTTAGATAATACTTCTATAGTAAGTATGCGAATTAAAATTGAGGGGCCTGCACTTGCAAGAAGGCCAACAACCTAGAGCACACTTCTCATCACAAAAGGAGTCTCACTGACTACATAGAAATCCAGACTACAATCTGAAGAAGCGTTGAACTGCGAAAGATAACATCTCCAATGCCTGAGTACAGTTCTGATTAAGCTCAATTTCAGAGGACTAAATCCTCTTACATAAACCCAATTTGATCCTCAATGATCGACCAAATCCTCTTCTTGAATGATATTACATTATTCATACATTACATCCTTTGACCATGACCTCGAACATAACCATGATAATGCATAATGAGATCTTACATCTATATATACAAACCCTTGACCATAAACAATCAAGTCAACCATTAGATAATAAATCAACTACATAATTACAAACCATGTCAGCCTTAGACCAAACAAATAATATCCAACACATAAGAGATCCCAGAAACATATTGAGAGATCCAATCCACACGCTTCATTAAACCGGTCCATAACCTAGACCAATCGGGACCCAGTATAGGTCCATACGCCACAAAAATGATCTCCATTCACCAAGTCTCGAACATGATCATTAACAACATCTTGAAACCATACCGGAAACTATACCAACACCTCTTATGCAAATCATCAAAGATCTTCATCAAAAGCTCAGTTGGTGAAACCCTCGTCGGAACCAAATACCAAGCTTCTAAGAAAACATGATAGAATCCAATCACCAAACTAGAACCAACAGACTGAACATGAGCATGAGTATCATGGACAAGCCAATTCCATTACCATACTATACTCGAGCATACTAGATCATGCCGGATCCAAATCAACCAGAAAACCACTCAACCTACCGGGACCAAAAGGGTGTTGGTAAAGCATCCAAACAACTACTATTGGAATCAATGACAAACATCAATGCAACACATAATCAATTCCACCAAATGGTAAACAATCTCCCCCTTTGGCATTTATGGCAACACTAGATGTGAAAAACATCTAAGTACCAAGAAATGCCAAATCTCCCTCAATGGAAGATAGCCAACAATCTCCCACAAATAGATGTAGCAATGAGATTTTGAAACAAAGACCAAACTCACCATGTGAATAAAATCTCTGTAAAGCTCATATATCTTCCTCCTTATCAATATCTCTCACCCTTTCTTTTTCTTTTTAATAACTCGCCCCCTTTTACTTTTACTTTTTTCTTTTTCATATCAATATCTCTCCCCCTTTAACATCAATGCCATAAATCTGACAAAAATATCAAATCTAAAAAAATAGACCTCTGAATCACAAAGCTGACTACTCCCCTGAGCAGTAGCATCCCACATCAGTGCTAGAATGAATAGTATCTATGATAATGCATATCAGACTGATGCCAAACCGCATCAATCAAGTCTCCGTCGGAGGGGTAGAAACCCCCAATCTGTCTCTCAGGTACTCAAATTAGTCCTTGGGCAAAGGTTTAGTGAAAATATCTACAATTTGCTCTTTCATGTTCACATAAACCAGTCTAACTTAATTTTCTTCCACCTTTTCCTTCAAAAAGTTGTACTTAATATATACGTGATTTTTCTTAGAATGAAATACCAGATTCTTTGATATATCAATAGCAAAAGAGTTATCACAGTGAATAACTATCGGTGCATCACAATCTACTTTTATATCCTTCAACATTTTCTTCATCCATAAAACCTATGCACAGTTAGTAGCAACAACAACATACTCAGCTTCAACAATAGATAAAGAAGTACATGACTGTTTCTTGCTGATGCATGAAACCAACTTCTTTCCAGGAAAGAAAGCTCCACCAGAAGTACTTTTCTGGTCATCAAAATTTCCAGCCCAATCAACATCTGTATATGCACATAAAGTAAAGTTATCATCCTTTGGGTACCATAAACCATATTGTGATGTACCTTGCAAGTATCTAAATATCATTTTCACCGCACTCTCATGATTTTCTCTAGGATCACTCTAAAATCTTGAAACAATACAAACAAAATTCATAATGTCAGGCCTAGTCTGAGTCAAATAAAGTAGATCCCCAATCATAGATTTATATATTGTAGGATTTACCAATGTAGAAACATCTTTTCTTGTCAATTTCTCACTTGTAACCATAGGATTTCTTACTCGTTTAGAATCTCCCATACCAAATTTTCTTCAACAATTCCTTAGCATACTTAGTTTGACAGATAAAAATACCTTTGTTAGTCTGAGTAATCTGCAAACTCAAGAAAATTTTCATTTCACCAATCATAGACATTTCAAATTCTTTCTCCATATTCTTAGAAAATTCTACGCACAACTTATCCTCACCTCCAAAAATAATGTCATCAACAAATACTTCAATAATCAATATATCATCATTAGTGATTTTATAATATAATCTAATGTCATCATTGCCCTTAGTAAAACCAAGCTTCAAAATATATTTATCTAATCTTGCATACCAAGCTCTAGGTGCTTGTTTCAATCCATATAAAGCTTTCCTTAACCTGCAAACCATGTTTGTATCATCTGATAGTGAAAATTCATTAGGTTGCTCAATATAAACTTCCTCATCCAGATTCACATTAAAAAATGCACATTTAACATCCATCTGATAAACCTTGTAGTTCTTATAAGCAACATAGGCAAGATACAATCTTACAACTTCAATCCTAGCTACAGGTGCAAAAGTTTCACTATAATCAATTCCTTCCTTCTAAGAATATCCTTTACAAACCAATCTAGCCTTATTTCTTATAACTTGACCATCCTCATTCAATTTATTTCTAAAAACCCATTTAGTTCCAATAACATTCTTATTTTTAGGTTGGGGAACCAAAGTCCATGTATTATTTTTCTCAATCTGATCTAATTCTTCTTCCATAGCTTTCAACCAATATTCATCTTTACAAGCCTCAATTACTGATACCAGTTCAACTTGTGAAATTAAACATACCTCATTAGTTGTCAGTCTTCTTCTTGTCATTACTCCATTGCTCTTATCCCCAATGATCCGATCTTCTGAATAATTCAATCTCACATATCTAGGAATCCTTTGACTTTCCGCTCCTCTTCCCTGATCTTCAGTTACTGTAGGATTCTCTGATACCGCTGGAGTAACTAGTTCAACTCTCTATTCTAGTAAAGGTGATACTGGTTCAGATATGATCATTTCCACTGCCGTTTCCTTCTCATAAATTCTGATTTGACTTTTGTTCAGCTCATCTACTTTGACATTAGCACTCTCCACAATTCTTTGCAATCTTTTGTTATAACATCTATATGCCTTGCTTTCATTAGAATAACCAAGAAATATGCCTTCATCACATCTAGGATCAAATTTTCCAATAGTATAATCTTTCCTGATATAACATTTACTACTAAATATTCTGAAATACTTAACTGTAGGTGTATTGCCAAACCATAATTCATAAGGTTTCCTACCAGATTTTCCTTTGATATGTACTCTGTTGAATGTATAAACCACTGTGCTCACTGCTTCTCTCCAGTAGATATGAGGTAGACTAGCTTCCATCATCATTGTTCTAGCAGCATCTAAGAGTTCTATTTTTCCTTTCCACAACTCCATTTTGTTGAGGTGTCTGGGGAGTAGAAAATTGTCTTCTTATACCATGCTTGTCACAAAAGTTATTAAACTCACTGGATGTGAATTCTCCACCATGATCTGACCTCAAACATTTAATCTTCAATTTTGTCTTAGTTTCCACTTTAGCCTTTAAAGATTTTAAACTTTTCAAATGCTTTAGATTTTTCCTTTAGAAAGTAACCCACATCATTCTAGAATAATCATCAATGATTAGCATGAAATATCTATCTCCTTGAAAACTTTTGACTCTAGCATGGCCACACAAATCGGTATGAATAAGATCAAGAACATCATTTGATTTATCTTGTATACTCCTAAAAGAGGTTCTGATCCATTTTTCCATTTGACATTCTTTATATACCAGATTATAGGGCTTCATAATTTTAGGTATATCCTAACTGCCTTAGTTGAACTGATATTTATAATGCAATCAAAATTCAAATGACACAACCTTTTATGCCATAGACAACTCTCATCAATATATGTAATCAAACATGTCTTCTCACCAGAGTTCAAATAAAATATATTACCTTTTGTCTATGTACTGGTTGCAATCTCCAAACTAGTTTTGTTAATGATTTTGCATTTTGCATCCTTGAACAATAGTTGAAATCCCTTATCCACCAATTTTCCTACATTAAAAAGATTGTGCCTTAAACCTTCAACATAATAAACAATGTTAGTATTGTTCTTACCATCCAATGATATAGTTCCTTTTCCTTTGATCATACATGCTTTGTCATCTCCAAATCTAACTAGACCGCCATCAAATTCTTGGAAAGATAGAAACTTCCCTTTATCTCCAGTCATATGATGTGAACAACCACTACCAATTACCCATTCATCCTTGTCTTCAATTTTAGCAGTAAGTGCCTTTTCTTCAGGCACATTCTCTACTAGTGCCGGATCATCTTCCTTGATAGCTAGGAACACCCATTCCTTCCCATTGTTGGAACCACTAGCAGAGTCTTCTGCCGGTTCATCATCAAAATCAGTAATACCTTCCTCATCCGCTATGTAGCATGATTTATATCTGTTTTTCTCGTACTTATACTTGTTCTAATATCCAGGGTTAGGCTTAAAATATCTTCCAACTCTTTCTTCAAATCTTGAATTCCTTTCAGGATATCTAGATGCAAAATGACCAATCTTATTATATGCAAAACATTTATAAGGTGCTTTTCCTTCATATTTACTTCCTGTTGGTCCTTTAGGTACTCTTCTAGCAAATAGTGTTTAAAGTTTCTCAAACTCATCATCTTCCCTTTTCATATCTTCTAATTCCTTCAAATACAAATCTTTCCAATCTTGCTTACCGGTTGCAGATGTAGATGCATGAAAAGCAGGTTCAGTCTTCATAGCTCCAGAAGGTCCAAATTCTTCTAGCTCAAAAGTAGATAGTTTTCCAACCAAGGTATCTCTGTTCATAGATATATTAGCCATTGTTGTCAACTCATTAATAACAGTAGCCTTCATTTTGTAAGCTGGTGTTAGGGCTCTCAGAACTTTAGAAATAATTTCATGTTTGCTCAGAGTTCCACCACAACATTGAATTCCCATAAAAATCTCGTTTACCCTTTTCATGAATGCAGTAATCCTTTCATATTCTTCAATATTTAGGTTTTCATATCTCACCTGATAACCATCAAGTTTATAAATCTTCACTATAGGGTCACCTTCATTAATAGTCTCCAACTTATCCCATTTATCCTTTCCAGATGATTTGTTGATCAGAGAGTGCACACAAGAGGGCATGTCTTTCTCTACAATCATTCTCAAGTCCCTTATCTAGGTTTGTTAGAGGAGGATTGCCAGAAGTTGGATTATAAGGTGTGACACCATTCTGTGTGATCTCCCAAATCTCCTTGCCAAGACATATCAAATGAGTCTCCATCTGAATCTTCCATACTGTGTAATTTATTCCATAAAGCCTAGGAATATCTCTCTGAAAGATAGCTCCAGATGAACTGGATGAACTTGAACTGTTAGACTCCATAGGATCTTCCTCAAGCGGTTAAGATTATACAGAGATGACCAATGCTTTGATACCAATTGTTAGACAGTTCAAATAATCAGAAGACAAATGAGAGTGGGGGTGAATCAGTTGTCTCAGATTACCGAAACCACTAGAAATTAAAATTTTAGTATCAGAACCCAAAATATTAATACCAGAATGCTTAAACCAAATACTGGAATAGTAGTTAAACCAATTAAGCATAAACAATAATCACAGAATAAATACCATCCACTTGACACCAAGATTTGTACGTGGAAAACCTAGTAAAGGGAAAACCACAGTGGGAAGCCTTCCCACAGTCAGATAATACTTCTGCAGTAAGTATGTGAATTACAATTGAGGGGCCTGCACTTGCAGGTTGGCCAACACCCTAGAGCGCACTGCTCATCACCAAAGGAGTGTCACTGACTACATAGAAATCTAGACTACAATTTATAGAAGTGTTGAACTGCAAAGATAGCATCTTCTATGCTTGAGTACAGTTTCAGTTAAGCTCAATACCGGAGGACTAAATCCTCTTACATAAACCCATTTCAACCCTCAATGATCGACAAAATCCTCTGCCTGAATGATATTACATCATTCACACATTACATCCTTTGACCATGACCTCTAATATAACCATGATAATCTATAATGAGATCTTACATCTATATATACAAACCCTTGACCATAAACAATCAGGTTTGCCATTAGATAATAAATCAATTACATAATTACAAACCATGTCGGTCTTAGACCAAACAAATAATATCCAACACATAAGACATCCCAGAAACATATCGAGAGATCCAATCCACACGCTTCATTAAATCGGTCCATAACCTAGACCAATCGAGACCCAATATAGGTCCATATGCCACAACAATGATCTTCATTCACCAAGTCTCGAACATGATCATCAATAAAATCCTAAAACCATAGCGGAAATTGTACCAACACAACTTATGTAAATCATCAAAGATCTTCATCAAAAGCTCTGCTAGTGGAACCCTCGTCGGAACAAGAAACCAAGCTTCTAAGCAAACAAGATAGCATCTGATCACCAGACCAAAACCAACTGATTGAATATGAGCATGAGTATCATGGACAAGCTAATTCCATCACCAAGCTATACCGGAGAGTACTGGATCATGCCAGATCCAAATAAACCAGAAAACCACTCAACCTACCGGGACCAAAAGGGTGCCGGTAAAGCATCCAAACAACTAGTGTTGGCATCAATGCAACACATAATCAATTCCACCAACTAACCAACATATTCATTCTTCCTTTGAGGATATCTAATTGGTCTACAACAATCCTTGATATATATTCTATATGTAATGATTTGGGTGAAGTCCCTTCATGTCATTACAATCCCAAGAAAATGTTATATATTCCTATAATAGGGAAATTAATTATGTTTGTCATTGTTGATCAAGCTTTCTATTTATATTGAGGTGTTTATTGGGAATGATCTCCACCTAAGTGGTGAGGAGACTCATTGATGTAGCATTCATGCATGTAATACCCACATTACCAGTATGGGGAAGTAGCTGATGAAGCAAATGTGTAACATACAAGTAATTTTCAAATGATGCTACAAGAAGTAAGAAATATAGAGGACAACAAGAACAAACCAGGAAAGATAGATTTTATGCATCTCTATTGTAGTCATTTTATATTATATGAGATAGGTTTGCTTCTTCATCTTACAACTGGAGCATTGCACTTCTTTTAATTACCATTAGATTTTTTAGGGTATTTTCCTCATTATCCCCAAGGTTGGGCCATATTGTTTGATTAACCTCATGATGTGGCTGGGTGGGTAGATATAAAACCAATTTCTTGGTAACATTACCATTTGAAATAATTGTTTCACCTAATCTACATCTAATGAAAGTATTTATAATAGCAAGCCAAGGTCTACCTAAGATGAGTGGGTACCCTTCTAAGTTGGCCTTTGGTTGCAGGATTATAAAAATTGTAGGATACTCCCAAGAATCTAATGCAATAAATAGGTCTTCCACAATCTCCTCGGTATTACTATTAAGTTGTCAGCTAATTGCAAGACTGTGGGTGTAGGTCTTAAGTTAGACAATTGCAAATTTTGCATTGTTTCTCTATTAATTACTTTAATGGCTGCCCCTAGGTCAATCACTTTATTTGGTATCAACATTTCATTGATAGTGACATTCAACATAGGGATACCAAGATTAGTATACTTTGGAACAATGATCCTTCCTAACATGATATCTGTCAATTATCGTATAACATGAACAATTGGAGGATCTTTTTTTTCCTACTTGGTTTCTAAAGGAAGAGTTCTTTAATTTTATTATTGTAGATATGAACATATTTGATTGCTTTAAATAATAGATTCTGTACACTAACAGTCTTAAGTTTCTCTAGGAAATCAAAGGCCGATTCAACTTCAGGTTTTTGCCTAGTAAGCCTTTATAGAAATGGTGGTGTAGGGATCTTAATGGACTCTTGTTTAGATAGACAATTGCAACTACTCAATGGAGGATTAACATTGCTTGAGGTTTCTTTTGAGGGAATCTTTCTAATGAGTGGTGGTATTGGATTAACTAGAGTCTTACTAGAGTGAAGATGGACAATATTAATATCTAGAACATAAGTAGAGAATTGTTGCATGTCACTAGATTAAGCTTGCTTCACATTATGATTATTAGTGTTAGGGTCATGTTGTGCTTGTAATTGAGTGTATTTTGAAGGTGGAGAAGAAATATTTGTAGGGTTAGGCATGATGGCAGGTTGAGAAAGTGGAGCTTGCAGATGCTGCAAGTAACCTATATTAGGATTTTCCCATGACTGATTACCCCTCTATTACTATTTATATTGCAAATTTGAATGAGGTATTTTCCAATTATGATATTTACCTTGGGCTTGATAGGGTGGCCAATCCCAAGAAGGATTGTTCCATGATGAAGAACCATAGCTCATCCAACTAGGAGGCTAATTTTTCCATTGACTAAAGTTATCATAAGAGTTATTATAGGATAAAGGATCTTGAGGCATACCTCTTTTTTTGTTATGTGGCTTCTATTGGGATAGGTATAAAACCTTTCCATCTTTATTCTCTAAAGCCTTGTTACATTTGCAATCCTTTCTCTTGTGGCGATAATAAGTGAAAAATTTAGTTAGGACAATCTCTACTTATCCTACTTCTTTCTTGCTTGCAGTGTATCTAATTGAGTAACCATATGATTGATTAAGTCCTACTTCATATTTGTTAACAAATTACTAATTTTAATTTGGGAAACTCTTGCAACTATTTTTGAAGTAAGTCTTGTTATACTGTAGGTCTTCTTCATTGCTGATTTGGAGTTATTTTTGGCAAGTTGGAAGATGTCATGCGAAGTATCTTGAGAGATATATCCTTCTCCCATTAGTTCTAATGAATCTAGACAATCTTCATTAACTCTTTTGAGCAATATTAACTTTAGGTAGTCTTCTTCTAAGTTGTCATGCCTAGATTTCTGCAGGCAAAACAAGAAGCATTCTACACAGTCCTTTGATGGCTTATCTTCCCTTTGACTCATTTCGAAGATTTAATCTTCCCTCATCTCCCCTCCTCTTCAGTAGTCCTTATATTTATTTATAAATTTTATTTTTGTTGAAGCCCAGTCAACCACTGCATCTCTTCACAAATTCTTAAACCATCTCAAGACAAAATCCTTGAGAGCAGCAGGAAATAATTTTAACCTATGGGGATCTATGGTGTAGTCATAACTACAAAATAAGACATAAAATTCAAAGAGACAAGTGTTTGGATCTTCAATGATAAGCCCACGAAATTTTAGAAGAGTTGGGATGGTAAATTTATAAGAGCAACATTTCTCTGATGTACTATGGGAAAATGAAAAGTTGGTGTTTTATTGTTTGGTTATTTGCATCTCCCATATTGGGCCAAGATGGAGAGTTATGTGGTGAGTTGGAACTAGCTTTAGAGGTGGGTGATGATAGAGGATAATGGTATATTAGAGGTATTTCTACCATAACTATTGTAATGGATAAACTATTGATATTGGGAAGAAACTTTCCAAAAGGGCCCCTTCTTCTACTCATTAAAGAAATATATTCCTTATTCCAGCGTACTTGCACATGGTTAGTAATAATTTTGGATATTTTTTAAAATTCTAAAGGTCCTAAAAACTGAAAAAAATGAATTCTATGCATAGGAAATCATGAAAACCTACTAAAAAACCTAAATAACTTGATAATTTGACACCGTCCCTTCTAGCAACAAAAAATGTAGAGATTATTATATCCACTTGCGATTTAATCCAACCTAACAACTTCTATAACTCAGGGATTAACTATCCAAGATTAAGAAACCCTTTGTACACTACAAGTTACATGTAAATTTTCAATCTAGGTATGTATACTTGAAATGGGTCGACATTATATGTGCATTATGACTCTATCTATGTTGTTGTCCTATGTTGACAAAAAATAGTGCAGTAAAATAAAGTGTAGGAAAGTAATTGCTTAAGATGGTAATAACTAATAATGAAATATTGCAACAAGAACAAGTATAGTTAAATAAAAACATGACAACAAGAATAATTATAGTAAATGCATTTACTATTAACACTTATACTATTCTAATAAAGGAAACAACACTACTATAGGATGATGACTATAATAACCATAATACCATGCTATGACTACATGAAATATAACAATGAAATGAAAGTATCTAATTAAGACATATAAATAGAACTCATAATTGTGCTACCTCAAGCGGGCCCTCCTTGGGTAAAACATTGTTTAGATGGTTAAAAAAAGCAGATGGTTCCTTTAACAAGCCATATTGTTATTCATATTAAAAAATAATACATGCTACTTTGTACAAACTTGTACTTAGAAAGAGATGTTGAAAACCATTAACCTTTTAGGTTCTACTCAGATATACATAGTCTTTAATCTAATAACTTGTCCTATAACTACCTAGTGCTTATTCCTCTTATCTAGGAAGATATTTATTGACAGATAAGAAAAGCATAAACATTTTAGAGTCCTAATAGGATTGCACCTCATAACCATATCAAAGTATAAGTATCCACTTGCAATTGTACAACATAACATTAAAAAGGATTTATGAAGGTAGTTGATCAAGCATTGAAGAGGTCTTCAAATAAATAGCACTTTCCAATAGCTTAGGGTAATTGGAATACTTGTTGATTGGTTAAATGTGAATTCTTCCTTTTGTTGTAGGAAGTCATGCAGTCTTGGCTATAGGACTTTCTTTAGTCAACTTAGTTGAAATGTTGCATAATAGGTTAGCATACAAATCATCACATGTGATACTAACTCTTCAAAAACATCACATTCCACATTTAATTTTAATTATATATATTATATCAATATTCATTTAAATAGACATATTATAATGCTCATATATGTCCTCGGTAATATAAAGATTCAAGTTATGCAACATATCCAACATAAGGGTCATAACTAAAGCTGGTAAAAAAACTATACAAAGAGACAAAACATAGTCTCATGACTCATATTAAACACTATAACACCTATAGGATACCAACATGCAAAGCTAGTACCTCTTTGACATGCTAGTGTCCTGGTTGGGTGCCCTAGTCCACTTGGGGTAATAGTGCTCTTAGTTGTTTGTCAATGAGATTTTTTAGGCCCTAGTTGGGTATGTATTATTCTCAAAAGTTTTTTGTTAGGTCTTGGAGGTTTTAGGGAATCTCTATGGTGGTTCTAATGTGTTGCCAGTAAAAATTTAGGGTTTCAATTGTATTGGTTTGTGTGCTTATTTATGTAGGGAGCAATCATTGCACCTAGGACCGAGGAGATGGTCAAGTTTGTTGTGTGAAGTATTATAACATCTTGTGAAGTCTTGCAAGGGTCAAAAATCATTTTTTTATCACCCCTAAGGTGTTCCAAGCCTTCCTCCATGGTTGGTCAGTATTTTGGAAGCAAAGTCTTTCACTTGTGCATCATCAAGTTGTGAAAAGATGTTGTAAGTGTGCAAGTTGAGCTAGTATGTTTCTAAGTTTGTTTATGTTTAACTTATATATTTCAAAAATATACTATTTCATGTTTACTTATTTTTTCTTGGTTAATTTATTTGGGGATTCCTTGGTAAGGCATTACAATCATCTAATGTATCATATAAAAGCATATGCAGGTTACATCATCAAGGGAAAATGAGATAAATTAAAGCAATATTCTTTGGGAATGGGGAGATATGAGGATCTCCTTGTGTCTCCCAAGATTAATTACAAAGTGTGTGTCGACAATGCATATTTGATACAACACACATAGTGTTAAGATCAATACTAGAACAAATTAATCGTACATGATTAATAATGTTACACTTTGTTGGTCTACTCCCTAGTGTGTCCATTTTAGATATGATTCCATACAAATAAGGGAAAATATTAAGTCATCTAAGATGTGCCAGAATATTTTTTAACCAAGATTCTTTTTCCACAATGTTCACACAAAGATGTATACAAAAACCCATGATACCTCCTCAAATGATTAAATTAGAGACCACCAATTTAACTACATCTAAAGCAGCTCAAACGAAGCCATCTCATCCAAATAGATCCTTTTTAAGTGCCAAAATGTCCAAATAATTCACCATAATGTGAAATTAAACAAAATAAATTAAAAACTAGGATATCTTTTGAACAAAAATGCATGGATGGATATGAAGAGATCTAAAATACCTTACTAATATTACATGAATCAAGACAATAAAAAATACAAAAAAATGTTATGAGATTGAAAGTAGAAATTGATGATTTCAATTTGATAGATGATAAATGTACCAATAATAAAATTTGATGATGAGACCCCCACCATTGTAAAGTACTTGAAACCATCTTTTTGACAATATCATTTGCAAAAAAAATGACTTTGTAAAAATGCCCTCCGTTGGTATGATAAGGAGGGTCTAGTGGCTCCAAAATAATGACAAGGTGGCAACTCAATGGTGACAAAGGTGACAATTCTTGTTTTGGCAGCAACTTGACCATAGATGGGTAGTGAGTGGGCTATGATAGTAATGAGCTTTAGTATGGTGGCATGATGGTGGCAGTCCTAATGAAGAGGTGTAAAGGGCAACACAAATAGATGGTGAGGGGGGGGGGAGAGAGGGGGCGGGGGGGGCAGGGTGGGGGGTAGAAAGAATGACACCACCTATGATCTAATAATGCTAAGTTTAAAAAAATTGTGATGCTTAAATGGAAACCCCTAGTCATTGATGGGACTTGGATTTATTACCCTTGTTTAAACTTAACCAAAAAATAAAAAAATGACTAATAAAATTGTTGAATCAACCTCCTTGTTTGACATTAGCCCTTCCAACTGATGTAGGAGCAATATGATGACAATAGAGATTTACAATTTCAAAATTTGATGAAATTGCCATTTTAAATTTTTCCTACCACGACTTTTCTGAACCTACATGTAGTAACGAGACTTGTGATGTATAGTATGGTCTATATGGTGTATGGATTCATTCATTGTATGGATATTTTGTACTATAAAATTTTAGACCCTAATTTTTTTGGGTAGAATTTCAATGAATGTTTGATTAAGTATTTTTATGGTTTTTGGTCATTCTAGACTCAATGATGATGCATGTTTTTCTCCAAGATGAGATGATTTTTCCCTCAAGATTGGATATTTTAGAATTTGGATAAGAGGTCACAAATTTGGTGCTCTAATATGATTGGAGTTGATACGGAATCCCATGGATTCTAGGAATCACCTTCAACCAAAGAACTATCACATGAAGAGAGAAAAAGCCATTGATACCCTATTCAACCTTAAGGAGATATTGATCCAGAATGACAACATGATTGAATTATTTATTTGAATGAATTTAGAAATGATTACAATGTAAAAATATATGCTCATAAAATAAAATCCCTAGATGAAACCCTAGACAAGGATTAAGTTAGATCATGACAAGTATCATCATCTTATGACCTGAGACAACATGATCTAAAATTAATTCAATATAATAATAGAGAAAACACTCCCAACTTTAGCTAAAGTGAATAAGGGGATCCAAGTTATTAATTAATTCTCAATTAATTATTAGAATGCTAACCTATCTTCTCCAACAAGGTTTTCATTAGTTGAAGTAGAATATGATATGTTTTTCTTTTTTATGTTTATTATGCATATTGTGATGATGGAAAAAGGAAACATAGAAGAAGCTAATAAGCTACCATGAAAACTCTATAATTATACTAAAACCAAAATCACCAAAGAAACTAATAGAAAAATACAATTTTATCAATTATACCTTCAAATTGTAGATTTCTCCTTCATGTCCCATTGTGTCCTGTTGCTTGAGATCTTGATGCTTATTACTATAGTTATGCTCTCAAAATTAACTTCTTTTTACAAGATGACACCAATATGAATGGACTTGTGGCGACTTTTATCAAAGAGAATGATTCTACAATGCAAAACTAAAATGGTAGAATGATGCAATGATGAAGATTGTGATGATGCTAAATAATAATGATAGAATGAAGCTAATGATATGGAGGCTATGCTAAATGAGAGGATAAGGATACAATGCAACAATGAAGTTGAAATGCTATGCTATGCTAAATGAGATTGCAAATGCTTACGATCAATGTGAAAACTCAAGCCAAAGGCACACTTTGATATTGGTATAATTTACTAAGCTCAAAACAACATGAAAGTATGTAATAGCTAATTATCCCAAAATGAGGATGATAGGATTCATTTTATAGGAAATTCATGGCTTAGATCCAAGGTGGTGGAAATCAACAATTGAGGAATTGGTCTCATGAAATAGAGGGTCAAGATTGAATTGGTTGAATAAGAGGAGATATAGAAGGAAGATGTTCCTCCTACATTGACAAGATGAAAGGATATGTGGGACAAGAAGCCACATGGTGAGATTATCTTAAAGACCATGAGAGGAAGGTGGAGGAAAGAGTCTAAGTTATTGTAAGGTTGGAGGGAATATAGGCTTCATGAGACAAAGGTCTCATGAGTCACCTTTTGGCCAGGATGATGTGGAGAAACCAACCTCTACAACGTGGAGAAGGTTGAGAGGAAATAGGAGATGGAATGCTACATGGGTATCCACTCCCATTTGACTAGAGGGTGTGTTGAGAATAAATGGCTAATTAAATATTAAAAATATTTAATTTTGCTAGCAACATGGAGGTAAGGTGGAAGATGACATGTAGGGTGATGTGGATTTTAGGAATATGTCCTTGTCTTAGAGGAATAATTAAATAATTAAGATTATTTAATTAGAGAAGACTTTAAAATTTATTTAATTATTGGAAGAATAGGATAAATGTGAATCAAATAAATAAATTGGTATATAATTATTGATAGAAGAATAGGAATTAAATAAATAATAATATTTATTTAATTTATCTTGAGCCATTTTTAGGTTATACAAATAATTTTCAAGCCTCTAATTTTGTAGGATGTCAATTTCATAATTTATTCAATTATTGGAAGAATGGGATAAATGTGAATCAAATAAATAAATTGGAATATTTATTTATTGATAGAAGAATAGGAATTAAATAAATAATAAATATTTATTTAATTTATCTTGAGCCATTTTTAGGTTATATACATAATTTTCAAGCCTCTAATTTTTTAGGATTTCAATTTCAATTCTTCTCTAAGCTACACATTTAGGACATCATTGTTGTCTATGATATCTTTACTAGTAGCTTGTAAGTTCTGGAGAATGACAACACATGGCTACATCCAACAAAATATTTTTTTATATATTTGAGTCTTGTTCATTCCCATCAATTTTGATGATGAATAAAACATATATGTTAGTTAATGAAAAATGATCTATTTCTACTATTGAAGGAACATTCAATGATGTAATTTTTGTTCCTTATCTAATAATCTTCTATCCATATATTAGATTACACATAGTGGCACAAGTAAAATAGTTGCATATAGACCAAATTCAATGATCATCGAAGATTTGTAGAGTAGGGACATCATTTCTATAAAATATTTTTATCATAATTCTAGATAGTACTCCTTTTCTTTCTTTGGTTCTATTTGTTAGCAACAATCAAGAAGGAAGACTGAGAGGGGGCCGGGGTGATCAGTCTTCACTGGATATAACAAATTAAACTCCAAAACATAAACTAATAAACTCCAACAATAAACAAATAAGAAAATTAACATCACAACACACAACACCAAGATTTTTGATGAGGAAAACCTGGTTAAGGGAAAAACTACGGTGGGAACCTACCCATAGTAAGATGATACTTTGCAGTAGTATGTGAAAATATTATAATGGGGAATGCACATGCATTCAGGAACACTGCCTAGAGGTCACTGCTCAAAAGATATTTGCCCGAAAGGCTACAAACTTCAGAGAAGTCTCATTGACTTACAATATGATTCAGACTAGAATCCAGAAGAAATGAACTGCAATGATAGCATCTACACATGCTTGATGACAGTTCCAGTTAAGCACAATTGCCTGCTTTGCAACACCAATCTTACCTCAACACTTCGCTGAATGATAAATGTCTTGTTTGCACATTCACCTCTCTTTGATAATCCAGACACAATACTGATACTCAAATTACATGAATATCTCACCTATATATAAATCATCAACCTTGATAACAAGGTCAGCTAAACCCTCAACCCACAATTACAAAAAATAAATTACACGATACAAAGATCAATCACCAGAATAATATAATGATTTAAATTACATAGCATGGACCTAATTCAAATTCCCAAATGATCAGATCCACCAAAAATCATGCCAAGATCAATCACAACATGTTATACCATGAGAAATACCACATAACATGAAAATCAATACCGATTGATGAAAACCACCAAAAACTTGCACAATGATCAATGTGGATCACCAAAACAAATAGGAAATGACTAGGAAACACCAACGAGCACGTTAGCAACATTCTGAACAGTTGCACCAACAAATCTTTTCAAATCTTCATCGGTCAATGTCTAGAAGCTCAAGAACACAACCAATCAACAACTATCACGAAGAAAGATAACTTGCGGGGCACCAAATCATAAACCATTTGAAATAAAGATACACAAGATCATCCCAAACAATATCCCAAAGTCTCAACACAAGATATGATCACAACCCCAAATCACAAACCATCTGTGTCACAACCCTCCTACTTTTTGATTTGATACAATTCTATTATTATTTTTGGTTGAGCTATTGAAAATGATTGAATAAATATTATAAAAGAATAAATAATGGACCCACATACACACTTGGAGAATATAATTTAAATAGGCATTATTTATTTATTCTTTTTCCCATTCCGAATTATGGCACATGTTGTAGGAGAAATTAGAAGCTTCTAGAGGAATCTTCACTACCTTGCATGTAACTCCCCCACTAGGATATTATTCAATTTTGCATGGGTCCAATATTGGAAAAAGAATCTCATTCTTAATTAATTTCTCTAGATAGTGGAATTAAGGGATTTTTCCTATATATTGTATGCAAGTTTTCAAAAGAGGGAGTTGATTATCTTTATTGAAGAAAAGTTTTCTCAAGCATTAGTTTTTCTTTTGTAGCCACATTTCATTGTAGGATTGTTAAGTAGTTGATTGAAGAAATTCAAGAAAGGTTGCAAGGAAGGATCAAGAGAGGCTAGTTGAAGAATTCAGAGGGGATTCTACATCAAGCTGCAAGTATCCAAGTTCTCTTTTTTTTAATTTTTAAATTGAGCATCTTGTTCTTGCTGTGAATTAGATTAATAAAATCTTGTTTCAATTTCTTGTTGTGAATTAGATTAATAAAATCTTGTTTTCAATTTCTTGCTGTGAATTAGATTAATAAAATCTTGTTTCAATTTCTTGCTGTGAACTAGATAAATAAAATCTTGTTCAAATTCTTGCTGTGAATTAGATTAAATAAATAAAAATCTTGTTTCAAACTCTTGCTGTGAATTAGATTAACTAAATGAAATCTTGTTTCAATTTTTTGCTGTGAATTAGATTAACTAAATGAAATCTTGTTTCATTTTCTTGTTGTGAATTAGATTAATGAAATCTTGTTTTAGATACTTGTTGTGAATTAGATTAGATAAATAGAACCTTGTTCAGATTCTTGCTGTGAATTAGATTAAAGAAATAAAAGCTTGTTTCAAACTCAAATTCTTTTATCCCTTTAAATAATTTCTTTCGCTATGCATATAATCATTGTATTAAGAAATCTCACTATGTGATATAGTATTTCAAGTAGGAATCCTTCTTAGATTTATTGCATAAAATCCCTATATCAATTTCCTGGAAATCTCATAAAATTTTTTATTATCTCAACATAAGACAAATTTGTTGAATATGATCACTATGAAATCAAAACCTAAACATTTACCTATCCCTATGATAATTTAGTTATCTGTTATATTGCTGAAACAAAATTCTCTATTTCATTTCATTCATGTGATTAAATTTTTATTCTTATTTTTTTATATAATAACATTTTTATTTATATATATATATATCCCTCTTATATTATTAAATAAACTAAAATAAAAAATTTATACAAAATGATAATAAATATATAAAATATTACAAAGTGGTTCCGAAAATAATTATTTTTGCATTAAAAAAAAAAAAAAGACAAAGTGGTTTTCGAAATTTATTTTGAATAAAATTATCGAGCCAACGCAGGGGGGGGCAGAGTTATGACAACTGCCGAGGAGTGGTACCCTCCACTACCCTGCGGTCACTGTTACGGCAGTGGCCGCAAGGGAGTGGAGGGGACCATGTGATAAAAAATAAGTTAGAGAATTAAATATTTTAATCTTTAATTAATTTTTGTTCTCATATAAATGTAATAACCTTTCAATACTGGATTGTCTTTTCGACTTCCGATGTAAACATAAATGTAGTGGTTGTTCAGCTTCTTTGAAAACTTATAAATAAGCCCAATTCGAATCCAATTGCAAGGAGTTGGAGAGTTATGGAGTTACAGAGTTATAGGCATACACTCCTTCACAAGATTGCCTAAATTGTACAGGCTCAGGCATACAACTCTCTTTTACAAAGTTTGCCCAAATTGGATACATTCCAGGCATACAACTCTCTTTTACAGAGTTTGCCCAAATGGGATAAATTCAAGGGCACACAACTCTCTTTCATAGAGTTTGCCAAAAAAAATTGTATGGTTCTTACATATTTTCAGTGAAATGAAATTTTATATGATTTGTTATGTGTTTACAATATCACAAATTTTGCTTTGGGTATTGTCCTCTGAATTGACAAAATAATTTAGATCAGTGGTATCAGAGTCATTTTCGATCACTGTAGGTGCATCTACAACCAATGAGTTGCTGCCCATAGTACGCCAAACTCTTCCTTGTCTTCATCTCCAGTAGAAGGAAAGGAGGAAGCTACTGCAACATCTACCAAGGAACCAGTAGCTGCTATGCCTCAAGCTGACCAGGCTCTTGCTGCTACAACAAATCAGGAAGAAGCAATTATTCTCTCGAGAGTCTCACTAGCACTTTCAAGTTACATGGCAGAATTTTATTTGGAAGATGATTGAGCAATGGGGCCCATTGCCTTTCAAGAAGGGAGTAATGATCAAAAATAAGTTAGAGAATTAAATATTTTAATCTTTAATTAATTTTTGTTCTCATATAAATGTAATAACCTTTCAATACTGGATTGTCTTTTCGACTTCCGATGTAAACATAAATGTAGTGGTTGTTCAGCTTCTTTGAAAACTTATAAATAAGCCCAATTCGAATCCAATTGCAAGGAGTTGGAGAGTTATGGAGTTACAGAGTTATAGGCATACGCTCCTTCACAAGATTGCCTAAGTTGTACAGGCTCAGGCATACAACTCTCTTTTACAAAGTTTGCCCAAATTGGATACATTCCAGGCATACAACTCTCTTTTACAGAGTTTGCCCAAATGGGATAAATTCAAGGGCACACAACTCTCTTTCACAGAGTTTGCCAAAAAAAATTGTATGGTTCTTACATATTTTCAGTGAAATGAAATTTTATATGATTTGTTATGTGTTTACAATATCACAAATTTTGCTTTGGGTATTGTCCTCTGAATTGACAAAATAATTCAGATCACCACGGCTGTCCCCTCATCACTACGGGCCTGCACCCGCAGGTCTGCAGTGGTGATGGGACCCGTGGCCCCCACTCCCACTTGGCTTTAAAAAGCCACTACATAACATTTAAATTTTTTGGCAATTGGATTTTTGAAATAATTTTTATTTTAGTTTAATAAAATTTAACTTAGGTAATTTTAATTATCTTTAGTGAATTTATAATTAATTTATCTTTAGCAAATTTATAATTGTAAATTAAATTATATCAAATTTTATAATTAGAATCTTTCAATCTATTTAAGATTCATTGGGTCACTTAGTTGGCATTTTAGATTCATTAAAAGCAATTAACTCATATTAATATGATTTGAACCAAATGTCTAAACTAATTGCTATTTTTGGGACCAGTGACTCTATAAGTGATTATTCTCATGGTAGAAATAAAACATTGCTTAACCTTACATGTAACCTACACTATTCTTGCATCATGTGAATTACTTTACATTATTTGCATTTATTGATGACAAAGTTAAATTTTCTTCATCTTCATGCAAGTTACACGTTTAATTATTAATATGCGAGTTTCATAATTGTCATCATTATGCAAGTTATATCTCAAGTTTTGAATATTAAATAATTTAGTTATGATTTTTATTCCTCGTGGTTCATCAAGTATTTATTTCAATTAATTAAGCTTTGCAATGTCTAAATATGCACGTTCAATTCATAATTGTTTTCAAGCATGATGTTTTTCATTACTTCTTAGTTAAGAAAACTAAATAAAGGAAGTCAGAAAACCAAAACCTAGTAGCATTCGGTATTTACGATGCCTCTAGGTCATGCTTTCAAGTAATACCATCATGTTGAACTACTGCACTTAACGCCTAATAACGCTTCATCAACGACGTCTGTGGCATCATCCCTATAAATTATCGGGGAGTAATAAGGGACACTTAAAAGTTAAAATTTAAGGGGCGGGTAATCCCCCTTGGATCGATAATCTAATAAGATAATCCTTAAATGATTTTACATCCGCTGAGTTAAACCATAGTAAACCCCCTTTAGGGTTGATTGAGTGAAATGCTTTTATGAAATTGATTTAATCTTGAAGAGATGTTGACGATTGACAATTTGGTCAAGGGTGACGCTTATGATAGGTGATCTAATTGTTTCAAGCCACAAGCAATAGGCCATCTTGAGCCTTTGCTTAAGTGCTACCACCATGGGTAGCAACCACAGAGAAACTGTCTGGGACATTGACCCTAGAAAGGGTTGCATACCCACTAATCAGTTTACATCAAACCATAGAGTAGAAAACAGAACTACATACTTTACGCCTTGATCCCATGCCGAAACGGGTATGTAGGCAGTCTAGGGACGGAGTTGTCCCTAGTACTCAAGCGTTCGTGGTGGGGTCTAGGTTTTGGTAAGAAGAAGGATTGAGAAGAATCCTAATTTGAAAGATAAGTATAATAAAAAAGGAAAAAGTAATTCAATGCATACTCGGAAGGAATCTCGTATGAATTCGCTTGACTTCCCGAGGCTTTAAGCCAAATTTTGAGGCGGAATTCAAGCTTGTATTATGTTATTTTGATTTCTCCTAAGGACGACGACCTTGGTGCACTCCTATTAGAAGAGTGTAGTACTTAGGGAGTGACTGAGGACCCGAATGGTCCCGATGAGTCTAAGTCTCTGGCCAGAGCACCTCCTATCCTAATTGGATAGATGCCTACCCCGTATGGGTAGATGCCTATCCCATACTGGATAGATGAAACCTTCTGCTCCGTATGAATAGATTCCTAACTCGTATGGTTAGATGCTCATCCCGAGTGGATGAATGCCTAATCCTAATGGATGGATGCCCAGAGTATGCGATTGAATCAAACACAAATGATTAAAGTAAACAAAAAAAAAAGTGGTCAAATTTTGTTGGGTTAAGTAAGGTGGGTTATTACATGTGGTATCAGAGAAAAGGTTCATATCTAGGCCTTGTGCTCACTTCAATTTACACAACTAAGGGAATGTTTTGCAATGGTAGAGATTAAATCATAAAATCTTAAATCAAGAACTAACTACATAATTTAATTTCCAGGTAAAACCCTAGAATGGCTAGAGGAAGAGGAAGAGGAAGAGGAAGAGGAAATGGAAGATGTACTACCACTAGGAGACAAGGGGAAGCTAACCATGAGGAAAATCATGAAGAAAACCATGAACAAAACCATGAGGAAGACCATGAAGGGGATCAACATAACCCAGGGAATAACAAAGATGGGGTCGAGGCTATAATCAACCTGGCTAACCGAACAAAGGGATAAAATCAACTTCTTGGAGCAATCAATGCAGGACCTTAGGCAAAGGCAGAATGGCATTGAAAATCAAAGTGGAATTGAAAATGGGAACCCTGGTAGCAATCAGGGGAATATGATGGGCAATAGAAAAGAAAATAACATATTGGAACTCTCTAAGGATTTGAAGAAAATCACCACCCCTAAGTTTGATGGGAGGCAAATTAGTGAAGGAGCTGAGAATTGGTTAAATGAAATGGAAAAGTATTTTGAACTAAGAGATTTTAGCGAAACAACCAAGGCCTTATGGGGTTCCTATCAACTCACAGGGGAGGCAGCTAGTTGGTGGACCAACACCAAGGAGCAAAATGGTTATAACAAGGATACGATCACATGGGATCAATTTGTTCACCACTTTCGAAAAAGGTGGCTCCCTTAATTGTTCTTTGATGAGAAGGTGATAGAATTCCATAACCTACGTCAAGGGCCCCTATCAGTCCAACAATATTGGGATAAGTTCACCAAATTGCTTAAGTACGTACCTATGTGCCAGAAAGATGAAGAAGGCTAGGTGAGGAAGTTCATTTTGGGACTAAATACCAACATAGGGGTAGAGGTCGACATGCATGGATCCAAAAATATGAACGAAGTACTTGAAAAGTCCCTAAGGCAAGAGAGGAAGATTCAAACCCTAGTAGGACAAAACTATAATGGGAACCACTCTTTTAAAAGGAAGCAAGAATTCAAGGGGAACACTAACTTCAACAAAAGTCAAAGGAATAATTCTTCTGAAAGAAGGCCACCCCCTAATCAATATCAAAGGAATGGAAATAATAATAATAACAAGGGCAATTATAACTGAGGCAAATATAATAGGAATGACCAGCAAAACAGGATAACTTATCCACCCAGGGCCAATGAAACAAGGAATGATCCCCCTAGGAATCAAGACAGGAGGGGTCCTCCAAGTGGATGCTTTATATTTGGGGGAAACCATTTTGTTAGAGAATGTCCTAGGATGCAAGGTTAGATTAGGGCCAATCAACCACAACAAGGGCCCCAACAAAGGATTCATGCAACAATTAGGAACCGAAGAGCAAGATTCTAGAATGTTCCCGTGGAAACTACAGGTACACTATTTAAACAACCAATTTCAATTCTAATCGACACTAGGTCATCTGAATGTTTCATCTCACCTGAATTAGTAAGCAAATATGCATTAAAAGTTAATCAAATGGAGTCATCATGGATGGTTCAATATGGGGATAAGGCAACTAGGGAAGTAACTAAGTGTTTGTCGAGGGCAAGGGTACAATTTCCTGAGTTTGAAACAAGGGTAGATCTCTATGTGGCACCCCTAGGATTATATGATGTAATTATTGGAATGAGTTGGTTAATAGATCATCAAGCTAATGTAGATTGCTATAACAAAGTTGTTGAATGCTTGGATGATGGGGGGAAAGGGTCAAAATCCAAGGAAAGTTTAACCCCATTAATAGAGAAACCATATCAGCCATGCAATTAAAGAAGGAAAGAAGAAGAGGAGGCCTAATCTATATGGTTGAAATTGATGAAGGAAAAGAGGAAAATACCCCAACCTTTGAGAATACCCCTTTCTTACGAGAATTCAAGGATGTATTTCCAAAAGAATTACTCGGCTTACCCCCTAAAAGGAAGTTTGACTTTTCTATCGACTTACTATCGGGAGCTGAACTAGTATCAAGGGCACCTTACCAAATGAACACAATTGAATTACAAGAGATCAAAATGCAATTAGAGGAAATCTTGGCTAAGGGATTAATAAGGCCAAGTGTGTCACCATGGGGAGCACCAGTTTTATTCGTTAAGAAGAAGGATGGAACCTTAAGACTATGCATCAACTATAGGATGTTGAACAAGGTCACAATAAAGAATAGGTATCCCTTACCTCGACTAGAGGATCTTTTTGATCAAATGAAAGGAGCAGCAATTTTCTTGAAGATAGATCTCTGATCAGGATATCATCAACTCAGAATTAAGGAGGAGGACATTCCGAAGACAACTTTTAGGACTAGATATGGGCATTATGAATTCACAGTAGTTCCTTTTGGTGTAACCAATGCCCCAGCTGCATTTATGAACCTAATGAATAGTGTACTCCATGACTACTTGGACAAATTTGTTTTGGTATTTCTGGATGACATATTGATTTACTCTAGGAATGAGGAGGAACATTTAGTACACCTACAAATTGTTTTGCAAAGATTGAGGGAACATAAGTTATATGGGAAACTGTCAAAATGTGCCTTCTTCGAGGAAAAGATTCACTACCTTGGGAATATAATATCAAATGAAGGAATAGCAGTTGATCCATATAAGATACAGGCAATAGTAGAATGGTCGATCCCTAAAAACTTTTCAGAGATAAGAAGCTTTATGGGGCTAGCAGGGTACTATAGGAGGTTTGTGGACGGATTCTCTAAGATAGCAAACCCCACCACCTCATTATAGAGGAAGGGTAAAAGGTTTGTGTGGACAAACCAAAGTGATAAGGCATTCCAAATTTTGAAGGGGAAACTAACTTCAACACCCATTCTAAAAGTACCAGGTCCGAATGGACACTTCACAGTCGTAATTGATACTTCTATCGAAGGTTTAGGAGGAGTACTTGTCCAAGATGAAGGGGTAGTAGCTTACGAATCCAGGAAGCTGAAGACTCATGAAGTTAGTTATGCACCCCACAACTTAGAGTTAGCAGCGATTGTGCATGCTCTACAAAAATGGAGACACTTCTTACTAGGGAAGCCCTTTGAGTTAAAGTCAGATAACCAAGGACTAAAGTACATCTTTACCCAACCCCACTTAAATGCTAGACAAAGAAGGTGGTTAGAGTTTCTAAGTGAATATGATTTTGAAATTGAATATATTAAGGGGAAGGAAAATAGGGTGACAGATGCTTTAAGTAGGAGGAGACACTTGATGACTATAGCAACATTCAAAACTTCTTTCAAAAGGCAAGTAATGGATGAGCAAGGACATGACCCATGATATGAGAAATTCAAATTGACTTTAGAATACAATCCAACCGATCCTAAGGTCGAAGGGTATACATTAGATGAAGATGGGTTGCTCAGACACAATAATAGAATCCATATCCCTAATTCAAGAGACTTAAGGGAAGTAGTATTGTCGAAGGCTCATAATGCCCCTTACTCAAGGTACCCAGGGGTTAACAAACTTTATGCAGATCTAAAGAAGTTATAATTTTGGCAAGGGATGAAGAATGACATAGTCAAGCATGTGGCTAAATGTTTGGAGTGTCAAAGAGTAAAGGCAGAACATAGACATCCAGCTGGATTATTACAGTTACACGGTGTACCTCAACAAAAGTGGCAAGTTATTAGCATGGATTTTGTGCAAGGATTGCCCATGTCACCTTCTAGGCATGATACAATAATGGTGGTAATTGACAAACTCACTAAGGTGGCACACTTTATACTAGGGAATCTGACAGATGATGCACCTACCTTGGCAAGGAGCTTTGTTAAGGAAATATTTAGGTTGCATGGAATGCCAGAGAAAATCATATCAGATAGAGATGCTAGATTCACTTCAAGGTTTTGGACAACTCTTCAATTAGCTTTGGGAAATCAACTAAATTTTAGCACTGCATACCATCCTGAAACCGACGGTCAAATAGAAAGGACAAATCAAATTTTGGAAGACCTACTTCACATGTACTACATGGACCAATAGAAGAAATGGGAAGATTACCTACCTCTGGTAGAGTTTGCTTACAATAATACATATCAAACATCTTTGGGAATGGCACCTTTCGAAGCATTGTATGGTAGGCCATGTCGAACACATTTGAGTTGGGATATTCTTGAAGATAGAGTAATTATTGGATTAGATATGTTGAAGGAGATGGAAAGGAAAACTAAGGAAATTAGGCAAAGATTGAAGGAAGCCTTAGATAGGCAAAAAAGTTTTGCAGACAAGAACAAGAAACCAAGGGAGTTTGAGGTGGGAGAGAAAGTCTTCCTAAGGGTTAGGCCACACAAGAGTTCCACAAGGTTTGGGAAAAAGACTAAGCTTGCACCTTGTTATGTTGGGCCTTTTGAAATATTGGAAATGATTAATCCAGTTGCATATCAATTGGCCTTACCTCCCTAGTTGAGTTGAATCCATGATGTCTTCCATGTATCTCTTCTTAAAAAGTATGTACTTGATGAGAAACATATTTTGAATTGGGATGCTTTACAAGTCCAGGAAATGGGAGGAATAATGATAGAGCCATTCAGAATCTTGGAGAGGCACCAGTGCCAATTGCGCAATAGAGAGGTTGATCAATGCAAAGTACAATGGAATCAGTATGATGAAAAGAATGCCATGTGGGAAGATACTAGGGAAATACAATAGTTGTTTCCCTTTCTGTTTTAAACTAATCATGAACTATAGACTCTTTTGGATACATTCAATAAGTGCATCAGGACAATGCACAAATTAAGGGGGGGAGGATGTCACAACCCTCCTTTATCACTTTTTGATTTGATACAATTCTATTATTTTTTTTGGTTGAGCTATAGAAAATGATTGAATAAATATTATAAAAGAATAAATAATGGACCCACATACACACTTGGAGAATATAATTTAAATAGGCATTATTTATTTATTCTTTTTTCCATTCCGAATTATGGCACATGTTGTAGGAGAAATTAGAAGCTTCTAGAGGAATCTTCAATACCTTGCATGTAACTCCCCCACTAGGATATTAATCAATTTTGCATGGGTCCAATATTGGAAAAAGAATCTCATTCTTAATTAATTTCTCTAGATAGTGGAATTAAGGGATTTTTCCTATATATTGTATGCAAGTTTTCAAAAGAGGGAGTTGATTATCTTTATTGAAGAAAAGTTTTCTCAAGCATTGGTTTTTCTTTTGTAGTCACATTTCATTGTAGGATTGTTAAGTAGTTGATTGAAGAAATTCAAGAAAGGTTGCAAGGAAAGATCAAGGGAGGCTAGTTGAAGAATTCAGAGGGGATTCTATATCAAGCTGCAAGTATCCAGGTTCTATTTTTTTTATTTTTTTGAATCGTGCATCTTGTTCTTGCTTTGAATTAGATTAATAAAATCTTGTTTCAATTTCTTGCTGTGAATTAGATTAATAAAATCTTGTTTCAATTTCTTGCTGTGAATAAGATTAATAAAATCTTGTTTCAATTTCATGTTGTGAATTAGATTAATAAAATCTTGTTTTCAATTTTTTGTTGTGAATTAGATTAATAAAATCTTGTTTCAATTTCTTGCTGTGAACTAGATAAATAAAATCTTGTTCAAATTCTTGCTGTGAATTAGATTAAATAAATAAAATCTTCTTTCAAACTCTTGTTGTGAATTAGATTAACTAAATGAAATCTTGTTTCAATTTCTTGATGTGAATTAGATTAACTAAATGAAATCTTGTTTCAATTTCTTGTTGTGAATTAGATTAATGAAATCTTGTTTTAGATACTTGCTGTGAATTAGATTAGATAAATAGAACCTTGTTCAGATTCTTGCTGTGAATTAGATTAAAGAAATAAAATCTTGTTTCAAACTCAAATTCTTTTATCTCTGTAAATAATTTCTTTCGCTATGCATATAATCATTGTATTAAGAAATCTCGCTATGTGATATAGTATTTCAAGTAGGAATCCTTCTTAGATTTATTGTATAAAATCCCTGCTTGTTATTTATTTATTTCCAAAAATCTCTCTCTGTGAATATCAATTTCTTGGAAATCTCATCAAAATTTTTATTATCTCAACATAAGACAAATCTGTTGAATATGATCACTGTGAAATCAAAATCTAAACATTTACCTATCCCTGTGATAATTTAGTTATTTGTTCTATTGCTGAAACAAAATTCTCTATTTCATTTCATTCCTGTGATTAAATTTTATTCTTATTTTTTTATATAATAACATTTTTATTTATATATATATCCCTCTTATATTATTAAATAAACTAAAATAAAAACCATATATATATATATAATTAAATTTATACAAAATGATAATAAATATATAAAATATTACAAAGTGGTTCCGAAAATAATTATTTTTGCATAAAAAAAAAAGACAAAGTGGTTTTCGAAATTTATTTTGAATAAAATTATTGGGCCAACGCAGGGGGGCGGAGTTATGACAACCGTCGGGGAGTGGTACCCTCCACTACCCTGCGGTCAATGTTACGACAATAGCTGCAGGGGAGTGGAGGGGACCACGATTGTCCCCTCATCACTGCGGGCCTGCACCCGCAGGTCCGTAGTGGTGATGGGACCCGTGGGCCCCACTCCCACTTGGCTTTAAAATGCCACTACATAACATTTAAATTTTTTGGCAATTGGATTTTTGAAATAATTTTTATTTTAGTTTAATAAAATTTAACTTAGGTAATTTTAATTATCTTTAGTGAATTTATAATTAATTTATCTTTAGCAAATTTATAATTGTAACTTAAATTATATCAAATTTTATAATTAGAATCTTTCAATCTATTTAAGATTCATTGGGTCACTTAGTTGGCATTTTAGATTCATTAAAAACAATTAATTCATATTAATATGATTTGAACCAAATGTCTAAACTAATTGCTATTTTTGGGACCAGTGACTCTATAAGTGATTATTCTCATGGTAGAAATAAAACATTGCTTAACCTTGCATGTAACCTACACTATTCTTGCATCATGCGAATTACTTTACATTATTTGCATTTATTGATGACAAAGTTACATTTTCTTCATCTTCATGCAAGTTACACGTTTAATTATTAATATGCGAGTTTCATAATTGTCATTATTATGCAAGTTATATTTCAAGTTTTGAATATTAAATAATTTAGTTATGGTTTTTATTCCACGTGGTTTATCAAGTAGTTATTTTAATTAATTAAGCTTTGCAATGTCTAATTATGCACGTTCAATTCATAATTGTTTTCAAGCATGATGTTTTTCATAGCCTAAATAAAGGAAGTTGGAAAACCAAAACCTAGCAGCGTTAGGTATTTACAGTGCCTCTGGGTCATGCTTACGGGTAATGTCATCGTGTTGAACTACTGCATTTAACGCCTAATAAAGATGCATCAACGACGTCTGTGGCATCATCCCTATAAATCGTCGGGGAGTAATAAGGGACACTTGGAAGTTAAAATCCAAGGGGCGGGTAATCCCCCTTGGATCGATAATCTAATAAGATAATCCTTAAATGATTTTACATTCGCTGAGTTAAACCATAGTAAACCCCCTTTAGGGTTGATTGAGTGAAATGCTTTTATGAAATTGATTTAATCTTGACGATATGTTGACGATTGACAATTGGGTCAAGGGTGACGCTTATGATAGGTATTAGGGTCTAATTGTTTTAGGCCACAAGCAATAGGCCATCTTGAGCCTTTGCTTAAGTGCTGCCACCGTGGGTAGCAACCACAGCGAAACTATCTGGGACATTGACCCTAGAAAGGGCTGTGTACCCACTAATCAGTTTACATCAAACCATAGAGTAGAAAACAAAACTACATACTTTACGCCTTGATCCCGTGCCGAAACGGGTATGTAGGTAGTCTAGGGATGGAGTTGTCCCTAGTACTCAGGCGTTCATGGATGGGGTCTAGGTTTTCGTAAGAAGAAGGATTGAGAAGAATCCTAATTTGAAAGATAAGTATAATAAAAAAAGGAAAATGTAATTCAATGCACACTCGGAAGGAATCCCGTATGGATTCACTTGACTTCCCGAGGCTTTAAGCCAAATTCTGAGGTGAAATTCAAGCTTGTATTATGTTATTTTGATTTCTCCTAAGGACAGCAACCTCGGTACACTCCTATTAGAAGAGTGTAGTACTTAGTGAGTGACTCAGGACCCGAATGGTCCCGATGAGTCTAAGTCTCTGGCCAGAGCACCTCCTATCCCAATTGGATAGATGCCTACCCCGTATGGGTAGATGCCTATCCCGTATTGGATAGATGAAACCTTTTTCTCCATATGAACAGATGCCTAACTCGTATGGTTAGATGCTCATCCCGGGTGGATGAATGCCTAATCCTAATGGATGGATGCTCAGAGTATGCGATTGAATCAAACACAAATGATTAAAGTAAACAAAAAAAAAGTGATCAAATTTTGTTGGGTTAAGTAAGGTGGGTTATTACAATTTGAAATAAAGATACACAAGATCATCCCAAACAATATCCCAAAGTCTCAACACAAGATCTGATCACACTAGAATATATCAGAGGAAATACCGGATTTTATAAAAGCAGTGATCAACAAAACCAAACTACAAAACCAGATCAGAAAATCTTCCCAAACTCACCGGAATAAATCACTGGAATATGTTGACATCAATGACAACAACATATCCTAGAAACAACAATGAACAACCATATCCTACAATCTCCAACACTATTGACTTTGTTTGTTGTTTGAATATAGATGGCATTTCTATCTTCAACATAGAAGGTGATAAAACTTACTTATTATAGCCTTGAGTTTTATCCCCTTCATTAATTCTTACACCTTCTACTGATATATTATCTCCTTCACATCCTACTTCTATAGGGTTGAGTGTTGTTACATAATTGTTTTCTCATAATTTAGAGTATTAAGCTCTTCACATTTGCATTTCATATATAGTTGATTGGTTTAATTATTTGATAGGAATATTATACTTATTTAATTATACTTACATTCTTCTCACAAGGGAATATTTCAAGCACCTATGTAAAATTGAATTTCTTCCATAAAGGAGAAATTTTGTTCAACATTAAGGAACCACATTACATTCTTCTTCCATAACCACTTTATTGAGAGTTGAGCTAGTTGTTTCTCCCAAAAGATGCATTTGTTCTAAGAAACCACTACCAGCCTAGTTAAGGATCTCACAAGAGGATGTTAAACCATGTCACAAATCTTGAGGAGATATGCTAGACACATACCAATAATCTCCCCCTTAATGTTACTCAAGGGGAGTCAAACATGCAACCCCACTTTGATACCACTTATAAGGAGTTGAGTTGGTTGTTTCTCCCAAAAGATGCATCTATTTAGGAATCTGCTACCATCCCAATTAAGGATCTCATAGGAGGTTGTTAAACCCTGTAATGAATGTTGAGGGGATATGTTGGACACAAACCAAAACAATTGTCATATGAACTTACATGTATTGCATATTTGGAGGGGCCCTCAAACATTCAATTTTACCTTCTACCTCATCTACCTTTTTTTTAATATGCAAGACTCATTATTGTAAATGATACACTTATTTTTATTTATAAACATGTTTTTTGTGCTTATTTTTCACTCGTGGTAAATATTATTGAATTTTCTTTTAGATCTTGGTTGTTCCAATATGTATGATAGAGCAATTTAAAGATTTTGTTGCAACCATATCTTTTGTACATATTGTGATTCTCAATAGGTTTTATATATATTTGTTTAAGGCATCTATAATTTATTATAATATTAATATATATTTTTACTTAAATATTAATTATTTGATGTGTAAATGGTTATTAAAATCTAAGTAAGATTTGTATTAAACTTTACACTTTATATTGAACTCGCATTATAATAAAAAATTATAATGTTAAATTATATATTTTATTCATGTTAAACTTTATATTTCTAATTGAATTCTATTTTGTAGTTAAAATTTATATATATTAACTAATAAAGACATGGTGTATTGGTGAAAGACCTAATTTCTTGTTTATACCGCCAAGATTTGAACTCCCATTCAATCATTGAACTCATAGGCCTCATGCCTGTTGGTTCTCTAGGTGCGTCTAACAAAGCTTTTGCATAAGTTTCAATTATGTTGAGATCTACCTCATAACCCATTTCTGTTACCCATACAGTCCTAGGTAGTACAACTTCCATCCATGTCTCATCCTTCTTGATTACAAAATAGATTTCTTTATCATATTTATCCACTACACTCTGTGGTATTCTTTCTCTGGTTTTCATTTTAGCTTGAAAAAATTTAAAGTATTCATTGATTTTGTTTTCCTTAGCAGTACCCATGCAGGTGAAAGCTTCCTGTAATTGTTTTCCTACCAGTACGTCATATCCAAAGTCTTTATGTCTTATACCGGGGATTTCCTTTGTGAAATACAACATTAAGCATACTAAGAGATTACCAAAATGAAATTTTCCTTTCTTATCACCTTTTATCTTTTTCAAATTATCAATGAGTTCATCCTTTAGCCATTCACATACATCAATCATTGCATTATTGTTCACCATTTCATATGCACTATTAATGCAAAGACTAGAAATTGAATTAAGTTTGTTTGCATGAGTAGTCTTGTAACCTAAAATCATACTTATGAATCTCACATTGATGTCCTTGATGTCATTTACTCTTAGAGATCTATTGTCTGATGTTGCTCTGGTTAGGGTCATGACTTTACTGTTAGGAACCTTCTTTGTTTTGTTTGGTCTGCTGCCGGTTGAGGGTAAACCCGTTACTACCCTAATTGCTTGCTGGTTTATTTTGCAGATAGAGTCTAACCATAGAAATTCTCCATGTGCCCTACTTAGGACAATTCTCACTACTACTTCCGGAAATTCAGGGATATTCAAAATTTCCACAAAACATAAAGTCTCCACAATTTTGTGCTCAGGTTTGACAGTGCCATTTTCATCACAAATTATGGTTCTAAACATTTTTAACAATTCCTCTGAACCTAATTCTTCAATGTTGTAGTGAATATATATCCTAGGGTCTTCAGCATAAGCTGCACCTTTAGGAATATTTGAAAATGCGCCTATGGAATCATCTTACTTAGCTACTTCAGGAATAATTTTGAATACGAGCCTAGGGCGTTTTACATTTTCCTTGATAGTAGGGTTTGCAATAAATTTGGGAGCAGAAGAAGAAGCCATTGAAAATACCTTAAGTTGCCTGATAATGTTTGAATGCTTGAAAGAAATTGCTTCACACATTTGCCTTGAATGCCTTCGCTCAGATTTTGCGCTCTCTGCTAATTTGAATGCTCGATGAATCAAAAATGAGGGAAAACCGATGATTTATAATGACTTTTCCTTCAACGACCGCATTAAATGCTCATCGGTTAAGTGAAAACTTAACACATCTGTCAGTAGAGAAGAATTCTATCTGCTCACCATCAACCGAGGGTAATTCGCATGATATTCAATTTTCTGCAATACCCCCAAAGGGTTACTTCTCAGTTGGATGAAGAATCTCGTACCGGTGGAGTAATACTCTGTTCTACCGGTGAAGAAATAGTCTCATCAACATTCTGATCTGTCTTCCTAATCCATTGTTTTGAAAATTCTTGTTTTACCTCATCTACCTTTTCTTTGCCTTTCAAACTAGGTCCTTTATTATTTGCCGGTGAAGTCTTGCTTCTACAAAATTTTGCAATATATCCAATTTTGTTACAAGCATAACAAGTTACATTATTCTTCTGAGTAGCCTTTTCATATCCTATGCCGGTTTGTGTTCTGCATTGATTAGATAAGTGCCCAAATCTTCCACAAACATAACATCTCACATTCATTCTGCAGTTTTCAAAATTATGACCAATTTTGTTGCATTTGGAACATTGACTGGTGGGTGCATTAATGTTCTGATTGTTTCTGAATCTACACTGATTTTCTCTATGACCATACTTATTATAGTTAAAGCATTTGCCATTAAATTTATAAGCACTAGGTTGTCTTACCGGTTTGCTGTGATCATGATTGTTTGCAGTACCAAAACTTTCTCCAACTTCAAATCCAAGTCCATTAGTATCTTCATTAGGTTTCTGACTTTTCAACATGTTATCAAATTCTTCTGAGCTTTTCTTGAATTTCTCTTTGTGTTGATTTGCAGTAGCCAACTCATTTTCCAGAAATCCCTTTCATCTCATAAGTTCAGTTTTATCATGTTGCATGAGAATCAGATCCGTCTTCAACATATCATTTTCATGACTGAGTCTTAGATTTTCATTTCCAGCATCATTGAGTCTCCTAGTCAAGTCATATTCACTCTTCTTCATGTCTTCAATGTCTTTACAAAACCTCATAGTCTTGCATTTCATTTTTCATATTACTGTTTTCTTGTCTCAACTTGTTCACAAGTTCATTAAGAGTTTCCTTTTCATCATCATTACTTTGTATCTTCTCATGAAGTTCTTTTATTTTATTTTGAGCTATAGTAATATTTTCCTGAAGTCCTTGAATGAATTCCTGTGCAATCCTTAGATCATCTTCAAGTTTAATATTCTTCAACTTCTCTGCATCATAGTCTACAAGAGCTCCTTCCAATTGTTTTCTTAAGCTCTCCATCTATATCGGTGTCAGAATCTTCCTCAAGCTATTAAGCTTTCGAAAATAGAGGACCAGGCTTTGATACCAATTGTTAGGATTAATGATAGTCCCAAAGATACTAAGAGGGGGGGGGGGCGGGGTGAATCAGTGTCTAATTGGTTAGTAGCATATTTAACCTTATTAAGAACTTTGCATTACAAAACAGTGTACCGGTAAATTAGAGTTAATGCAGTAAACAAGAACAATAAAGACAACATAGAAAACACACCATAACACAAGATGTTTAACGAGGAAACTCGATTTGGGAAAAACCTCAGTGGGATTTGTGACCCACAATATTCACTCACTGGCCAATGAATAAATATTACTTACAATGAGGGGCCTGCACATGCAGCAAGGCTAATTGCCTAGAGCTCACTGCTCAATAAGAGTCACATTGACTACAAAAGTGGATTGTGAAATCCAATACAATGTACTACTTCAAAGTAGCATCAACCATGCCAGGTTCAATATCGGTTTAAGCTCATTCTATAACCAAAACCTTATACAAAATCTGCCTTATGCATTTGCATATATCATCCTTCCTATTCGCTCATTCCTTATTATTTTCATTCATTCACTACCAAATGATTTACAAGATCTCATACATATATATGAGTCTTTTACACTATGCCTTGTCGGCTTTACAGAAGATAATTACAATTAAATACAATAAACAAAAGTGTATTCCCTGTCGGCTGCGGTGTCGATATGCATTATTGCCGCTGTCGGTGAAGTGTCTGCCGGTGTATGTAGATGTCTATGCCGATGCTGGTGCCTACCGGTGGCTTTACCAGATGAGTGCCAGAAGGTTGCCAGATGGTTGCCATCAATGACAACACCATTATTCTCATAAGAGTGTACAATGCCAACAATGCCTTTGTTGGGTGGTTGTGCTCATAGATTTAGATTGATTGTGTTAAAACAAGAGGATAATAATAACTTGGAAAAAAGGAACCCAATTATGGCCTCCTAGACTTTTTTTTTTTTTTGAATTAACTAAACGAAAAAGAACTTATGCTATTTTAAAGTTTTATTGTTTTATAATTGAATTTTAGATTTTCTTTTTAGTTTATATATTTTTCTATAAAATTTAGAGAATTTTTAACTCTATTCTATTTCATTATTTTAAATTTTTTAAATAGACACAAATGTGTATTAATAGTTATTATTTTGCAACAACCTAAAATTACATTATTTTTTATATGTACAAATGGCCGTGTGGGCCATACTCATATATTGATTTAAAAAGGATAATAATATTTGGTAGCTTCATAAAGGAGGTCTCAATTTGTAAAACCTAACTTATCTTTAATAAAATTTATAGGGGCTATTACATTCAATACATCCTTTATTATTAACATACATACATGCATATATATACACATATCTATACATACACACACATATATTGCTATGGATCACTTAGTTCTATACATGTAGAGCTACCCCTCACGATCGTTATCCATGTCATCTTTATTGTCTATGTCAAATAAATTATGAAAGAAGTTCCACATTTTTCTTGGTGCAAACATGAATTGTCATTGTATCCAATTGTAGATACGATGAACGTAATCCATGAAGGAAAACTTTTAGAAACTTGAATTGACAACCATAACCACTATTAGTTAGGCATTAACCAAAATAAGATTACCAAATTGAGGAATGAGTTGGGACCTAATCTCCATTATGGTTTGATTACTAATGTAGATACCAATTTTACCACCTCAATAGTTTTCTCTACTTTCAAAAGGACCCCAACAAACATTATAGAAATGTCAATGTTGACACAATAGTAATTATTAGATGAAAGGAAAAACTCCCAAATATCATGTGGATGATACCATTATCACGATTTTCAGTCTGGAAGTGACCTTAATCCTCAAATTTGAAGTCTCACCCAAAAAATAAATTTGTTTCTTTTAGAAATAACCTAACATTACACCAATGAAATTTATTTTTATTGAATGGGATATGAATAAGCTATACATAGACATAACTTAAATTCTCACTATTTCTTAACATGTGTGGCATATCCTTGATTAGACTCCATAAATCAAATCCTATACACTTCAATGATATTATACCATTGCAGTGTGTGAGATGAAATCCATCAAGAGGTGTATCTTGAAATACTGTTCAAAATCAAGACAACCAAGGTTTTAAATCATTCCCAAAATATGCCCCATAAAGTAACTAATGCTAAAATTTGCTAGTGCATTTGCATCTGTGTTGTCCTCTTACTATATGCTTGATAGGAAAATATTAAAATTTATTTATAATGGACTACAATTGATTTAATATTTTATTTATTTTTCAAAACTTCTCCTTTCTTTCTTAATATATGAATGATAATTTGAGACTCTTCCTCTATTTCAAATTTCTTGATACTTAGCCATGCTCTTCTTAATATATGAATGATAATTTGAGACTCTTCCTCTATTTCAAATTTCTTGATACTAAGCCATGCTCTTGTTGTAAATACTAAAGGTAGGACATGATCCATTCCATGCTCCAAATATTTTCAAGGTATTTCAATCACATGCCCATGATTCCTCACAATACACCCTATTCTAAAAATGTCTAAAAGCTTTATCAAAATTTAGCTTGCCCCACCCAATAGGTGGAGGATTCCTCTAATATATTTTTTTCTCCAGGTTTTAGTGTAACCCACTCACCTCTTGAACAAGAACAAAACTAGATTAATTAGATTAAGTATTAACTATTTTAAAAAACTATTACTATAATTTATTTATTTGTGTTAGACTTTGTATTACAATAATGAATTATATTCCACAACAACAATCCCCAAAATTGATTTGGGATTAGAATTTCTAAGATTGTAGCCACTTGAATAGAATGCATACCTTTTCAAAAGATAAAACATAATGATACTTTCATTTTTTAAACTAAAATCATGTATTTTGGGAAATGACTATTCAATCTTTACGATGTACCAATGCATAAGTTACTCTCATATGCCATAACTTATGCATTGGGGCATCCTAGAAGTTGGATAGTTGTTTTCTATATTTGTAATATGTATTTTATTTATTCATAATATAAAATAAAAAAGTTAAGTGTTAAATATTAATAAAAAATATGATTAAGATATAATGTTTGTTTAATTTATTTTTATTTTATTTATGTATTTCAATCTATTTTTCAAAAAAAATATAAACTTTTAGTTATCATAAATATTCATATATGTAATTTTAGATCAAATATATAGAAGGGTTATATAAACCATTGATTGCATAGTTAACCATTAATTACCTATATTTATCTTGTCAACTATTATTTAGAAATTAATATAAAAAATAATTTAGTCATTTGTTGTCTTCTCTTATCAAGATAATTATGATATTAACATGATAAAAGGGAATGCATTAGTGATGGTTGTGGTGGCATAAGTATTCAATATGAAAAGATGTTGATGTTGATTTGATTAGTCTCATAATATTTTTATTTTTTTGAGAGTGCAAATTACTCTAGGGGTAAGACCAATTATGCTATTTGGGTGCTATGTGGGTTGGCATAGTGAATATTCTTGACATTCATTTGTTTCTTGTTTTGGATCTATGTTTGTCCTTAAGGAGCCAATTCGATATGGCATTATTTGCAATTTGAGGGAAACATGGTGGTTTTAGTGCTACTAGTGCCCGGCTAATGAAAAGTCATATCAAAAGGTTTTGGGTTGGTGAAAAGATGGTGTTGGAAAATTTCACTACGTATATTGAGCATGAGATCTCTAATCCTAATATTAAGGAGTGGTTTATCTAGATAAAGGACGACACCAAGTAGATGGATGCTTTCCCTATGGATCTAGAAACGTATTTTTATATTTTATATTAATTTTTGGTGTTTATTAGATTTTGATTACTACTTGGAACATTAGAATGTGTTAAATGTGGTTTAGATACTTAGCTATACTACTAAGTTCTCATTAGCAACACACACTTACCTTCTAGATGATCTTTATTCAAATATAAAAAAACTAACCAAAATATTTCTATGACTATAATCTAGAGCATTTCCATGTGATGATATGATCAAGTAACACAATTCATAAGCACTTGGAAGTAATTGCCAAGAAAATGACATTTTATTTGATATTTGGTGCTATGATGATTATAGGTGTGATGTTGAGGACTTGTTGAGATCCCTCCCACTTCAAAAGTTGCTAAATGTGAAAAGTGTTACAATGTGCAAGGGTTAGCTCAAGGGCCTATGCAACTCACTTGCCTCCTTGTGATTGTCTAGATTTTCAAGGTTTTTCTTGTTGTTGGGTCATTTTTTTTTAAAACTTTGTGATTTCCTCATGGCTTTCTTTTTAACAAATTCGTGGGCTATTGTATTTTCCCCTACCTACGTTGATTTAACTTTTTTTCTATTGAATTATTTTGATCATTTAATTGTCTCTTCTATTGTACATATGAACTACTATTTTGGTAATACACAAATGATTTATTATTTTAACTAGTCAAGTATTGTGCCTTTGACTCCTACCTCATGAGTTGGGGGTCTTCTTTATGCTAGTTTGCACTTGGATTTGTAGTTTGGTTTGAAAGATTTTTTTTAATTTAATGAACATAGTGATCTTTTCGCTACCAATATTCGAGCCTGAAGGTTTATTTTATGACTCCTAGATGACTAACCTAGATATATGAACAAAAAAAATACAATATTAAATTATGATTTTTGAAACATTCACTTCATAATGATTATCCACACAAAATAAAATCTATCTACTATTTACTTTATGAAAATAACTACAAACACTCAAAAAATAATTAAACTACCTACCTTTAAAAACATTATTTTTACCTATCAACTACTTTAATGTGATAAAAAATAAAAAATATTTGAATAATAAATTTATTAAAAAAAGCTCATTTCAATAAATCATTAAAGCAAAATCTTAAAATAAAAATTCATGGCCTTAATTAAAAAACAAAACAAACCACCTTAAAGCTTGATGTCAATAATTACGTATCCATCAATAAACTCCATACTTGTATCCTTTAAAATCATTAGAAAATAGATATAATAATTACCCTATTTTGTCACCCCCAGCAACCGTATGTTTTATTCTCATAAATGTTATTTAGTAATTTAATTCCCGCTTTTTATCTAGGTTTAATATCAAGTATTATATTAATATTCACGTTTTCCATCGTGAACTTAAAAATCAAACATTTTCTGTTGTAAGGTAAAAAAAAATGCCTATATTCGCGGCGTCAATTCGGAAACCATTGTGTGACGCTCTTAAACCGTCAATATCACTCTTAATTCTTCCATCAAATACGATGAGTTTGTCATTTTTATTAATAAATTATTTAGACAGTTTCCTATTGACTCTTGACCGTTGAGTTGTTTGATGTTTAAATAAAATGTGTAAATTTGTACTTTGAAAATATATTTGTCTTGATTTATTCTTTTTATTGACTGTTAAATTGTTTGATATTAAAGTAGTATACAAGTTTTTATTTATACAACACATTATTGTCTTATGATGGTTGAACTATTTGATCTTTAAGTAGAACATGTAACTTATACTTTGACATATAGATATTTATTTATATGACTTAGTATGTATATTTTATCGTCAAATTATTTGATGTTTCAGTATCACACGTAACTTATATTTTGAAGGTGCATACAAATCTCTCTTAAAGTATATACGTTTCATTTGATGACGTACAATGCTTACAAACCATCAATATTGCTCTTAATTTTTCCATCAAATACAAGGAGTCTTGTCATTTTCATTATTAAATTTTATGAGAAATTTCTTCTTTGACGGTTGATTGTTGAGTTGTTTGATGTTCAAGTAGAACATGTAATTTTGTACTTCAAAAGTATGTAGGTGTCTATTTATACTTCTTATTGACTGTTAAATTGTTTGGTATTTAAATAGGTACAAGGTCATCTATTTATGCAATTTATTATTGCATGTTAGATTTGTGAACTATTTGCTCTTTAAGTAGAATATGCAACTTTTTCTTTTTCTTTTTGGACTACAAGAATTGGGTATAGCACCCCCCCTAAACTGTAGTGCGTTGGGTAAACTTTTTAATGTGACCACGATGTTGGTGTGACACATCCTCTGGTACCACGTGGGTTGGGGGGAGACTAGAACTTGTGACCTCATGCTTTACCATTGGAAGCTCTCGCCGATCGAGGTAGGCATCCTGACCAAAATATGCAATTTGTACTTTAACGTATATATATATTTGATTGCCAAACTATTTGATGTTTTAATAATACATGTAAATTATGCTTTGAAGGTGCATAAATATCTCTCTCAAAATATATAAAGAGACAGTAAAGGTAGGTTGTATACTTTATCAGTGTGTGAATGTGTGATTGTTCTTTCACATTACATTGTCTTGTTTTAAGATGTACAATTTAATTCTATTTCAAGTTAAAATATAAAATTTGAAAGACAAGACTTCATTATCAAAGTAGTTTAAATTTTATATTTGAACTACTTGATCTTAAGTAGAACACGTAACTCGTACTTTAACACAAGGATATTTTTTTATATAACTTATTATGTATATTTGTTCATCAAACTATTTGATGTTTTAGCAGCACATGTAACATATATTTTAAGAGAGATTTTGAAGGTGCATACTGATCTCTCTTAAAATATATAAGTTTCATGTGATGCCATGCAATGCTTACAAACCATCAATATCACTCTTAATTCTTCCATCAAATACAATGAGTCTTGTCATTTTCATTAATAAATTTAATAAGAAATTTCTTCTTTGATGGTTGATTGTTGAGTTGTTTGATGTTTAAGTAAAACATGTAATTTTGTACTTGAAAACTATGTAGGAGTCTATTTATACTTCATATTGACTATTTGACTGTTAAGTTGTTTGGTATTTAAACAGTACAAGGTCATTTATTTATGCAATTTATTATTGCATGCTAGATTCTTGAACTATTTGATCTTAAAGTAGAATATGCAACTTTTTTATAGATTGTAGTAACGTGACTAGTGATGCTAGTGCGACACGTCCTCCTGTACCATGTGGGATGGGGGGAGACTAGACCTTGTGCTTTACCATTGGAAGTTCTTGCAAATCGAGTTAGGCCCCCAGCGCAGAATATGCAACTTGTACTTCAACGCAAATATATATATACATATATATATATATATATATATATATATATATATATATATATATATATATATATATATACATATATATACATATATATACATATATATAGATATATATACATATATACATATATATACATATATATAGATATATAGACATATATACATATATATATGTATATGTATATATATATGTATATATATATATGTATATGTATATATATATATCTATATATATATATATATATGTATATATATGTATATATATATATATGTATATATATATATATGTATATATATATATATATATGTATATATATATATATGTATATATATATATATATATATGTATATATATATATTATAACTTATTATTGTATATATGACTATCAAACTATTCGATGTTTTAATAATACATGTAAATTATGCTTTGAAGGTGCATAAAGATGTCTCTCAAAATATATAAAGAGACAGTAAAGGTAGGTTGTATACTTTGTCAGTGTGTGAATGTGTGATTGTTCTTTCAAATTACATTGTCTTGTTTTAAGATGTACAATTTAATTCTCTTTCAAGTTAAAATAAAAATTTTGAAAGACAAAACTTCATTATCAAAGTAGTTTAAATTGTATTTTTGAACTAATTGATCTTTAAGTAGAACATGCAACTCGTACTTTAACATAAGGATATTTATTTATACAACTTATTACTTATTATGTATATATGTTCACCAAATAATTTGATTTTTTAGTAGCACATGTAACTTATATTTTGAAGGAGCACCCAGACATGTCTTAAAATATACAAGTTTCATATGATGTCATGCAGTGCTTACAAACCATCAATTTCACTTTTAATTCTTCCATCAAATATAACAAGCCTTGTCATTTTTATTTATAAATTATTTAAGCAATTTCTTATTTGATGATCGATTATTGAGTTGTTTGATGTTCAAGTAGAACATGCAGTTTTGTACTTCAAAAGTATGGAGGAGTCTATTTATACTTCTTATTGACTATTTGGTTACTAAATTGTTTGGTATTTAAATAGTACAATGTCATTTATTTATGCAATTTATTATTGCATGTTAGATTCTTGAACTATTTGATTTTAAGTAGAATATGAAACTTGTACTTTAACATAAAGATATATATTTTATATAACTTATTATTGTATATTTGACTATCAGATTGTTTGATGTTTTAGTAATACATGTAAATTATTCTTTGAAGGTGCATACAAATCACTTTCAAAATATATAAAGAGACAATAAAGATAGGTTGTATTCTTTTAGTGTGTTAATGTGAGATTGTTCTTTTAAATTACATTGTCTTGTTTTCAGAAGTAAAATTTATTTCTCTTTCAAGTTTAAATATAAAATTCTCAAAGTACTTCAAAATGTAGCATATTACAATATAACAGTAAAAGTGGTTTGTTTTTAGATGTGATATTTATAAACATGTTAAATAATGCAATGATTGAAATTTGATTACATATTTTTTTTATTGAAGTATTAATCTCTTATGAATGAAGTAGAAAAATGATTTATAACACAACATTTTCTAAAACATTTATACATAAGATAACAAATTAAATGAACTTGTTTATGAATTAAATTTATAATTAAATGAACTTGACCAAAAGTAATACAGAGATTGTAACGTTGTGAGAAGTTTTGTTATTTCACTAGTATATAAGTATAGCCTTACATCATTAATACATAAAGATTTCAGAACATCTTTATACAAGTATTTTACTTATCATGTTAAATGTTTCTCATGTCATATATATTATTATCACAATTTCATATGTCCACTAAAGACTAACAATATATTTGGATTTTATAGAGACCGCAATTTCTCGGTGGAAGCTACCAAGAACTTCCCTAAGAGTGATGAAGAGAGGGTTTGGCTCGCTAAGAAGGATAATGTGTCCTACTACCTCCCCCATCAGGTAAAATCTTTCTGGCAGAAGATGTTAAGAGTTTTAATGGAATACCTAATGGTTGATGGTAGGTTTTCGAAGGTTTACAATTACCATTTTGTCATCCTAAACCATTTTCGCCATGACTCAAAGATCTCTTTGCCTTTCTATTTAGCTTCTTCCCTTAACGATAGCCTGGCCGATCATGCCAAAAAACCTAAATCGTATCCCATTGCTCACTAAGGCCTTATATTGTTAATTTATGAGCATTTGAAGGGTAAAGCTAGGGCTAATAGGGAAGATCCTTTGGTGGAAAATGCCCACATTTCTAAGGGTCATGATGGCTCTGAGTCTGATGAAGATTCATCTAATATTCCTTTGCATAAGAAAGTGAGGGTTGGTGATGAAGCTAAAGATGACACGAAAGTGAATGCTGGTTCAGAGGAGGAACAGGGGAAGGAGGTTGATGATGAGGCTGAGAGTGAGAAGAAAGAGGATGAGGGCGAGGAAGAGAAGGTGCAGAGAAAAGAGTATGTTGAAGAGCTGAAAGCAAAGAATAACCCTTATGTCTTGGATAGCAAGAATGAAGCTCAACACACTACGGAGGAGGGAAACCCTAGGTCTATGAGCTCTGCTCCGGTTATGGAGACTGCAGATTCCATTTTGAACACTACCATAAATAGTACTCTAGAAATTTTCAACTTCCAGAAATGGGTGATTGAAAATATCTCCAGTATTCAGAATAAACAGAGAGATTTGGATTATAAAATTGAGAATTTGACTAAGGATACCAATACTAAAGGTAAAGAGGATGCGGTGGCGGATACCAGTGGGGCAGAGGACGAAGAAGAAATGCAGGATTGGCCAAAAAAAGATATGATTAAGGGAGATTTGAAGCATCTTGCAGATGTGATCAGAATCATCAAAGAAAAGGGAGAGGTTGATAATGAAATTATTATCAACTGGATTACTAAAACTGAGAAGGCCTTGAAGAAATTTATGGAGCATAGCCTTGAGGTTTTGAAGGTGTCATCTCAAAACATGAATGCTCTGGTTGCTTGTTTGGAGAAGAACAAGCAGAACAAAGAGATGATGATGATTGATGATGTGCCGACTACCAGTTCTACTCCTCACTCCTCCAGACGAAGAACAAGGCAAACTACCAGTGATCTAGAGATGAAAACTAAAGACACCCATCAGATGCAGGAAAACAAAGACCTAAAAGAAGCAGATAATGCTATGATGATGCTGGTTAAGGACGCGAAAGAGTCTATAAAGTTTTTTATCTGACATGTAATCTGGTCTTTGGTTGCTAGTCTCTCGCTGGCTTTTTGTTATTCTTTTCCTTAGCTATTGTTTTCTCTGTTGGTCTTTTGCAGCTTTTCTTTCTTTGTCCTGTTCTCTCTAGTTTCTTTTATGCTTATCTTCTCGTTATGTAAGTGGGTTTCGGGTCCCTTAAAACCCAATTTTCCTTAATCAAAAACAATATATTTGTATTTTTATAAAAGACAAAATTCATAAGCATATCTTGATCATTAAATTCAAATTGTGAAAAAAATAGTCAAAGGTTTTTTTTAATTTTTTGAAACAATTATGAATTTAACATTAATGTAAAAATTAGAGAAAGTGATAATTAAATTCAAAATGAAATCTTATTCTTTAATTTGGTAGAAAAATGATGATTTTAAAGAAGTATAGTTTTATAAACATCTTGACATTAGTTTTAGTTTTTATTTAAATTATATCACAATATAAATAGGAAAAAATTTAATAGTTTGAAAGCTTATTATGGTCTTGTGAACATTCATAAAATGTTAGTGTTTTGAACTAGAATAAGATTTTTTTTTTTTTTGTTTCAAATGTTGTAGTCATTCCACTTATTTTATATGGCTACCAATTTTGGAATTAAGTAAATTTAAAAAAAAAGTATAACTTGTAATTTTAAATAAAAAGTAATGCCTTGTAATAAATTGTTTTGAGTAAATTGAGTTGCACTTAGATGGAGTATAAATCTACAATCTTAGATACTTGGAATATAGATAGAAGTTAATTAACTTCAACAACCAACAAACATCTTATTATGCTTCTTAAATGAGTAGTTTCTATGAGACTATTTTCTCAAAGTGAAGAAATAATGTTATTTGTGTTAGCAGCAACCAAGAAGGAAGACTGAGAGGGGGGGGTGAATCAGTCTTCATTGAAAATACCAAACTTAATCACAAAACACAAATCTGATAAATTGCAGTAATAAAACAGATAAGCAAATTAACAACACAACACATAACACGAAGATTTTGACGTGGAAAACCCGGTTAAGGGAAAAACCACGGTGGGAACCTACCCACAGTAAGATGATACTCTACAATAGTATGTGTAAATATTACAATGGGGAATGCACATGCATTTAGGTACACTACCTAGAGCTCACTACTCAAATGTAATGGCCCAGAAGGCTACAACCCCCAGGGAAGTCTCGCTGACTTACAACAAGATTCAAACTACAATATGGAAGAAATGAACTGAAAGAATAGCATCTCCAAATGCCTGATTATAGTTCTGGTTAAGGACACATGTCTTCCTTGCAACACCAATCTCACTTCAAACTCAACATCGAAGGATAAATTACTTTTTTGCACATAAACCTCTCTCTATAATGCAAACATAACATCAACACCCAAATTACATGAATATATCACCTATATATACAATTCATCAACCTTGATAACAAGGTTGACTAAACCCTCAACCCTTAATTACAAAGTTACATCACACGATACAAAGATCGACCACCAGACCAATATAATGGTGCACATAGCATAACATGGTCCTAAATGAAATTCCCAAATGCTCAACTCCACCAAAAATCACGCCAAGATCAATTGCAACATGCTACACCACTACAAAAACAACATAACATGAAAAACATCACCGGTTCATAGAAACCATAAAAAAATTGCACACCGATCAATGCGGATCAACAAAATAAATAGGACATGACTATGAAACACAAGTAAGCACATTAGAATCACCAGGAACAACTGCACCAATACAGCTTATCAAATCTTCATCGATCTACATCTGAAAGCTCAGATTTTACCATATCTTGACTGGCTTGAGCTTGAACAACCATTGGAAGAATTAGCTTCTCGACATGAGATATTTGTCCAAGGTTAAGAGGACCATATAGATTAATGGAGATTCAAGGTGGGATCCCTGTGACTGTAGGAGTGTTAATTGATGGATCAACAACTCCTTTGCCCTTGTCTCCCTCAACATCCTTTACCTCAGCTTTCTCAGGTTCCTTCTTCTTTGCTCCATCCCCTTTATCTGGTGCATCGATGTTGCCACTTGGTGTAGTATCATCCTTTTGAATCTCGAGGGTTATTGAATTGTCTATCACTAGAGGATTATCACCTATCTCAGCATCAAGAGTTGTGTTGCCTGGACCTTTTGGATGTCCCTCAGTTTGAGTTTCATCATTCTAATCACCGGAAACACCTTCTTTTTCCTCCGACTAAGAAGAGTTAAATGCATCTTTATACAAAGCATCATTCACAATTATTTTTCTCCATATATCTTTTGTCTTCTTTCTTACCTCTTCCACCTTGTGTATCATCAACCTGTTTATGTTGTTTTTGCTTCTAAATTCTTTCTTATTAGCTTCCTCAATGATCCTTTTGACTTCATCTCGGGTGATAGAGGTGCAAACATTTATCAACTCTCTTTCTTTCATTTCCTTATCTGTTCTACTAGCAATCAGTCTCCTTGCATCAATAATGTTGTATAGGTCTTTAGGAATGCTCTTCTCTAGCTCAATCAATGTTTTTCTAAAATTGTGTAAATATAAAACAATAGCTTCTTCTACCTTTCTTTGATCTACCTCATTCAGTTTTTCATAATATACTCGGATATTCTTGAAATTACCATCCATAATTACCTCATCAATTAATTGGTCTGTTGACAATGGAGGAATAGATGTAGATTAACCTTGCTTATCATTGGATTTAGGATCTATATCAGGTTGAGTTTTGACTTCTTTTCCTCTTTTGGGTCTTTCAGTAGGGCCGGGATCAGATTTGGCTCTCTTTCTTTGTTGGGCTCCATCGGACTACGACTTCCTCACCACTCTTACAAATTCACCTTTCTTCTTAGCCTTGCTTGCTTCCTCATCAGACTCTATCTCAGAGGCCACCGGAGGCACACCAACATAATTCCACTTAGGTTCTCCTTTTTCTTCAACACTCCCTTTCCGAATAGGCTCGATCTTGAAGATGGTGCCACTAGAGCAGGGGTAGACTTGGTCTCTTTAGGTTTAACCTTGGAGGGAACCAGGTTGGCCTTAGGATTTTTGGTTTCCTCTTTGGCCTCCATCTGTGCATGTTTTTCTCTTCCCAGCTTCACCTCCTCCCAAGTGAATCCCATGTACACTGCCACTTCCTCATCCATCCTTGAAACTTTCCTTTTTCTAGCAGGTGTAGTGAACTATTTGTCCAATTCAAGGTCTTTCTCTTTGAATGTTCCAAATCTTCCTTCTTTTGGATCCACCTGTTGACTCAATAGGTGTTGAGCATATGCCTCAAGTGTGATAGAGTCAACTTCATACCCCATGGGCATGATCCAAACTGTCCTAGAATCCACAACTTCCATTTGACATTGATCTTTATCAACCATGAAGCAAATAGTTTGCTCATACTTCTCCGTAATCTCCTTAGGGATTATTTCTTTGTTCTTCATTACGGTTTAGAAAGATTTGAAATAAACATAGAGAGCAGATATTCTGATTGTAGCATCTCCTATTCCTCATAATCCCTCTTTGATTTTCATTGCCACTGGTCTATCATAGGGCCATTGGACCTTTCCTTTTACACTGGGTATCTCATTCAAGAAATATAAAGCCAAGCAAATATGAAGAGTTCCATATTTGAAAGTGTGCTTCTTGTCTTGCTTAATTTTCTTCAAATTACTCATTATATCATTCAAAAGAACTGTACATAGATCATACCTCATGTTATTTTTGAACATCAGATATGTTGTATATATGGCAGTTTCAGAGATGGAATTATGTCTACTTGACTGGTAAAATTTGTATCCAACCACCATTGATGCAAACTTCACATCATTCTCTAGAATGTCGCTTATAGTCATTGCTCTATTGTTGAACTTGGAACCAATAGTTTCTATCACTTTTTTATTCAATACTTTTCTCAGACTAGGTACTTCACCGGTTTCACTAAGGCATGTCACAACTTGAATTGATTGTTTGGTGATTTTGTGAGGCCTATCAAGCCACATGAACTCATCATGGACTCGATTGAGAATATATCAGATCCACTCTGCTTTGTCGAACAATAGAAAATGGACGAACTATGAAAAACCCTTGTCCCAAAGAACCTTATATTCTGGCTTGAGGTTTCCCAAATTGTCTGCCAAATGCTTGTTATGCAGGTTCAACATGTTAGTGTTGCCAAGATCTACAATGGATGTATTCCCTAATATCCTCATTATGAAGGATGTTGTAGGGTACTGAAGAAAATGCACCTTCAGGATCATCCTCGACAAACTTAAAAGGATGTTTCTTGAGAATAAGTTTGGCTCTATCCTTAATCTCTACAACCAATGAGGTAGCATGAATTATAGAAGCTTAAGCCATTTAGAACTTAGGGCTTGCAGAAATTGATAGCCTGAAACAAATAAATACCTCAATTCACAACCAAGCACTGGAATTCTCTTTACGATCACTGAAATCGTTGTTGAGATCGCCAAATTGCTTTCCTCTCATTCTCTATACTATTCTCTTGATTGCATTATGACAAATGACAACTTGAAATGCCCTTTTAACCTTCAAAAACCTAAATCTTCATTGCAATAAATGTTGCAGTTGGTTACCTTGATTTTCATAGAATTGCTTATGGGAGCATCAAATCTTCTTTGAAACTTCTGGACAACATCTGCACATATGATTTAAGACTTCTAGAATCTTCCAGAATCAATTGCAGGTCACTGAAGAGGGGGTTCTTAGAATCTGCATGAAAAGTTCCCCTAAGGTATAAAGCCCTAGTTACCGAATGAAAATCCTACACCGAATTCGGGTGTATATCCATTGTTTTCTTTAGATTCATCTTTTTTGACCCACATCTTCTCATGTTTGTCTCTAATATCTTCTACCTTTGCCTTTCCCTTCTCATCTGATTTGTTCTTATCTACCAGCGCATTATTCTGGCTTCTGTAGTTCTGTGCATTGTGACCAGTTTTATTGCATGCACGACAAATAACATTCTGCATAGGTATGAAGTTCATCCGATTTGGTCTCATCCTGCACTGATTAGAAATACGTCCAAATATCCCACAAGAATAGCACCTCTTGTTTTGGAATTTATTCATTACTGCTCTACACATATTTGACTTGTGACTAGAATTATTGCATATGAAACATTGACCGGTAAAGGTAGGAACATTATTCATGTTGTTCATTCCATTATTCATCCTATTTCTGCATTGATTCACCATATGACCAAATTTATTGCAATTAAAGCATCCACCATTGAATTTATGGGCATTAGGTTGTCTTATTGGAGGATTCTTGCTCTTCTTATGATAAGGTTTTGCATTGCTTTGTCTAGATCCAGAGGATTCACCTATCTCAAATCCAAGTCCTCGCATGTCCTTTCCATGTCTCTGACTTTCCAATATCTCATCAAGCCTTGCTGAGCTAGCTTTGAATTTGTCTTTGCAATCATTAGTAGAAACAAGTTCATCTCTTAAGGCAGTAATTTGTCTTTCAAGTTCTTGACCATTATTCTTTGACTGTGTCAACTCAAGCTTCAATTGATTATTCTCATAGGTAAGCCTGAAGCATTCATCAACTCTTTCATTCAATGATTGTGCCAGATTCTCTTCATTTTTGTTTTGGTCCTCAATCTCCTTAGTCAGCCTTAGCACAATGGATTTCATCTCATTCTTCAATACAACATTCTCTCTCTCAATCTTGTCAACTTCATTAGCTTTACCCTGATTTTCCAAGATTTGATCTTCTTTCTCCTTCAACTTGTCCATCAATTCCTTCCTCTTGTCTCTTGAAGTGCTCACTTGATCCTTCAAGTCATTAATGAATTCATCAGTAGCATTCATGTTTCTTTTTAGGGAACTGATCTCATTTCGTGTTGCATCAAGATCCTCAAGTGCCACACTGAGCTGTCTCTGAAAATCAAAATCCATTGATTCAATCTCCCGAACCTTCCTCAAGCGGTTAAGCTTCCTCAGAGGAACTAGACTTTGATACCAATTGTTGGAATTAGGGATCACTAAGAGGGGGGGTGAATCAATGATCTACCAGTTAGCAAATTTTCAGACTTAACTTTAAACCACTGGAAGCATACACATAAAATTGAAATTTAGGAACATAAGAAAATCATAACACCAGATTTTTACGTGGAAACCCAAATGGGAAAAACCACAGTGGGATTTGAACCCACAATATTATTCCACTATGGCCAGTAGAAAAATAATATTTCAATATGGGAATGCACAGGCATTTAGGTACACTGCCTAGAGCTCACTGCTCAAATACAATAAGGGCTACAACCCTAGAAGTATCATTGCCTTACTAATCAATTACAATGATAAATTACAAAAAATGAACTCCAAAATAACATCTGCAATGATTGGATGAGTTTCAGTTAAGTGCCAAATACACTGACTAAATCACCCCTGTTGTTCTGATCTATTCTGCCTTGTTCACTGTCTCAGTCAGCTATCAGATCAAGAATGCGCACGTGAAACTATGCAAAAATGGATTCTCGATCACCACTCACTCGAATACAATCATACCATACACCAAAAATATCATCTACACCAGTCTTATATATATCTGCAATCACAAAATAAATCATTTATCAAGTTGGCCTGCTAATGTAATGTGTAGTCACATGTTGGCTTGATTGGATCAACAAAGATAAATGCAAATCACCAAAACAACAATAAAATGATGTCCCTATATCAACCCAATCAACTCAAACACGATTCATAGCTCCGAAATCACTGGAAAGCTTCTGGACCCAAACCTGCTTTGTCCAACCTAAATATCGGCTAACTCGCTACCGGTTAACATCCTCTTCCGAAAATCAATATCTATGATTATCAGATGAGAATCTCATGAAGAGTTGCCATCAATGACAACCCTAAATTGATAATCAACCATCAAAAGCCACCAGATGAGTGCCAATTTCCAACAAGCCATTCCATGCTCCAAATGTTTTCAAGCAACTCCAATCACGTGCCCATGATTCCTCACAATACATCCTATTCTAAAAATGTCTAAAAGCCCTATCAAAATTTAGTTTGCGCCACCCAATAGGTAGAGGATTCCACTAACATTTATTTTCTCCAAGTTTTAGTGTAACCTACTCACCTCTTGAACAAGGACAAAATTAGATTAAATATTAACTATTAAAAGAACTATTACTATAATTCATTTACTTGTGTTAGACTTTGTATTGCAATAATGAATTATATTCCACAACAACAATTTCCAAAATTGAATTGGGATTAGAATTTCTAAGATTGTAGCCACTTGAATAGAATGCATACATTTTTTAAAGATAAAACATAATGATACTTTCATTTTTTAAACTATAATCATGTATTTTGGGAAATGCCTATCCAACCCCTAAAATGTACCAATGCATAAGTTACTCGCATACACCATAACTTATGCATTGGTGCATCCTAGAAGTTGGATAGTTGTTTTCTATATTTATAATATGTATTTTATTTACTCATAATAAAAAATTAAAAAGTTGAGTGCCAAATGTCAATATAAAATATGATTAAGATAGAATGTTTGTTTAATTTATTTTTATTTTAATTTTATTTATGTGTTTCAATATGTTTTTCTAAAAAAAATATAGACTTTTAGTTATCATTAATATTCATATATGTAATTTTTGATCAAATATATAGAAGGGTTATATAAACCATTAATTGCATAGTTAACCATTAATTACCTATATTTATCTTGTAAACTAATATTTAGAAATTACTATAAAAAATAAATTTGTCATTTGTTGTCTTCTCTTGTCAACATAATTATGATATTAACATGATAAAGGAAATGCATTAATGATGGTTGTGGTGGCATAAGTATTCAATAGGAAAAGATGTTGATTTGATTAGTCTCATAGTCTATTTTTTTTTGAGAGTGTGAGTTACTCTAGGGGTAAGACCAATTATGCTATTTGGGTGCTATGGGGGTTGGCATAGTGAATATGCTTGACATTCAATTGTTTCTTGTTTTGGCTCTTTTTTTGTTCTTAAAGGGCCAATTTGATATGACATCATTTGCAATTTGAGGGAAACATGGTGGTTTTAGTGCTATTAGTGCTAGGCTAATGAAAAGTCATATCAAAAGGTTTTGGGTTGGTGAAAAGATGGTGTTGGAAAATTTTATTACATATATTGAGCATGAGATCTCTCATCCTAATCTTAAGCACTGGGTTATTTAGATCTAGGACCTCACCAAGTAGATGGATGTTTTCCCTATGGATCTAGAAACATATTTTTATATTTTGTATTAATTCTTGGTGTTTATTAGATCTTGATTACTAATTGGAACATTAGAATGTGTTCATTATGGTTTAGTTACTTAGCTACACTACTATGTTCTCATTAGCAACACACACTTACCTTCTTGATGATCATTATTCAAATATATTAAAAACTAAGCAAAACATTTCTATGACTATAATCTAGAGAATTTCCATTTGATGATATGATCGAGTAACACAATTTAAAAAGCAATTAGAAGTAATTGCCAAGAAAATGACATTTTATTTGATATTTGGTGTTGTGATGATTATAAGTGTGATGCTGAAAACTTGTTGAGATCCCTCCCACTTAAAAATTTGCTAAATGTAAAAAGTGTTACAATGTGCAAGAGTTAGCTCAAGGGCCTATGTAGCTCACTTGCCTCCTTGTGACTATCAAGATTTTCAAGTTTTTTCTGGTTGTTGGGTCAATTTTTTTTAAAACTTTGTGGTTTCCTCGTAGCTTTCCTTTTTACAAATTTGTGGGCTATTGTATTTTCCCCTACCTATGTTGGTTTAAATTTTTTTCTATTGAATTCTTCTCATCATTGAGTTCTCTTCTATTGTATATATGAACTATTGTTTTGGTAAGATAAAAGTGGATATACCACTAAATTATATTAATATTTTTTTCTTTTTACAAGGTGTCTGGTTCAATGAGCACTGAAGGGAAAGAACCAGTAAGAAAACCTTTCAATATTGCTCTAAAAACACAAAGCCTACCTACCCATTACAAAAGGCCACTTGGGCACATTCCACAAAACCCCTCCCCATATTAAATAATCTTTCCATTAGACACAAAATAAGCTGCCATAAAAGGCATACAAGAAGATACTAGCATCATAATTTGTCATTCAGATTAGAAAAAAGAGCAACAACCAACTACAACTAAAGAATCAACAAAAAAAGGTCGTCCATGAACCACCCTTTTCTACAAAGAACAAGTCTCCAGGCCACTTATTAGCATGAGACAGAGAACAAGAAATGAAACCACTGCAAGTGAGCCTGCCAAAATAAGAACCATGAGCAAACAAAGGATAATCCAGATAAGAAGGAGAAGGGGATGCTGGAAACTCGATGGAACCAAAATGAGGCCAAGCCAAAGAATAGCCCATAAGAATAGACAAACAAGCAAAAGAGAAACAAGAAACCACCATATATACCATAACACCTGCAATTTCCAAGACCCCGATGGCAACCACCATCTTCCAAGCCTTAACGGATTCATTCACATGAAACATATTACACCCCCGCCCACAAATCTCATCTTAACATATGAGTAAGACCACCAGAAAATTTGAACATGAAGGAGAAAAAAACAAATATGAATAAAGAAGAACATAGCCCATATATAACCCAAGGCAGGTGAGGGAGATAATCATGACAACACTACCTTGAGGTGAAGCACGATACAACATAGAAAGTGTAGAAACTAGCTCACCCAAACATAATTACCAAACCCACTGACTGAAGGAGTGATCAAAGCACATCCAATCATAATTACCCAATCAAGCAACCAAGATGCGAACCATGATAAAGATCAATGCCAAAGAAACTTTAATGATCACCTGAGAACGAGTGAAGCGAAGCACGACATCACTCAGAAGTTGCTGAAGACCAACTCACCCAAACATAAATACCAAGGCCACGACTAGTAATCAAGCAAAGAGTGTAACAAGCACTTCCCACCATGATTACCAAATCAAACATGCAAATTGTAGATCATGCTAAAGAGAAATGACAACTAACAATAATGATCGACTGAATAAGAGTGTGTAAGGGCATCAAACCCATGATTAAACAAATAAGCCTGAACTGCCAGACAAGATATAAAACCAAATGGGTGAAGTTCCAACACCATCCTCTCTCATAGAGGAAATACTTACCATGTATGTCATCAGAAAAAAATATTGCCAAAAGGCGAGACAACACCCTCCCTAATGTACTACACTCACCCAAACATAAATACCAAGGCCATGACCAGTAAACAAGCAATAAGAATAAAGAGCACTTCCCATCGTGATTACCAAATCAACACATCCAAACTGCAGATCATGCTAAAGAAAAATGCCAACTAACAATAATAACCGACTGTGTGAGGGCATCAAAACCTGTAATAGATCAAATAAGCTCGACCTGACAGACAAAATGCAAACCATACGGGTGAAGCTCCATCACCATCCTCACTCGTAGAGGAAATAATTACCGTGTATGCCATCAACAAAAATGTTGCCATAAGGCGAGACGACACCGTCCCTAATGTAATACACAAAAGAACATCCACGACGAACGAGGAATGTGATGAAAGCAACAGACCGCAAACAATCATAAAGGAAACCACCCATCCAAAGAAATGAATAACCCATCAAAGTTCAGATTACACATGCCATACTGAATCGAGCAAGAGGCCCTTGAGCCCAAATGTCAAGCAAAGGAATACTAAAAAATAATACTAATGCAAGAAGAGGGAATATCCATAGGGGAGACTTCCAAATAATCAACACCTTCAACTATAGCTTTATTAGCAAGAAAATCAGCAATACAATTAATTTCCCTATAGCAATGAGAGATACAAAGGAACTAAAATACTTCAATTGAACAAGAATTAGATCTAAAAGGTATTGTAAGTGGCAGGAGACACATTTCTTATTGGAGACCGAATGGAAGACCAACATTGAATCCCTTTCAATGACAATATCCTTAATGCCCAAAGAGATGGCTAAATCTAGACCGAATGATAAAGCATGAAATTCAACAGAATTGTTGGAACCAATACCAATATATTTACACACAACTTTGACAATCTTAGAATTGTGATAAAAATGGATAGCTCCAATCCCAGACTTTTCCAGATTACCCTTGGCAGCCCCATCAAAATTTAGTTTAAAAGAGAATTGCGGAGGAGGAGACCATTTAGCAAGCCTACGCTTGACAACAGAGGATAAAACCTGATGCTACAACCCCATGAGATGGAATGACTCGAAGTGACTCCCATTTCCATGTCACCCAATTATCCCAATGGGAAAAGGAACACAAATGTTCCAAATTTTTATAAACATAAGAAAGCGCCACTTCAGAAATGGAGGATTGAATCCTAGCAAGCACATCCAACAATGAAGCAGATTTATGCTTGAAAATCCTAGAGTTCCTCTCAAGCTAGATATTGCAAATGACAATATATGGAGCAACAACCCAGAGAGAAGAGTAAAATGATGACGAATACAACAAAGGCCAAGCCAAAAAATGAGACAATAAATTAGGACCAATAGTAGAAGACCATCCAAGCATACCAAACAATCAGTACCAACAATCCAAAGCAAATGGACAATGCAGAAATATATGATCCATGGACTCCATGAAGAAACCACAAAACACACAAGGAAACACTGCAGTAATCCCAAGCCTTTCTAATCTCATCCCAATAAGAACTCTATCTTGAACTACGAGCCACACAAAGGAACCATCTTTAGGAAGACAAGACAAATGCCAAAAGAGCTGAAAAGGCCAAGAGGGGGTAGAAGAGGAATGAGACAAGACCTTGTACCCCTCCTTTACTGTATAAGAACCTGAAGCATTCTTAGTCCAAATCAAAACATCCTCCCTATCCTGAAACACAAGCAATCTCTTTTCAAGCTCCTGTACATAAGCATCTTTGAGTTCTTGACTTATGGACACATAATCAATGGATTTCCATCAAAAAATAGGATAAGGACTTGAAGTATCAACATCACAATAATCAGCAACAAAAACACCCCAGAGATCAAAAAGGATATCAGATAAAGGAGACCAATCTCGAATGGAAGACAAGGCAACATGACCATTCCGGACTTCATCCCAAAACTGAGCCTTCTTCCCATTATGAACTACCCAAGAGAGGTGAGGAAGGACAAGCGATCTACAACTAACAATAAAATTCCAAAAAGATGATCCTTTCGGAAGAGATGATTATGATTTTTGAGACATTTACTTCATAATGATTATCCACACAAAATAAAATCTATCTACTATTTACTTTATAAAAATAACTACAAACACTCAAAAAAATAATTAAACTACCTATCTTTAAAACCATTATTTTTACCTATCAACTACTTTAATGTGATAAATAAAATAAAATATTTGTATAATAAATTTATTAAAAAATACTCATTTTTATAAATCATTAAAGCAAAATCTTAAAATAAAAATTCATGGCCTTAATTAAAAAACAAAACAAACCACCTTAAAGCTTAATGGCAATAATTACGTATCCATCAATAAACTCCATACTTGTATCCTTTAAAATCATTAGAAAATAGATATAATAATTACCCTATTTTGTCACCCCCACCAACCGTATGTTTTATTCTCATAAATGTTATTTAGTAATTTAATTCACCCTTTTTATCTCAAGTATTATATTAATATTCACGTTTTCCATCGTGAAGTTTAAAATTAAACATTTTCTGTTTTAAGGTAAAAAAAACAACGCCTATATTCGCGGCGTCAATTCGGAAACCATCGTGTGACGCTCTTAAACCGTCAATATCACACTTAATTCTTCCATCAGATACGACGAGTCTCGTCATTTTCATTAATAAATTATTTAACCAATTTCTTGTTGACGGTTGAATTGTTTGATGGGTAAATTTGTATTTCAAAATGTTTTTATTTATTCTGTTTATGGGCTGTTTAAAAGATCTTTATATAATTATTTTAGTTATATTATTTAAAAATAGATATGTTAAATGTTGCTTATCTAAGTTGTAATATTATCACAAAATCATATGTCTACTAAAGACTAACAAAACATATATGATCATCAAATTTAAATTGTGACAAAAATATTAGAAAAATATACAATTCTCTTTTTCTTTTCTTTTTTTCTATAATTGTGAATTTAATATTAATGTGGAAACTTAAATAAAATATAATTTTAATCAAAATAAAATTTTATTTTGTAATTTTGTAGGACAATAATTTATTTTAAAGAAGTCTAATTTTATAAATATATTGCATGGTTTCAATTGTTATTTCATCACTATGTAAATAGGAAAAAGTTGGTGGTTGGAAAGCTTATCACGATCCTGATAACATTCATAAAACGTTGGTAATTTGATCATAGCATAATATTTTTGTTTATTTCAACTCTTTATTCATTCCACTTGTTTCACATGGTTATGAATTAAATAAAATTGACTAAATTTACAAATATTTAGTAATTTATAAGTTTAGATAAAATGTAGTACCTCATTACACATTCTTTTGAGTGAATTAAGTTGCATTTAGACGAAGTATAATTAATCCATGATTAGACACTTGGAATATAAATACAAGTTATCTTACTTAAGTACCAAGAAAAATCTAACTATGCTTCTTAAGAAATATTTAATTATGCTCCTTAAATGAGTGCTTGCTAAATAATGTTATTTGCTTCTTTTGTTGAAAAAAACAAACAGAGAAAATTTATGTAAAAAACTCTTAAGATTAAAAATGGGTAAACAATAAATTATGTCATTCTTATTTAATATCTTTAGACCCGTATATTAGATGATTATAAGACAATTTATATCTAGTGGTTTGGTCTTAGATTTGTTACAGTTTAGTTTAGAAATATTTTTTATTTTATTTTAATGAACATACTGAGCTCTTTCTATTAGTATCCACAACATCCATTTATGATGTGTGAGATATATCCACTTCACAATTATTATTTAAACAATTAAATAAAATTTATCATTATTTATTTTTATTAAAATAACTACAAACACTCAAAAAATAATTAAATCAAATATCTAGAAAAAAAAATTATTTTTACCTATCAGCTACTTTTCTCTATAAATAATAGTTATAAAATAAAAATTTATTAAAAAAATCTATTTTTATAGATTATTTTTCTTTAATTCCTAAAATAAGCCATGACCTTAATTAAAAAAAAACAAAACAACCCAAATACCTTGGCTCCATGGCAATTATTACGTATCCATCAATAAACTTCAAACCTTTGAAATCTTTGAAAAAATATATAATAGTTACCATATTTTGTCACGCTCATCAGCCGTATATTTTATTCACATAATGTTATTTGGTAATAATTTAATTGCCGTTTTTCATCTCAAGTTTTCTATCTGTATAGTTTAATATCAAATATTTTCTGTTGTAAGGTCTAAATGGCCTATATTCACGGCGTCGACTCGGAAACCATCATTTGATGCCGTGCGACGCTCTCAAACCGTCAATATCACTCACAATTCCTCCATCAAATAAGACGAGTTTCCTCATTTTTATTAATAAATTATTTACAGTTTCCTATTGACTCTTGACTGTTGAGTTGTTTGATGTTTAAATAAAATGTGTAAATTTGTACTTTTGAAAATATATTTTTCTTTATTTATTCTTTTTATTGACTGTTAAATTGTTTGATATTAAAGTAGTTTACGAGTTTTTATTTATCATCAGACAAATTGATGTTTCAGTATCACATGTAACTTACATTTTGAAGGTGCATACGATCTCTCTTAAAGTATATATACGTTTCATTTGATGCCGTACAATGCTTACAAACCATCAATATCACTCTTAACTCTTCCATCAAATACAAGGAGTCTTGTCATTTTCATTATTAAATTTTATAAGAAATTTCTTCTTTGACGGTTGACTGTTGAGTTGTTTGATGTTCAAGTAGAACATGTAATTTTGTACTTCAAAAGTATGTAGGTGTCTATTTATACTTCTTATTGACTGTTAAATTGTTTGGTATTTAAATAGGTACAAGGTCATCTATTTATGCAATTAATTCCGGGTAAACTTTTTTAACGTGATCACGATGTTGGTGTGACACATCCTCTAGTACCACGTGGGTTGGGGGGAGACTAGAACTTGTGACCTCAAGCTTTTTTAACGTGATCACGATGTTGGTGTGACACATCCTCTGGTACCACGTGGGTTTGGGGGAGACTAGAACTTGTAACCTCATGCTTTACCATTGGAAGCTCTCGCCAATCAAGGTAGGCACCCTGCCCAAAATATGCAATTTGTACTTTAACGTATATATATATATATATATATATATATATATATATATATATATATATATATATATATATATATATATATATATATATATATATATATATATATATATATATATATATATATATATATATAACTTATTATTTTATATTTGATTGTCAAACTATTTGATGTTTTAATAATACATGTAAATTATGCTTTGAAGGTGCATAAATATCTCTCTCAAAATATATAAAGAGACAATAAAGGTAGGTTGTATACTTTGTCAGTGTATGAATGTGTGATTGTTCTTTCACATTACATTGTCTTGTTTTAAGATGTACAATTTAATTCTATTTCAAGTTCAAATATAAAATTTGAAAGACAAGACTTCATTATCAAAGTAGTTTAAATTGTATATTTGAACTACTTGATCTTAAGTAGAACATGTAACTCGTCCTTTAACACAAGGATATTTTTTTATATAACTTATTATGTATATTTGTTCATCAAACTATTTGATGTTTTAGTAGCACATGTAACTTATATTTTGAAGGTGCGTATTGATCTCTCTTAAAATATATAAGTTTCATGTGATGCCATGCAATGCTTACAAACCATCAATATCACTCTTAATTCTTCCATAAAATACAAGGAGTCTCGTCATTTTCATTAATAAATTCAATAAAAAATTTCTTATTTGATGGTTGACTATTGAGTTGTTTGATGTTTAAGTAGAACATGTAGTTTTGTACTTGAAAACTATGTAGGAGTCTATTTATACTTCATATTGACTATTTGACTATTAAATTGTTTGGTATTTAAATAGTACAAGGTCATTTATTTATGCAATTTATTATTGCATGCTAGATTCTTGAACTATTTGATCTTAAAGTAGAATATGCAACTTTTTTTAAGATTGTAGTAACGTGACCAGTGATGCTAGCACGACATGTCCTCATGTACCATGTGGGTTGGGGGAGACTAGACCTTGTGACCTCATTCTTTACCATTGGAAGTTATCATGAATCGAGCTAGGCCCCCAGCCCAGAATATGCAACTTGTACTTCAGCGCAAATATATTTATTATAACTTATTATTGTATATTTGACTATCAAACTAGTTGATGTTTTAATAATACATGTAAATTATGCTTTGAAGGTGCATAAAGATCTCTCTCAAAATATATAAAGAGACATTAAAGGTAGGTTGTATACTTTGTCAATGTGTGATTGTGTGATTGTTCTTTCAAATTACATTGTCTTGTTTTAAGATGTACAATTTAATTCTCTTTCAGGTAAAATAAAAAATATGAAAGACAAAACTTCATTACCAAAGTAGTTTAAATTGTATATTTGAACTAATTGATCTTTAAGTAGAACATGCAACTCGTACTTTAACATAAGGATATTTATTTATACAACTTATTACTTATTATGTATATTTGTTCACCAAATATTTTGATTTTTTAGTAGCACATGTAACTTATATTTTGAATGTGCATACAAACTTGTCTTAAAATATACAAGTTTCATATGATACCATGCAGTGTTTACAAACCATCAATTTCACTTTCAATTCTTCCATCAAATATAACGAGTCTCATCAATTTCATTTAAAAATTATTTAAGCAAATTCTTAATTAAAAGTGAAATTGATGGTATGTAAGCTTTGCATGGCAATTTGTTGATGGTGACTTGGTAATGGTCCACTTGAACAAAGCAAGGCTTCAAAAAGGTGTACCCAACAAGCTTCAAATGAGAAGGATTGGACCTTGTAAGGTCTTGGCTAAGCATGGACAAAATGCTTACAAGATTGATCTACCTGGGGACATAGCTTTGTCTCCTATTTTAAATGTTGGAGATTTGGTGCAGTACAAAGGCACAATTTCAGAGGAGTACAATAGAGTTTCATATGTCTCTCAGTCACTTTTAGACCTACCTTTTCCACCTCTAACCATGCTACAAGCTGAGAAGGTGTTGGATTCAAGGATTCTTAAGAAGACTAGGCATACCGCCTACATGGAGTATTTGGTTAAATGGCAACATCTTCCAAAATCTGAGGCCACTTGGGTACCTGAAGCAAACTTTTCAAAGGTTGGAATTGACCTCTCTTTGTTGCCTAAAGGAGTCACTTGAATTCTTTCTCATTGTGGGAGTATGGTGTAGGAGCACCTGAGGTTTCTTTGTAAACTTGCAATTTTTGGTGTGACTGATCCTCATTGGGTCAATGGTTGAATAAAGGACTATTGAAGAGTCCAAAAGTGTTCTTTGAGTTTTTTTTGTAGTTTGATTTGTCATTAAACTTAGCTTATTTACTATGTTTTGGGCCTATGTGCCTTTGTAAGCCTTAAATGGCATCACATAGGAATTTTTTAAAAAAAGCCCTTGTAAGGCCTCATAAGGCTTTTGAAGATGTTTATTTGATGTTAGGAAATCATCCTAGGTGGTCAATAGGGTGAATATTTGACATATGTGTCAAAATGCATTGTAGAGTAAAAGTTATCATGGTGGCTTGACAACATTTTGTCAACAATGTGAGCAACTTTGGAAAAATGCTCAAAGCGGTAGTTAGTGTTAGGATTCCCACAAATACTGAGAGAGGTGGGGGGGGGGGGGGGGGTGAATCAGTATCTAACTAGTTAATAGATTTTCTTGACTTAAAACATGTAGAGCATATTAATATTGTGTACCGGTAAGCAGAAAGTAATGCAATAAACAGAGATAAAAACAACCACATGAAAAATACACCATAAAACAAGGATTTAACGAGGAAACCTGGTGTGGGAAAAACCTCGGTGGGATTTGTGACCCATAATATTCACTTATTGGCCAATAAGAGAATATTACTGCTACAAGAGGGGCCTGCACATGCAGGAAGGCCAATTGCCTAGAGCTCACTGCTCAAATACAAAATAGGAAGTCTCACTGACTTACAAAATGGATTATATAAATCCAGTGTCTTGTACTACTTCAAAGTAGCATTTATAATGCCAGATCCAGTACCGTCTTTTGCTCTGCTTCTTACATAAACCCTTAACCTATAATTCACATAATAGGTCTGCCTTATTTCGCCTAATTACATTCCACTTACTTATTACAAAATGTTCTACAATGATCTCTCTTATATAAGAGTCATTTTACAACTTGCCAAGTTGGCTTACAATGATTTTACAAATAATAAACAAAATATATTACAACAAAAATCCTGTCGGCCTCTGTGCCGGTATGCTTCCTTTCACGGCCGGTGCCGGTGATCTGAGTGCCGGTGTAGAGTCTGATCTTGCTAGTGCTGGTGGAATGCCTTGCCGGTGTCATAGGATTGTAAGGTTGCCATCAATGACAAAACCTTCAATCACCTACAATGTCTCATTGGAGTGTGCATATGCCAACAATCTCCCTCTTTGGCATTGATGGCAACACTCATGAGAAAATTCCAAAACTTGTAATCCAAAAATTGTGTACCAAAAATATTACCAAAAATATGTGAGCTCCCCCTGAGCAGACAAGTCTTTTGCTGATTATTTTCTCATACTACTACTCCCCCTTTGGCATCAATGACAAAGGTTGTCAAGGTGTCAATAGAGTTGTAGTTTTTCTGTCTCAACCTTGTAACTAGGTGGTTACAATTTGAAAAAGATCCGCCAATACCAAATTTATGCTATCCATAAACTTCTTACTATCTTTTATTGTTGCCTCTGTTCTTTGAACTGTACCGGTGAGGTGCTGCATATGCTCTGTCGATGTTTTCTGTCCTTGTACTAATGCCTCAGATATTTCCTTCCTCAAGAATGCTAGATAGTCCAGTCTGGGACTTAGTCTTAGTCTCAGATTCTTAGCCTTGTTTATTATTCTCTCCTTTTCTCTCTCTAGCTTCAGTAACTCTTCCTCAAAACCTGTTATCTTTTGCTCAAAAACTGATAATGTATCAGGTGAATTAACAAAATTGTCAGCAAGTTTATTTATTTCTTCTTGTACCTTTCTCATTTTCTTATCTATGTCAATTGTTAAAAAGTTTTTCTTGCAAGTATCTTTGTACAAAGTTTTAAATTCCTTCAATGAGTTGCATAGTTTCGGTAGAAGTGTGTCATATACCCTAGTACACTTCTTTATTTGATCCTCAAAGAATTTTTATTTTTCAATTTCCAACCTGTCTTTGAATGCATGTTCCTTTATTTGTTCAATTGTTACTGTGTTGTCAGTAATATACTTCGACAAAGTGTCAAGTTGACTCAAAGAATCCTTATTATCTACATTGCATTTTGGAGCTATCATCTTCAAAATTGGGATTGTGTCATCTATAGCTTTATAAGCTTGTGAATTGCAATCAGTTATTTTCTTCAAAGAATCTAAAAGAACTTCAGTTACATTGGTTGATTTGTAATCTGCTGAGGAGGAACCAACATTCTGAATTCCGCCAGTGGAGGAAGTAACCATGCTTGTAGTGACCTCTGGTAGGTCAGTCCATGTTTCCATTTCCTTAAGCAAGGGTTTTTGTTTCTCTCTTGTTGCCGGTGGCACTGTTTCCACATGAACTTGTTCCTGTTCTAGAGCCTTTTGCTTTGTTTGTCTCTTTGTCTGTTGATCTGTTTTAGTCTCTATCGGAGTCTCTGTCTGTTTCCTTGTGCTATCATCTTCAACTTTTCCTTCAGTGTTATCAATGTTGTTAGTTGTTGGTGGCTCACTAGCCATGTCAGTCTTACCGGTTGTGTCTTTATCTACCACAATGTTGACCTTTTGAGTATCAACATCAACTGTGTATAGTATCTTTGAATTAGGATTAGTATCCTCTTGTAATACATCCATACTGTCATCTGCTGGTTGGTCTTTTGTTGTTGTTACCAGTGGAGTAATCAGAGGCGGTGGGGATAAGTTATCTTTTATTTTGATACTAGGAGGTCCACCAACCTTTCCTTTACCCTTATCTTTGTCCTTTTGATAGACTTTGATAGGCTTCGGGTTCCTGTACTCTTCCTGCTTTTCCTTCTCCACAAGGAATATATCCCATCCATTTTTTGTTTCTTCTGTTACCTCTTTTACTCTTCTTGCCATTAGTGCAATATGTCAGTCTGTAGTAGAGAATATTGACCAGTTGGCCTTTGCAATTAGATCATCTATTTCTTTCAGAGAGTTAACTGGGTAGACAATAAGTAATTTTTCAATTTTGATTTTCTTGTCAAGTTCTACAACAGATTGTCTTCTTGCTTCCAGTCTCTTGAATAATTCATCTGGTAGTTCATCTACAACTTGCATCAAAAACTTCTTATAGATATCCAAGTGTAAAATGACACTATTTTCAACTTTCTCTTTCTCATCTACTGATAGTGTATCATATAATTTTTCTATGTTCTTGAGTTTTCCTTCTTCTGTGATTTCATCCAATAGTCTATCAATCGGAGAAATATTCTGTTGAGTCCTTTTCTTCTTAGGTGTTAGCTTTTTCTCTGGGGTTGTCTTCTTTACCAGAGACCTCACTGCCTATTGTTTTTGTCTAGTTCTTCTAGGCGAGGGTGTGGATACCGGTGAGGGTTGTCTTTTCCTTATGACTCTTTTGAATTCAGCTAGCATGTCACTCTCTGAAGAAGTTGCTATCAATGAAAGGTGAGTTTTTGGTTGTTGATCCTGTAACTCATCTTCAGTGATACTGGTTTGTTTTAGTACATCTTCTTTTATAGCCTTATCCTGCCTTGAACCTCTCCTCATTGTTGCTTCAACTTTCTTTACTCTCTTCTTAGATTGAATTTGGCTTTCAATGGTCTCAGCACTACCAAATACTTCTTCCTTAGGTTCATTTGGTGCTTCCAGAAGGGCTTTAGCATATGTTTCAATGATGTGATCATCTGTCTCATAACCCATCTTAGTAACCCAAATTGTTCTTGGGATAACTGCTTCCATCTAGATCTCATCCTTTTTAATCACAAAACATATATCATCTTTGTATTTGTTTACAATTTTCTGTGACAGTCTAACTCTTTTGTTCATTCTGGTCTTTAGTGCTTGAAAATACTCATCAATATTCTTTTGTTTGCTTTCACCCATGTTGTTGAACAAGTCTGATAACTGTTTTCCTACCAATATGTCAAATCCAAGGTTCTTGATACCTATACCGAGCACCTGTTTGGTTATGTGTAGCATTAAGCATACAAGTAAGTTGCCAAATCTAGATGTTCTTTCTTATCCTTCTTGATCTTCCCTAAATTGTCAATCAATTCATCCTTTAACCATTCACATACATCAATTTTTACATTATCCTTAACCATATCATGTGCACTTTTTAGGCATAAACTGGAAACTGAGTTAAGTCAGTTTGCATGTGTTGCTTTATAACCTAAAATCATGCTAACAAATCTCACATTTATGTCGGTCACATCATTAACCCTTAGAGACCTTCTGTCGGATGTTGTACCAGTTAGGTTCATTACCAGGTCATTTGAGACCTTCTTTGTCTTGTCTGGTCTGTTACCGGTGGAAGGTAACCCTGTTATAGCTTTCACAACTTCCTTGGTAATTTTGTGGATTGAATCTAGCCAGAAAAATTCTCCATGTAACCCGCTCAATATTATCCTTATTACTTCCTTTGGGAATTCCGGAATGCAGAGGATCGCAGTGAATCCTAGGGTTTCAACAATTTTGTGTTCAGGTTTTACATTTTTGGAGTCATCACAGATAACAGATTTGTACATGTTTTTGATTTCTTCATCTCCTAATTCTTCTATATGGCAATGGATATAAATTCTAGGGTCTTCTGCAAAAACAACTTCTTTGGGAATTTGGGAAAAAGCACCTACATTGTCATCCTTTTTAGCTATCTCGGGAACTAACTGAAATACGAGCCTAGGGCGTTTGATTACCTCAACCACAGTAGGGTTTGCTATGAATTCAGGTACAGAAGAGGATGCCATGATTATAAATACCTTTTTCTACCTTTGGAAAGATTGATTGCTGAAATGCTTTGCCTCTTTGCTCGAAATGCCTTAGCTCTAGAAATTTCGCGCTCTTTGAATGTTTGAATGCTTGGTGAAGTGAAATGGAGCCAAAAACATTAATTTATAATGTCAATCTGCCAACTACCATATTTAATGCTTGTCGGTTAAGTAATCACTTAACATAACTGTTGGTATAGAAGTAATTTCAACTTCTTACCATCAACCGAGGGAATAATAGCATATGTCTCATTGATTGCCAAACCCTCAAAGAAATTTCTTCAATTTGATGAAGAGACTCCTGCCGGTGGAGTACTACTCTGTTCTGCCAGTGGAGTGTTGCTTGGTTCTATCGGTGGAGGAGTATTCCCAACACCATTCAGTTCTAATTTCCTGATCCATTGTTTTGAGAATTCCTTCTTAACTTCTTCAACTTTTTCTTTTCCTTTCAAACTAGGACCTTTGTTGTCTACCAGTAAGGACTTGCTTCTACAAAATTTAGCAACCCAATTTTGTTACATGCATAACAAGTCATATTATTTCTCTGAATAGCCTTTCCATAACCTATGCCAGTTTGTGTTCTGCATTGATTAGATAAGTGTCCAAATCTTCCACAAACATAATATCTCACATTCATTCTGCAATTCTCAGAGTTATGACCAACTTTGTTGCATTTTGAACACTGACCGGTGGGTGCATTCGTATTCTGATAATTTCTAGATCTACATTCATTTTCTCTATGACCATACTTATTACAGTTAAAGCATTTGCCATTGAATTTGTAAGCAGTAGGTTGTCTTACCGGTTTGCTATGATCTTGTGTGTTTGCAATACCAGAGCTTTCACCAATTTCAAAGCCAATTCCACAAGTGTCACCCTTAGGTTTTTTATTCTTCAGCAAGTTACCAAGTTCTTCTGAGCTTTTCTTGAATTTCTCTTTATGTTGATTTGCAGTGTCTAGTTCTCTTTCTAAGACTTCATTTTGCCTCATCAGTTCATTTGAGTTATTTTGAGTGTGCATCAGATTTGTCTTCAACATATCATTTTCATAGCTAAGTCTCGTGTTCTCATTTGCAACATCACTTAGTCTTCTAGTCAAATCTTCTTCATTCTTCTTTCTATCTTCAATTTCTTTACAAAATCTCATAGTCATATCCCGCATCTCATTCTTTGTTGTCATGTTCTCTTGCTTCAACTTGTTTATCATATCATTAAGAGTTTCTTTTCCATCATTCTCATTTTGCATCTTTTCACAAAGTTCTCTTCTCTTGTTTCTTGAAATAGTAAGAGTCTCTTGAAGTGCTTGAATAATATCCTAAGCAGCCTTTAGATCATCTTCAAGTTTGATATTTTTCAATTTTTTTGCATCATAGTTTGAGAGAGCTCCTTCAAGTTGCTTCATCAGATTTTCCATCTCTACCGGTGTCAAGATCTTCCTCAAGCTGTTAGGCTTATGAAAATAGAGGACCAAGCTCTGATACCAATTGTTAGGATTCCCACAGATACTGAGAGGGGGGTGAATCAGTATCTAACCGGTTAATAGATTTTCTTGACTTAAAACATGTAGAGCATATTAATACTGTGTACCGGTAAGTAGAAAGTAATGCAATAAACAAAGATAAAAACAACCACATGAAAAACACACCATAACACAAGGATTTAATGAGGAAACCTGGTGTGGGAAAAACCTCGGTGGGATTTGTGACCCAAAATATTCACTTACTAGCCAATAAGAGAATATTACTGCTACAAGAGGGGCCTGCACATGCAAGAAGGCCAATTGCCTAGAGCTCACTACTCAAATACAAAATAGGAAGTCTCACTGACTTACAAAATGGATTATATAAATCCAGTGTCTTGTACTACTTCAAAGTAGCAGCTATAATGCCAGATCTAGTACCAGTTTTTGCTTTGCTTCTTACATAAACCCTTAAACTATAATTCACATAATAGGTCTGCCTTATTTCACCTAATTACATTCCACTTACTTATTACAAAATGTTCTACAATGATCTCTCTTATATAAGAGTCATTTTACAACTTGCCAAGTCGGCTTACAATGATTTTACAAATAATAAACAAAATATATTACAACAAAAATCCTGTCGGCCTCTGTGCCAGTATGCTTCCTTTCACTGCCAGTGCCAGTGATCTGAGTGCCAGTGTAGAGTCTGATCTTGCTAGTGCTGGTGGAATGCCTTGCCGGTGTCATAGGATTGTAAGGTTGCCATCAATGACAAAACCTTCAATCACCTACAATGTATCATTAGAGTGTGCATATGCCAATAGTTAGGGGTCCAATTGGTGGTTGGATTTGATTGTGTGGGCATATATAAGGCCACTCAAAACATTGTAGAAGATTTGGAAGCTCTAAGATTGAATTTTTCATTAGCAACTTGAAGTAATTTCCTGATTTTTCACTAAAATTTGCCAAATTATTTATTGTAGTTCATACTAGATGGATTAGTTTCCGTACTGTACCTTCATGGATTCTTAGCACATTTTTTTGTGGTGCTTAAAAAGTATTTGTGTCCTTTCATTGTGTAGGTTTAATTAGTGTATTAAAATTCCTTTTTGTTTGCACTGCTCTTGGTCTGAGCAAAGGGGTTAAGGCCCTAAAAATGGCTCCATCTTGAATTCCCATTGTAGTTTCTCAACGACCCTTGGGATTCAAGTAATGGAGTTTGTTTATAGTGTAAATACTTAATTTTGTATCATGGAAGTTGCTTTTGATCATTGTAAAATCATGCCCTAGGCAAGCTCTGCTATAGCCCGGCTAGGGAACATGACTTCTCTTTTCCTTATTTCTTACAGGGGTGACCAAATATATTAGTGCCAAGTGTTTGGTATTGAATTTGGATGTGAGGAAGAGCCTCAAAGTGAGTGTGGAGGCTTGACAGGGTGTGGAGACCTACAAACCCCATTGATGAAAGCACACAAGACTAAAACCCTTGAAAAGAGCCATTTTGGGGACCGTACCTGTACGGACATAACAAACCATCTAACCTTGAAAATATTGAAGGGTTTTTAAATGGGTATCCATATCAGAAAAGCTTCTGAGGGGTCATTTGGAAGTTTTTAGAGCCAAAGGGCAAAAACCATAAAAGGAGGGCTAAAAGGGGCTCATAGGGCTACAAGGTCTTAAACATAGGAATCATGAAACTGATAGGAAGATGAAAGGGAGAAGACACCTAAATAGCATGGATGGAGTTGGTAAACCATGTCAAAACTTTCCTAGTCCCCTGCAAGAGAACACCATTGGATTAGGCATGTTGGAGGTTGAACTTACTCATGTGAGTTCTAACCTTGGATTTGAGTAACTGGAGAAATCTAATTGGTAGAGAGTTCTCCAAAAGAGTTTGGGTGTTGGGATTGACTCACAAGGAGAGTAGGGTATAAAACAAACAAGGAAGCCCACAATAACACCTTTTCCTTACCTACAAACCAAATTTTATTCCTTGGAGAGAGTCTTCCTATCATTACCCTAAGAACTAAACAATGAAACCGATAAGACAAATGTAGATATCAAAAGAGGAAAACACACAAATACAACCCACAACACCAGATGTACGGGGAAAACCCAATATGGGAAAAACTTCGGTGAAAAATGCTGCTGGAGTCTACTGCTCCAATCTAGCCTCACAATGAAGCAATGCATTACAATGATTTAGGGCACCAACCCAAGGAGCACCAACCCCTGCACCAAGCTCCAACTCGGTGTTGTGCAATGAAATGTACTTTTAAATACAATTATATAACCTGATTGCAAATGAGTTCTGCAACACTTGATCAATGGCTTTCTGTTGGTTAACAACCTCCTCTTATTCACTAGTTCTCACACTGGCACTTATCAGATTAATCTCTGTGATCACTCACCAGTTAGTCCTAGCCTCTCTTCTTTCTCCCTCAAATTGACATGACACTATGTCACTCTCGGATGCCTTCTTTATCAAACATACCTCACTGGTTAGCTTAACTATTAGACCTGCAATAGTTTACCAGTTGCTCTGTCTCTACCGGTTAGGCCCTCTCACCGGTTTGCCTGCTAACTCACTCTACAACTTTCTTAGAATAAACTCTAAGAAAGATGATCTTCCTCCTTTCTCAAACTCTCTTCTTTCTCACTCTTCGCATCAAGCATCAACTAATTTTTATCTCGAGCTCACATATTTATCATCTAGGGTTCCCACCAAAATAGCATTCAAATAGTGTCGTGTTAGGTTTTGCCTTCACCAACTCAATCCGTATTGGATTTGATTCGATCTTATTTTCCAAAGAGATGATATTCATGTCATCGATTAGCACCATCAACGCCTCACATTCCAATGTGCGTTTTCTATATCTGGAGGTCTATACTATGATTTTTGGCTTTTCTCTATCACACGCCATTAATGGCTTGACTGTTTCCTTCAACAAATGAGTACGAAGATCAGATCTTCTTGCAGGATAAGTTCAATCACTTGCTAGCTTGTCTTGCTTGAGCCGCAATCTTCTGGCAACCTCCCATGAGTTGCGGGTTCTTCATAAAAGTCAACCTGCTTGTTGATTGTTACATTGATGTACACTTTGATGGTATGATGAAAGAATAAGAATCTGGTCAACTACTGAGAGGGGGGGTGAATCAGTAGATAGAAAAACTAATACTAACTTTACCAATCTCAAAATCAATCTCTCAAAGTAAACTTAGAACTATCAATGCAATATCACTGTCAAGATAAAAATTCATAAGATAAACCGGTTGACAATTACAACAAATTAACAATAAACAACTTCAAACTCATAAACATCCAAATGCTTTTTCATATGTCAACATAATTCATTTCTCAATGCTTCTGGTTATCATAACTTGTCAAAGTAGTTAAGTAGTTAAGCAAATCAACCATAAGAACACAACCATAAAACATTCACCACTTGACACAAATATTTTTGATGTGGAAACCCAAATGGGAATAACCACGGTGAGATGAGACTCACAAGATAACTATCTGAACTCTTCTGAAGTTCGCCCTGTTAAGAGCCTAACTTGTCAAAGCTTTACAAAAGTCCTGTTAAGAACATATCTTATTAGTGTGAGGCCCTACCCTGACCCATCCTGGCATTTCAGTGATTTTCATGTTGGAACTATTATGGATGCTTTATTTTTATGCATTATGGATATAGAAATTTATATGATCCCAGGATGGGATAACATTGATATATTGATGCTTCATTTCTATGTATTATAGATATAGAATTTTATATGATTCTAGGATAGGATAATATTGAGATGGTGTACACCATTTATTTGATTTGCAAGACTTTATTATGATGCTAGAAATATGATTGCATATCGTATGAATGGATTAAATTTATGAGGATTATGATAAATTGCTTATGTGAATTACTTTGATATATGGTAGATTGATTTGTATGATGTCAATTTTATGCAGAGTGATTGATTTGTATTCTTATTTATGTGTTTAATATTATATGAGGCTATTTGGGAATTACTAATGTGTAATTGAGATGCGCAGGAAAATTATCCATGTGACCATGGAAACATTATGGAGAATCAAGCCTAGACCTATGTACATTCGTAAAACCAGGGGTTGTCTATTTGGAGAGACAACACCCCATATGTATCGTATTTTATTCATAAACATAAATGTTTGCATGTGTGTTAAATTGTATTTATTAATTTGTGTAAATCCTACAAGAGACAATTGCCATGTGTGTATTTGTGATATGGAATTATTTTTGTAGTGTCACTTGACACATATGTTGTATGTTGAGTTGGCATTGTCATTCACCTTTTGAGAGATTTATTTTACCAATGATATATTTCCAAATTATCCTTGAAGGTCCCAAGTAATCTAGGATAGTGAGCCATTAGGAGGGTCAACTCAGAGTTGACCCATAGGTAAACTTTGGGTGGAGTTTCAAAGGGTTAAACCAACTCTAGAGTCAGTTTTGGAGCTTTTGTAATGGGCCTCATGGGGTACCTATGGGTGAAGGCCAAATTTGGCCATGTGTCCACCCCCTAAGACTTATTTAACCTCCCCAAAAAGTGGATTTCCCTAGATGGCTGGATTTCATCTTTAGGAGTGCCATCCTTGGTTAGATAACCTTCTTGGTATGTGTCATTCCTCTTCCCCATTCCATTCCTCTTCTTGAGGTACTTTGGTTAGGGAGTGTGTAAGACCTAGGGAAGACCAACCAATGAGAGCTCTCACTCTATCCAAGAGGTTGGAAGGAGTGAGAGAAGGCTTCTTAGGCAAGGGATTGAGACTTAGGAAGTTAAGCACCCACTCTCCATCTTTGGAGACGAGATCTTGCAGTTTTGTCACCAGTTTAGAATATAATTTTGGCTAAGTGTTGAAAAAAGAAGTATGGATTTGGGTTGCTCTTCTCCAAACTATCCCTAGCAAACCCTTGGCAGATTCAAGGTTGGTTCATTTTCTTACTTTGTATGTTGAAAATCTATTTTGAAAGATTGCTTGAATGTAGATGTTTGCTTCCCTTGTATTTTTCTTTGTGAAGATATTTATGTGATTTTTCTCTTATTTTTGATATGCATTTCTTGTGTTTTGGGAGTATCCAAGGCCATCTTACCCTTGGGAGGGCAATATGGTCTTGGGGGTGGAAGGTGTTTGATAGCCTCAGAGTGAGAGGTTCTCTTTAAGAGAGTGATCTCAAGGGTTTGTTTATGTGACCCTTGCTGCATAGTTTTGTTTATGCATTTGGGGGTCATAAGGGGAGAAATTATGGCATGTATGCCTTGGGGGTCATAAGGATGTTGGGTCAAGATGGAATTGTGTTGTGTTCTTGGTTGCCATGAGATGGCTTGTGATCTACTATCTTGCTATTCTCCTCAAGGTACTTGGTCCACTTCCACCCATGTAGACATCACATTATGTGATGAAGTTCAACCTTGGGATGGGAATGTGTTTGTTGTGAGCTTTTCCTTGCTTTTTTTTGTATTGTTTGAGTGTAACTTGTCTAGGTCTTGGTTCTCCAAGCTCGGGGGTGGCTTCTAGTAAGCCTAGGCTAGGAGGTGAGCCCTCCATGGTCACAGCCTTAAGATTTTGTATTGCAGGTTGCTTTGGGAAGGGATTGAAGGAAAAGCTTGGTTATGGTCTTGCTGATTCTATTTTAGTTGCAGAAAAATAATAGGGAATATAATATTGTATTTCAGTTGCATAAATGAAAGAGAAGAGTTTTATGATGTATTTATTTTGAAAAAGGAAATGTACTATTCAAAAAGGCTTACCATGTAATGTAGTGTATTTTACTAAAGATGTTGATCTTTCAAGTAAGGAGAAAGTATTTTGAATAAATTCTGTAATGTTAATGCTGCTGTCATTTATTTGAAATCTGTCATTTTTCTTCTAAATAAAACAAGAAATTTACAAGAAATTTACATAGATAAGTTAATTTATTTCAAAGAAAGGCATGAATGTTAGTAATAGAAAAGTAATTATTTAGTTCTAGTTATTTTCCAAATGCAAATAGGGTTAAATAGACATTGGAAGTATCATAGTTTTGCATTGTACAAAATGATAATGTATTTAAGTGCTTTCTAAACTATTTAAATGCTGCTGTAATTTTATTTATTTCTGTCATTTATCTATTTAAAAAAAAAATGTAGAAAGTTAAGGTAGACAAATTTATCTTTTCCTATAGTTAACTATTAGAAGTTTAAAATGAAAAGAAATGCAGTTAGTTAAATCTATTAGTTTCAGAAAGTCTATTGTTATGTGATAACAGAAAAATATACAGATTCATACTTGGTAGAGAAATCTAGAAATACAAGTAGATAAGAAATGAAAGAAAAAGATAACTATTGTGTTTCTATTCTATTTTTGCTTTCTGTCAGTCATTTTGCTTAGGTTATAAATCTAAAAATAGAAATAGATTATGCCCTAAGTGAAAACAGAATAAAATATTTACTCCTATTTTTGTTCATAGAAAACAGTTTTCTAAAACTATTGTAGTCCATATTTTTTTACCTTAGAAAGTCATATATATATATATATATAATTACTTGTTGCATTAAAAAAATCAAAACATATGCATTTGATAGAATATGGGCAAACTGGAAAACTAAAAAAAAAAAGAATCTTACATTGTATTCTGGTTGTTGTTCAAAAAAAATCATACATGTATTATAAGATCTCTCTCTCTCTCTCTCTCTCTCTCTCTATATATATATATATATATATATATATATATAAGATCTCTATATAGTATATATATAAATATATATATATATATATATATTTCATAAACAATATATATATATATATATATAATTATTAAAGGAGGGGTATACCGTGATATGGCGAGGGCCGAGCCACTGTGTTTATACACAGTGGACGACACGGGGGGTGCCGCCACTGTGGGTAAACACAGTGGTCGACACGGGCCGCCACTGTGGGTATCCACAGTGGTGCTTGGGGAGCCTCCCCGCCCTGCGAATTCAGTCTCTCTCTTCACCCTCTTTCCTTTGGCCGCTACCATGGTATTGGCCGCCACCGCCTCCATCAAATCCCTGCACACACAAAACACACTCACAAAAAAAAACCCTGGCAAAAAAAGGAAAGAAAGAATTAAGTTTGATGAAAATATGCAACCCTAACCCAATTTTGAGTTAGGGTTAGCATTTAAGTAATAGAAGTAAATTAGTTATGCAACCCTAGACCATATTCAGGTTAGGGTTAGCAATTAGAAAAGAAATGAATTAATAACATTGTTTTTAAAATAGAGTAAAAAGGGGTGACTCAACCCTAATTAGGGTTCACAATTAAAAAATTAATTAAAATAAGAAGAGGGGGGAAATTCTTTTTAAAATTTGAAAAAGGATCCCCCCCATTTAGTATTGCTAAATGTGAAATTAATTTTGGACCAGGGAGAAAATTAATTTTAATATAGACTTTTATCAAGGCATAATTAAATTGGGGGAATAATTCTATATAGATTTATTATCGCAATTATTGACATAATTTTATTAACCGAGGATTATTAATGAGGATATTTTATAGATAATTTTCATAATTAAATTAAATGTGGATGTTAGGTTAAATTTAATTTGGCAAATTTTATTAATAAAAACTATTAAATATTTTATGCGAATTCTAGCCTATGAGGTCAATATTGGCCAAATTAATTAATAGTCGAAATTTGAAGTTTTGGGAATTTAAAATTGACCTTATTATAAAATATGTTTATTTGGCAAATATCATTATTGAATTGTTAACCTTATTGGTTATATTTAAAGAAAGTGAAATTGCATGCGCCCAATTAATTAATTTTAATTTAAGATAACATTATCATTATTTTAATTAGCCTGGAATAATTTTAATACAATTGAGACATTTAAATATCTCTCGACTTTAATTAGTGGCAAATTAATTAGGTTGATTAAATTAACTAATTAAATTGCGATGACCCTCTTAGGGAATAATTAGTCTTCATTAATTATTGTTGCATTATTGATTGAGTTAATTATTCCAACTTTAGTAAACAATTCTATTTACATCTTAGTTAAGACAAAACTTAATTGATTTAATTTTAAATGTAGATTATTTTATGAGTTTATGTTGTCAAAAAAAAAATTGTTGTTCTGATTTTGCCCAAAAGTTTGGGCATGACAATTAGGGACCACTCGGTTAAGGGGTTGACTACAATGTCTTGTTAGAAGCAATACCTTGTAAGGAGTAATCTCAGTAGAGGATTTGAAAATCCAAGCTAATGGATCACCTCGTTAGAGGATTTGAATAGCACCAAGCTTGTTAGAGCTTACCCGGTTAGGGGATTTCAATTGTGCTTTAATTGTTAGAAAACAATAGGAGTTTGTTGATCTGTTTGAATAACACTACATTTGCTTGATCATATCCTTTTCACGCTCCTATTTGCCTTTACTCAAACTACAGATACATCATCCGGTTCGACAACCACACACTAAACTGATCTTTGCCAACACTGAAACTAAACAACTTCTTCGACCTTATAAAAAATCAATTAGGTCGGTAACACAACAAAAACCTAATTCTCATAGAGATTACAAACAAGCCAGTTCAAGTATGACCGTTAGATTACATAGAAATCTCTGCACGTCAATTAGAAAACCTCAATCGCTCCTTCATCACCGCTTCATTGAACTTAGTAACTCATCACGTGCTTTGCATTACATGCAATATACTTGCTCATTCCCTAGATAAAAACCATTACATCAACATGCCAAAATCACTTGAAATTATCTTCATACAATAATCATACGTGTCATAATCATTACCGCTCATCATCAGATCATAAACCAATATAACCAATTCACCAAACTTAATCGGTTAGGGTTTATCAAAACAACAGGTAGGGTTTACCAGTTCAACTCTCCAATATATAGCAATACCAGTTCACTCCATAAATTCTTCCTACCGGTTATAGTTTCCTTCATTAGCTCTTCCTACTAGTTACAAAACAATATTACAACAATATCAACAATATCATTACCGATTAATTGACATCAATGACAACATAACATATCATTAATGCAATCTTCATGCAAATTCCAACACACTTCACCAACCTATGCATTATCACCACCTAGCTTCCATTTGTCATCTTTGTCAACATCAACCTCTGCTTGGTTTTCTATGTCGGTTTGACATTCTTTGTTGACCAAGATTGAATACCAGTTCAACTCACCTTACCGATATAACCTAACTCCACCAGTGGGCCTTCATACCTACAAACCTCTTCTCTATCAATGGTTCAACTTGGCCTTCCATCAAACATGTTGGTCCTATTACTCAATCCATTTACCGGCAACATTAATCTTCTTTGAGTATACCAGTTTACATCCTTTAGTTCTTCTCTTGCTTGCTTGCTTTGTCTTGTCGGTGGTTCTGCTTTACCGGTAGATGTTGCATTTCATGTGTGTCGGTAACTTACCTTCAATCTGATTACATACATATGGATTGACATCATCATGTCTTACTTCTCCTATACTGGTCACCACTTCTTACTCACCGGTAACCATCCCAAGCCAGTTGACATAAATGACAACTTAATGTCAATAATGCCACAAATAGGACGTGATTAGGAAACACCAGAAAGCACATTAGAACCATCCAAAATAGCTGCACCAACACCTCTTATGCAAATCTTCATCGATCAACATGCTAACGTCCAATAACACTCAACAACAACAACAACTCAGATAAGAAAGATAGCTTCCGAAGCACCAAATCATGAAACCATTTGAAATGAAGATACACACGAGAATCCAAAACATTCTCCCAAATCTGCAACACAAGATATAATCATACCGGAGCTTCCAGGATAAAAAACCAGACTCTGATAGCCACAAAATAGAAAGACCAAAACCTCAAATGCAATCATCAGATCAAGTGATATGATAAAGAAGACTTTCAGATCACTGAAACCAATTCTCTGGAATACCAAAACATAGGAATATGTTGACATTAATGACAACAACATATCCTAGCAATAGCAATGTCCAGCATATACAACACATCCATCCACACTCCTTACATATGAGATACAACATTGAAAACCTAATTGAGGGTCGACCAAAACATAATAAGCAATATTACCCACCTGGACCAAAAATACTCAAAATGGTCCACTATAGGAGAAAGAGGGAACCAAAACATATTAAAATACATCCTTCCAAGATTATTTCAATTAATCACACACACTAATACATTCTCCAAAGTCATTACCAAACATAATGTGTAGATATAGCAATCAGTCGGCCACAAAACATCTTCCGATGCAAAATACTCCATGCGGATTTCTACATGCCAAAGTGAGACCCATAATAACATCCCAATATGGCTTCCATCTCATATCCAGACCAAAAGAATATGATCCAACTAAGATAACTTAATTGAACATATTGAGTCATGATATAACTGAATATCTTGAACATAAATCAACAAAGCTTTGTTGTGGAACAAAGAAACCATCTAAAAAACATACTGAGAGTACTACACATGCCATGAAACAATGTCCACTAAAACACAACATAATTTGCAACATATTTGGAGGGCACCAAAAGATTCTCGGACCATTCTAACATACACACTCCCTGCTAGAGAACAAAGATAACTATCCAAAACAAAATACCACAACCAACACCAAAAGTATTGGACTCAATCTGCAACACAAAGTACAACTTCAACAACCAAAAGCATATCTGGACCAACATCCATCCGGATAACTAGGTTTGACATTAATGTCAACCATACAAGCTCACGCTTCCAACATAATTACATGGTGTTAGCTATTTTTTTGTTAAAGATATTTTTGAAATGCTAAAAATAATTAACATTTTAGGGGGAACACACTAAATACTATGTTATATTTTTTAATAAAAAATGGGACCACTTTGTGTTGCCCCTCTATTTGAACCCCTTTATCTCCACCATTAAAAAAAATAGTAGTTTAGAAAGTAGATTTAGAGCACTAGGAATATTGTTCTTGTCGTGTCTTCAAATTTTGAAATGTAACATTTATTTGTAAAATTCACCATAGCTAACTAGAATTAATAGGAAATCATGAAAACCCTATTCTAGATAACGAATTCTAATAAATCAATGAAAATAAGCAAATATGACAAGTATGTAAAAAAATCAAGTAAAACCCATTGTCCTTCTCTTCCCTGAGTAATGATGTTGCCTCTCAGATATTACGTTGCTAACCTGTATAAAGATGGCACAAAGATTCGAAGTTCATGATTGTTGAAAATGGAGATTGAATGTTGAATTTATAGATTTTTGGAGAAGATAGATTGAGAGGTGAAACTCAAGTGAGCTCACATGTTGATTGATAGTTGAACTGATGATTGAGAGGTGAAACTCAATTGATTGAATTGATGATTGAATAGTTAATTGAGTTAATTGATTGAAAGCATGTTAGAAAAAAGTTGATTGAGAGATAGAAAAAAATGATTGGAGAGATAATTGAGTTAACTAGTGAGTTAACAAAATTGACGAATCAGTTATAAATTTAGCATGTTTTGTAGGATTTGTATTGAAATTCAATTCAATTTGCATGTGAATTGAACTTGATTTAGAAATTGAATTTTTATTTTGCATGATACTTGAATTTAGATTTCAATTTGATTTCGTATGATACTTGAATTTAGATTTCAATTTAATTTTGCATGATTTTGAACTTGATTTATAACTTCAATTTGATTTTGCATGATATTCATTTTGGATTTTCGAAATCATGAAATTGAAATGCACATGTAATTGAAATGATCTGAAATTGGAATTTGGGGCAATTCGAATTTGAATTAGAGGAATATTTGAAATTAGACAAAATTAGAATTTGGGGATTTGGAGTTGAATTTGAAAAATGAGTTAGCTAATTAAATAATTTAAAGAAACTATTTAATTATTTAGAAATAAAATTTAATTAAATAATAGATTATTTAATTAAATGTAATAAATCATAGTTAATTAAATAATAAATATTTAATTAATACTGGAAAAGGGTTATATAATTAATTGATGAGGATAGAAATCGAATAATTAGTAATATGATGATGTGATGAATTCAGGGGAGTAATAATTAGGTTAATTAAATAATTAAATAATTATTTAACTAATAAGACTAATAATTAGTACATGATCAATGAAACATTTTTAGGTGTCTACATTCATTTGCCCCTCTTTGAGACAATGTTGAAAAGACGTTGTTTCAAAGAAAATGAAAAAATTATGCCCCCGTATGTCTTGGTGATAGTAGGGTGTAAATTTGTCCCCTTGGGAAATTGGTTGAAAAATTATGGAATTGAGACCAATTTAATGATACCATGCTAGTGAGTAATAGTTTCCAATTTCGCGTGATTACGATTCTGTTTGATTGAACTACAAGTGCGTTAAAGTTCAAGGGGACCACGATCATTAGAGAGAGAAAAACCCTAATTTTGAGCTATAAATAAAAATTTCACCCCTTCATTTGCTCATTTGCTTTCATTTGACTTCATTGAGTTCTTTGTGATTTCAAAGATTTGTTGCGAGTATTTGAGCATGATGGCTTGCCACAGAGCATGATTGCACCTTTTTGAGCAAGTTTGATCATACCAAAGATCACTTGGGACTGGAGGCATGGTAGGTTTCCAAAGATTTTGCCTAATTTTGCCAAAATTTTAATTTTTTCCAGAGCTCCAATTTTTAATCATTTCACAATCATATATCAAAGTTGTCGCATGCGTATTAAATGTCTTGCATTAGTTATAACTGTTATGCATGTGTTTTAATGTCTCACATAAGCTTTAATCATTGTGCATCTGACTGGTAAATTTGTATTGGTGATAAACATGTTGCATTAGTCTTGATTGTTGCACAAATTTTATAATGTATCGCACAAGTAGTAAATGTTGCACAAAAGTTGAAATGATGTCACATTCATTGATTAATGTGATTTTTTAATATGCATGATTGAAATTTATGTTGTGCGAACATGATATCTGACATTTTTATCATTTTTTTTCTGTAGGAGCCACTCAGTGTGCTTGGGACTAGACAGACGAGGCCTAGTGGGTTTGATCTTCAACATCAATTACTTCTAGAGGATATTGCATTGATTCAACATCTTGGACTATATCATGTGTTGGACATTGCTAATGCAAGGATATGTTGTTTGTCATCGATGTCAACATATTCCTGTGTTTTGGTGTTACAGAGAATTGGTTTCAGTGATCCATAATTCTTCTTGATTATATCACTTGATCCGGTGATTGCATTTGAGGATTCTGGTTTTTCTGTTCTATGACTAGCAGAGTCTGGTTTTTGATCCGGTGAGCTCTGGTATGATGACATCTTGTCTTGCAGATTGATTTGGGATAATGTTTTGGATGTTTGTGTGTATCTTCATGTCAAGTGGTTCATGATTTGGTGCTCCGGAAGCTATCTTTCTTATCCGAGTTGCTACTGTTGAGTGTTCTTGGATGTTAGCATGTTGATCGATGAAGATTTGCATAAGTGGTGTTGGTGCAGCTATTGCAGATGGTTCTAATGTTTTTTTTGATGTTTCCTAATCATTTCATATTTTTCTTGGTGATCCGCATTGATTACTATGCAATTTTTTGGTGATTTTTATGATTCGGTGATGTTCTTCATGTTATGCGGTATTTTGGTAGTGTAATGTGTTGCGGTTGGTCTTGGTGAGATTTTCGGTGGTGATGAGCATTTGGAGATTTGATTTAGGTCTATGTTATGCTATCCATGTCATTATATTGGTCTGGTGGTTGATTTATGTATCGTGTGATGTAACTTTGTAATTAGGTGTTATGGGTTTGGCCGACCTTGTAGTCAAGGTTGATGAATTGTATAAATGGTTGTAATATTCATGTAATTTGGTGTCGAGGAGTGGAGTATGCATTATCAGAGAGTGGGTGTATGTGCGATCAAGAGAAATTATCCTTCGGTGGGGTGTGCAGAGAAAATATTGGTGAAGAGTAAACATTTATGCTTAACTGGAACTGTCATCAGGCATTAGCAGATGCTATTATTGCAGTTCATTCTTTCTAGATTGTAGTCCAAATATTATTGTAAGGTAGTGAACCTTCCCCGAGGGTTGGAGCCTTTTGGGTCATTGTAATTTGAGTAGTGAGCTCTAGGCAGTGTGCCTTAATGCATATGCATTCTCCATTGTAATATTTACACATACTACTACAGGGTATTATCTCATTATGAGTAGGTTCCCACCATGGTTTTTCCCTTAACCAGTTTTTCTAAATAAAAAATATTGGTGTTATGTGTGTTGTTGTTATTACTGTTATCTTTCCTTTTGCTGCAGTTGATCAGATCTAAGATTGTACTTAATTGTTTCAATATGGTGAAAATTGATTCATCCCCCCTCTCAGTTTTCCTTCTTGCTATTGCCAACAAGTGGTATCAGAGATGGATCCTCCGGAAGAATCTTAACTACTTGAGGAGATGTGGGATGGCAACTTATTTGCTTAAGATGGAGATTCCTATATTTGATGGAAATAATTATACTATCTGGAAGGACTAGATGGAAGTTCATTTGAAGTGTCTTGGTGAATATTATTGGAAGATGACAAAAAATGTTTACAATGTTCCTCAGAATGGACCGATTAATGTTGATGAGATCAAGGAAGTTGAACATAACATAAGGGATAAGGAATTGTTTCTAAGTGCTTTGATTGATTCAGAGATGACTAATGTGATGGGACTTCAGACTGCACATGAGATCTGGGAGAAGCTGGAGAACTTGTATGAAAGAGGTGTGCAAGTTAAAGTTGCTAATTTTCAGAGTTTGAAAGGAAAGTATGAAGTATTGAAAATGGGAGATGATGAGAATATATCAAATTTTATGACTACAATGATTGATCTTGTCATAAATATTAGATGTGCTAGTGGAACCTTTGAAGAAGATGAGATTGTTGCTAAGGTGTTGAGATCTTTGCCTCCTACTTACAAACATAAGGTAGCTGCTATTGATGAGATCCAAAGTGTGACTACTATGAATAGAGACATGTTGGTTGGAAAGATTACTGCATTTGAGTTAAGTGAATTTGGAGAATCACATGGGAAATCTAAGACTGCATTTAGAGCCTCTATATCTAGGAAGCAGAAGTATGATTTGAGAGAATGTTCATGTTGGGTATTCAGATTTGAAAGAGAAAAAGAGAGATGGAAGAATAAGAGAGAGAGAGTTGGATGAGCTTGAAGCACTTATTGCTTGGAGATTGCCTAAAGGAGCCGATAAGTATGATGGAAAGTTACCTTTGAAATGTTTCTCTTGTAATAAGATAGGACATTTTTCTTCTAGATGTCCTAAGAGAATGTCCAGATATGATAGGCATGATAGATACGATAAAAATGACAAATATGAGAAGCATGATAAGTAAGATAAGCCCTACAAGCCCTAATAGAAGCATAGAAATCAGAAGAGATGCTACTATGCTGCTGATGAAGGTGTGACAGATGAAGAATCTAACAATGGGAATTCAGGAGATGAGTTTGTGTTTATTGCTATCAAAGAAGATGATCCAGTACCAGTGAATTCTACAAGATGCATTGTTGAGGAGAAATCCTTGGCTGCTAAGATTGAAGAAAGAGATAAATGGGTAAAATACAATGGTTGTTCACATCATATGACATGTGATAAAAGAAAACTTGTAAGTATGATGGTGGTATAGTAATATTTGGATATGATAAATCATGTGTGATTCATGGTAGAGGTGTTGTTCTCAAAATCTGATTACCCTTCAATGCCTTTAATAATATAATCTAAAATGAGTGCCAAGAAGACATCAAGGATAAAAGGATTTCAGAGACAACATATGACAAGGTTTGGTTAGACCTTCTACACTTCGGGCTCTTCCCTAAGCCCAGGCGGGTATACCCTTTGTGAATTAAATTCACATTCTTAAAGCAACAAACCCACAACAAACCAGTCCAGAAAAACCAGTGAGTTTGTTCACCTTGAAAAAACAACTGAAAGCAAAGAATGAAACAATATTCAACTTCAGTATATTTGATCAACAAAGCATGCAATAAACAGCTTCAATTAGTACCAGTGCTTTATCCAAGGCTACAGAGTCACTCAAACTCGAATAAAACTCCTGAAATAAAACATCTCTATACTTCCCATCAACTTGGTCTCCATTTATCCCTGTAAATGCCTAACATCAACAAGAATTTAATCACTTCAAAATAAGCTAGGATCCTCAAAATTCAAAGTTCGTCCCGAAGTATTTACTGGTAGAGTGGTCATGCCTGTTTAATTTCCCTCCTAAAGAGAAATGCTAAAAACACCCATACTGAGATTGCTTTACAATTCCATTCAAACAGAAAAATCCTAGATTATTCTGAATGAAAGAGTAAATACGATTAAGGACAAATTTGAAGACGACACAGAGCTTTACTCAAAACTGATGGTCTGTATATTGATATTCATTTGAAATTTTTTTTTTACAAGAGTCTGATTCTCCATTAAACTTTGGAAAAGCTCAGGTAACATTTCTGCAGCGTTTTCTTACAAAAATTGTGTGATCCCTTTCTCTCTAGTCCTGGTATCCATTTATAACAATATGGATGCACCCAGCTTCGGACTTCTTTGAGGAAAGTTTGTTACAATTACTTCAAAAATTGAAGAAGTTACAATTTCAGTTATGCGCTCTTTTCAGCTTCTTCAGCAGTCTGTTGGACAAGTTATTCAGTTGCAACCTCCTCTGGCTTTTCAGGGACGTTCTCTAACTGCTCCGGATCTCGAGTGGAATATTTAATTCCCCACTCACCATACGTCTCCTCGGTCGGCCATACAAAATTAATCACATCACTTTTAACCTTAGTCAACCCTTTCCAAGAATTCCTCAGTTTGTTGACTTCTGAGTTAAGAAAACTGTAGTGTGATTTAATTCTCTCTATTTCCTGTATGGTTATAACAAAAAATGAGGTGTCATCCAGATCAATAATTCCCTTGACCCTTGCTGACAATTTAACATTTATCTCATTGAGCCATATCTGTTTGTCTTTCAGTTGATCTGGATTAGCAAAAATTCCTGGGAGTAATTCACACACCTGATCAGTGTATTCCTTTTTAAGCAATTTAACCCTTCTTTCCACATTATCCACCTCTGTCGCCAATTGCAATAAACTCTTAGTAATATCAGAAGTGGATTTGATAATAGGGTTAGCTCTTGCTTCATCACAGGAAACACACATGAACTCTAAATCCTGCTCCCTAGGCCTCCATCTGTCAAAAATGGGTGTCAATATGACTTTATCTCTTATCAACTCAGTCCATATCTCCATGACTTTTCCTACACTATTGTGAAGGAGTTAAGCATTTATAGTGTCTGCAAAACTGGAGACTGTGGCCTTGATCTTTTCTTCATACTTCCCTGCATAATAGGCCTGAGTTTGCTTAAGACTCTCCAATTCTTGGGGAGTTATCTCTATCATCTGAGAGCTGGAAGGTGCAGGAGATGGTGGGAGCTCAATAATGGGGCTAGTAGGTGGAGGTCTTGCAGGAGAAGAGGTGATCATTAATGTTGAAGATTCACCTTGTTGACGTTGTCCTGCTAATTGGCTCTGCAATCTGGCAATAATACTCTCCTTGCCTCTTATTTCCTCCTTGGCACTGTCATAAGCCTTCAAGACTGTTTCCAATTTGAGCTGGAGAGCCTCTTTTTCTTTAGCATCCTTCTCAGCTACTGCAACACTAAATTTGGCAGTCTCCAACACCGTGCTAGCAACCTCTACTACCCCTGTGCTTTCTACTCTCCTGACCATCAATCCGCCAATGTGACTTGTCCCTGTGGTGTCTTTACCCTTCTTGTCCTCATTTCTCTTAAGGGACCACATGACTAGAGCAGCATTGTCTTTACTGAATGTAACCCCTTCCATAGGTTTGGTTTCTTTCCTCACTGCATCCAGCACCAGAGCATCAGCAATATTCCATTCTGGCAAAATGAGCACTCCAGCTTGTGCTACTGAATCTCTCCCCTGTTCAGGAGTGATGGTTTTGAATTCTTCCATCATCTCCTGTTTTATTTCTTCCTCCACCAAGGCTGGATCTTTATTTAATTGTTCTGCCTTTCTTGTTTCACATCTAGCATTATACTTATCTATATGTTGTTTCCATATAAACTGCATGAATGCTTCAGATGTTACAAAACTATCATCGGCTAGAAAAGAACTAGTGGCCTTCTTTATCTCAGGATCCCACTCCTGGCCTTTGAGTTCAGTCAAGGTGATGTCCATTTGTGCTTCAGTGGGTTCTTCTGGCATCCCTTCTTCCACTTCATCATATGTATACGCAATCTCCCCCAAACTGCCCAACTGAGAGAGGTATTCAGTTGCTGCTTGTTCATCTCCAATGTGGAGAGGGGATTGGGATGGGGAATATAAGGGTGTATCTGATTGCACTTCCTTCCCCACCCTCTGCTTCTTTGGGCTGTCTTGGATGTCAATGACTTCATGTGCTTTCCTCTTCCCTTTAGATGAAGAGGGTTCCCCTCTTGTAGACACCAACACACTATAACCTGCTTTCTTATGCAGGGTGTAATCACCAGGAGGGATGGCTTTAATAGGAGCTGATCTCCCCAAAATCATTCTTGCTTTCTCAGGGTTGTTTTTAATTACAACTCCCCTTTTCTCCTTTATTGTCTGCATCACATCCTCAAAACAAATAATCAAAAATTTTATCTTTTCTTCCAATGGGAAGAAGCTAGACAATGGGTCATAGCTAGCATCAAATTGATGCACAAAATCCAGGGCCTTCCTATAAGCTACCCATTTTTCCTTCCTCAACTCCTGTTCGTCCAAATCAAATTCATTCCTGATGAGGTCTTCAGGAAAGTGGAATTGGTGGGGCCTACCTCTGCATGCTACCTTCTTCCGGAATACACCATTGTAGAAGTCCTCCGGATCAGCACATCTTGACACTGTAGTGGACAAATGGTAGGGTTTAAGGAAATCCTCAAAACATTTCCAGCCGCCCTTGGTGATTACAAATTGGTGGGCTACTGTAGCTGTAGGGAAAATAGTCCCTTTACCTCGGCCTGTTAACTCTGCCTCTTGCAAGTCACCAATTTGTCTGAGAATCTCAGCTATTCCCACTTTGAGGGGGACCTGGTATGGTAACAAAAATGGGGTGCCTCTGAAACCAAAGACCCTAAACACTGTGGACACTGGATACAAATACATATCACCCCAGTTATGAACAATCTTGACATTCTCTGCGAATTCTTTTGGTCTTAGGAATTCCAGAAGAATCTTGGGGACTCGTGGATTGTCAGAGCAAAGAAGAGTCCTTATTTTGGATGCAAAGTATTTATCAAACTTTAGAAAACTTGCATCCTCTCTATCCCATGACAATACGGTGCTCCATAATTGTACTGGCATCTTCTCTCCCTCCTTTTCTTTTACCAGATCCATTCCACTGGCAAAATAATCTCCACCTTTGAAGAGGAAGAGGTGCATCAATAGTGAATACCACCCAAATGGCCTATCCACCTTCCCATTCTTTATCCCCATCAGTCCTCCATGGATAGCATCAGCAATATAGGAGGCATAATCAAATGTAATAGCAAGAGAAGGATTCAAAATTTGAACAATCATTAACAGATAATGATTTGGTATATTAGATTCAGCATCCTCTCCTAGAACTTGGCAAAGTGCCCAGTACATCCCTTTTGCCCTTAAGGTAAACATACTTAGTGAAAAGGGCTCTTGTGTATTGGGCCCTACAACTGCTAACCCTCCCACTTTCAGAAAAAGTTCTTTGAGAGGCCCATTCCTGAGATGAGTCCTCTGTGCCCTGTACACCTGAGTTAATTGTGTGAAGCTTATATGCTCCAAGAAATTGGTAAACTCACTAAGCCCAAACGCTTTTCTCAGCTCTTCTGCATTTATCTCCACGAGGGTTTTTCCATTCACATCCTGGATACACCTGGTAACTGAATCATAATTTAATGCCATCTGGGTTAACAAATCTGTATCCATGAACACCCCTGGGACTACCAATTTCCCAACATCTAGTTCCCAAATGCTATTTTGAGGAGCAGGAGAATTCCTCATTCCAAAACCGATTTTAAATAACCCCAACCCAGACAGCCCAACCTGTGGGTCTCTTAACCAATTACCCTTATCATACAATCCTTCTCCAATTTTCAGTCGGGGAGCCCTGGGTACTAATTCTTTGGCCTTAGATGCCTGGTTGGTTGACAGCGTCAACTGCTCTAAGAAGTCATCACACACACTTCTTTCAAGATAATCAACTTTACCAGAAAATTCCCTTTTAGGAGCCATTTGCAATACAACCAGATAAATATTACTTCTGAAAATATTTCTGCTATATGAGAACAGTTTCACGTATCACAACACAAGAACGGCTGCAAAATAAGAAAAAAAAAAAAACCTGATGCTTGCTCGAAGAAATTCGCTCTGCAACCAATTCGCCTTCTCTGTATTTGTAAAAGATAACTCTGCGTTTGCCTCCTCTGCAAAAATCCTTTTAAGAGATATCCTTACTTGGTTGTTAGGAAATCAAATGCTTGTACTCTGGGCCTTAACTGTAACATTGATTCCGCATGCTTCGACCATCCCTTCAAAATTGAATTCATATGAGAATTCATATTTTAGCTCCAACGGGCCGCAGTCTTTCTGCAAGTGTCTCTCTGTGAATTTCATTTTGACGGCTTTGTCCTTAGTCTAAGTCCTATCTTTTTATTGGCCACATAATACCACGCGACATCCGACCATTGGCTTAGAAAATCCCCTCACATTCTATTTTGATACTGGCTGAATGTCGCCCTTTATACCATAGCGGGCCCGTGCTTTTCTCTTTTTGCCATGTCATCATCATGACACGTGGACGGCTGATATTCATTCTCGCTATTTCGCAGCCTTAAAGGGTGAGCACTTAACCCTTGCGAAATAGCGCGGGCCGTTGGATTATCTTTCAAGTTAATCGCCTTTTAATCCTTCGAAAAGGTCCTCAGGAATGGTGGGCCCGCTGAGTCATCAGTGACATCTGGCATCTAGTCATCCACTGTGCTGATTTGTCATTCTGTCATTTGTCGGAAGAAGAACCATGGGGGGCCCCACTTCAGTCTCGACAGGTCTACCTCAGAAAAGGTGGGCCCACAGAAACGCCATAGACACCTGGCTTTCGTGTCACCTTCGAAACTGACCTGTCAACTTTTCATTTGTCGAACATACACTATAGGGACCCACAGCTGCCTTTTAGACCGCGTGGCATCAAGACACATGGACGGTCTAGGTTAACTTTCGCTATTTCGCAGCCTTAAAATGTGAGCATCTTACCCTTGTGAAATAGCGCGAGCCGTTAGATCTTATCTCGACTTGCGCGACATTTAAACCCTGCTAGGAGCTTTCAGAAGAGGTGGGCCCACGGACACATCATGGACACCTGGCGTTCTTGTCCTGCTGACTGTGGCGGCCTGTGCCACGTGTTACCTTATAATATGCCAAAAGAAAGCCACGGGGCTCCAGCTATCACTGACAACTATGCCTTCCACGTACCCTGTCGTGACAGATGGATGGCCGATATTAATCCTCGCTATTTCGCAGCCTTAAAGGGCAAGCACTTAACCTTTGCGAAATAGCGCTGACCGTCAGATCCTTTCTGAAGTTGCTCAGCATTTAAACCCTGCTAGGAGCTTTCAGAAGAGGTGGGCCCACGGACACGTCATGGACACCTGGTGCTCTGTCATCTTCGAAGCTGACCTGTCGACTTTTCATTCGCTGGAAGGAGCCACGGGGTCTCAATGAATTGTAAGAGCTATCCTTGCCAGGTCACCTCCACCTGTGAGCTGACTCATCTTTGGGGCCCACTTTGATCCTTAATCTTAAAATGTTGACTGTGGCGGCCTGTGCCACGTGCTGCACTCCAATACGCCAGAGAAGACCACGTAGAGGGGGCCCCACCTTCTTGACAGCCGCAACCTTCACTTCCTCCGCATGACACATGGACGGCCGATATTAATCCTCGCTATTTCGCAGCCTTAAAATGTGAGCACTTAGCCTTTGCGAAATAGCGCCAACCGTCGGATCTTTTCTGAAGTTGATCAGTGTTTACTGGGCCCGGCACTTTAGAAGGAAATAATAAAAGGCGAAAATTTTCAAATAATAAACATGTCTGCCTAGGTAAATAGCAAGGGGGGACACTTCTTACGACCCCGCGACCCATGACTTAAGTGAAATAAAGTAACGTCGGAATAGAAACCAGGGGACCTAACACAAAAGATAAAGCCTAAAACTTAGAAAAACCTTAAACCCTCTAGGTTTAGAATAAGGCTGAAGCATTTGGGGCCACATCTTATACAAATTTTTTTTTTAAAAAAAAAAAAACCATAGCCAAATATGGGGAAAGAACCCAATTTTAAAACAGCGATAACAAGAGGTTCTATATCTTTTGATGGTAAGAATAACACTAATGATGTCTCATATGTTGAAGGATTAAAGCATAATCTTCTGAGTGTTGGATAGATGGTTGACAAGGGATATAATTTTCAATTCAAGAATGGTAAATGCAAGATCTTAAATGGCTCCGATGTAGAGATTGCAACAAGGACTAAAACTAAAGGTAATATATTTCCTTTGAATACTGATGAGAAAAGTTGTTTGATTGCTCAGATAGATAAAAGTTGGTTGTGGCATAGGAGGATGTGTCATGTTAAATTTGATTATATGGTAAGGATAAGTTCTACTCAAGCTGTAAGAGATTTACGTAAGATTGTGAAGCCCTCTAATCCGGTATGTAAAGAATGTCAATTGGTGAAGCAAACTAGAACATCATTTAAAAGCAAATTGTATACATCTAATGGATTGTTAGATCTTATGCATACTAACTTGTGTAGACCTACTAGAGTGAGAAGCATGAAGGGTGACAGGTATTTCATGTTGCTAATTGATGACTATTCAAGAATTCCATGGGTGACTTTTCTAAGGGAGAAATCAGAAGCATTGGAAAAATTCAAGATATTTAAAGCAAAGGTGGAGACTAAGACAAGATTGAAGCTAAAGTGTCTGAGATCTGACGGAGGAGGAGAATTAACATTCGACAAGTTTCATAAATTGTGTGAGAGGAATGGAATTAGAAGACAAATATCTTCCCCTAGAACCCCTCAGCAGAATGGAGTTGTTGAAAGGAAGAACATAACAATCTTGGATGCTGCTAGAATGATGTTGATTGAAGGAAATGTTACACAAATCTTTTGGAAGGAAGTTTTTAGCACTGTTGTTTATACATTCAATAGTTAGATATTTAAGAGTTTTTGGAAGTAAATGTTATATCAAAAGAGATGAGGAATTAAGAAAGTTTGATGGAAGATGTGATGAAGGAATCTTCTTGGGATATTCAACTAATAGTAAGGCCTACCGATGTTACAATAAGAGGTTGAGAAAGATAGTGGAGAGTGAAAATGTAAAAGTTGATGAATGTCTTGGTAAGAAAATTAGAGCTTGTGGATATGAGATTGATGAAAAATACATTGCTTCTAAGCTTGCACAGACTAAGATCCTACAACAGATTAATCTGGTAGAGATAGTTGATCTGAATATTGTTGTTGTTGGTGAAGGACTCCAAGATCCTGAGAACCAGAATAATCCGAAGACTTGGAGGTATGTGAAATTGAATCATTATAAAAATCAGATTATTGGTAATAAGAACAACGGTGTAATGACTAGAAGAAGACTTTTTGCTAAAGAGATATGTTTGATTTCTAAGATTGAGCCTAAGGATGTTGCAGAAGCATGTAAGGATGAAAATTGGATAAAAGCTATGGAGGAGGAGCTAAATCAGATTCAAAAGATTAACACTTGGGAGCTTGTTCTGAGACCTAAAGACAAAAATGTGATTGGGACTAAATGGGTGTTTTAGAATAAACTAAATGAATTTGGTGAAGTGGTAAGAAATAAAGCAAGATTAGTGCGTAAGGGATGCTCTTAGATGGAAGGTATTGATTATGAAGAAACCTTTGCACCTATAGCTAGAATTGAGGTTGTTAGATTGTTGCTTGCATATGATGCTTATAAGAATTTCAAAGTTTATCAAATGGATGTCAAGTCAACCTTTTTGAATGGTGATCTTGAGGAGGAAGTCTGCATTAAGCAACTAGATGGATTTTCTTTATTAGATGAAGGTAATATGGTATGCAAATTGAAGAAATATCTATATGGACTAAAGCAAGCCCCTATAGCCTGGTATGCAAGATTCGATAAGTATTCGATGAAGCTAGGATTTTGAAAAGGTACTGCTAACAGTAACTTATATTTTAAGGTTGAGAATGATAACATTTTGATTGTTGAAGTATTTGTGGATGACATTATTCTAGGAGGAAATGATGATTTGAGTATGAAATTTGCTGATGATATGCAAAAGGAATTTGAGATGTCTATGATAGGTGAAATGAAATTCTTCTTAGGATTGCAGATCACTCAGACTAGTAAAGGTAAGTCATTTCTCAATCTAAGTATGTGAAGAAATTGTTGAAGAAATTTGGGTTAGATGATTCTAAACTTATTGGAACTCCTATGGTGTCTGGATGCGAATTGTCTAAGAATGATGAATCTAAGAAAGTGAATCAGACCTTGTATAGATCTATGGTTAGTGGATTGATATACCTGATTCAGACTAGATTGGATAATATGCATGTTGTGTGTCTTTGTGCCAAATTTCAAGTTGATCCTAAGGAAACTCATGTTATTGTTGTTAAGAGAATTTTAGATACTTATAGGAAACTGCTGACTATGGGTTGTGGTATCTGAAGAATGATGATTTTATTCTTTGTACCTATACTGATGCTGATTGGGCAGGTGATGTAGATGACCGAAAGAGCACTACCGATGGAGCATTGTTTTTGGGGAAGAAGTTGGTGTCATGGGCTAGCAAGAAACAAGATGCTATATCTCTGTCTATTGCTGAAGTTGAATACATTGCTACTGCTACAAACTATACTCAGGTAGTTTGGATGAAACAAACATTGAAAGACATTAGATTTGTGTATGATGAGCCTACTGTTATCTACTACGACAACTCAGGTTCTATTAATATTTTTAAAAACTCAGTACTGCATTCTAAAATGAAGCATATATCAATTAAGTATCATTTCTTGAGGGAGAAAGTTAGTGATGAGGAAGTAAAATTGGAGTATGTGTCTGCAAAAGATCAAATTGCAGATATTTTTACTAAGCCTTTATTTGCAGATACATTTGTGCATTTGAGAGACAAGTTAGGGGTCTCTGCACCTCCTGATGAGAACTAGGTGAATTGAGATGCATCAATCGAGTGGGCTTTATAGTCTTATCTCTTTATTTGGGTTGATGAGTTGATGTTGATACTCATTTAGAGTAGTTAGTGAGTTTTTTCATAGCTGTGATTGTGTTGTTGTGAGGAGAGAAGTTTAATTAGTTTATATCTTTGTCATTTTTGTCAAAGGGGGAGAGAAGCATGTGAAAAAATGCCTTCTCTTTGGAGCTTTGTGTGCACAATCTAAGGGGGAGCCTGTTGGATTTTTATTGATGTTGATTCATTCTTTTGCATTGACTATTTTTCAAATTCATATGTTGCCCTCAATATCAAAGGGGGAGATTGTTGGACATTGCTGCTACTAGGATATGTTGTTTGTCATTGATGTCAACATATTCCTATGTTTTGGTGTTGCAAAGAATTGGTTTCAATGATCCGAAAGTCTTCTTGATTATATCACTTGATCTGGTGATTGCATTTGAGGTTTCTGGTTTTTTTATTCCGTGACTAGCAGAGTCTGGTTTTTGATCCGGTGAGCTCCAGTATGATGACATCTTGTCTTGTGGATTGATTTGGAATAATTTTTTGGATGTTTGTGTGTATCTTCATGTCAAGTGGTTCGTGATTTGGTGCTCTGATAGCTATCTTTCTTATCTGAGTTGTTGTTGTTGAGTGTTATTGGGCATTAGCATGTTGATTGATGAAGATTTGCATAACTAGTGTTGGTGCAGCTATTGCGGATGGTTCTAATATTCTTTTTGGTGTTTCCTAATCATTTCCTATTTGCCTTGGTGATTTGCATTGATTACTATGCAAGTTTTTTGTGATTTTCATGATTCGGTGATCTTCTTCATGTTATGCGGTATTTTGGTGGTGTAATGTGTTGTGGTTGGTCTTGGTGAGATTTTCAGTGGTGATGAGTGTTTGGAGATTTTATTTAGGTCCATTTTATGCTATCCATGTCATTATATTGGTCCAGTGGTTGATTTATGTATCGTGTGATGTAACTTTGTAATTAGGTGTTATGAGTTTGGCCGACCTTGTAGTCAAGGTTGATGAATTGTATAAATGGTTGTAATATTCATGTTATTTGGTGTTGAGGAGTGGAGTATGCATTATTAGAGAGTGGGTGTATGTGCGATCAAGAGAAATTATCCTTTGGTGTGGTGTGCAAAGCAGATATTGGTGAAGAGAAGACATTTGTGCTTAACCAAAACTATCATCAGGCATTAGCAAATGTTATTATTATAGTTCATTATTTTCGGATTGTAGTCCGAATCTTATTGGAAGGTAGTGAATTTTACTTGAGGGTTGGACGATTTTGGGTCATTATAATTTGAGTAGTGAGCTCTAGGCAATGTGCTTGAATGCACATGCATTCCCCATTGTAATATTTACACATACTAAGACAGGGTATTATCTCATTATGGGTAGGTTCCCACCGTGGTTTTTCTCTTAACCAGGTTTTCCATATCCACAATATTGGTGTTATGTGTGTTGTTGTTATTAGTGGTATCTTTCCTTTTTCTGCAATTGATCAGATCTGAGATTGTGCTTAATTGTTTCAATTCGGTGAAAACCGATTGACCACCCCCCCTCTCAGTTTTCCTTCTTGTTGTTTCCAATATCAAGCTCTTCATTTGCTTGAGGTTACATAAAATAGGGCCATGAGTACTGCTTTGGTAAAGTGATGGCACTTTAATATGTGCTCATTTCATCTTTCGATGGGTGAGGCATCAATTACTTTGCAGGATTTATGGCATATATTCCATATCCAGTTCCATGGTGAGAGAGTAGTATATGATCAAAGGGCTACTATTACAGGACTATGTTAGCTCTTTGAGTGTGAGGAAAAGGATCTCCATATGAGTGGTTGGTATGAGATAGGGGATAGTTGGAGGGATATGATGATGACTTGATGATTGTACTTTGCAACCTTATAGGAGGCCTTCCGATTCCTGATAGGCAATGCCATGGATTCTCAGTTGGATGGGGTAGGGCCATATATGGTATGATCGTTGAGAGATTCATCTATGCATGGGTACCATGCTTGCTTTCCATATTATATTATCAAATGCATGGGATCGTATACCTGACATATCGATCTATCAACTGTTGTGTCACTTTGCTCCAGGTTTAGGCTTGGGAGCATATTTCTATATTCAGGCTAGTTGTACATGTGCATATTCAAGCCGAAGAGTCATATGCCTATCAATATACTATGGTATTAAAAAAGGGGGTTCTAGGAAAATCTTGTATTGGAGACACCAGATTGATATAATTTAGCATTTCATTTGGAGACCATATCTAGATTTCCTCGGTTGGGTGGATGATGTACACCATTTTCCTTTCTATAAATAGAAAAGATACTTGATTGATCAGGCAGTTGACCCATAGAGGATCATAGAGCTACATATCCTTGGATGGGATCTTAGGTAGTTTGGAGAGGTTCAGGGAGTACCAAATGTCACTACTTATTTTTCTAGGGTTGCACGAGACATTTCTCATTGGGGAGAATGCATATAGCCTCATGTTGCTTTTACTGAGTTTGATTCTTTATATGTCATTTAGTGGGGTTTGGCAGCGGGTGTGGTAGATCTTGGGACTATGCCTTAGTATGACACATGGTGGGCTTGATAGCATCCAATCCCTTTAACTGATCTAACTATTCATATTACATCTCAACAAATTAGACATTGGAGACGGTGGAGATGGGATGGTGGAGATGGAGGTGGAGATGGAGGTGAGGGAGACGATGAGGAGGGTGGAGAGGAGGAGGTAGACATCGGTGGAGACACCAAGTCTAGCAATAGTGGAGATAATGATGATTCTTCATCAAGATCATCTAGTAGTGAGGGGGATGAGATCTCATAGGAAATAGATATGTCAGAGCTTGAGGATGCACCTTCTACACAAGAAGGTGGAGAGAGTGTTGGAGGACAAGCACAGGATGATGATGATGATCCACAAACCTTGAGAGATAGGATCTAAAGTCGAGAGGATTCTTTAGCTACAAAGTAGTAGGGAGGAGAGATGATCGGGCCTTAGTCCAATAAGAGTAGCAAGCATGGATCCAGGAGAGATACACATTGATCACAAAGAGATACCATCTTTGGAGGGAGAGGGATGATGTTGTTTAGAGGGAACAATTGGTACATGATGCCTATGATCAATATATTGCCCCAAGTACAGGGACATTGACACAAGATGACTGCCTTATTCATTTAGCTCAGGAGTCTATGTATTGGCGACGAGAGTATGAGAGGGTTTTCCTTTAGAGACATCGAGTACAAAGCTATAGTGCTTACATGTCTAGGAGGAGATCTAGCATATCAACTACTCAAGGAAATAGTAACGTGGGCATCATGCATCCACCTTGGGCACCATCAGGTCATCCTGGGGCAGGATCGAGCGAGCAGGATTCACCAACTAATAGGGGCAATGTCGGTTGACACTTATTTATTATGTTATATGAGCCTTCTGTTGGCAATTTGGAGGAATTGATTATGTGTTGCATTGAAGTTTATCATTGATGTCAATACTAGCTTGTTTGGTTGTCTACAGAGTTCCAATAGAGTGGTTGGATTGTGATGTTAATCTGGAGATCATCTCTGGCATTCTCTGGTATGTTCCATTTGTTGGAATTGGTTTGGTTTGGTTATTCATGTTATTCAGATGTGTGCTATATTCAATTGGTTCAGGATTTGATGATCCAGAAGCTATTTTGATGGATTCGATAAGTGGTGTTTGTGTGGCTTCTAGAAGGTTCTCAAGATGCTAATGGTTATCATGTTCATGTTCCAGTTGATCGGTGGTGTTGCATTTGGCTTACGGAGACCGATTTTAGGTCCGGTGCTATTCTATGTTATTCTTCTAGGTTATGGACTAGTTTATGTAACGTGTTGGTGGATGCTCCCGATGCATTACCGGTTGGATTTATTATTTGGTTAATGTTGTTTTAGTCTTAGGCTGACTTGTGTTATCATTGGTTTGCGGGTTTATGTAATGGATTTATTGTATTATCTTTTAGGTGGCCAACCTAAGTGTTTAGGTCCTGAGTTGGTATAAATATGATGTAAGATCTCTTTTGTAGATCATGATTGTGGGTTATGGGATTATTTGTGTGCGTATAAAGTCATAATCATATGTAGAGGTTTTGGTCGATCATAGGTGATCGAATTAGGTTTGTGTAAGAGGTTTATGACCTCCAATATTGAGCTTAACCGAAATTGTACTTAGGCATAGGAGATGCTATACTTGCAGTTCACTCTTCTTTTAGGATTGTAGTCTAAAGATTTCTTGTAGTTAGTGAGGCTCCTTTTGTGATAAGAAGTGTGCTCTAGGCAGCGTGCCTTCTTGCATGTGCAGGCCCTTTATATGTAATATTTATTCATTTGATCAGTGGATAGATATTATGGGTCTCCAATCCCACCGTGGTTTTTCCTCATTGAGGTTTTCCACATATAAATCTCCGTGTTATGGTGTTCATCTTTGTGGTTGCATTATTACTTGTTGTTATTTTATTTTATGCATATCGGTTCCTAAGTTGTTGTGCTAATAAGGTAAAAATTAATCATACCGGGAGAACACTGATTCACCCCCCCTCTTAGTGTTCTTGGATTTCAACAATTGGTATTAGAGCCTGGTGCCTCAGAATAAGTCTAACTACTTGAGGAAGATCCTGAATCCGGAATCCATGGAGATGAGTTTGAGGAAAGAACTTGAAGTAGCTCTTGATGACTATGATGTTGAAAGATTGAAGAGCATGAAGGTGCAAGATGAGCTGATATCTACGAAGGAATTCATCTTTACTCTACAAGAGAGGTTGTCATCTATGCAAGCCAAAAGGAAATAACTTTGTGATCAATTACAAAATCAGGATGATGAAGAAAATAATGCTCTTAAGGATCTATGTCAGAAGTTGAGTTAGGAAAATGGTGCCATGCAGAATGAAATGCAAGCCCTAACCATGAGGATGTCCAAGGATATTGAAGATCGGAAGAAGAATGAAGAAAATCTTGCCAAATCTCTAAAAGATAGATCTGAAGAATGCATTAGGTTGGCACATGAGAATGATATATTGAGAACTAAATTAGTGCAATCTCAGAACAATGAGAAAGAGTTGAAAAGAATGACAACAGTCCTAAGAGGTGATCTGGATGTTGCAAATGAGTACAAAGATAACTTCAAAGTCAGTTCTGCAAAGGTTGATGAATTATTGAAGAATCAAAGGGATAGTGGAGACACTAGAGGTTTTAGATTTGAGCATGGAGAAAGCTCGGATACTACAAATCAGGATGACACATCTAGTCAGAATAACAATAAGGAGAATCCATTAGTCAACTGGAATCAGAGGTCATCGGTAACACAACCAAATGCACATAAATTTAATGGTAGATGCTTTGTTTGCAATAAGTTTGCTCATATGGAAATTCAATGCATAAATGGAGTCAATTAGAATAATAATTCAGGTACCAGTGAGTGTTTCAATTGTAAAAAGTATGGTCATAGGACAACACATTGTAGAATAAATATGAAATCTCATGCATGTGGAAAGTTTGGACATATGGCTAATCAATGTAGATCAAGGAATGATCAAGGTTACAACAAGGAAATTCAGAAGAACAATGTCACCTGTTATGCATACAACAAAGTAGGACACATTGCTAAATTTTGTAGAAGCAAGAACCTACTGATAGGAAATGACAAATCCAATGAGAAGGAAAAGAAGAAAGTTGATGATATCCGGAAGGAGCATGAGAAGAAGTGGGTTATGAAGTCTGAGGATCAACAAACATAAGCAAATACCCCGGTTACTCAAACAATAGAGCAGAATGTTTCTGCACCTGCAGGAAACTCATCCAGTATCTAAGGCATTAGCCTTAGGGAGAGGCAAATTGATGACAAATCTTGCATTGCCCCTGAAAGTGGTCTAAAATCCCATTTCAGACTTTGGAGAAGTCAATTTGAAGGTTAACCAACAAAGATTTGTTGGATCTTGGATCTGGTTTGGTTTATCAATAAGACACTTTTATGAGTTATGGTTTGGTCATACACCTACAGTTAAGTACTTCAGAATCTTTGGTAGTAAATGCTATATCAAAAGAGATGATTCGACTGGAAAGTTTGATTCTAGATGTAATGAAGGGATATTTCTCGGTTATTCAAATAAAAGAAAAGCATATAGATGTTATAACAAAAGATTGTTGAGAATTATGGAGAGTACTAATGTCAAGGTGGATGAGCAGTACAAACATTAAATCAAAACTTATGAAAGAGAACCAAAAGTGGAAATGATCATAACTGGTCCAGTAGTGCCTACACCAGAACAAAATGTTGAACCAGTTACCCCGACAGTATCAAAAAATTCAATAGTAACTGAAGATCAAAGCAGAGAAACATAAAGTCAGAATACTCCTCGGTATATAAGGTTTAATCATTTAGAAGATCAGATGATTGGAGACAGGGAGAAGGTTGGAAGCTAACGAGGTATGCTTAATTTATCAAATTGAACCAACATCAGTAGTTGAGGCATGTAAGGATGTATATTGGATGAAAGCTATGGAAGAGGAATTGATCAGATAGAAAAGGACAACACATGGACTTTAGTTCCCTGACCTAAAAATAAGAATGTTATTGGAACTAAATGGGTTTTTAGGAATAAATTGAATGAGGATGGACAAGTTGTGAGGAACAAGGCTAGATTGGTCTACAAAGGATATTCTCAGAAGGAAGGAATTGATTATGATGAATCTTTTGCTCCGCTAGCTAGGATTTTCAAATATTTTCAAGGAACAACTGAATATGGTTTGTGGTATCCTAAAGATGATGACTTTACACTATGTGCATATATAGATGCAGATTGGGCTGGAGATATAGGTGACTGAAAAAGCACATTTGGTGGAGTTTTCTTTCTTGGAAAGAAACTTGTTTCATGGATCAGCAAGAAACAGTCATGTACTTCTTTATCTACTACTGAAGTTGTGTATGTTGCTGCTGCTTATACTAGCTGTATACAAGTTCTATGGATGAAGCAAATGTTGAAAGATATAAGGGTAGATTGTGATGAACTGGTAGTTATTCACTATGATAACTCTGTTGCTATTGACATATCAAAGAATCCGGTATTTCATTCTAAGACAAAGCACATATCAATCAAGAATAACTTTTTGAAGGAAAAGGTGGAAGAAAATAAAGTTTGATTGGTTTATGTGAACACTAAAGAGAAAATTGCATATATCTTCACTAAACCTTTGGCCAAGGAATCATTTGAGTACTTTAGAGACAGATTGAGGGTCTCTGCCCCTCTGGTAAAGACTTAAGTGATGCTGATTGGCATCAGTATGGTATGTATTATCAGAACTATGGTTCATTCCAGATTCATGAATTGGTGCTACTACTCAGGGGGAGTAGTCATTAGTATGGTTCAGAGGATCTATGGTTTTTCTTTGATGTTTATGTCAGATTTATGGCATTGATGTCAAAGGGGGAGAGATATACATGTGAAAAACAGAGCTTAACAGAGATAACAGTCAAAGGGGAGTAACAAAATTTTAGATTGGTTGTATCCCATTGGGGGGAGTTTGGTTCAGGTCTATGGTTGGTTAATTGGTACATAGATAATTGGTTCAGAACTTCATTGATATATCATTTGTTGGATGTCTTCAATTGGGGGAGACTTGTTTGGCATTTCTTGGCATTTGGATGTTTTTCACATCTAGTGTTGCCATCAATGCCAAAGGGGGAGATTGTTGGAAATTTGGAGGAATTGATTGTGTGTTGCATTGATGTCAACACTAGCTTGTTTGGTTGTCTATTGGGTTCCGATAGAGTGGTTGGATTGTGATGTTGATCTAGAGATCATCTCTGATATTCTCTGGTTGTTCTGTTTGGTGGAATGTTGGCATTGTGTTGTCATTCATGTCAACTAGTATAGCATATTACCGGTATATCCTATCACTAGTAAGTATGGTATGTTAACCAGTAAGTGATGTGTTGGAAGTTTGTTGTTGCCAACTGGTAAGCATGTGATCGGTAAGAAAGAAAGGTTATATGTTTGGTTGAAGTCGTGTCTGCTCAAACAGGGAAGCCATATTGGTGCAATATCGGAAGCAGAGAGCACAATGTAATGACAACTAGTTCCCACCATTTATTTGCCAGTAGGTGAAAAAGATCCACTCCCACTAGGTGTTGGTAGGTTAAGTGCTTCAATCCATCTACTCCCACTGGTTAGTGGTAATACTTAGCTTATCTCACAAATATGCATGGAATGCATTATAACCCTCTGAGATAAGACAAAGAAGTTAAAGGCGGGTGATTGAAGGCTCATACCGGATGAACAAAGTGAAACATAAAGATGCCTCAGGTGTGTGAAAAGAGAGATGTGCATAGGATCAACAAGAGAAGGCACGATGAGCTACCAGGACATAAAAGGAAGGATAAGAAGTGATGAGTTTGCCACTTTGGAAAAATGGTTGAGATGAGGTTCGAGCTAATGAAGGAGAAGGAAAAGTTTAGCCCTGTAGATATGGAGTTACACCGGGAGGCAAGAGTGTATTATCAGGATGCAGATGTATATTGATGCATAACAGTTGGTGTTTGATGGCATGGAGTCATCAAGGATGTTACCGGTATTCGGGAAGATGTGTTGTCAACCGATAAGAAGGAACATAGCAGAGATCAAGTAACTGGTACAAATGACTAGAGAGGAGTCAGATGTTGAGGTTCAAAATATATGCTCATTACATTGGCATGTGTTTGTGATTGAAACCACATCAGGTTTGGTGAACCAAAGAGCATATTTATAATTGACTTATATGTACTTGGTGACAAGGAATGAATCTCGATCCAGTATGGAGGTAGGTAAGGCAACCGGTAAGTTGACAAAGAGACAAAGTGAAGGACTCTCTTCAGATGGAGATGTGCATAGTAAAGTGATGAACTATAAGCCGAGAGAAGTCTAGGTCATCATGACCTAACCGATAGAATGGTGAAGTGCATGGCATGAAGGTTAACCGATTAGAGCATCACTGATAGGGTATAATGAACTAGTAGTAGAAGGTATACCCCAATTGTGTGTTTTGGTCAGTGACTTAAGCCTGAACTGACACAATGAGCAGAGGTGGATGCCGACAAAGAAGACACATAGCTTCCAGGTGGCAAAGTACAAAAGTTAACATGAAGTGGTCGGTGAACGAGGTAGTTGGTGATTGGGTCAACAGTTAATGCAGACTGCAAAATCCATGGCTTGAGTGTAGAAGGATGTGGCTCGAGGCAGATCAAAGGATGACTCTTGGTGAGTTGATCAAAGTAAGATATCTGATCATCTTGTCGATCTAGAGAAGGAAGCTACTGTTATTTAATGTGATTGATAGAAGCAGGACTGATGGTGTGCTAAAAATATTAAACATGTACTAAAAGGAAGAGATTTGGCGATGCCATTTGATTTGTTGCAGGTTGTGAATCTTGAAGATGAGATCAGATTTGATCTGATAAGGATTTGGTCGGTGAAGAAAATCCTAGGACACAAGATTGATTTGTTGTCTTGGCAGGAAAGCACAAGTATAAATGTGTAGATCAAATATCAAAGTTGATGATGTCAGATGAAGTAGGATAGAGCGTGAGTGTGCATTAGAGAGTTAACCAGTTAGAGAGCTCATTGAAGAATATTGAAGTGACTGAGTGCTTGAAGAGAGAATCGGTGAGAAGGCTTAAACTAGTAAGCATAGTAAATGGTAGCCATGTGCATGGTCTGATAGTTCATTCAATCGATAGAGTCTGAACCGGTAAGGCACCATCAGTGAGCAAAAGGGAAAAGAGAGAAAGTGAGAAGAGGTCAGACACGATAGAGGCCTAGTAGCAGAAGATTCAGAGAGAACTGAGCAGAGTAATGGTGGTGAGACGTAGCAGTGGGTCAGAGTGATTAGAGAACCAATGGAGAATAGAAGCAGCAAGACTGAGAAGAGTGAAACTGGTAAAGAGATAGTGTGAGTAAGAGGATGACCAGAAAGGAAAAAGAAGAGCAGGAGGGGATTCCGAAAGAGAGGGTGGGTAGAGAAATGATAGAGAAGAGCTAAACGAGAAGAGAGATTTAATTGCAGGGGTTACAAAATTCATTTGTAACCACGTTATAACTATTGTATCAAGTTGATAGAATTCATTGTAATCATTGAGTTGGTGCTCAGTGCAGGGGTTGGTGCTCCTTGGGTTGGTGCCCTAAACATTGTAATACAGTTGTTTATTGTGAGCCTATATTGGAGCAGTAGACTCTAGTAGCATTTCTCATTGAGGTTTTTCCCACATTGGGTTTTCCTTAAATATCTGGTGTTATGTGATGTGTCTTTCTGAGTGGTGACATCTTAATCTCTTCCTTATCTCACCGATATATTCACTTAGTGTTTGAACTTCAAACTGGTACATATAGTCAGGTTTAAAAGGTTGTAAATATTGATAACCACTGATTAACCCCCCCTCTCAGTGGCATCTTGTATTCTACAATTGGTATCAGAGCATAGGTTTCGGGTTAGATAAGCTTTTTCCAACTTGGGTAGATTCTAGTTTTTGAGAACACAATGGTTAAATTTGAGTCAATCCCTACTCCGGTGTTTAATGGGTCAAACTATTTTATTTAGAATTGTAGAATGGAAGTCTATCTATCCTCTTTAGGCTATGATGTCTGGATGTTAGTTGTTAATGGTCTCTCTAGTCCTGTCAGTCCTCCCACCAATCCTGAAGATGAAAGAAGATCTAAGTGCAATGCTGAAGCCATGAAAGCTATACTCAGTGGAATTTCCAGTGATGTTTCTTCACAGGTGGATAAGTTAAAGTCTGCAAAGATTTTGTGGGACAGATTGGAGAAGCTCTATGGTAATGAACCTACCACTGCAAAATTAGTTTGTGGAAGCAAGAAGGACAATAGAACAAACACATGTGTAGATGATGAAGATAGATTAGTCAACTACTAAAGAAATGATGAAGAGGAAACTCATCTCTTCATGGCTCAAGATACTCACAGTGAGGTGCACACACCGAAAGATGATAACTCAAATCAATCCTACTAGCAAGATGTGTTTGGTAGTGATGAAGAAGATGAAGAAGATGAAGAAGAAGTTGACATTCAAATTGATCTTGAAGGAGAACTTGTAAGTGCTCTTGAGGAGCTTAGAAGAGTAAGAAAAGAATACAAGATGTTCAAGAATGTTGCTATTATGGAACAAGACCAGTTGTTCAAAAGTCTTCAAGAGTCAGAGTCAACCATTGCCAATCTGAAAGAACAAGTAGTTGATGCTAAAATGATGAATATAGAATTAGAATTAGATTTGGATACCAAGAAATGCAGGTGTAAAGATTTAGCATCATAGCTAGAGGCCAAGGACAAAGAATGTCAAAGTCTAATGGGTGAAATGAAGAAACTCGGGAAAGACCTTGAGAAGGGTCAAGATGAGCTCAAGGTGAGGATTTGGTATGATGGCAACATTGAAGCCTTGGAAATTTTTTTGAACAAATAAAAACACTCCAAGGATACCAGAGGATTAGGATTTGATGCTGGTGAATGCTCCACAAGCAAGGACATCTCCAACAAATAAATTCAGTTTGTCTCCAAATGTGAAAATGACAAGGGACAAACCTTCACCATTAGAAATACTCCTAGGAATAAGGTTGACCTAAATAAAATTAGTGAAGATATGAGGATGAAGACCGATGTTGCAAGGAGGAATAATGTTGATCCGAAAGGGAAAGGGAAGCTAACAGAAGATGGCTTCATCAGAAACATAGACATGAGAGGACAACCTAGAAGACCTCCTACCAGTAGAAGACTAAGAGATGCTACTGCACACAAAATTGAGAATAGGAGAAGGCCAAGACATATGTCTGCTATAAATGAGCATCCTAGGATCAGCAAAAAAGGAAGAAGGAATGGAGGAAACGAGCCTGCAAGATCAACTCATGCTTGGCAGAATAAATTTGTAAGTGTAAGATCTCTTTCTCTGGTTACTATTTTCATGCAAAGATTATGGTCATAAAACAAATGAATGTAAAATGAGGTCTAGGAATAGGCAAAGTGTTGTTCCTAGGAAGAGAAATTCATATGGGAATAAGATGTCAGAATGTAGAAACATGCATATGCCCTCTACCAGTTATGTAAACAAGAATTCTTTAGCTATCCAAGAAATGTAAATGCCATATGTTATCAATGCAATGGATTTGGACATAGAAGTCATGAATGTAGAAAGAAGGATTTTCAGTCATATGGTAGTCGGTGTAATAGTCATGCTCAATAGCGAAGTGGTTATAGAGCATATGAGAATCAAAGATCTGTATGGAACAAAAGGAGGAGTGTTCTTTCAAGATCAATAAATATACCGGTTCTAGTAATTCATTACAATAGCATGATCTGGAGAAGAAGATCAAACCGGTTTGATAGAAGGTCCTCCAATCATTTATCTGGCATGGACATAGTCTGCTACTACAATAATGTGTTGAACACAATGTACCACTGAGAGGGGAGTGAATTAGTGGTTTCCAAAAACTCTTCCACCTTTTGATCCTAAGAGTGAGTACTGGTTAGCAAACCAAACACAAGTAAACCTACCGGTGAGATAATGCAAGACTTCACAATGAAATCACACAAAGGCACATCACATGACACTGGTATATACGAGGAAAACCCAAGATGGGAAAAAACTCGGTGAGAAAAGTTGATGGAGTCTACTGCTCCAATCCAACCTCACAATGAAAACACTGGTTACAACATTTAGGGCACCAACCCAAGGAGCACCAACCTAAAGGAGCACCAACCCCTAAACCAAGCTCCAACTCAGTGAGATACAATAGATAAAATCAATACAATAATTATAATTTGGTTACAAATGAATTTTGTAACCTCATAGATATGTCTCTTCACCAGTCTACCTCTTCTCTTCTCTCTGTCGGTTCTCTTCTTACCTTCTCTAACTCTTCCTCTACTCGGCCTTTGCCTTATCTACTCTCTTCTATTATCTTCCTCTACTCACCTCTGCTCACTGCAACTCCTTACCAGTTCAAGCTTTATCGGTTGTCTACATTTCCACCTGGTTACCAATTACTTCCACAATATGCCTTGCCCATTGCTGCTTCTTTCCTTCTGCTTCTTCTTTCCTACCGGTTCAAGCACTACCGGTTGTCTTGACTGATGTACTTCTTGAAGCTTACCAGAATATCAGACCTTTATCGGTTAGTCCCTTGCTAAGACTTCTTACCGGTTGCACCTCCAAATGCTTAATTGCTTAACTCTCACTATTAGATCAACTCTTTTCTTTCAACTGGCATCACACCTTCTGGCAACATCTTCCAATAGCACCATTTCATTGATTTTGACTTGCATATTTATAAACAACTCTTACTGCTAAAAACCAATTGAAACTTCAGGCGGTTAGGGTTTCTTCATTGACCTCAAGGAAAACCAAATCCAATCAGAACTCCTTCTAGAGATCGACCACTTGCAACAAATCAATCAAGCTCTGCCAATCTCACAGCTTCCAATACACTTTTACTAAGTTTAGCAAACATAGACAGTCTATCTGAAATTCATTTGGTCAATCACCATAAATGGTTCAACAGATTGCATCACCAACCTCATTCTACACCTGGACATTTCACATCGATTGATGCCTCCCTTTGATCACCTTTGTTCAACCTTCCTCGAGCCACACACCTCTGCAACACATCCCATGATTTAAGGGGTATACATTAAATATTGACCAACTCTGCAACAACCTCGTTGGTGCACACTCCATCTACTACTGCATGCATGTCTGCTACCTCAACTCCACCTGGTACCTTTGTCGACATCCACCTTAGCTCACTATGTCAATCTAACATGGTCACCAACCAATTACACACAACCGGTGTATGCTTCATACTACCAGTCCCTCTTTGCCTACTGGTTCTCTAACCCTATTGGTATATCTTTCCTTACTAGTTAACCTTCATACCTTCACCTTCGTTGTGTCGATGGATCATTTTAGCTTGGTCATCACACATACCGGTTCTCATCTCTATGTTGTCGATGTATCATATTGATCAGTCATTGTCCTTTCAAATCAACATGTTCATCTTCATTTGAAGAGAGCCTTTCACTTGTGTACTTTCTAGCATACCGATAGCCCTGTTTACCAGTGGACACTACATCTTCCTTCATGTTGATAAAATGCATGATAACATCATGCAAGCAGTCTTCAACTATCCTTGCATCAAACTGCATCTGCATTTTGGTTGTACTCTCCGTTTGCAGCTAAATCTTACCTTCTCCTTCATTTGGCAGGTTTTCCTCTTTGCCAATTTTTCAAAGTGACAAACTCATCACTCCCTGTTTGTTCCGGTAGCTCATCTTCTTACTCTACTGATTAGGTGCACATCACTAATCTCACATGGTGGAGGCTAACACATATCATCCGGTCAGTGGAGGTAGATACACCGTGGTTCACAATCTGTCAATCACCAGTGGGAGAGGAACTATGTCATTTGTTGGACAATGGTGTGACTTCCTTGTTATTGGGCAGATGCAATTTCCCTACAATCCTTAGGTAGCATTCCTTCTTCAGTCTTCTCTTCTTCCAGGGACAACATCATTTACTGGTAGGAGTCCTGCTAGATGGCATCATACTAGCATATTTATGACTTGTGCACTCTGTAGTCTTACCGATTAGTACCAACATGTATACTAACATGTTCATCCCCTTGTTCACCAAGTATCGATTTCTTCATTCTCAACAAGAAATTGTATACCAGTGACTCTAGTTTGCATACCGGTTGGTCTCAACTACACACACTATCGGTTGTCATCCATGATAGTAATACCAGGGACATTAATGACAACACTGCACATACATCTCCCATACTGGTTGCCATCCTATACCAGTTGACATCAATGACAACACAATGCCAACAATCTTCCCCTTTGGCATTAATGTCAACACATGTAGTAACCAACATACTATACTCTCTCTCCCCCTTTGACAATAATGGCAAAGGGCACTGACATCTGGTATACAACAGACATTAATTTTCCCTCTCCCTACTGGTTGCTTCTCCATTTTTTATGGCTATACATTGCATCATCTCAAACAACAAAACTTGAGATGGAGAGTTCAAACACCAACTGACTCCACTCCTATATACCAGTTTGATACCAATTGTACACTCTTAATATGTGGAGGTTTCACTGACACCAAACTATTAGTAACAATCAGGTACCAATCTGATATATTCTCCCCATGTGCAGGTAACTCCCCCTCTTTGTGCTCACAATCAGTTAAGTGATCCCTTTGCTCCTACTTTATAGGTTGTTCTACCTATAACCCAGACTGCACTTCTTGTCACCTGATGGCTTAATAGGCACCTTCCCAAAGTCACTGACATACCGATATGGACAAACAACTACTTGATTTGCCACTATGTTTAGTATGTTTGATATTAATTAGAGGGTATGACTGTGAACTTCCCCTAAACCATAAATATCTAGTCTTCTAAGCATGTCAAGTCCTAATCCGATGCTTCAATCTGCACCTTGTACCAGTAAAAGTGAGCATCTATGAATGATAGATGATCTACCACTTCCATGAGGTCCATCACAATCTTGTGACATCCTCTTCCATGTCCACAATACCACCCTACATCAGCAACATGTCACCTATCCAACCGGTTGACTCAATAGTATGTGTACACTTGAGATCAATTATCGGTTCAACACATTGCCAGACAATGCTTCTCCAATATTTCCCAAGAAAAATTTCTTCTTTTTAAGCCACCAGAGCCACTGTAGTGTTACTGGAATGCATTGCAACACATGTTCTTCACTACCGGTAACTGTCCCTACCGACAACATATTGTACATGCCGGTTTACTGTACCAATCCAATATTTCTCCCAGTAAACTTTGTCCACTGGCCCTCCTTCTGGTGTCACATCCCACTTTGACACTTGCAGCAGTGATCCATCTCGCCCATATGAATGTGTAGCCAAGATACTAATTGCACACATTTTTTCATCTCAACTTTTCCCTCATGCCGGTAACTGTCCATCCTTAATCTTTTTACTTCTCAACATTGGGGGGGGGGGTGATTTGATCAACATGTAGCTCCCCCTAAGGATTTGCATCTCCATTAAATTTAGGAGATATCACTTGTACATTGAATGCACAGTGCCGAACCATGGTAATGTTCTCTTCCTTCTTCCTCGATACTTGTTTGGACTCCCTCCTCTTCTCATTTGTAGCCTTTGGAGTAGGTCTCATCTTCTTTTGCTGATAGGACTTTTCTTTACCAGGTTCTGTAGTATAACTAGATACATTGCCATAGAAGCATACTGCATTCATCCCAACTGGATGATTGGAAGACCTTGTATCAGACTAGTTTGATCTTCTTCTTAGGGTCAGGCCATTGTAGCCCGCTACCAATTTCAACTGACTTCTTGACCTTGTAGGAGCGATTCTCGTTTGGGCATAGTTGTTATGCCAACTACCATGTGCATGAAACATCTTCTTCCTGCTATCATTACTTCTATGGCCAGATCCATTGCAATTATAACATGTATAATTTACATTTCTTGAGGCAACAAATGGACTCTGGTTAGCATAATTGGGAGTGGGCTTATGCATATTTCTACATTTTGATGTTCTATGCCCAAATGCATTACATCTTTTACAAACTAAATTGCTATTCCTAGTAAAATCACTTTTTCTATTCCTACACATCATTTTGCATTCCTCTACCCTATGGTCATATCCTTTACAAGAAAAACAGTAACAGGAGAATGGAGACTTATTACTTACAAATTCATTCTACCAAACATGAGGTGATCTGATCGGTTTGTCTTCTCCACTCCTACTTCTCTAGGGTGCTGCATATATTTGTCTTCCACCGATGGGGAGTCTCTTAGGCTTCCTTCTTGCATTCTTGTTTCCGGTGAACCTATATTCTCTCAATTCTCTTTTTCCTTTAGGATCTGCATTATTTCTTCTTAATGCACTGGTCTTCATTTTTAGCCTCTAGTCCCCATCGGTTGTAGCTAGGTCAACTTTCTTTCTTGGTGCACTTCGGACTGTGAAGTTCTGACCCTTGTTATCCCCACTAGAGGAGACTAACTAAATGTACTTGTGAGAGACATCCTCACTTGTGGAGCATTCACCGACAACATATCCTAATCCTCCGGTATCCTTTGTGTGCTTTTATTTACTCAACATTTTATCCAAGGCCTCAGTGTTTCCATCATACTGGATCCTTACCTTGAGCTTATTTTGACACTTCTCAAGGTATTTCCTGATGTTCTCCATTTCTCCTTTTAGGTCCTAACATTATTTGTCCTTTATCTCCACTTTTAGCTGGAGTTCCTCACATCTTCTCTCCTTAGCATCATAGACTGATTTCAATTCACCAGACAATCCTTTTGCCTCTTCAAGGCACATTCTCAACTAGCTGCATTCTTCATGAACTGAATCTTTCAACCTCTTAAATTCCTTTCTAACATTTTGTAGCTCTTCTAGTGCACTTACCAGTTCACATTCAAGATCAACTTTGGCTTCATATTCATCATCACTCCCAAACACATCTTGCCAGTAAGAGTGATCTGCATGATTACTCTCTGATGTGTGCCTCTCATCTTCTAATTCTTGAGCCATAAAGAGGTAGGTTTCCTCTTCATCATTTCTATCGCTACTAACATATCTACCTTAATCATTTGCAAACACATGTGCTTCATTTCTTTTCTAGTTTCCATAAATCGGTTCTGCAGTGCAAGGTTCATTCCCATAAAGTTTCTTCAATCTGTCCCATAGGATTTTAGCATATCTACATTTGTCCACCTATGAGGAGACATCATCAGATAGCCCACTGAGTATGGCCTCCATATCTTCATCATTACATTTCTTTCTCCTTTCTCCTTCAGGACTGGTGGGAGGACTGACTTTACCATGGCATCCATTTACCACTGACATCCATACATCAAACCCAAGGAAGGACAGGTAGACTTCCATCCTATGACTCCAAATAGAAAAGTTTGACTTATCAAACACTAGAGTAGGGGGTGACACTAAATAGACCATTGTGTTCAAATACCAAAATCTACCCAATCTCTAAACTGATCTTTGATAGCCAGTATTGAACTGATCTTTACTATGATATCAAAATTTACATGACACATCCTCTTATGACATAACCAACTTTTGTCAATCTGAGTAATCAAGCAATCCTTCTTAGCAGAGTTCAAATGAAAGATATTACTTTTGGTTTGAGTTCCGGAAGCAATATCCAATCCAAATTTATTGATGATCTTACATTTTCCATCCTTGAATTGCAAATGAAATCCTATATCCACCATCTGACATACACTTAAAAGATTATGCTTTAAGCCTTCAACATAATGAATATTATCAATATTAGTCTTACCCTCCAATGATATTGTTCCTTTCCCTTTTATCCTACACACCTTGTTGTCTCCAAATCTGACCAATCCACCATCAAATTCTTGCAATGATAAGAACTTTATTTTGTCACCAGTCATGTGATGCAAGAAACCACTGTCTATAGCCCATTCATCCTTCTCTTCAATTTTTGCACCTAAATCCTTTTCTTTAGTATGTGTTGTTTCAATAACAGATTCTAGAGAATCATCCTTAATAGCAATAAAGACCCAATCTTTGCTCGATGAGGCACCATTACCGGATCCATTCATAGGTTCATCATCATCATCATCATCATCATCATCATCATCATCATCATCATCATCATCATCATCATCATCATCATCATCATCATCATCATCATCATCACCATCACCATCACCATCACCATCACCATCACCATCACCATCACCATCACCATCACCATCACCATCACCATCACCATCATCATCATCATCATCATCATCATCAGTAATACCAAAATCATCATCATCATCATTCATCAGTAATACCAAAATCATCATCATCATCATCATCATCATCAGTAATACCAAAATCATCATCATCATCATCATCATCATCATCATCATCATCATCATCATCGTCGTCGTCGTCGTCGTCATCATCTTCCTCATCATCTTCGTCATCATCATCATCTTCTTCTTCATCATCATCATCATCATCATCATCATCATCATCATCATCATCATCATCATCATCATCGTCTTCATCATCATCATCATCATCATCATCATCATCATCATCATCATCATCATCATCATCATCATCATCATCATCATCATCATCACTGGCATAATAAAAAGATTTATCATCACCATCATCATCATCATCATCATCATCATCATCATCATCATCATCATCATCATCATCAGTAATACCAAAATCATCATCACTGGCATAATAAAAAGATTTATCATTATTTCTTCTGAATAGAGGTCTGCTCTGATATTCAAGATTAGGCTTATAATTCTTCACAAATCTTTCATGATTCCTAGCAGCTCTTTTAGGACATCTAGATGCAAAATGACCAATCTTATTGCATGAAAAACATTTAAAAGGGACTTTTCCTTCATACTTACTTCCAGCTGGTCCTTTAGGAATTCTTCTAGCAATCGGGGCCTCCAACTCTTCAATTTCTCTTTCTTTTTTCTCAATTTCCTCCATATCCTTAGCATACATCTCTTTCCAATCTATCTTCTTCTTACTGGAGGCAGATGCTTTAAATGCAGTCTCAGTTCTAGTAGCACTCTGATCTCCATGTTCTTCAAGTTCAAAAGTAGTCAATTTCCCAAGTAATGTATCTCTAGTTATAGGGGTACTGGACATTGTCTGGAGTTCATTGATAGCAATAGACTTCATCTTGTAAGCCGAAGGTAGAACTCTCAGAATGTTTGACACTATCTCATCCTCACTAATTGATCTGCCCCAACATTTGATACCAATGACAATCTCATTGACTCTATCCATGAAATAACTTGTCTTCTCATCTTCTTCCATCTTTAAAGTTTCATATCTTACCTGAAAACCTTCAAGTTTTGTAATTTTCACAGCCTGGTCACCTTCATAAAGAGTTTCAATATTTGTCTAGATCATCTTAACATTCTCCAACTCAGTGATATTCAATAGCTTTTGATTAGATAGGGTGCTTAACAATGCTTCTTTTACTCTCACATCATTTTTAGCTCTTTTCTATTAATCAGCAAGTGTCGGTGGTCCAGAATTAGGATCATGAGGTATATACCCTTTCTCCACTATCTCCCAAATTTCAGCTCTAAGATATCTGAGATAAATCTTTATTCGCTCCTTCCATATTTTGTAATTTGTACCATCAAATCTAGGACTCTCCTTCTGGTATGGATTGAATGTAGAACTAAATGCAGTTGCCATCAGATCTCCTCAAGCGGTTAAGCTTCTGCAGAGAGGACCTTGCTCTGATACCACCAGTAAAATGAGAGGGGGGGGGGGGTGAATCAATTTACTCACAAGTACAACAATTAATTCAATTATAAACCTTATACCAGAGCACAACAAAATGAAAAATGTATCTATAAAACATAAGATATCACTGAGAGGGGGGTGAATCGGTGATTATAAATAATTTCAAACAATGTGTGCAACTGATAGGATCATAAAACCACTCACAAGTAATCACACATAAGAGCACATCACATAACACCGGATATATGAGGAAAACCCAATGTGGGAAAAACCTCGGTGAGAAAAGCTTTTCGAGATCTACTGCTCCAATCCAGCCTCACAGTGAAATAACAGTTGTACAATATTTAGGGCACCAACCCCTAGCAATTTATGGGCACCTACCCAAAGGAGCTCCAACCCCTATTATGTTCTAAGCACCAACTCAAGGAGCACCTACTTAGTGAAATACAATGAGATATAAAATCAATACAACAATAAACACTTGGTTAAAAATGAGTTTGGTAAAACTTGGAAATTACTCACTCTAGCGGTTAAACTCTTTTCTGTTACATTGCTTCTCTTTGCTACCGGTCTTTTGTTCTTACTTTCTAAATCCTCTATCAACTCAGTTTCAGTCTTATCGGATCTTTACTAAAACTTACTTTTCTCTCCTTCACTCTCTGATGATCTCTTATCGATTCAGACACTGTTGATTTAACATATTGTTATACTTTGTAACAGTTTACCGATTACCTTAACCTTTCCTGGTTAAACCTTCCTTATCGGTTCTTCTCCCACACTCAGTCACTTCAATATATTCTATCACACTCAGACTGATCAACTCATGCCTTGTAGAGATTGACTGTATCATCAATCTCTCATCAAGCAACCTCTCTCTTAGCAACCTAAAGTTTTTGATCTGCATATTTATATATATGCTTTCTCGACAAAACAAAAACAAAAACTTCACGCGCTTAGGGTTTTCTTCACTAACCTCGATCCAAACCAAATTGGATCTCATCTTTCCTAAATTGACAACCTACAACACTACAGTAAAAAACTTTGTCCTCTTTTTAATCTTCCTATGAATGTTTACTATATTTAACAAACTTGACTTTGTTCATAGTCTTGATTTTGTCGATCAATAAATGATTTAGCAGTTTCTTTCTCTAGATCAACTAGACGATCAAATATCTTGCTTCGATCATGATGTCAAAGAATCAAATATTTGCCCTTTGATCTGCTTTGAGCCGCAATCCTCTACAATTGATCTATGATTTTCACAGTCAACATTTAATACAGAGTTATTCGACAACTACCTCACCGACGCACCATTCACCTACCACTGCATGTTTTCCACCTGGAGTCCACGTGACCTCTATCAGAATCCACCTTACTTTATTATGTCGGTTCAACTTTGGTCACTGACTAAACATGCTACCGATATACACTAACTGGTTAACCTTCATAGCGTACACTTCACTATTCTGTTGGTTAGGACATGTTATATCAAACTACACTTACTGGGTTTTCTTGCTTACCAGTTGACATCAACATGCCAAAAATCTCCAATGTCAGTAACAATATATTGTATACTGGTTGACATGCTTACCAGTTGACATCAATGACAATACAATGCCAACAATCTCCCCCTTCAGCATTTATGTCAACACCCATATTATCAAGCTCACAATATGCATTGTCTCCAACTGTGAACTTTCTCCAATGCCAATCTTTCTCCCCCTTTGACAACAATGACAAAGTGTCAGGACAAATTTATGAGGTTTTCCCCTTTGCAGAAAATTCATGAACTATTATACTTTATCTCTCAGTAGGCCAGACTGCATTTCCCTTTCACCTTGCGGTCCAATTTGTGATTTTTATTAAGTAAAGATTGAATAGACACTAAAAAACAACCACAAACATGGACTGATGAGCATATTCTCCTCGGTGAAGTTACTCTCTCGGTCAAGCTGATTGTGACTTTGGTAGATAAAATTGAATAGACAACATGCCAAAGTCTCAAACTTGATTTCCTCTTTGATACTAAAAATTCTGCCAGTCTTGTGAATTGAAGAGACAACTAACACAACTAAAAAAATCACTAATAAGCTGGTGATGCATGCTTTCCCCCTAAGTACAACATATGGTCCAAGAGTAAAAAATGTATGACTATTAACTCTCCCTGAACCACAGATCTCCATACACAATTAAGTGCATAAAGTTGGTGAGAAAACTCCTAACTTGTGTCTTAGATATTCAAATGTGTTTACCGGTAGAGGTTTTGTGAAGATACTAGAAACTTGTTCACCTATAGGAACATATTCTACCCTCACTTCTTTCTCTGCAACCTTCTCTTTGAGCGAGTGGTGTTTCATAGTAATATTCTTTGTCCTTGAGTGCATAACCGGATTCTTTGAAATGTTGATTGCACTTGAGTTATCACACTGATTGAAATAAGGTCAAATATTTCTATCTGAATGTCTTTGAGAGTCTGCTTCATCCATAACACCCGAGAACAACGTGTAGTAGCAACAATATATTCCACCTTGGAAATCGATAAGGAGACTGAATCCTACTTCTTGTTGTGCCATGAAACTAACCGGTCACCTAAAAAGAATGCACCACTGCTTGTGGTTTTTTGGTCATCAATATATCCTACCCAATCAGCATCAGTGTAGTCCTATAAAGTAAAATCTCCTTTCTTTGGATACCATAAGTCATAATTAAGTGTTCCTTGTAGGTACCTGAGGATTCTTCTAATTGCATTCTGATGTGACTATTTAGGTGCAGCTTGAAATATTGCCCACCATACATACTGCCTGTACTATATGCGGTCTTAAGGAAGTAAGGTATAATAGACTACCAATCATGGATCTATACAGGGTCTTATCCACTTTTGGTGTCTCACCAACCTTTCTCAACTTGTATTTGGTCACCATGGGGGTACTTAATGGTTTGATGTCTTCCATCTGAAACTTCTTTAACATATCTCTGACATACTTGGTTTGAGAGATAAATATTCCTTTATCTTTCTATGAAATTTGTAAACCAAGAAAATATGATAACTCTCCAAGCATTGACATCTCAAACTTTGATTGCATCTGATTAGCAAACTCTTTACACAAGATATCCTTGTTGCCTCCAAATATTATATCATCACCATATACAACAACTATAACCAAGTGATTTCCATCTGCTTTTATGTACATGTTACTATCTGCACTTCCCTTTATGAAACCTTTCTCCTTAAGATACTTATCCAACCTTGAATACCATGCTCTTGGATCCCGCTTTAAACCATACAATGCTTTCTTCAACCGACATACAAAAGTTTCATCATCATGCAGTAGAAAAGCTTTCAGTTTTTCTATGTAGACTTCTTCTTCCAAATTGCCATTCAAGAAAGTAGACTTTAACATCCATTTGATATACCTTGTATCCTTTTAAGGCAGAGAATGCTTAAAAAAATTCTAATGGCCTCAAGTCTTGCAACTGGTGCAAATGTATCTTCAAAATCAATTCCTTCTACTTGAGAAAACCCTTTGCACACTAACCTTTCTTTATGCTTGACAATCTTACCTTCTGCATTCATCTTGTTCTGATAGACCCATTTAGTACCTATGACATTATTATCTGCTGGTATAGGAACTAATTCCTAATTCTTGTTCTTTTCAATCTGCTGCAACTCTTCTTCCATTGCACCCATCTATTTCTCACTTTTGCTAGCCTCATTGAATGTTTTGGGTTCCATATTAGTCATGAGGTAGAAATTCACTTGTTCATTGTTTTGAGAAATTCTTCTTCTTGTCTGTACACCATCACTTTTATTGCCTATAATCTGCTCCTCCAGGTGATTTTTCTGTACATATATATTAGGAGTCTTATTGAGTGCTTCTCCAGGTTTATTTTCCGACTGAACTTCAGCTTCATCACATGAATCATCATACCGGTTTGCATGTGCTTGTTTTCCTTTATGCAGATCTTCATCAACTCTTACATGCATACTTTCAATGACTCTTCTCAATTTTTTATTGTAGCATTTGTATGCTTTGTTGTGAGTAGAGTAACCCAAGAAGATGCCTTCATCACTCCTAGAATAAAAAACACCTAAACTATCTTCATCTCTCTTGATGGAGAATTTAGTTCCAAATACTTGAAATATTTAACCGATGGCTTCCATTCATACCACAGTTCATAAGGTGCCATTCTTCTATTTGTTCTCAACTAAACCTAGTTCAATGTATATATAGCAGTATGTAGTGCTTCCTTCCAATACATATCTGGTATGTTTGCCTCATTCAACATAGTTCTTGTCATCTCTTTAACAGTCTGGTTTTTCCTTTCTACAACACCATTTTCTTGTGGTGTTCTTGGGGCTGAATACTATCTTCTGATTCCATGCCTCTCACAAATGTCTACAAACTCATTTGATGTGAACTCACCACCCTGATCTGATCTCAGACACTTCAACTAACATCCACTTTCCTTCTCAACCATCTTCCAAAATATTTTGAACCTCTCATAAGCTTGTGATTTGTCATGTAGAAAAGTGACCCATGTCATTCTAGAGAAATCATCAATGAACAACATGAAGTATCTCTCACCAGCTAAAGCTCTTGTTTTGGTTGGACCACACAAATCTATATGCAAAAGTTCTAAGGGCCTTGAGGTATTATGTTCTTTAATCTTGAAGGTTACCTTAGTCTGCTTGCCTCTTAAACATTCATCACAAAAAGTAATTGCTGGTTGGATAATTGGTGGTATATGTATCACATAGCATTTCTTGCTTACTTTGACCAAATTATAAAAATTTATATGGCCTAATCTTCTGTGCCATAGCCAAATCTCATCTACTTGTCCCATCATGCATTGAGACTCAAAGAATTCCTTCAAATTGTACACATTTCCATCTATTCTCTTACCTTCTGCAACAATCTGTCCGGTACGATCCTTCCTTATTTGACAGCTGGTAGAGTTAAATGTGAATTTGTATCCTTTATCACATTTGACTCACACTTAGAAAATTATGCTTTAATCCTTCCACATAGTATACATCATGTTCTTTTAATTTTCCATCTATGTTCAGAGTACCTTTGCCTTTTATCTTGATGGAAGAGTTGTCTCTGAACCTCACCGAATGTCCATTCCAATCATCTAACTTGATGAACTTCTTTTTGTCTCCAGTCATGTGATTGGAACATCCACTGTCTACCAACCATAAATTCCTTCTTTCTGCATGTAGGGCAGTCTGCACAATCAGACATGATTCTGCTTTATTCTTATCCTTCTCAACCCAAACCGGGTTGGCTTCCTTATTCTGGTTAGTTGCAATTTTCTGCACCGATTTTGCTTCTGGTTTCTGATCATGTACTGACTTCTTTTCTTAGAAGTCCCGAGTTTGCAATGCTTTACAATGTGGCCAACATTTTGACAATGATAAAATTTCACATTGACATTGAATGATGAGTTTGAAAAACTATTGTAGGTTACCAACTGACTTCTCCTACATTCATAACTCTTATGACGAAAACCATTACATTGATAACAAGTGAAATTCATTTCCTTCAGTGAAGAAAACAAATTTCTACTTTCAAAACTAGTATGGGTCTTACGCAACAAACTACAATCAGAAATTCTATGACCAATCTTATTACACTGGTAACAGTTAATAGTCCTAAAAATCATTGTGCAAAAGATTCTTATGCCTTAGTAAATTTTCTGATTATTCAATAAAATTATTTTCTTCTCTATTCCCGCCCTTAGGCTTTAGGGTTTAGGGTTTTTATGCATTTTTTATTAAATCTCTCTTAAAAACCCTTAGCCTATTATAACCTGGCATTACCTTTTCTCTACTTAAGACAAGGGTCTGTTATCATTGGCGGGGCCATTATTTTTCCTAGGCATTAAGTTATTTTTGACCGATCCCTTTATATTTTCCAAAGATTGCACGTAAAGTTATCCTAGGCGGGTCCCGTTTAACATTTTTTATGCCAATGCCCAAATTTTCCTAAGTCTAAAGTATTATATATTTTTTCCGATGACTTTATGGTAAACTGTGAGTAGATCCCATGGTCCACACAACCCTGTGGTTGAAAGTGCAATGAGATTATGGACCGCGACATCATGAGATGATGCCACATGTCCTCGACGGAGAATGTTAAGCCAGTGGTTTGATTATTCAAACCTTTGATGTTATCAGTTCCCAACATGTAAAGACCAGACTACTAGTGGTTACATCAATTTGCACGTGTTTCAATGGATGACGATGTTATAATCCAAGCAAAAAGGTGCTCGACGTTTATTTTGCAAAGGTTGGCGGGCACTATGGTCATAAGGTAAAGTGCGAATAGATCCAATGGCCCTGGTAACCCTGTGAAGGAAGATGTAAGAAGGTTATAGACCATGGCATCATGAGATGATGCCAGGTGTCCCGAGATGACCGAGAAGACAAATGGTGGGGCCGTTGATAGTGTTAGGCTAGAAGATGACATGGCGTTGCTATGTCACATATTTTGCTAGGTCCACACGCCATGATGGAAGGTCAATGTTAGATTGACCATTGGTGATTGTTTGATTTGCCAGGTTGGGTAAGATCTACAGTAGAATTTCAAACTGAATTTAAAAAAAGTAATTAAAGGCATTATTTGTCACCCATGCGGGAAAGTTAGAACAAACAGTGTGCAAGCTTGTCAACAATGGAGCGGATAGTGACAAGTCAAGATACTTGGATGTCAAATCATTCCTGAGGGAGTAGTTTGAAAGTTTCTACTAAGTCGAGGTTGATTAGACAAGCAAGGATGACAGTTTCAGAGGCATAAGGGGATTTGTCTAACTTCTGAGTTAGAGATGGGAGATCACAAACTTCTCCATAAAATCAGAGGTTGCTTGTTGTCAGGGATTCTGAAGAAAAATTTATACAATCAAGGAAGAATAAGATCAGAACAGAATCATTCCCTTAAGATAAGCCTTAGCAGGAGGTAGTGGATTTGATAGGCATGAATTCTAGAGTCAATAACTGGTGGGGTGAGTAGAAAGCACCAGAATGATGATTTTTCACATGAATGTGCACCACTAGGTGAAGAGATTTTTTATTATAAATACAATGGGGTGGTGTTTCAATTGGTAGAAGAGAAAAGAAACCTCTTCATTTTTTGAGAGCAGTTTTTCATCATTAAAGATGATGATGTTTGAGCAATATCGTGCATGGAGATGTTTTGTGCTCTATGATATTGGATAGGTGTTCTTTCTCCTATGTGAGTTTTCTTATTGTCAGAGGGGTTGAAAGCAAAGGATTTCTAGAGGGGGTGTGAAATCTTTTTCTTATCAGGAAAGGCCATGCATGATGAATCCTCAGCTTCTACTCTACCACTGGCTGGTAGGAGGTTTGAAGAAGGAGCCCACAGGGGAACGAAAGAAGGATTTGTTTGAGTGAGGAGCGGTAGCCAGTCATCTTTGAGACAACATGGAAGCTATGACCCCTTCCCAACATATTATGTTTCCTTGTAAGCTCCTCCTTCCACTTTTGTGATACTGGGCATAAAGGCTGGAGGTCTTCCTCTAGTTTGGGGGTGACTTTATTTCTTACCGGGATCTAGTTTCCTTTCCCGGAAGGGAAACACTTTGTAGGGAAGAACGTAGCATCTCACAGTCCATCCGAATGTATCAGGGTGATGATGGAATAGCTCAAGCACTTTTGTTTCTACCATTGTTCAGTTACAAATTGTGATTATGTTTTATCACGGGTGCCAACGTATGGATAGTTTTTGGAAGTCATAAAGAATATTTCTGTAACAGAATAGCATATGGCCTTTTAGGCCTAATTGTTGAGATTAAATATTTTGATGACATATGTCTCTCTGGGCCCATAGCTTGTTTGCTCCCTTGTTTCTATAAAAGGGATTTCAAGGCCTTGAGAGGAGGTCAAAATTCTGGTTCCTGAAGGGGTTCCAAAATTTTGTTTCCTTTAGCAGGTTTTAGATGCAACCGTGCAAAGTGTAGAGTCTTTTGTAGAGAAAAATAGAATGAGCCTTATGTCATGTTATATGCAGGTTTTGAAGGACTTAATTGTATACTATTTTATGGCAAACATAGCATTTGAATAAATAAAATTGAATTCAGGCTTATTTCTATCCAATGTATGATTTTACTATCTTTTGAATGAAATAAATCAAGGGTTTATTTCCTTCAATGCATTGTTATGATGTATGTGGTTTGCATTTATGCTTTGGTCCAAGGGGTCGATTAAATGCTTGAACAAAATTATAGAGTGGTAGGGCTTGTGCAGGGATTTTGATAAGTAGTTTTGGGCTTGGGTCATAGTTGAGATGTATTGTAAGGCAGTATATTCTTAGATCAAAATGCTACCAGATTATCTATGTTATAATTCACCTTATATTTCATGAATTTGATTTCCGCAATGGATAAGGCACTAGCTATTAGCTTTTCTGTGTCTTTACAGTCAATTTTGTGCTCCGTTCATTTGTCCTTGCTATAAATTGGTTGATTATTAGAATATTTTTCTTTTTATGTCTGTTATTGTGTGTTTCTACCCATCTCATGCTTCGATTAGGTTGAGGACCACTGGAGGATTTTCTATCCTTGAGCATTCTCCCTATCATTGAGCTTTCTTTTGAGATCATCTACCTTGTTTTAGTGAATCTTTGAATGTGGTGTAGAGATCATAAAATACACTAAGGGATCACCCTCCTGGGTTATGCAGAGCTCAAAGCATAGAAGGATATTGAACACAAAGTACCACTGAGAGGGGGCTGAATCAGTGGTTCCTTAGTTTTTCCTCTTGTGATATAACTTGAGAATATCAGTTATTTACTTAATCACTTAAACAGTCAAACTGGTAATACAAGAAAGAAAGCCAAAGAGACCATACACACACAAGTAACTCACAACACCAGATTTACGAGGAAAACCCAATATGGGAAAAAACTTGGTGAGAAAAGCTACTGAAGACTACTGCTCCAATCTAGCCTCACAGGTAAAACATAGATTTACAAATATTTTGGGCACCAACCCAAGGAGCACCAACCCCTACACCAAGCTTCAACTTGGCAATGTATATTGAAATACTATTTGAATACAATGAAGGCTTCTTGTTGTAAATGAATTTTGTAACTCTTGAATCAAGTAACTCTTTGTTATCTTTCTCTCCCTTTCACACACAGTCTCTCAACACACCATGCCACACTAGGATGTTGCCTGCTCTGCAACACCTTACCGGTTAGGCTCAACTGCCAGACTATGATCTTGTTGGTAGAATCCTCTCACCAGTTTGCTTGCTCACTCACACTACAACTTTCTTAGAACACCTTCTAAAGTTTTCTCCTTGCTCTCTCTCACTTCTCTTCTCTGCTCAATCTTCACAGCATCAACAACATCTTCTGTCCAGAGCTCTCATTTCTTATATATGTTTTCCCGCTAGAATGCAATTCAAAAACCTGAGCAGTTAGGGTTTTATCTTTCCGACACAATATTCATGAGATCCAATCCCCCTATCTTGGATCAATCACCTGTCCTTGAAGACTGCACCTACACACGGTTTTCATTATCCAATGCATGTTTTTCTGGGAGTGGCAATCACGAATCGTATTTTCTGTCATGAAGTCAGACGACACATAAAGTGTTCAAGAAGTTTCCTTTATGAGAACATCCTTAATTGGATTTCCTTTGCCTTGATTCAGGCACCAACTGCACCTTGATCTTCCTCTGTGATTGCTTATTCCTCGAGCCGCAATTAGTCAGGTGCAATCCTGTGATTTGTGGCTCCTTCATTAATGGCAATTATCTGTTTCATCGACCTTATCGATGAGGCTTCACCAACCACAACACACTTGCCACCTTTTCTCTACATGGCATCACACGGATCAAGACATGGCCCACCAACACACAATCGGTCTGGCAAATAGATACAGGTATATCCCTTTGCTAGTAGAGTTTTCTTCTTTTGTTACCCAGTAGAGCATCTTGTACCGATTTCACATCTTCACCTCTGGTGGTGTGAGACAACTTTTAACATTCTTCCTCTTCATCATAAACAAGCAACCATCCTTCAGACCGGTAGACCTTCATTCTTTATTCTCACCCTTATGTGGATCTCCATCATGCCAGTTGACATCAATGATAAGTTATTGCCAAAATGCCAACAATCTCCCCCTTTGGCATTGATGTCAACTTCTCACGATCCACTCCATACTGGTACATTTCTCCCCCTTTGACACAATGACAAAGGGTACTTGCACATTCCCCCTTTGACCCATACCCTCCCCCCAAGTCACATAAAATATTTCTAGGTAGATGACATAACTCCTAGCTTGTGTTAGAGGTATGCAAGCATGCTTACCGATAGCGGTTTGGTGAAAATGTCTGCTACTTGTTCACCAATAGGAACATAGTCCATCCTTACCTCCTTCCCTTCAACCTTCTCTCAGAGAAAGTGATATTTGATAGCAATATGTTTTGTTCTGGAATGCATGACCGGATTCTTTGCTATGTTGATTGCACTTGAATTATCACACTGGATGAGAATAGGTTCAGTGATGTCCACCTATATATCTTTGAGAGTATACTTCATCCAAAGCACCTGAGAGAAGCATGTAGTAACAACAATGTACTCGGCTTAAATAGTAGATAAGGAGACTGAGTCTTGCTTCTTGCTATGCCAAGAGACCAACCAGTCACCTAGAAAGAATGCACCACTGCTTGTGCTCTTTTTATCATCAATGCATCCTACCCAATCAACATTAGTGTATGCTTCCAAGATAAAATCTCCCTGTTTAGGATACCACAAACCATAGCTGAGAGTTCCTTGTAGGTACCTAAAAATTTTGCTAACAACATTCATGTGTGACTACATTGGTGCAGCTTGGGCTGTGGCTACCATGCATATTGCCTAAACTATATCTAGTCTTGAAGCAGTTAGATACAGTAGACTGCCTATCATGGATCTGTATAGAGTTTGATCCACTACTGGTGATTCATTATTCTTACTCAATTTGTTTTCGGTCACCATGGGGGTACTTACTAGGTTGCAATCTTCCAGTTGGAATTTCTTCAGCATCTCCTTTGCAGACTTGGCTTATAAGATAAAGATTCCTTTATCTTTCTATAATATTTGCAAGCCAAGGAAGTAAGTCAATTCACCAAGCATTGACATCTCAAATTCTGACTACATTTGATCAGCAAAGTCTTTGTAGAGAGTATCCTTGTTTCCTCCAAAGATGATGTCATCTACATACACAACCACAATAATCATGTGATTCCCATCTTTCCTTATGTATAGATTGTTGTCAGCACTCCCCTTTTTGAATCCTTGCTCCTTCAGATACTGATCTAATCTTGAGTACCATGCTCTAGGAGCTTGCTTTAAACCATACAAAGCCTTCTTTAACTGACACACAAATATCTCATCATCATGCAGCAAAAATCCTTCCGATTGCCCCATGTAGACTTCTTCTTCTAAATTTCTATTTAGAAAAGAAGATTTTACATCCATTTGATATAATTTATACCCCTTGTAGGTAGAGTAAGCTAGAAACATCCTAATTGCTTCTAATCTAGCCACCGATGCAAATGTTTCTTCAAAGTCAATCCCCTCTACTTGAGAGTACTCTTTGCACACTAGTCTAGCTTTATGCCTCACAATTTTACCTTCTTCATTCATCTTGTTCCGGTAGACCCACTTTATGCCAATGATGTTCTTGTCTTCCGATCTAGGGACTAATTCCCCAATCCGATGCAGTTCTTCTTCCATGGAATCCATCCATTCTTGTCTCTTGCTAGCCTCATTGAAAGTTTTGGGTTCAACTTCAGTCATGAGGCATATGTTGACTTGTTCATCATTTCGGGCAAGTCTTCTTCTAGTCTACACACCATCACTCTTATTTACCAAAATTTGTTCTTCCGAGTGATTTAGTTGTACATACCAGTTGGGAACCTTCTTGGATGCTACCTCTAGTTCAGTATATGTTTGAGCTTCACAATATTCATCACTAGGGTCATCATACTAGTTAATCTGTGGTTGACATCCTCTGTGCATGTCTTCATCAACTTTTACATGCACACTCTCAATGACCCTTCTCAGCTTTTTATTGTAGCATTTGTAGGCTTTGTTGTTAGATGAGTAACCAAGAAACATTCCTTCATCACTCCTGGAGTCAAAACTTCCTAAACCATCCACATCTTTCTTGATGAAGCACTTTCTTCCAAATACTTTAAAGTATTTGACTGACAACTTCCGGTCATACTATAACTCATAAGGTGTCATTTTTTTGTTTGTTCTTAATTGAACCCGGTTCAAAGTATATGGAGCCATGTGAACAACTTCTTTCCAGTATGTATTCGACAAACTGGCCCCATTTAACATGGTTCTGGCCATCTCCTTGATTGTCCTGTTCTTCCTTTCTACCACACCATTTTGCTATGGTATTCTAGGAGAATAGTATTTCCTTCTAATTCCATGTTTTTCACAATAATATTCAAATTCATTTAATGTGAACTCTCCATCCCTGTCTGATCTTAGACATTTTAATTTGTACCCACTTTCCTTTTCCATCATTTTCTGAAAGATCTTGAACCTTTCAAATGCTTGTGACTTATCTTGCAGAAAGGTGACCCATGTCATCCTTGAGTAGTCATCAATGAAAAGCATAAAGTATCTTTCACCGACAAGTGCTCTTGTTCAAGTTGGACCACACAGATCTGTATGCACAATTTCAAGTGGTTTTGAGGTGTTGTGCTCCTTTGTCCTAAAACTCACTTTTGTTTGCTTACCTTTTACACATTCATTACAAAATGTGTTTACCGGTTTGATGATGGGTGGAATATTCCTCACACACCCATTTTTGCTTATTGCAACTAAGTTATGAAAGTTGATATGACCTAATCTTCTGTGCCACAACCAACTTTCATCTACTTGACCTAACATACATTGAGACTCATAGCATTCCTTCATATTACAAACATTTCCATCAGTTCTCTTTCCTTCTGCCACAACTTTACCAATAATGTCTTTCTTTATTTGACAACCGGTTGAGTCAAAGGTGAATTTGTAACCTTTGTCACACATCTGACTCACACTCAACAGATTATGCTTGAGGCCTTCCACATAATATACATCATGTGCCTTAAGTTTTCCATCAATGCTTAGAGTTCCTTTTCCCTTTATTTTGATGGAGGAGTTGTCTCCAAACCTTACTGATCCACCATTCTACTCTTCAAGTTTGATGAATTTCTTTTTGTCACTAGTCATATGGTTTGAACAACCACTATCTACTACCCATAGATTTTTCCTTTCAGCATGCAAGGTTGTCTGTACTAAGAGACTTGATTCTTCCTGTTCCTTTTCTTTCTCAACCCAAACTGGTTTGATTTCCTTCTTCTTGTCTACCGCTATATTGAGCTCAGGTTCAATTATAGACCCTTGATATGGATTTGCCTTCATTTGCTTGATCTTCTTGTTTTTGCATAGCTTTGCTATGTGTCCAAATTCTTGATAGTTATAGCATTTTACATTTTTATTAAAGGGAACGTCCTTAACATTATTGTAAGGTGCAGGTTTATTCTTTCTACAATCAAAACTCTTATGACCATATCCATTGCACTGATAGCAAACAACATTCATATTCTGGAGTGTATTAAATGGATTTCTACTTTCATAATTCGTAGAAGGCTTATTGTTTAATCTACAGTTAACTATTATGTATCCAAATTTATTGCACAGGTAACAGTAACCATGAAAATTTGAAACATACCGGTTAAGCTATCTTGGTCCTGAATGGAATTGCCTCATGGAGGGTTTTCCCTTCATGTTGTTGAATCTGGTGAATCCTTCACAATCAATTCTAGAATTTCTCCTTAGATCTGCATTTTAGTGCAAGAAGTGTGATCTTTGGTTCATTTCTACATACTATTTTGAGTGACGATTTCCAACAGCATTTGCATATGTCTTTTTGTCGGTATCCTTGCCTATAGTGAATGTCTTCTTTTGTTCACCTTCAATTGAAGAGGTGAACATTATTTCTTTGTCGGATTTATCTTTGTGGGTTGAAATTTGACCTTCTTCAAAACCTAAGACACCGATGTCTTTGGATTGCTTTTGTTTGCTCAACATCTTATCTAAGGCCTCAATGTTGCCTTGATACTTGCTCCTTATTTTTATTTCTTCCTTGCTTTCTTCAAGCTCCTTTCTGAGCCTTATTATTTCAGCTTGCATCTCTTGATGCTCCTTTTCTTTCTTTGTCATATCAAATGCTATAGCTTCACTAATCCTCTTAGTTTCTTCCAGTTGCAGCTTCAAGTTAGATATGACTTGACCGGACTCTTCTAGAGATTGTTTCAAAAGATCTTGTTCATTTACTGCAACAAGCTTAACCCTCTTGAGTTCTCTTATTGTTTTACTCAATTCTTCAAGAGAACTTATAAGTTCATTCTCTAAATCTACTTTAGCCTCAACATCCTCTTCTTCCTCATCTTCATCAACTGGTCTATCAAGTGCCATGAAGAGATTGACTTTTCTGTTGTTCTCATGGTCATCATCTTTTGATGCATTTTTATCATCTGTTGTGTCCTCCTCAAAGGTATATAAGTTGTTCTAGTTTCAGTAGCCTCTTCTTCCCTGCCAGTAGTCATTCCTTTCACTATCTTTGCCGACAGATCTTCCGAACTCTCTTGACTCATCTCCACTAGTTTCTTTGTTAGGACAGTTGAAGAACTTAAGTGGTAGCTTTCGTTTGTACCGACTAGATCCTCTTTTGAGCTTCCTAACAAAATTTGCTACTTCTTCATTAGAATCTTCACTAGATTCTTTGTGAGTGACAACTTCTTTTCCCTTTTTGGCGATGTTGAATACTGCTTGTTTCCTTGAGGAAGTATTACTGGTTGTTCTCATCTCATAGGCTATTAGGGAGACAAATAGCTCATCCATTGTAAAAGTCTTCAGATCCTTGGCTTCTTCAATGGTTGAAACCTTAGTATAATATTTGGGAGTGAGAGATCTAAGTATCTTTTTGACAAGAATCTCATCTGCAATCTCTTCTCTGAGTCCTCTAATGGTACTCACATTTTCATCAAATCTATGAAGATAGTCTACAATCTTTTCATCATCTTTCATTTTGATGCTTTCAAGTTGACCCCTTAGTGTTTGCAACTTGGCTTCTTTGACTTTTGCATCTCCCTCAAATAATCTCTACAATTTGTCCCATGTCTCCTTTGCTGAAATACAGTGCATGACTTTGACAAATTCATTATCGGACCGTCCACTCAAGGTAGCATGTTTTGCCTTTGCATTATTCTCATACTCCTTTTTTGCATCTGGATCAGAGAGAGGAGTATTAGGAATGACATACCCATTCTTGACCGACATCCACACATCAAAACCAAGATATGAAATATAGGTCTCCATTCTTCTGCTCCATAAGGCATAGTTGGATCCATCAAACATGGGGGCTTTTGAGGAAGCAGACTCACTTCTTGTCATTGTTCTCAAAGTCCAAAATCTACCCAAGGTTTAAAGATAACTAGGAACCAAGCTCTGATACCAATTGTTGAACACAAAGTACCACTAAGAGGGGGGTGAATCAGTGGTTCCTAAGTTTTTCCTCTTGTGATCTAACTTGAGAATATCAATTATTTACTTAATCTCTTAAGCAATCAAACCAGTAATACAAGAAAGAAAGCCAAAGAGACCATACAAACACAAGTAACTCACAATACCAGATTTACGAGGAAAACCCAATATGGGAAAAACCTTAGTGAGAAAAGCTGCCGAAGACTACTCCAATCCAACCTCATAGGTAAAACACTGATTTACAAAGATTTTGGGCACCAACCCAAGGAGCACCAACCACTACACCAAGCTTCAACTTGGCAATGTATATTGAAATACTATTTGAATACAATTAAGGCTTCTTGTTGCAAATGAATTCAGCAACTCTTGAATCAAGTAACTCTCTGTTATCTTTCTCTCCCTTTCACACACAGTTTCTCAACACACTGTGTCACACTAGGATGATTCCATCTCTACCACACCTTACCGGTTAGGCTCAACTGCTAGACTATGATCCTGCTGGTAGAATCCTCTCACCAGTTTGCTTGCTCACTCACACTGCAACTTTCTCATAACACCTTCTAAAGTTTTCTCCTTGCTCGCTCTCACTTCTCTTCTCTGCTCAATCTTCACAACATCAACAACATCTTCTATCCAGAGCTCTCATTTCTTATATCTATTTTCCCACCAAAATGCAATTCAAAAACCTGAGCGGTTAGGGTTTTCTCTTTCCAACACAATCTTCATGAGATCCAATCCCCCTATCTTGGATCAATCACCTGTCCTTGAAGACTGCACCTGCACGTGATTTTCATTATGAAATGCATGTTTTTCTGGGAGTGGCAATCACGAATCATATTTTTTGTCATGAAGTCAGATGACACATAAAGTGTTCCAGAAGTTTCCTTTATGAGAATGTCCAATTTCCTTTGCCTTGATTCAGGCGCCAACTGCACCCTGATTTTCCTTTGTCATTCCTTCTTCCTCAAGCCACAATCAGTCAGGTGTAATCCTGTGATTTGTGGCTCCTTCATTAATGGTGATTATCTTTTTCATTGACCCTGTTGATGAGGCTTCACCAACAACAACACACTTTCCACCTCTACTCCACATGGCATCACATGGATCAAGACATGGCCCACCAACACACAGTTAGTCCAACAAACACATACTGGTATATCCCTTTACTAGTAGAGTGCTCTTCTTCTGTTACCCAATAGAGAATCCTGTATCGGTTTCACATCTTCACCTCTGGTGGTGTGAGACAACTTTTAACATTCTGCCTCTTCATCATAAACAAGAAACCATCCTTCAAACCGATAGACCTTCATTCTTTATACTCACCCTTATGTGGATCTCCATCATGCCAGTTGACATCAATGACAACTTAGTGCCAAAATGCCAACAAAGGATTTGTAGAATCCTTGTTAGTTGGTCCAAGTTCTTGAGGATTTTAATAGTTGGAGTTGTCTTCTCTATAGTTATTTGAAGAATCACCTTGGTTTCTTCTTTCTTGTAGTGTAAACCCATTTGGGAACCAACAACCATAACCATGGAATTTGGGTACATAACAATCTTGATGCATTGGACTGACAAACCTTTGTCTCATCGGATGTTTTCCTTTCATGCTATTGACTTTAGTGAACCCCTCTTCATCAATCTTTAACTTTCCTTTATGGTTTGCATTCTGGTACAGAGTATTTCGGTTCACAGGCAAATTTCTTGTAGCTTTATCATAGGTCTTCTTCTCGGTAGCTTTTTTGACACTAAAGGTTTGTTTTTCTTTACTCTCACTTGATGAGGTAAACTGTATCTCCTTGTTGGATGTGTCTTTTCTATTTAAAGTCTGTCGTTTCAAAACCTAAACCTCTGGTATCTATTGAGTGCTTCTGATTACTTAACATTTTATCCAAGGCTTCAGTATTGCCCTCATAATTTCTTCTCATCTTCAATTCATCTTTACTCTTTTCAAGCTCCTTTCTAATCTTTACAATTTCTTCTTCTAAATTCTGATGCTCCTTCTCTTTCTTTATCAAATCAAAGGATGTAACTTCACATATCCTCTTGGCCTCTTCCAAATGGAGTGTCAAATCAAAAATTGTTTTCTTGGACTCATCCAGGGATCGCCTCAAATGGTCTTGTTCTTCAACAACAACACACTTAACCTTCTTGATATGTCTTCTTGTTTTACTTAACTCCTCAAGAGAACTTATGAGCTCACCTTGCAAGTCCACTTCAACTTCAATGTCTTCACCTTCATTATCTTCATCAACCGGTTCATCTAGTACCGTAAAGAGATTGATTTATCTTTCATCCTCACAACAGTCATT